>NC_140222.1:43705425-44327925 GCF_951802725.1 Rutilus rutilus
GACTCTTTTGCCAGAAATATGTTTAGTGGGTCAAATATGGACTGCTGTCTGGCTGATGAATCAGAAGTCAATGAAGATTGAGGAAGAAGATTATGAATAGAAAGTTCAAGTTCAAAGACTCTTCAGGTAGAAATATGTTCAGTGGGTCAATTATCTATATGGAGTCACTGAGAATCTATAGAAAGTTCAAGACAGAGGAATCTTTTACTATAAATATGTTCAGGGTCAATTATGGACTATTGTCTGCTTGTGAAACATCAGAAGGAGTCAATGAGCCTATATAGAAAGTTCAAGTTCAAGACTCTTCGGGCAGCAATATGTTCAGTAGGTCAATTATGGACTAATGTCTGGCTGATGAAACACTAAAAGGAGTCAGTTAGCATGTACAGAATGTTCAAGTTCATGGACTTGTTGGCCAGAAATATGTTTAATAATTAATATGGACAATTGTCTGTCCGATGTAACTTTCTGAAAGAGTCTATAATTATGAATAGAAAGTTCAAGATCAAAATCTCTTTGGTCAGAAATATGTTCAACATGTCAAATCTGGACTACTGTATGGCTGAAGAAACATCAGAAGTAAATGATTATGTATAGAAAGTTCAAGTTCATAGACTCTTCGGGCAGAAAAATGTTCAGTAGGTCAATTGTGGACAATTATCTGGCTGATGAAACATCAGAAGGAGTATGTATAGAAAGAATAAGATCAAGGTCTCTTTGGCCAGAAATATGTTCAATTGATCAAATTTTGAAATACTATATTGCTGTTGTAAAATCAGGAGTCATTGAGTATGTAATGAAAAATGTTCATAGACTCATTGGTCAGAAATAGGTTTAATAGGTCATATTGATACAATACAATACAATAATGTTTTGCTATTGTAACATCAGAAGGAGTCAATGTATAGAGAAATCAAGATTATAAACCCATCGCTCAGAAATGAGTTTAGTAGTCAATTATGGATCATTTTTTGGCTGAAGTACTATCTGAAACGTACTATCTATGAGTACGTATAGAAAGATCAAGGACTCTTCCAGCCAGAAATATGTTCAATTGTCAAATATGGATAATAGCCTAGGTGATGAAAAATCAGAAGGAGATAATTATGTATAGATAATTAAAGTTCTAGGTCTCTTTGGCCAGATATATGTTCAATGGGTCAAATTTGGACTAACAATATGGTTGATTTAACATCAAAAGTAGTCGATGAGAATGCATATAAACATACCTTTTGACGACTCTTTTGGCCAGAAATATGTTCAGTAGGTCAATAACTGACTTCTGTCTCAATGATGAAACATCAGAACAAGCCTATGATTATGTATAGAACGATCAAGATCGAGGACACTTTGGTTTTAGAAATGTTCAATAGGTCAAATTTGAACTATACTGTATGGCTGATGAAACATCAGAAGGATTGTAAAAGCAATTCAATTCTCATGTCTAGAAACATGTTCAAAATATAAAATTTGAACTACTGTTCAAATACATTGGATAGCAGATAATTAATTAACAAGTCTACAAGTATGTTTAGAAAGTTCAAGATCGAGGACTCTATGGTCAGAAATATATTCAATGGGTCAAGTATGGACATCTTTCAAGCTGATGAAACATCAGAAGCTGTCAATGAGCATGTACAGAAAGGTCAAGATCAGGGACTCTTTGACCAGAAATATATTAGTAGGTCAAATATGGACTTTTGTATGGCTAATGTATTATTAAGAGAAGTCAATAAGCAGAGAAAGTTAATGTTCAAAGACTCTTTGGCCAAAAATGTGTTCAGTAGTTCAAATAGGAACCTCTGTATGGCTGAATTAACATAATAAGAAACCCTTTGAGGACCATTTGACCAGAAATAAGTTCAGTAGGTCAAATATGGACTTTTGTCAGGATGATATAACATCCGAAGATATCAGTCTGAATGTATAGTGTTAATCTTTTAGGACTCTTTGGCCAGAAATATGTTCAGTAGGTCAGAAGGGGCCCTCTGTATAGCTGATTTATCATCAAAAGGAGTCTATAACTTTCTATAGTTTGAAAAAATGTTAGGACACTTTGACCACAAATAAGTTCAAAAGGTCAGATATGGACATCTATATGGCTTATGAAGCATCGAAGGCGTCTATGAGTATGTATAGAAAGCCCAAGATCAAGGACTCTTTGGCCAGAAATATGTTCAGGAGGTCAAAATGGGACCTCTGTATAGCTGATTTATCATCAAAAGGATTCTATAACTTACATAGTTTCAATTTTCTTTAGGACACTTTGACCACAAATAAGTTCAAAATGTCAGATATGGAAATCTATATGGCTTATGAAGCACCAGAAGGAGTCTATGAGTATGTATAGAAAGAGCAAGATCGAGGACTCTTTGGCCAGAAATATGTTCAGGAGGTCAAAAGGGGACCTCTGTATAGCTGATTTATCATCAAAAGGAGTCTATAACTTTCTATAGTTTGAAAAATTTTGAGGACACTTTGACCACAAATAAGTTCAAAAGGTCAGATATGGACATCTATAAGGCTTATGAAGCATCGAAGGCGTCTATGAGTATGTATAGAAAGCCCAAGATCAAGGACTCTTTGGCCAGAAATATGTTCAGGAGGTCAAAATGGGACCTCTGTATAGCTGATTTATCATCAAAAGTATTCTATAACTTACATGTTTGAATTTTTTTTAGGACACTTTGACCACAAATAAGTTCAAAATGTCAGATATGGAAATCTATATGGCTTATGAAGCACCAGAAGGAATCTATGAGTATGTATAGAAAACGCAAGATCGAAGACTCTTTGGCCAGAAATATGTTCAGTAGGTCAGAAGGGGCCCTCTGTATAGCTGATTTATCATCAAAAGGAGTCTATAACTTTCTATAGTTTGAAAAATTTTGAGGACACTTTGACCACAAATAAGTTCAAAAGGTCAGATATGGACATCTATATGGCTTATGAAGCATCAGAAGGCGTCTATGAGTATGTATAGAAAGCCCAAGATCAAGGACGCTTTGGCCAGAAATATGTTCAGGAGGTCAAAAGGGGACCTCTGTATAGCTGATTTATCATCAAAAGGATTCTATAACTTACATAGTTTGAATTTTTTTTAGGACACTTTGACCACAAATAAGTTCAAAAGGTCAGATATGGAAATCTATATGGCTTATGAAGCATCAGAAGGAGTCTATGAGTATGTATAGAAAGCCCAAGATCGAGGACTATTTGGCCAGAAATATGTTCAGTAGGTCAAAAGGGGCCCTCTGTATAGCTGATTTATCATCAAAAGGAGTCTATAACTTTATATAGTTTGAAAAAATGTTAGGACACTTTGACCACAAGTAAGTTCAAAAGGTCAGATATGGACATCTATATGGCTTATGAAGCATCAGAAGGAGTCTATGAGTATGTATAGAAAGCCCAAGATCAAGGACTCTTTGGTCAGAAATATGTTCAGGAGGTCAAAAGGGGCCCTCTGTCTAGCTGATTTATCATCAAAAGGAGTCTATAACTTTATATAGTTTGAATTTTTTTTAGGACACTTTGACAAGAAATAAGTTCAAAAGGATAGATATGGATATCTATATGGCTTATGAAGCATCAGAAGGAGTCTATGAGTATGTATAGAAAGCCCAAGATAGAGGTCTCTTTGGCCAGAAATATGTTCCTTGGGTCAAATATGGAATTCTGTATGTCTGACGTAACATCAGAAAGAGTCAACAAGTATATATGGAAAGATCAAGTTTCGAGTACTCACTCCATGGCCAGAAAAAAATTCGGTAGGTCAAATATGGACTTTTGTCAGGATGATATAACATCCGAAGATATCAGTCTGAATGTATAGTGTTAATCTTTTAGGACTCTTTGGCCAGAAATATGTTCAGTAGGTCAGAAGGGGACCTCTGTATAGCTGATTTATCATCAAAAGGAGTCTATAACTTTCTATAGTTTGAAAAAATGTTAGGACACTTTGACCACAAATAAGTTCAAAAGGTCAGATATGGACATCTATATGGCTTATGAAGCATCGAAGGCGTCTATGAGTATGTATAGAAAGCCCAAGATCGAGGACTCTTTGGCCAGAAATATGTTCAGTAGGTCAAAAGGGGACCTCTGTATAGTTGATTTATCATCAAAAGGAGTCTATAACTTTCTATAGTTTGAAAATTTTTTATGACACTTTGACCACAAATAAGTTCAAATTGTCAGATATGGACATATATATGGCTTATGAAGCACCAGAAGGAGTCTATAAGTATGTATAGAAAGCCCAAGATCGAGGACTATTTGGCCAGAAATATGTTCAGTAGGTCAAAAGGGGCCCTCTGTATAGCTGATTTATCATCAAAAGGAGTCTATAACTTTATATAGTTTGAAAAAATGTTAGGACACTTTGACCACAAGTAAGTTCAAAAGGTCAGATATGGACATCTATATGGCTTATGAAGCATCAGAAGGAGTCTATGAGTATGTATAGAAAGCCCAAGATCAAGGACTCTTTGGTCAGAAATATGTTCAGGAGGTCAAAATGGGACCTCTGTATAGCTGATTTATCATCAAAAGGAGTCTATAACTTTATATAGTTTGAATTTTTTTTAGGACACTTTGACAAGAAATAAGTTCAAAAGGATAGATATGGATATCTCTATGGCTTATGAAGCATCAGAAGGAGTCTATGAGTATGTATAGAAAGCCCAAGATTGAGGACTCTTTGGCCAGAAATATGTTCAGTAGGTCAAAAGGGGCCCTCTGTATAGCTGATTTATCTTTAAAAGGAGTCTATAACTATATATGGTTTGAAAAAGTTTAGGACACTTTGACCACAAATAAGTTCAAAAGGTCAGATATGGACATCTATATGGCTTATGAAGCATCAGAAGGAGTCTATGAGTATGTATAGAAAGCCCAAGATCAAGGACTCTTTGGCCAGAAATATGTTCAGGAGGTCAAAAGGGGACCTCTGTATAGCTGACTTATCATCAAAAGGAGTCTATAACTTTGTATAGTTTGAAGTTTTTTTAGGACACTTTGACCACAAATAAGTTCAAAATGTCAGATATGGAAATCTATATGGCTTATGAAGCACCAGAAGGAGTCTATGAGTATGTATAGAAAGCCCAAGATCGAGGACTCTTTGGCCAGAAATATGTTCAGTAGGTCAAAAGGGGACCTCTGTATAGCTGATTTATCTTTAAAAGGAGTCTATAACTATATATGGTTTGAAAAAGTTTAGGACACTTTGACCACAAATAAATTCAAAAGGTCAGATATGGACATCTATATGGCTTATGAAGCATCAGAAGGAGTCTATGAGTATGTATAGAAAGCCCAAGATCGAGGACTCTTTGGCCAGAAATATGTTCAGGAGGTCAAAAGGGGACCTCTGTATAGCTGATTTATCATCAAAAGGAGTCTATAACTTTATATAGTTTGAAAAATTTTGAGGACACTTTGACCACAAATAAGTTCAAAAGGTCAGATATGGAAATCTATATGGCTTATGAAGCACCAGAAGGAGTCTATGAGCATGTATAGAATGCCCAAGATCAAGGACTCTTTGGCCAGAAATATGCTCAGGAGGTCAAAAGGGGACCTTTGTATTGCTGATTTATCATCAAAAGGAGTCTATAACTTTCTATAGTTTGAAAAATTTTGAGGACACTTTGACCACAAATAAGTTCAAAAGGTCAGACATGGAAATCTATATGGCTTATGAAGCACCAGAAGGAGTCTATGAGCATGTATAGAATGCCCAAGATCAAGGACTCTTTGGCCAGAAATATGCTCAGGAGGTCAAAAGGGGACCTTTGTATTGCTGATTTATCATCAAAAGGAGTCTATAACTTTCTATAGTTTGAAAAATTTTGAGGACACTTTGACCACAAATAAGTTCAAAAGGTCAGATATGGAAATCTATATCTTATGAATCACCAGAAGGAGTCTATGAGTATGTATAGAAAGCCCAAGATCGAGGACTCTTTGGCCAGAAATATGTTCAGGAGGTCAAAAGGGGACCTCTGTATAGCTGACTTATCATCAAAAGGAGTCTATAACTTTATATAGTTTTAATTTTTTTTAGGACACTTTGACCACAAATAAGTTCAAATTGTCAGATATGGACATCTATATGGCTTATGAAGCACCAGAAGGAGTCTATAAGTATGTATAGAAAGCCCAAGATCGAGGACTATTTGGCCAGAAATATGTTCAGTAGGTCAAAAGGGGCCCTCTGTATAGCTGATTTATCATCAAAAGGAGTCTATAACTTTATATAGTTTGAAAAAATGTTAGGACACTTTGACCACAAGTAAGTTCAAAAGGTCAGATATGGACATCTATATGGACTAAATCATTCCAATGTTCATTAAAGACATAACGTGTGTTGTTGCATTGCATTGTATTGCATTGCATTGATTTGCATTGCTTTGCACTGCATTGCATTGCACTAACGATCTAACGTTGTGCACGTATTGCATTGCATTGCACACCAGAACTAAATCATTCCCATGTTTATTAAAGACATAACGAGTGTTGCTGCATTGCAATGTATTGCATTGCATTGCAATGCAATGTATTGCATTGCATTACATTGAATTGCACTGCTTTGCATTGCTTTGCACTGCATTGCATTGCATTGCACTAACGATCTAACTTTGTGCACTGAAGAATAACATATGTTATGCACTTTTTGCATTGCATTGCACACCAGAACTACCTCATTCCCATGTTGATTAAAAACATAACGTGTGTTGTTGCATTGCATTGCATTGCATTGCATTGCATTGCATTGCATTTATTTGCATTGCTTTGCACTGCATTGCATTGCATTGCATTGCATTGCATTGCATTGCATTGCATTGCATTGCACTAACGATCTAACGATCTAACGTTGTGCACTGAAGAATAACACATAGGTTATGCACGTATTGCATTGCATTGCACACCAGAACTAAATCATTCCCATGTTCATTAAAGACATAACGTGTGTTGTTGCATTGCATTGTATTGCATTGCTTTGCATTGCTTTGCATTGCTTTGCATTGCTTTGCATTGCTTTGCATTGCTTTGCATTGCTTTGCATTGCATTGCTTTGCACTGCAGTGCATTGCATTGCATTGCATTGCACTAACGATCTAACATTGTGCACTGAAAAATAACATATAGGTTATGCTCTTTTCGCATTGCATTGCACACCAGAACAAAATCATTCCCAAGTTCATTATAGAGATAACGTTTGTTGGTGCATTGCATTGCATTGCATTGCACTAGCGATGTAACGTTGTGCACTCAAGAATAACATATAGGTTATGCACTTTTTGCATTTCATTGCATTGCACACCAGAACTACCTCATTCCCATGTTGATTAAAGACATAACGTGTGTTGTTGCATTGCATTGCATTGCATTGCATTGCATTGCATTGATTTGCAATGCCTTGTACTGCATTGCATTGCATTGCATTGCATTGCACTAACGATCTAACTTAGTGCACTGAAGAATAACATTTAGGTTATGCACTTTTTGCATTGCATTGCATTGCACACTAGAACTAACCATTCCCATGTTCATTAAAGAGATGGTATATGTGTTGTTGCATTGCATTGCACTAACGATCTAACGTTGTGCACTGAAGAATAACATATAGGTTATGCACTTTTCGCATTGCATTGCATTGCATTGCATACCAGACTACTAAATCATTCCCATGTTCATTAAAGAGATAACGTGTGTTGTTGCAATTGCATTGCATTGCATTTTATTGCACAAACGATCTAACGTTGTGCACTGAAGAAAAACATATAGGTTATGCACTTTTTGCATTGCATTGCATTGCACATCAGAACTAAATCATTCCCATGTTCATTAAAGAGATAATGTTTGTTGTTGCATTGCATTGCATTGCACAAACGATCTAACGTTGTGCTCTGAAGAATAACATATAGGTTATACACTTTTTGCATTGCATTGCACACCAGAAATAAATAATTCCCATGTTCTTTTAAGAGATGATATGTGTGTTGTTGCATTGCATTGCACTAGCGATGTAACGTTGTGCACTGAAGAATAACATATAGGTTATGCACTTTTTGCATTGCATTGCATTGCACACTAGAACTTAACCATTCCCATGTTCATTAAAGAGATGATATTTGTGTTGTTGCATTGCATTGCACTAACGATCTAACGTTGTGCACTGAAGAATAACATATAGGTTATGCACTTTTTGCATTGCATTGCATTGCACACTAGAACTTAACCATTCCCATGTTCATTAAAGATATGGTATTTGTGTTGTTGCATTGCATTGCACTAACGATCTAACGTTGTGCACTGAAGAATAACATATAGGTTATACACTTTTTGCATTGCATTGCACACTAGAACTTAACCATTCCCATGTTCATTAAAGAGATAACATGTGTGCTGTTGCATTGCATTGCACTAACGATCTAACGTTGTGCACTGAAGAATAACATATAGGTTATGCAGTTTTCGCATTGCATTGCATACCAGACTACTAAATCATTCCCATGTTCATTAAAGTGACAACATATAGGTTATGCACGTATTGCATTGCATTGCACACCAGAACTAAATCATTCCCATGTTCATTAAAGACATAACGTTTGTTGTTGCATTGCATTGCATTGTATTGCATTGCATTGCATTGCATTGCTTTGCATTGCTTTGCATTGCTTTGCATTGCATTGCATTGCTTTGCACTGCATTGCATTGCACTAACGATCTAACGTTGTGCACTGAAAAATAACATATAGGTTATGCTCTTTTCGCATTGCATTGCACACCAGAACAAAATCATTCCCAAGTTCATTATAGAGATGATATGTGTGTTGTTGCATTGCATTGCATTGCACTAACGATCTAACTTTGTGCACGAAAGAATAACATATAGGTTATGCACTTTTTGCATTTCATTGCACACCAGACCTAAATCATTCCCATGTTCATTAAAGAGATTACGTTTGTTGGTGCATTGCATTGCATTGCACTAACGATCTAACGTTGTGCATTGAAGAATAACATATAGGCTATGCACTTCTTGCATTGCATTACACACCAGAAGTAACTCATTCTCAAACTACATTGCGTTTTGCTTTGAGGAAATACAATATGTGCTACTGCATTGCATTTCACACAAGATCAAACTTTGTGCATTGAAGAATAACACATAAGCTATGAGTGCATCACAAACATACAATAACTATCTCAACTATCTACATTCCACTGCATAAAATATCTAACTGATATAGTTAGATATAATAATAATACATTATTATTCAACGCTAATTCTTATGTAATGCAAGAGGTAAATGCAATAATTTCCCTTAAAAGAATAAATGAATAAGTTAGTTATTGTGCAATGCCAATGCACATATGTCATGTGTCAAATCAGGCCTACAGAGGTCCCTCTTGTCTTATATAACATCACAAGAAGTCAGTCTTGTATGTTTGTAAGCCAGACAGTAGTCCATATTTGACTGATTGAACATATTTTTGGCAAAAGAGTCCTCAAAAGGTATTTTATGTATATTATAAACTTATAGACTCCTTCTGATGTTAAATCAGAGGTGCATATTTGACCTATTGAACTTATTTCTGGTCAAAGGGTCCTCAAAGGTTTTTAAACAAACTTATAGACTCCTTCTGATGTTACATCACCCATAAAAAAAAAGTACATTTTTGACCTACTAAACATATTTCTGCCAAGAGACCATGAAACTTAACTTACTATACGTACATATTGACTTCTCGTGATGTTAACTCAGGCAAGGAGTAGTCGATATTTGACCGATTGAACACATTTTTGGCCAAAGAGGCCTCGAAATGTTTTTTTTTTTTACTCTTATAAAATTATAGACTCCTTCTGATGATAAATCAGCTATACAAAGGTCACCTTTTGACCTTCTGAACATATTTCAGGCCAAAGAGTTCTTGAACATTGTCTTGCTATACTACAGACTGACTTCTTGTGATGTTATATTAACCAGCCAGTGGTCTATTTTTGACCTACTGTACATATTTATGGCCAGAGTCAGTGAACATCAACTCACTATACATATAGACTGACTTCTCGTAATGTAAAATCAGGCAGACAGTAGTCCATATTTGACTGATTGAAAAAAAAATTGACCAAAGAGTTCTCAAAAGGATTTTGTCTAAATGTATAAACTCCTTCTGATGTTAAATCAGCCATACAGAAGTCCATATTTGACCTTCTGAACATATTTCTGGCCAGAGACCTTGAACATTTACCTTACTATTTATATTTCTCCTACCATAAAGACTTCTCTTGATGTTATGTCAGCCAGACTGTAGCCATATTTGACTGATTTAACATGTTTTTGGCCAAAGAATCCTCAAAATGTTTTTTACTCTTAGAAACTCATAGACTCCTGATGTTAAATCAGCCATACAGAAGTCCATATTTGACCCAAGGAATATATTTTTGGCCATAGAGTTCTCGATCTTGACCTTTCTATACATACTCATAGACTCCTTCTAATATTACATAAGCCATATAGATATCCATATCTGACCTTTTGAACTTATTTCTGGTCCTCAAAAGTTTTTAAACTATATAAAGTTATAGACTCTTTCTGATGATAAATCAGCTATTCAGAGGTCCCCTTTTGACCTATTGAACATATTTCTGGCCAAAGAGTCCTAAATGATTAACACTATACATTCAGACTGATATCTTCGGATGTTATATCTTCCTGACATATTTCTGGCCAAAGAGTCCTCGATGTTATGCTTTCTATACATACTCATAGACTCCTCCTGGTGCTTCATAAGCCATATAGATGTCCATATCTGACCTTTTGAATTTATTTGTGGTCAAAGTGTCCTAACATTTTTTCAAACTATAGAAAGTTATAGACTCCTTTTGATGATAAATCAGCTATACAGAGGTCCCCTTTTGAACTACTGAACATATTTCTGGCCAAAGAGTCCTCGATCTTGTGCTTTCTATACATACTCATAGACTCCTTCTGATGCCTCATAAGCCATATAGATGTCCATATCCGACCTTTTGAACTTATTTGTGGTCAAAGTTTCCTAAAAAAAATTCAAACTATATAAAGTTATAGACTCCTTTTGATGATAAATCAGCTATACAGAGGTCCCCTTTTGACCTACTGAACATATTTCTGGCCAAAGAGTCCTTGATCTTGGGGCTTTCTATACATACTCATAGACTACTTCTGATGCTTCATAAGCCATATAGATGTCCATATCTGACCTTTTGAACTTATTTGTGGTCAAAGTGTCATAAAAAAATTCAAACTATATAAAGTTATAGACTCCTTTTGATGATAAGTCAGCTATACAGAGGTCCCCTTTTGATCTCCTGAACATGTTTCTGGCCAAAGAGTCCTCGATATTGGGATTTCTATACATACTCATAGACTCCTTCTGGTGCTTCATAAGCCATATAGATGTCCATATCTGACATTTTGAACTTATTTGTGGTCAAAGTGTCCTAAAAAAAAATTCAAACTATACAAAGTTATAGACTCCTTTTGATGATAAGTCAGCTATACAGAGGTCCCCTTTTGAACTACTGAACATATTTCTGGCCAAAGAGTCCTCGATCTTATGCTTTCTATACATACTCATAGATTCCTTCTGATGCTTCATAAGCCATATCGATGTCCATATCTGACCTTTTGAACTTATTTGTGGTCAAAGTGTCCTAACATGTTTTCAAACTATATAAAGTTTATAGACTTCTTTTGATGATAAATCAGCTAGACAGAGGTCCCCTTTTGATCTACTGAACATGTTTCTGGCCAAAGAGTCCTCGATCTTGGGCTTTCTATACATACTCATAGACTCCTTCTGATGCTTCATAAGCCATATAGATGTCCATATCTGACCTTTTGAACTTATTTGTGGTCAAAGTGTCCTAACATGTTTTCAAACTATATAAAGTTTATAGACTTCTTTTGATGATAAATCAGCTAGACAGAGGTCCCCTTTTGATCTACTGAACATGTTTCTGGCCAAAGAGTCCTCGATCTTGGGCTTTCTATACATACTCATAGATTCCTTCTGATGCTTCATAAGCCATATAGATGTCCATATCTGACCTTTTGAACTTATTTGTGGTCAAAGTGTCCTAACATGTTTTCAAACTATATAAAGTTTATAGACTTCTTTTGATGATAAATCAGCTAGACAGAGGGCCCCTTTTGATCTACTGAACATGTTTCTGGCCAAAGAGTCCTCGATCTTGGGCTTTCTATACATACTCATAGATTCCTTATGATGCTTCATAAGCCATATAGATGTCCATATCTGACCTTTTGAACTTATTTGTGGTCAAAGTGTCATAAAAAAATTCAAACTATATAAAGTTATAGACTCCTTTTGATGATAAATCAGCTATACAGAGGTCCCCTTTTGATCTACTGAACATGTTTCTGGCCAAAGAGTCCTTGATCTTGGGCTTTCTATACATACTCATAGATTCCTTCTGATGCTTCATAAGCCATATAGATGTCCATATCTGACCTTTTGAACTTATTTCTGGTCATCAAATTTTTTAATCTATATAAAATTATAGACTCTTTCTGATGATAAATCAGCTATTCAGAGGTCCCCTTTTGACCTACTGAACATATTTCTGTCCAAAGAGTCCTCGATCTTATGCTTTCTGTACATATAGACTCCTTCTGGTGCTTCATAAGCCATATAGATGTCCATATCTGACCTTTTGAACTTATTTGTGGCCAAAATGTCCTAAAAAAATTCTAACTATATAAAGTTATAGACTCCTTTTGATGATAAATCAGCTATACAGAGGTCCCCATTTGACCTCCAGAACATATTTCTGGCCAAAGAGTCCTCGATCTTGGGCTTTCTATACTCATAGACTCCTTCTGATGCTTCATAAGCCATATAGATTTCCATATCTGACCTTTTGAACTTATTTGTGGTCAAAGTGTCCTAAAATAAATTGAAACTATATAAAGTTATAGACTCCTTTTGATGATGTCAGCTATACAGAGGTCCCCTTTTGACCTCCAGAACATATTTCTGGCCAAAGAGTCCTCGATCTTGGGCTTTCTATACATACTCATAGACTCCTTCTGATGCTTCATAAGCAATATAGATTTCCATATCTGACATTTTGAACTTATTTGTGGTCAAAGTGTCCTAAAATTTTTCAAACTATATAAAGTTATAGACTCCTTTTGATGATAAATCAGCTATACAGAGGGCCCCTTCTGACCTACTGAACATATTTCTGGCCAAAGAGTCCTCGATCTTGCGTTTTCTATACATACTCATAGACTCCTTCTGATGCTTCATAAGCCATATAGATGTCCATATCTGACCTTTTGAACTTATTTGTGGTCAAAGTGTCCTAAAAAAAATTCAAACTATGTAAGTTATAGAATCCTTTTGATGATAAATCAGCTATACAGAGGTTCCATTTTGACCTACTGAACATATTTCTGGCCAAAGAGTCCTTGGTCTTGGGCTTTCTATACATACTCATAGACGCCTTCTGATGCTTCATAAGCCATATAGATGTCCATATCTGACCTTTTGAACTTATTTGTGGTCAAAGTGTCCTAACATTTTTTCAAACTATATAAAGTTATAGACTCCTTTTGATGATAAATCAGCTATACAGAGGTCCCCTTTTGAACTCATGAACATAATTCTGGCCTAAGAGTCCTCGATCTTGGGCTTTCTATACATACTCATAGACTCCTTCTGGTGCTTCATAAGCCATATAGATGTCCATATCTGACCTTTTGAACTTATTTGTGGCCAAAATGTCCTAAAAAAATTCTAACTATATAAAGTTATAGACTCCTTTTGATGATAAATCAGCTATACAGAGGTCCCATTTTGACCTCCTGAACATATTTCTGGCCAAAGAGTCCTCGATCTTGGGCTTTCTATACATACTCATAGACTCCTTCTGAATTTTCATAAGCCATATAGATGTCCATATCTGACCTTTTGAACTTATTTGTGGTCAAAGTGTCCTAACATTTTTTCAAACTATATAAAGTTATAGACTCCTTTTGATGATAAATCAGCTATACAGAGGTCCCCTTTTGACCTCCAGAACATATTTCTGGCCAAAGAGTCCTCAATCTTGGGCTTTCTATACATACTCATAGACTCCTTCTGATGCTTCATAAGCCATATAGATGTCCATATCTGACCTTTTGAACTTATTTGTGGTCAAAGTGTCCTCAAAATATTTCAAACAATAGAAAGTTATAGACTCCTTTTGATGATAAATCAGATATACAGAGGTCCCCGTTTGACCTCCAGAACATATTTCTGGCCAAAGAGTCTTCGATCTTGGGCTTTCTATACATACTTCTAGACTCCTTCTGATGCTTCATAAGCCATATAGATTTCCATATCTGACATTTTGAACTTATTTGTGGTCAAAGTGTCCTCAAAATCTTTCAAACTATAGAAAGTTATAGACTCCTTTTGATTATAAATCAGCTATACAGAGGTCCCCTTTTGACCTCCTGAACATATTTCTGGCCAAAGAGTCCTCGATCTTGCGTTTTCTATACATACTCATAGACTCCTTCTGATGCTTCATAAGCCATATAGATTTCCATATCTTACCTTTTGAACTTATTTGTGGTCAAAGTGTCCTCAAAATTTTTCAAACTATATAAAGTTATAGACTCCTTTTGATGATAAATCAGCTATACAGAGGTCCCCTTTTGACCTCCTAAACATATTTCTGGCCAAAGATTCCTGGATCTTGCGTTTTCTATACATACTCATAGACTCCTTCTGATGCCTCATAAGCCATATAGATGTCCATATCTGACCTTTTGAACTTATATGTGGTCAAAGTGTCCTAAAAAAAATTCAAACTATATAAAGTTATAGACTACTTTTGATGATAAATCAGATATACAGAGGTCCCCGTTTGACCTCCAGAACATATTTCTGGCCAAAGAGTCTTCGATCTTGGGCTTTCTATACATACTTCTAGACTCCTTCTGATGCTTCATAAGCCATATAGATTTCCATATCTGACATTTTGAACTTATTTGTGGTCAAAGTGTCCTGAAAAGTTTTCAAACTATAGAAAGTTATAGACTCCTTTTGATGATAAATCAGATATACAGAGGTCCCCGTTTGACCTCCAGAACATATTTCTGGCCAAAGAGTCCTCGATCTTGGGCTTTCTATACTCATAGACTCCTTCTGATGCTTCATAAGCCATATAGATTTCCATATCTGACCTTTTGAACTTATTTGTGGTCAAAGTGTCCTAAAAAAAATTCAAACTATATAAAGTTATAGACTCCTTTTGATGATAAATCAGCTATACAGAGGTCCCCTTTTGACCTCCTGAACATATTTCTGGCCAAAGAGTCCTCGATCTTGCGTTTTCTATACATACTCATAGACTCCTTCTGATGCTTCATAAGCCATATAGATTTCCATATCTGACCTTTTGAACTTATTTGTGGTCAAAGTGTCCTAACATTTTTTCAAACTATATAAAGTGATAGACTCCTTTTGATGATAAATCAGCTATACAGAGGTCCCCTGTTGACCTACTGAACATATTTCTGGCCAAAAAGTCCTCGATCTTGGGCTTTCTATACATACTCATAGACTCCTTCTGATGCTTCATAAGCAATATAGATTTCCATATCTGACATTTTGAACTTATTTGTGGTCAAAGTGTCCTAAAATTTTTCAAACTATATAAAGTTATAGACTCCTTTTGATGATAAATCAGCTATACAGAGGGCCCCTTCTGACCTACTGAACATATTTCTGGCCAAAGAGTCCTCGATCTTGCGTTTTCTATACATACTCATAGACTCCTTCTGATGCTTCATAAGCCATATAGATGTCCATATCTGACCTTTTGAACTTATTTGTGGTCAAAGTGTCCAAAATTTTTTCAAACTATAGAAAGTTATAGACTTCTTTTGATGATGTCAGCTATACAGAGGTCCCCTTTTGACCTCCAGAACATATTTCTGGCCAAAGAGTCCTCGATCTTGGGCTTTCTATTCATACTCATAGACTCCTTCTGATGCTTCATAAGCCATATAGATGTCCATATCTGACCTTTTGAACTTATTTGTGGTCAAAGTGTCCTCAAAATTTTTCAAACTATATAAAGTTATAGACTCCTTTAGATGATAAATCAGCTATACAGAGGTCCCCTTTTGACCTCCTAAACATATTTCTGGCCAAAGATTCCTGGATCTTGGGCTTTCTATACATATAGACTCCTTCTGATGCCTCATAAGCCATATAGATGTCCATATCTGACCTTTTGAACTTATTTGTGGTCAAAGTGTCCTAAAAAAAATTCAAACTATATAAAGTTATAGACTCCTTTTGATGATAAATCAGCTATACAGAGGTCCCCTTTTGACCTCCTGAACATATTTCTGGCCAAAGAGTCCTCGATCTTGCGTTTTCTATACATACTCATAGACTCCTTCTGATGCTTCATAAGCCATATAGATTTCCATATCTTACCTTTTGAACTTATTTGTGGTCAAAGTGTCCTCAAAATTTTTCAAACTATATAAAGTTATAGACTCCTTTAGATGATAAATCAGCTATACAGAGGTCCCCTTTTGACCTCCTAAACATATTTCTGGCCAAAGATTCCTGGATCTTGGGCTTTCTATACATATAGACTCCTTCTGATGCCTCATAAGCCATATAGATGTCCATATCTGACCTTTTGAACTTATATGTGGTCAAAGTGTCCTAAAAAAAATTCAAACTATATAAAGTTATAGACTACTTTTGATGATAAATCAGATATACAGAGGTCCCCGTTTGACCTCCAGAACATATTTCTGGCCAAAGAGTCTTCGATCTTGGGCTTTCTATACATACTTCTAGACTCCTTCTGATGCTTCATAAGCCATATAGATTTCCATATCTGACATTTTGAACTTATTTGTGGTCAAAGTGTCCTGAAAAGTTTTCAAACTATAGAAAGTTATAGACTCCTTTTGATGATAAATCAGATATACAGAGGTCCCCGTTTGACCTCCAGAACATATTTCTGGCCAAAGAGTCCTCGATCTTGGGCTTTCTATACTCATAGACTCCTTCTGATGCTTCATAAGCCATATAGATTTCCATATCTGACCTTTTGAACTTATTTGTGGTCAAAGTGTCCTAAAAAAAATTCAAACTATATAAAGTTATAGACTCCTTTTGATGATAAATCAGCTATACAGAGGTCCCCTTTTGACCTCCTGAACATATTTCTGGCCAAAGAGTCCTCGATCTTGCGTTTTCTATACATACTCATAGACTCCTTCTGATGCTTCATAAGCCATATAGATTTCCATATCTGACCTTTTGAACTTATTTGTGGTCAAAGTGTCCTAACATTTTTTCAAACTATATAAAGTGATAGACTCCTTTTGATGATAAATCAGCTATACAGAGGTCCCCTGTTGACCTACTGAACATATTTCTGGCCAAAAAGTCCTCGATCTTGGGCTTTCTATACATACTCATAGACTCCTTCTGATGCTTCATAAGCAATATAGATTTCCATATCTGACATTTTGAACTTATTTGTGGTCAAAGTGTCCTAAAATTTTTCAAACTATATAAAGTTATAGACTCCTTTTGATGATAAATCAGCTATACAGAGGGCCCCTTCTGACCTACTGAACATATTTCTGGCCAAAGAGTCCTCGATCTTGCGTTTTCTATACATACTCATAGACTCCTTCTGATGCTTCATAAGCCATATAGATGTCCATATCTGACCTTTTGAACTTATTTGTGGTCAAAGTGTCCAAATTTTTTTCAAACTATAGAAAGTTATAGACTCCTTTTGATGATGTCAGCTATACAGAGGTCCCCTTTTGACCTCCAGAACATATTTCTGGCCAAAGAGTCCTCGATCTTGGGCTTTCTATACATACTCATAGACTCCTTCTGATGCTTCATAAGCAATATAGATTTCCATATCTGACATTTTGAACTTATTTGTGGTCAAAGTGTCCTAAAATTTTTCAAACTATATAAAGTTATAGACTCCTTTTAAAGATAAATCAGCTATACAGAGGGCCCCTTTTGACCTACTGAACATATTTCTGGCCAAAAAGTCCTCGATCTTGCGTTTTCGATACATACTCATAGACTCCTTCTGAATTTTCATAAGCCATATAGATGTCCATATCTGACCTTTTGAACTTATTTGTGGTCAAAGTGTCCTAACATTTTTTCAAACTATATAAAGTTATAGACTCCTTTTGATGATAAATCAGCTATACAGAGGTCCCCTTTTGACCTCCAGAACATATTTCTGGCCAAAGAGTCCTCGATCTTGGGCTTTCTATACATACTCATAGACTCCTTCTTCATAAGCCATATAGATTTCAATATCTGACCTTTTGAACTTATTTCTGGTCAAAGTGTCCTCAAAATTTTTCAAACTATATAAAGTTCTGATAATAAATCAGCTATACCAAGGTCACCTTTTGACCTTCTGAACATATTTCTGGCCAAAGAGTTCTTGAACATTATCTTGCTATACTACAGATTGACTTGTTGTGATGTTATATTAACCAGCCAGTAGTCTATTTTTGACCTTCTGAACATATTTCTGGCCAGAGACCTTGAACATTTACCTTACTATTTATATTTCTCCTACCATAAAGACTTCTCGTGATGTTATGTCAGCCAGACTGTAGCCATATTTGACTGATTTAACATGTTTTTGGCCAAAGAATCCTCAAAATGTTTTTTTACTCTTAGAAACTCATAAACTCCTTCTGATGTTAAATCGGCCATACAGAAGTCCATATTTGACCCAAGGAATATATTTATGGCCATAGAGTTCTCGATCTTGACCTTTCTATACATACTCATAGACTCCTTCTAATGTTACATAAGCCATATAGATATCCATATCTGACCTTTTGAACTTATTTCTGGTCATCAAAAGTTTTTAAACTATATAAAGTTAACTCTTTCTGATGATAAATCAGCTATACAAAGGTCACCTTTTGACCTTTTGAACATATTTCTGGCCAAAGAGTTCTTGAACATTATCTTGCTTGAACTTTTGACTTTTGACTACAGATTGACTTGTTGTGATGTTATATTAACCAGCCAGTAGTCTATTTTTGACCTACTGAAAATATTTCTGGCCAGAGTCCGTGAACATTAACTCACTATACAATATAGACTGACTTCTTGCAATGCCAAACCAGGCAGGCAGTAGTCCATATTTGACCGATTGAAAAAAAATTTGACCAAAGAGTTCTCAAAAGTATTTTGTCTGTCATAATCTATAGACTCCTTCGGATGTCCGAAAATATTACTGGCCAAAGAGTCCTTAAAGATTAACACTATACATTCAGATTGATATCTTCGGATGTTATATCATCATGACAAAAGTCCATATTTGACATACTGAAATTTTTTCTGGTCAAAGAGTCTCAACTTGACCATTCTATATATACTCATTGACTCTTTCTGATTCTTCATTAGCTATATAGATGTCCATATCTGGCGAATTGAAAATATTTTTGGCAAAAAGGTCCTCACAAGTTAACTTACTAAATACTCATAGACTTCTTCTGATGATACATCACTTTAACAGGTATGTGACCCTCTGAATATATTTTTGGACAAAGAATCATTGAACATTAACTCTCTATACATATTGACTCAAGAGTCAAAATTTGACCTCTTTTGGTCTGATTTATCATCAGATGGAGTCTATAATTTTACATAGTTTAAAAACTTTTGAGGAACCTTTGACCAGAAATAATAATAAGTCATAAATATGGACATAAATATGCCTTATGAAGAATCAGAAAGAGACTATGAGTATGTATAGAAAGTTCAAGATTGGCCACAAATATGTCCCTTGGGTCAATTATGGACTTCTTTATGGCTGATGTAACATCAGATGGAGTAAACGACTATGTGTAGAAAGAAACAGCATAAGGAGTCAATGAGCATGTAGAATGTTCAAGATCGAGGACTCTTTTACTAGAAATATGTTCAGTAGGTAAATTATGGAGTACTCTCTGGCTGATGAAGCACTAAAAGAAGTCAATGAGCATGTATAGAAAGTTCAAGTACATAGACTCGTTGGCCAGAAAAAAAAGAAAAAAAAAGTCATTATGGACAGTTGTCTGGCCGATGTACTATCTGAAGGAGTCTATAAGTGTGAATAGAAAGTTCAAGATCAAGGACTCTTCAGTCAGAAATATGTTCAACATGTTAAATCTGAACTACTTTATGGCTAAAGAAACAAAATAAGGCGGCACTGAGAATGTATAGAAAGTTCAAAATCGAGGACTCTTTTACCAGAAATATTTTCAGTAGGTCCATTATTGACTACTGTCTGGCTGATGAAACACTAAAAGGAGTCAATTAGCATGTACAAAATTTTCAAGTCAGAAATATGTTCAACATGTCAAATCTGGACTTCTGTATGGCTAAAGAAACAAAATAAGGCATCACTGAGAATGTATAGAAAGTTCAAGATCGAGAACTCTTTTACTTCAATAGTCAATATCTACAATTGTCTGGCCGATGTACTATCTGAAAGAGTCTATAAGTATGAATAGAAAGTTCAAGATCGAGGACTCTTCGGTCAGAAATATGTTCATTATGTCAAATCAGAACTACTGCATGGCTGATGAAACACCAGAAAGAGTCTATGAGTATGTTTAAAAGGTTCAAGATCGAGGACTCTTTTGCCAGAAATATGTTTAGTGGGTCAAATATGGACTGCTGTCTGGCTGATGAATCAGAAGTCAATGAAGATTGAGGAAGAAGATTATGAATAGAAAGTTCAAGTTCAAAGACTCTTCAGGTAGAAATATGTTCAGTGGGTCAATTATCTATATGGAGTCACTGAGAATCTATAGAAAGTTCAAGACAGAGGAATCTTTTACTATAAATATGTTCAGAGGGTCAATTATGGACTATTGTCTGCTTGTGAAACATCAGAAGGAGTCAATGAGCCTATATAGAAAGTTCAAGTTCAAGACTCTTCGGGCAGCAATATGTTCAGTAGGTCAATTATGGACTAATGTCTGGCTGATGAAACACTAAAAGGAGTCAGTTAGCATGTACAGAATGTTCAAGTTCATGGACTTGTTGGCCAGAAATATGTTTAATAATTAATATGGACAATTGTCTGTCCGATGTAACTTTCTGAAAGAGTCTATAATTATGAATAGAAAGTTCAAGATCAAAATCTCTTTGGTCAGAAATATGTTCAACATGTCAAATCTGGACTACTGTATGGCTGAAGAAACATCAGAAGTAAATGATTATGTATAGAAAGTTCAAGTTCATAGACTCTTCGGGCAGAAAAATGTTCAGTAGGTCAATTGTGGACAATTATCTGGCTGATGAAACATCAGAAGGAGTATGTATAGAAAGAATAAGATCAAGGTCTCTTTGGCCAGAAATATGTTCAATTGATCAAATTTTGAAATACTATATTGCTGTTGTAAAATCAGGAGTCATTGAGTATGTAATGAAAAATGTTCATAGACTCATTGGTCAGAAATAGGTTTAATAGGTCATATTGATACAATACAATACAATAATGTTTTGCTATTGTAACATCAGAAGGAGTCAATGTATAGAGAAATCAAGATTATAAACCCATCGCTCAGAAATGAGTTTAGTAATCAATTATGGATCATTTTTTGGCTGAAGTACTATCTGAAACGTACTATCTATGAGTACGTATAGAAAGATCAAGGACTCTTCCAGCCAGAAATATGTTCAATTGTCAAATATGGATAATAGCCTAGGTGATGAAAAATCAGAAGGAGATAATTATGTATAGATAATTAAAGTTCTAGGTCTCTTTGGCCAGATATATGTTCAATGGGTCAAATTTGGACTAACAATATGGTTGATTTAACATCAAAAGTAGTCGATGAGAATGCATATAAACATACCTTTTGACGACTCTTTTGGCCAGAAATATGTTCAGTAGGTCAATAACTGACTTCTGTCTCAATGATGAAACATCAGAACAAGCCTATGATTATGTATAGAACGATCAAGATCGAGAACACTTTGGTTATAGAAATGTTCAATAGGTCAAATTTGAACTATACTGTATGGCTGATGAAACATCAGAAGGATTGTAAAAGCAATTCAATTCTCATGTCTAGAAACATGTTCAAAATATAAAATTTGAACTACTGTTCAAATACATTGGATAGCAGATAATTAATTAACAAGTCTACAAGTATGTTTAGAAAGTTCAAGATCGAGGACTCTATGGTCAGAAATATATTCAATGGGTCAAGTATGGACATCTTTCAAGCTGATGAAACATCAGAAGCTGTCAATGAGCATGTACAGAAAGGTCAAGATCAGGGACTCTTTGACCAGAAATATATTAGTAGGTCAAATATGGACTTTTGTATGGCTAATGTATTATTAAGAGAAGTCAATAAGCAGAGAAAGTTAATGTTCAAAGACTCTTTGGCCAAAAATGTGTTCAGTAGTTCAAATAGGAACCTCTGTATGGCTGAATTAACATAATAAGAAACCCTTTGAGGACCATTTGACCAGAAATAAGTTCAGTAGGTCAAATATGGACTTTTGTCAGGATGATATAACATCCGAAGATATCAGTCTGAATGTATAGTGTTAATCTTTTAGGACTCTTTGGCCAGAAATATGTTCAGTAGGTCAGAAGGGGCCCTCTGTATAGCTGATTTATCATCAAAAGGAGTCTATAACTTTCTATAGTTTGAAAAAATGTTAGGACACTTTGACCACAAATAAGTTCAAAAGGTCAGATATGGACATCTATATGGCTTATGAAGCATCGAAGGCGTCTATGAGTATGTATAGAAAGCCCAAGATCAAGGACTCTTTGGCCAGAAATATGTTCAGGAGGTCAAAATGGGACCTCTGTATAGCTGATTTATCATCAAAAGGATTCTATAACTTACATAGTTTCAATTTTCTTTAGGACACTTTGACCACAAATAAGTTCAAAATGTCAGATATGGAAATCTATATGGCTTATGAAGCACCAGAAGGAGTCTATGAGTATGTATAGAAAGAGCAAGATCGAGGACTCTTTGGCCAGAAATATGTTCAGGAGGTCAAAAGGGGACCTCTGTATAGCTGATTTATCATCAAAAGGAGTCTATAACTTTCTATAGTTTGAAAAATTTTGAGGACACTTTGACCACAAATAAGTTCAAAAGGTCAGATATGGACATCTATAAGGCTTATGAAGCATCGAAGGCGTCTATGAGTATGTATAGAAAGCCCAAGATCAAGGACTCTTTGGCCAGAAATATGTTCAGGAGGTCAAAATGGGACCTCTGTATAGCTGATTTATCATCAAAAGTATTCTATAACTTACATGTTTGAATTTTTTTTAGGACACTTTGACCACAAATAAGTTCAAAATGTCAGATATGGAAATCTATATGGCTTATGAAGCACCAGAAGGAATCTATGAGTATGTATAGAAAACGCAAGATCGAAGACTCTTTGGCCAGAAATATGTTCAGTAGGTCAGAAGGGGCCCTCTGTATAGCTGATTTATCATCAAAAGGAGTCTATAACTTTCTATAGTTTGAAAAATTTTGAGGACACTTTGACCACAAATAAGTTCAAAAGGTCAGATATGGACATCTATATGGCTTATGAAGCATCAGAAGGCGTCTATGAGTATGTATAGAAAGCCCAAGATCAAGGACTCTTTGGCCAGAAATATGTTCAGGAGGTCAAAAGGGGACCTCTGTATAGCTGATTTATCATCAAAAGGATTCTATAACTTACATAGTTTGAATTTTTTTTAGGACACTTTGACCACAAGTAAGTTCAAAAGGTCAGATATGGACATCTATATGGCTTATGAAGCATCAGAAGGAGTCTATGAGTATGTATAGAAAGCCCAAGATCAAGGACTCTTTGGTCAGAAATATGTTCAGGAGGTCAAAAGGGGCCCTCTGTCTAGCTGATTTATCATCAAAAGGAGTCTATAACTTTATATAGTTTGAATTTTTTTTAGGACACTTTGACAAGAAATAAGTTCAAAAGGATAGATATGGATATCTATATGGCTTATGAAGCATCAGAAGGAGTCTATGAGTATGTATAGAAAGCCCAAGATAGAGGTCTCTTTGGCCAGAAATATGTTCCTTGGGTCAAATATGGAATTCTGTATGTCTGACGTAACATCAGAAAGAGTCAACAAGTATATATGGAAAGATCAAGTTTCGAGTACTCACTCCATGGCCAGAAAAAAATTCGGTAGGTCAAATATGGACTTTTGTCAGGATGATATAACATCCGAAGATATCAGTCTGAATGTATAGTGTTAATCTTTTAGGACTCTTTGGCCAGAAATATGTTCAGTAGGTCAGAAGGGGACCTCTGTATAGCTGATTTATCATCAAAAGGAGTCTATAACTTTATATAGTTTGAAAAAATGTTAGGACACTTTGACCACAAGTAAGTTCAAAAGGTCAGATATGGACATCTATATGGCTTATGAAGCATCAGAAGGAGTCTATGAGTATGTATAGAAAGCCCAAGATCAAGGACTCTTTGGTCAGAAATATGTTCAGGAGGTCAAAATGGGACCTCTGTATAGCTGATTTATCATCAAAAGGAGTCTATAACTTTATATAGTTTGAATTTTTTTTAGGACACTTTGACAAGAAATAAGTTCAAAAGGATAGATATGGATATCTCTATGGCTTATGAAGCATCAGAAGGAGTCTATGAGTATGTATAGAAAGCCCAAGATTGAGGACTCTTTGGCCAGAAATATGTTCAGTAGGTCAAAAGGGGCCCTCTGTATAGCTGATTTATCTTTAAAAGGAGTCTATAACTATATATGGTTTGAAAAAGTTTAGGACACTTTGACCACAAATAAGTTCAAAAGGTCAGATATGGACATCTATATGGCTTATGAAGCATCAGAAGGAGTCTATGAGTATGTATAGAAAGCCCAAGATCAAGGACTCTTTGGCCAGAAATATGTTCAGGAGGTCAAAAGGGGACCTCTGTATAGCTGACTTATCATCAAAAGGAGTCTATAACTTTGTATAGTTTGAAGTTTTTTTAGGACACTTTGACCACAAATAAGTTCAAAATGTCAGATATGGAAATCTATATGGCTTATGAAGCACCAGAAGGAGTCTATGAGTATGTATAGAAAGCCCAAGATCGAGGACTCTTTGGCCAGAAATATGTTCAGTAGGTCAAAAGGGGACCTCTGTATAGCTGATTTATCTTTAAAAGGAGTCTATAACTATATATGGTTTGAAAAAGTTTAGGACACTTTGACCACAAATAAATTCAAAAGGTCAGATATGGACATCTATATGGCTTATGAAGCATCAGAAGGAGTCTATGAGTATGTATAGAAAGCCCAAGATCGAGGACTCTTTGGCCAGAAATATGTTCAGGAGGTCAAAAGGGGACCTCTGTATAGCTGATTTATCATCAAAAGGAGTCTATAACTTTATATAGTTTGAAAAATTTTCAGGACACTTTGACCACAAATAAGTTCAAAAGGTCAGATATGGAAATCTATATGGCTTATGAAGCACCAGAAGGAGTCTATGAGCATGTATAGAATGCCCAAGATCAAGGACTCTTTGGCCAGAAATATGCTCAGGAGGTCAAAAGGGGACCTTTGTATTGCTGATTTATCATCAAAAGGAGTCTATAACTTTCTATAGTTTGAAAAATTTTGAGGACACTTTGACCACAAATAAGTTCAAAAGGTCAGACATGGAAATCTATATGGCTTATGAAGCACCAGAAGGAGTCTATGAGCATGTATAGAATGCCCAAGATCAAGGACTCTTTGGCCAGAAATATGCTCAGGAGGTCAAAAGGGGACCTTTGTATTGCTGATTTATCATCAAAAGGAGTCTATAACTTTCTATAGTTTGAAAAATTTTGAGGACACTTTGACCACAAATAAGTTCAAAAGGTCAGATATGGAAATCTATATCTTATGAATCACCAGAAGGAGTCTATGAGTATGTATAGAAAGCCCAAGATCGAGGACTCTTTGGCCAGAAATATGTTCAGGAGGTCAAAAGGGGACCTCTGTATAGCTGACTTATCATCAAAAGGAGTCTATAACTTTATATAGTTTTAATTTTTTTTAGGACACTTTGACCACAAATAAGTTCAAATTGTCAGATATGGACATCTATATGGCTTATGAAGCACCAGAAGGAGTCTATAAGTATGTATAGAAAGCCCAAGATCGAGGACTATTTGGCCAGAAATATGTTCAGTAGGTCAAAAGGGGCCCTCTGTATAGCTGATTTATCATCAAAAGGCCACCATGTATAACTTTATATAGTTTGAAAAAATGTTAGGACACTTTGACCACAAGTAAGTTCAAAAGGTCAGATATGGACATCTATATGGACTAAATCATTCCAATGTTCATTAAAGACATAACGTGTGTTGTTGCATTGCATTGTATTGCATTGCATTGCATTGCAATGTATTGCAATGCAATGATTTGCGTTGCATTACATTCATTTGCATTGCTTTGCACTGCATTGCACTAAAGATCTAACGTTGTGCACTGAAAAATAACATATAGGTTATGCACTTTTCGCATTGCATTGCATTGCACACCAGAACTAAATCATTCCCATGTTCATTAAAGACATAACGTGTGTTGTTGCATTGCATTGTATTGCATTGCATTGATTTGCATTGCTTTGCACTGCATTGCATTGCACTAACGATCTAACGTTGTGCACGTATTGCATTGCATTGCACACCAGAACTAAATCATTCCCATGTTTATTAAAGACATAACGAGTGTTGCTGCATTGCAATGTATTGCATTGCATTGCAATGCAATGTATTGCATTGCATTACATTGAATTGCACTGCTTTGCATTGCTTTGCACTGCATTGCATTGCACTAACGATCTAACTTTGTGCGCTGAAGAATAACATATGTTATGCACTTTTTGCATTGCATTGCACACCAGAAATACCTCATTCCCATGTTGATTAAAAACATAACGTGTGTTGTTGCATTGCATTGCAGTGCATTGCATTTATTTGCATTGCTTTGCACTGCATTGCATTGCACTAACGATCTAACGTTGTGCACTGAAGAATAACATATAGGTTATGCACGTATTGCATTGCATTGCACACCAGAACTAAATCATTCCCATGTTCATTAAAGACATAACGTGTGTTGTTGCATTGCATTGTATTGCATTGCATTGATTTGCATTGCTTTGCACTGCATTGCATTGCACTAACGATCTAACGTTGTGCACGTATTGCATTGCATTGCACACCAGAACTAAATCATTCCCATGTTTATTAAAGACATAACGAGTGTTGCTGCATTGCAATGTATTGCATTGCATTGCAATGCAATGTATTGCATTGCATTACATTGAATTGCACTGCTTTGCATTGCTTTGCACTGCATTGCATTGCACTAACGATCTAACTTTGTGCACTGAAGAATAACATATGTTATGCACTTTTTGCATTGCATTGCACACCAGAACTACCTCATTCCCATGTTGATTAAAACATAACGTGTGTTGTTGCATTGCATTGCATTGCATTGCATTGCATTTATTTGCATTGCTTTGCACTGCATTGCATTGCATTGCATTGCACTAACGATCTAACGTTGTGCACTGAAGAATAACACATAGGTTATGCACGTATTGCATTGCATTGCACACCAGAACTAAATCATTCCCATGTTCATTAAAGACATAACGTGTGTTGTTGCATTGCATTGTATTGCATTGCTTTGCATTGCTTTGCATTGCTTTGCATTGCTTTGCATTGCTTTGCATTGCATTGCTTTGCACTGCAGTGCATTGCATTGCATTGCATTGCACTAACGATCTAACATTGTGCACTGAAAAATAACATATAGGTTATGCTCTTTTCGCATTGCATTGCACACCAGAACAAAATCATTCCCAAGTTCATTATAGAGATAACGTTTGTTGGTGCATTGCATTGCATTGCATTGCACTAGCGATGTAACGTTGTGCACTCAAGAATAACATATAGGTTATGCACTTTTTGCATTTCATTGCATTGCACACCAGAACTACCTCATTCCCATGTTGATTAAAGACATAACGTGTGTTGTTGCATTGCATTGCAATGCCTTGTACTGCATTGCATTGCATTGCATTGCATTGCACTAACGATCTAACTTAGTGCACTGAAGAATAACATTTAGGTTATGCACTTTTTGCATTGCATTGCATTGCACACTAGAACTAACCATTCCCATGTTCATTAAAGAGATGGTATATGTGTTGTTGCATTGCATTGCACTAACGATCTAACGTTGTGCACTGAAGAATAACATATAGGTTATGCACTTTTCGCATTGCATTGCATTGCATTGCATACCAGACTACTAAATCATTCCCATGTTCATTAAAGAGATAACGTGTGTTGTTGCAATTGCATTGCATTGCATTTTATTGCACAAACGATCTAACGTTGTGCACTGAAGAAAAACATATAGGTTATGCACTTTTTGCATTGCATTGCATTGCACATCAGAACTAAATCATTCCCATGTTCATTAAAGAGATAATGTTTGTTGTTGCATTGCATTGCATTGCACAAACGATCTAACGTTGTGCTCTGAAGAATAACATATAGGTTATACACTTTTTGCATTGCATTGCACACCAGAAATAAATAATTCCCATGTTCTTTTAAGAGATGATATGTGTGTTGTTGCATTGCATTGCACTAGCGATGTAACGTTGTGCACTGAAGAATAACATATAGGTTATGCACTTTTTGCATTGCATTGCATTGCACACTAGAACTTAACCATTCCCATGTTCATTAAAGAGATGATATTTGTGTTGTTGCATTGCATTGCACTAACGATCTAACGTTGTGCACTGAAGAATAACATATAGGTTATGCACTTTTTGCATTGCATTGCATTGCACACTAGAACTTAACCATTCCCATGTTCATTAAAGAGATGGTATTTGTGTTGTTGCATTGCATTGCACTAACGATCTAACGTTGTGCACTGAAGAATAACATATAGGTTATACACTTTTTGCATTGCATTGCACACTAGAACTTAACCATTCCCATGTTCATTAAAGAGATAACATGTGTGCTGTTGCATTGCATTGCACACTACAACTTAACCATTCCCATGTTCATTAAAGAGATAACATATGTGTTGTTGCATTGCACAAACGATCTAACGTTGTGCACTAAAGAAAAACATATAGGTTATACACTTTTTGCATTGCATTGCACACTAGAACTTAACCATTCCCATGTTCATTAAAGAGATAACATGTGTGCTGTTGCATTGCATTGCACTAACGATCTAACGTTGTGCACTGAAGAATAACATATAGGTTATGCAGTTTTCGCATTGCATTGCATACCAGACTACTAAATCATTCCCATGTTCATTAAAGTGACAACATATAGGTTATGCACGTATTGCATTGCATTGCACACCAGAACTAAATCATTCCCATGTTCATTAAAGACATAACGTTTGTTGTTGCATTGCATTGCATTGCATTGTATTGCATTGCATTGCATTGCATTGCTTTGCATTGCTTTGCATTGCTTTGCATTGCTTTGCATTGCTTTGCATTGCTTTGCATTGCTTTGCATTGCATTGCATTGCTTTGCACTGCATTGCATTGCACTAACGATCTAACGTTGTGCACTGAAAAATAACATATAGGTTATGCTCTTTTCGCATTGCATTGCACACCAGAACAAAATCATTCCCAAGTTCATTATAGAGATGATATGTGTGTTGTTGCATTGCATTGCATTGCACTAACGATCTAACTTTGTGCACGAAAGAATAACATATAGGTTATGCACTTTTTGCATTTCATTGCACACCAGACCTAAATCATTCCCATGTTCATTAAAGAGATTACGTTTGTTGGTGCATTGCATTGCATTGCACTAACGATCTAACGTTGTGCATTGAAGAATAACATATAGGCTATGCACTTCTTGCATTGCATTACACACCAGAAGTAACTCATTCTCAAACTACATTGCGTTTTGCTTTGAGGAAATACAATATGTGCTACTGCATTGCATTTCACACAAGATCAAACTTTGTGCATTGAAGAATAACACATAAGCTATGAGTGCATCACAAACATACAATAACTATCTCAACTATCTACATTCCACTGCATAAAATATCTAACTGATATAGTTAGATATAATAATAATACATTATTATTCAACGCTAATTCTTATGTAATGCAAGAGGTAAATGCAATAATTTCCCTTAAAAGAATAAATGAATAAGTTAGTTATTGTGCAATGCCAATGCACATATGTCATGTGTCAAATCAGGCCTACAGAGGTCCCTCTTGTCTTATATAACATCACAAGAAGTCAGTCTTGTATGTTTGTAAGCCAGACAGTAGTCCATATTTGACTGATTGAACATATTTTTGGCAAAAGAGTCCTCAAAAGGTATTTTATGTATATTATAAACTTATAGACTCCTTCTGATGTTAAATCAGCCATATAGAGGTGCATATTTGACCTATTGAACTTATTTCTGGTCAAAGGGTCCTCAAAGGTTTTTAAACAAACTTATAGACTCCTTCTGATGTTACATCACCCATAAAAAAAAAGTACATTTTTGACCTACTAAACATATTTCTGCCAAGAGACCATGAAACTTAACTTACTATACGTACATATTGACTTCTCGTGATGTTAACTCAGGCAAGGAGTAGTCGATATTTGACCGATTGAACACATTTTTGGCCAAAGAGGCCTCGAAATGTTTGTTTTTTTTACTCTTATAAAATTATAGACTCCTTCTGATGATAAATCAGCTATACAAAGGTCACCTTTTGACCTTCTGAACATATTTCAGGCCAAAGAGTTCTTGAACATTGTCTTGCTATACTACAGACTGACTTCTTGTGATGTTATATTAACCAGCCAGTGGTCTATTTTTGACCTACTGTACATATTTATGGCCAGAGTCAGTGAACATCAACTCACTATACATATAGACTGACTTCTCGTAATGTAAAATCAGGCAGACAGTAGTCCATATTTGACTGATTGAAAAAAAAATTGACCAAAGAGTTCTCAAAAGGATTTTGTCTAAATGTATAAACTCCTTCTGATGTTAAATCAGCCATACAGAAGTCCATATTTGACCTTCTGAACATATTTCTGGCCAGAGACCTTGAACATTTACCTTACTATTTATATTTCTCCTACCATAAAGACTTCTCTTGATGTTATGTCAGCCAGACTGTAGCCATATTTGACTGATTTAACATGTTTTTGGCCAAAGAATCCTCAAAATGTTTTTTACTCTTAGAAACTCATAGACTCCTGATGTTAAATCAGCCATACAGAAGTCCATATTTGACCCAAGGAATATATTTTTGGCCATAGAGTTCTCGATCTTGACCTTTCTATACATACTCATAGACTCCTTCTAATGTTACATAAGCCATATAGATATCCATATCTGACCTTTTGAACTTATTTCTGGTCATCAAAAGTTTTTAAACTATATAAAGTTATAGACTCTTTCTGATGATAAATCAGCTATTCAGAGGTCCCCTTTTGACCTATTGAACATATTTCTGGCCAAAGAGTCCTAAATGATTAACACTATACATTCAGACTGATATCTTCGGATGTTATATCTTCCTGACATATTTCTGGCCAAAGAGTCCTCGATGTTATGCTTTCTATACATACTCATAGACTCCTCCTGGTGCTTCATAAGCCATATAGATGTCCATATCTGACCTTTTGAATTTATTTGTGGTCAAAGTGTCCTAACATTTTTTCAAACTATAGAAAGTTATAGACTCCTTTTGATGATAAATCAGCTATACAGAGGTCCCCTTTTGAACTACTGAACATATTTCTGGCCAAAGAGTCCTCGATCTTGTGCTTTCTATACATACTCATAGACTCCTTCTGATGCCTCATAAGCCATATAGATGTCCATATCCGACCTTTTGAACTTATTTGTGGTCAAAGTTTCCTAAAAAAAATTCAAACTATATAAAGTTATAGACTCCTTTTGATGATAAATCAGCTATACAGAGGTCCCCTTTTGACCTACTGAACATATTTCTGGCCAAAGAGTCCTTGATCTTGGGGCTTTCTATACATACTCATAGACTACTTCTGATGCTTCATAAGCCATATAGATGTCCATATCTGACCTTTTGAACTTATTTGTGGTCAAAGTGTCATAAAAAAATTCAAACTATATAAAGTTATAGACTCCTTTTGATGATAAGTCAGCTATACAGAGGTCCCCTTTTGATCTCCTGAACATGTTTCTGGCCAAAGAGTCCTCGATATTGGGATTTCTATACATACTCATAGACTCCTTCTGGTGCTTCATAAGCCATATAGATGTCCATATCTGACATTTTGAACTTATTTGTGGTCAAAGTGTCCTAAAAAAAAATTCAAACTATACAAAGTTATAGACTCCTTTTGATGATAAGTCAGCTATACAGAGGTCCCCTTTTGAACTACTGAACATATTTCTGGCCAAAGAGTCCTCGATCTTATGCTTTCTATACATACTCATAGATTCCTTCTGATGCTTCATAAGCCATATCGATGTCCATATCTGACCTTTTGAACTTATTTGTGGTCAAAGTGTCCTAACATGTTTTCAAACTATATAAAGTTTATAGACTTCTTTTGATGATAAATCAGCTAGACAGAGGTCCCCTTTTGATCTACTGAACATGTTTCTGGCCAAAGAGTCCTCGATCTTGGGCTTTCTATACATACTCATAGACTCCTTCTGATGCTTCATAAGCCATATAGATGTCCATATCTGACCTTTTGAACTTATTTGTGGTCAAAGTGTCCTAACATGTTTTCAAACTATATAAAGTTTATAGACTTCTTTTGATGATAAATCAGCTAGACAGAGGTCCCCTTTTGATCTACTGAACATGTTTCTGGCCAAAGAGTCCTCGATCTTGGGCTTTCTATACATACTCATAGATTCCTTCTGATGCTTCATAAGCCATATAGATGTCCATATCTGACCTTTTGAACTTATTTGTGGTCAAAGTGTCCTAACATGTTTTCAAACTATATAAAGTTTATAGACTTCTTTTGATGATAAATCAGCTAGACAGAGGGCCCCTTTTGATCTACTGAACATGTTTCTGGCCAAAGAGTCCTCGATCTTGGGCTTTCTATACATACTCATAGATTCCTTATGATGCTTCATAAGCCATATAGATGTCCATATCTGACCTTTTGAACTTATTTGTGGTCAAAGTGTCATAAAAAAATTCAAACTATATAAAGTTATAGACTCCTTTTGATGATAAGTCAGCTATACAGAGGTCCCCTTTTGATCTCCTGAACATGTTTCTGGCCAAAGAGTCCTCGATATTGGGATTTCTATACATACTCATAGACTCCTTCTGGTGCTTCATAAGCCATATAGATGTCCATATCTGACCTTTTGAACTTATTTGTGGTCAAAGTGTCCTAAAAAAAATTCAAACTATATAAAGTTATAGACTCCTTTTGATGATAAATCAGCTATACAGAGGTCCCCTTTTGATCTACTGAACATGTTTCTGGCCAAAGAGTCCTTGATCTTGGGCTTTCTATACATACTCATAGATTCCTTCTGATGCTTCATAAGCCATATAGATGTCCATATCTGACCTTTTGAACTTATTTCTGGTCATCAAATTTTTTAATCTATATAAAGTTATAGACTCTTTCTGATGATAAATCAGCTATTCAGAGGTCCCCTTTTGACCTACTGAACATATTTCTGTCCAAAGAGTCCTCGATCTTATGCTTTCTGTACATATAGACTCCTTCTGGTGCTTCATAAGCCATATAGATGTCCATATCTGACCTTTTGAACTTATTTGTGGCCAAAATGTCCTAAAAAAATTCTAACTATATAAAGTTATAGACTCCTTTTGATGATAAATCAGCTATACAGAGGTCCCCATTTGACCTCCAGAACATATTTCTGGCCAAAGAGTCCTCGATCTTGGGCTTTCTATACTCATAGACTCCTTCTGATGCTTCATAAGCCATATAGATTTCCATATCTGACCTTTTGAACTTATTTGTGGTCAAAGTGTCCTAAAATAAATTGAAACTATATAAAGTTATAGACTCCTTTTGATGATGTCAGCTATACAGAGGTCCCCTTTTGACCTCCAGAACATATTTCTGGCCAAAGAGTCCTCGATCTTGGGCTTTCTATACATACTCATAGACTCCTTCTGATGCTTCATAAGCAATATAGATTTCCATATCTGACATTTTGAACTTATTTGTGGTCAAAGTGTCCTAAAATTTTTCAAACTATATAAAGTTATAGACTCCTTTTGATGATAAATCAGCTATACAGAGGGCCCCTTCTGACCTACTGAACATATTTCTGGCCAAAGAGTCCTCGATCTTGCGTTTTCTATACATACTCATAGACTCCTTCTGATGCTTCATAAGCCATATAGATGTCCATATCTGACCTTTTGAACTTATTTGTGGTCAAAGTGTCCTAAAAAAAATTCAAACTATGTAAGTTATAGAATCCTTTTGATGATAAATCAGCTATACAGAGGTTCCATTTTGACCTACTGAACATATTTCTGGCCAAAGAGTCCTTGGTCTTGGGCTTTCTATACATACTCATAGACGCCTTCTGATGCTTCATAAGCCATATAGATGTCCATATCTGACCTTTTGAACTTATTTGTGGTCAAAGTGTCCTAACATTTTTTCAAACTATATAAAGTTATAGACTCCTTTTGATGATAAATCAGCTATACAGAGGTCCCCTTTTGAACTCATGAACATAATTCTGGCCTAAGAGTCCTCGATCTTGGGCTTTCTATACATACTCATAGACTCCTTCTGGTGCTTCATAAGCCATATAGATGTCCATATCTGACCTTTTGAACTTATTTGTGGCCAAAATGTCCTAAAAAAATTCTAACTATATAAAGTTATAGACTCCTTTTGATGATAAATCAGCTATACAGAGGTCCCATTTTGACCTCCTGAACATATTTCTGGCCAAAGAGTCCTCGATCTTGGGCTTTCTATACATACTCATAGACTCCTTCTGAATTTTCATAAGCCATATAGATGTCCATATCTGACCTTTTGAACTTATTTGTGGTCAAAGTGTCCTAACATTTTTTCAAACTATATAAAGTTATAGACTCCTTTTGATGATAAATCAGCTATACAGAGGTCCCCTTTTGACCTCCAGAACATATTTCTGGCCAAAGAGTCCTCGATCTTGGGCTTTCTATACATACTCATAGACTCCTTCTGAATTTTCATAAGCCATATAGATGTCCATATCTGACCTTTTGAACTTATTTGTGGTCAAAGTGTCCTAACATTTTTTCAAACTATATAAAGTTATAGACTCCTTTTGATGATAAATCAGCTATACAGAGGTCCCCTTTTGACCTCCTGAACATATTTCTGGCCAAAGAGTCCTCGATCTTGCGTTTTCTATACATACTCATAGACTTCTTCTGATGCTTCATAAGCCATATAGATTTCCATATCTTACCTTTTGAACTTATTTGTGGTCAAAGTGTCCTCAAAATTTTTCAAACTATATAAAGTTATAGACTCCTTTAGATGATAAATCAGCTATACAGAGGTCCCCTTTTGACCTCCTAAACATATTTCTGGCCAAAGATTCCTGGATCTTGCGTTTTCTATACATACTCATAGACTCCTTCTGATGCCTCATAAGCCATATAGATGTCCATATCTGACCTTTTGAACTTATATGTGGTCAAAGTGTCCTAAAAAAACTTCAAACTATATAAAGTTATAGACTACTTTTGATGATAAATCAGATATACAGAGGTCCCCGTTTGACCTCCAGAACATATTTCTGGCCAAAGAGTCTTCGATCTTGGGCTTTCTATACATACTTCTAGACTCCTTCTGATGCTTCATAAGCCATATAGATTTCCATATCTGACATTTTGAACTTATTTGTGGTCAAAGTGTCCTGAAAAGTTTTCAAACTATAGAAAGTTATAGACTCCTTTTGATGATAAATCAGATATACAGAGGTCCCCGTTTGACCTCCAGAACATATTTCTGGCCAAAGAGTCCTCGATCTTGGGCTTTCTATACTCATAGACTCCTTCTGATGCTTCATAAGCCATATAGATTTCCATATCTGACCTTTTGAACTTATTTGTGGTCAAAGTGTCCTAAAAAAAAATTCAAACTATATAAAGTTATAGACTCCTTTTGATGATAAATCAGCTATACAGAGGTCCCCTTTTGACCTCCTGAACATATTTCTGGCCAAAGAGTCCTCGATCTTGCGTTTTCTATACATACTCATAGACTCCTTCTGATGCTTCATAAGCCATATAGATTTCCATATCTGACCTTTTGAACTTATTTGTGGTCAAAGTGTCCTAACATTTTTTCAAACTATATAAAGTGATAGACTCCTTTTGATGATAAATCAGCTATACAGAGGTCCCCTGTTGACCTACTGAACATATTTCTGGCCAAAAAGTCCTCGATCTTGGGCTTTCTATACATACTCATAGACTCCTTCTGATGCTTCATAAGCAATATAGATTTCCATATCTGACATTTTGAACTTATTTGTGGTCAAAGTGTCCTAAAATTTTTCAAACTATATAAAGTTATAGACTCCTTTTGATGATAAATCAGCTATACAGAGGGCCCCTTCTGACCTACTGAACATATTTCTGGCCAAAGAGTCCTCGATCTTGCGTTTTCTATACATACTCATAGACTCCTTCTGATGCTTCATAAGCCATATAGATGTCCATATCTGACCTTTTGAACTTATTTGTGGTCAAAGTGTCCAAAATTTTTTCAAACTATAGAAAGTTATAGACTTCTTTTGATGATGTCAGCTATACAGAGGTCCCCTTTTGACCTCCAGAACATATTTCTGGCCAAAGAGTCCTCGATCTTGGGCTTTCTATTCATACTCATAGACTCCTTCTGATGCTTCATAAGCCATATAGATGTCCATATCTGACCTTTTGAACTTATTTGTGGTCAAAGTGTCCTCAAAATTTTTCAAACTATATAAAGTTATAGACTCCTTTAGATGATAAATCAGCTATACAGAGGTCCCCTTTTGACCTCCTAAACATATTTCTGGCCAAAGATTCCTGGATCTTGGGCTTTCTATACATATAGACTCCTTCTGATGCCTCATAAGCCATATAGATGTCCATATCTGACCTTTTGAACTTATTTGTGGTCAAAGTGTCCTAAAAAAAATTCAAACTATATAAAGTTATAGACTCCTTTTGATGATAAATCAGCTATACAGAGGTCCCCTTTTGACCTCCTGAACATATTTCTGGCCAAAGAGTCCTCGATCTTGCGTTTTCTATACATACTCATAGACTCCTTCTGATGCTTCATAAGCCATATAGATTTCCATATCTTACCTTTTGAACTTATTTGTGGTCAAAGTGTCCTCAAAATTTTTCAAACTATATAAAGTTATAGACTCCTTTAGATGATAAATCAGCTATACAGAGGTCCCCTTTTGACCTCCTAAACATATTTCTGGCCAAAGATTCCTGGATCTTGGGCTTTCTATACATATAGACTCCTTCTGATGCCTCATAAGCCATATAGATGTCCATATCTGACCTTTTGAACTTATATGTGGTCAAAGTGTCCTAAAAAAAATTCAAACTATATAAAGTTATAGACTACTTTTGATGATAAATCAGATATACAGAGGTCCCCGTTTGACCTCCAGAACATATTTCTGGCCAAAGAGTCTTCGATCTTGGGCTTTCTATACATACTTCTAGACTCCTTCTGATGCTTCATAAGCCATATAGATTTCCATATCTGACATTTTGAACTTATTTGTGGTCAAAGTGTCCTGAAAAGTTTTCAAACTATAGAAAGTTATAGACTCCTTTTGATGATAAATCAGACATACAGAGGTCCCCGTTTGACCTCCAGAACATATTTCTGGCCAAAGAGTCCTCGATCTTGGGCTTTCTATACTCATAGACTCCTTCTGATGCTTCATAAGCCATATAGATTTCCATATCTGACCTTTTGAACTTATTTGTGGTCAAAGTGTCCTAAAAAAAATTCAAACTATATAAAGTTATAGACTCCTTTTGATGATAAATCAGCTATACAGAGGTCCCCTTTTGACCTCCTGAACATATTTCTGGCCAAAGAGTCCTCGATCTTGCGTTTTCTATACATACTCATAGACTCCTTCTGATGCTTCATAAGCCATATAGATTTCCATATCTGACCTTTTGAACTTATTTGTGGTCAAAGTGTCCTAACATTTTTTCAAACTATATAAAGTGATAGACTCCTTTTGATGATAAATCAGCTATACAGAGGTCCCCTGTTGACCTACTGAACATATTTCTGGCCAAAAAGTCCTCGATCTTGGGCTTTCTATACATACTCATAGACTCCTTCTGATGCTTCATAAGCAATATAGATTTCCATATCTGACATTTTGAACTTATTTGTGGTCAAAGTGTCCTAAAATTTTTCAAACTATATAAAGTTATAGACTCCTTTTGATGATAAATCAGCTATACAGAGGGCCCCTTCTGACCTACTGAACATATTCTGGCCAAAGAGTCCTCGATCTTGCGTTTTCTATACATACTCATAGACTCCTTCTGATGCTTCATAAGCCATATAGATGTCCATATCTGACCTTTTGAACTTATTTGTGGTCAAAGTGTCCTAAAAAAAATTCAAACTATGTAAGTTATAGAATCCTTTTGATGATAAATCAGCTATACAGAGGTTCCATTTTGACCTACTGAACATATTTCTGGCCAAAGAGTCCTTGGTCTTGGGCTTTCTATACATACTCATAGACGCCTTCTGATGCTTCATAAGCCATATAGATGTCCATATCTGACCTTTTGAACTTATTTGTGGTCAAAGTGTCCTAACATTTTTTCAAACTATATAAAGTTATAGACTCCTTTTGATGATAAATCAGCTATACAGAGGTCCCCTTTTGAACTCATGAACATAATTCTGGCCTAAGAGTCCTCGATCTTGGGCTTTCTATACATACTCATAGACTCCTTCTGGTGCTTCATAAGCCATATAGATGTCCATATCTGACCTTTTGAACTTATTTGTGGCCAAAATGTCCTAAAAAAATTCTAACTATATAAAGTTATAGACTCCTTTTGATGATAAATCAGCTATACAGAGGTCCCATTTTGACCTCCTGAACATATTTCTGGCCAAAGAGTCCTCGATTTTGGGCTTTCTATACATACTCATAGACTCCTTCTGAATTTTCATAAGCCATATAGATGTCCATATCTGACCTTTTGAACTTATTTGTGGTCAAAGTGTCCTAACATTTTTTCAAACTATATAAAGTTATAGACTCCTTTTGATGATAAATCAGCTATACAGAGGTCCCCTTTTGACCTCCAGAACATATTTCTGGCCAAAGAGTCCTCGATCTTGGGCTTTCTATACATACTCATAGACTCCTTCTGAATTTTCATAAGCCATATAGATGTCCATATCTGACCTTTTGAACTTATTTGTGGTCAAAGTGTCCTAACATTTTTTCAAACTATATAAAGTTATAGACTCCTTTTGATGATAAATCAGCTATACAGAGGTCCCCTTTTGACCTCCAGAACATATTTCTGGCCAAAGAGTCCTCAATCTTGGGCTTTCTATACATACTCATAGACTCCTTCTGATGCTTCATAAGCCATATAGATGTCCATATCTGACCTTTTGAACTTATTTGTGGTCAAAGTGTCCTCAAAATATTTCAAACAATAGAAAGTTATAGACTCCTTTTGATGATAAATCAGATATACAGAGGTCCCCGTTTGACCTCCAGAACATATTTCTGGCCAAAGAGTCTTCGATCTTGGGCTTTCTATACATACTTCTAGACTCCTTCTGATGCTTCATAAGCCATATAGATTTCCATATCTGACATTTTGAACTTATTTGTGGTCAAAGTGTCCTCAAAATTTTTCAAACTATAGAAAGTTATAGACTCCTTTTGATTATAAATCAGCTATACAGAGGTCCCCTTTTGACCTCCTGAACATATTTCTGGCCAAAGAGTCCTCGATCTTGCGTTTTCTATACATACTCATAGACTCCTTCTGATGCTTCATAAGCCATATAGATTTCCATATCTTACCTTTTGAACTTATTTGTGGTCAAAGTGTCCTCAAAATTTTTCAAACTATATAAAGTTATAGACTCCTTTAGATGATAAATCAGCTATACAGAGGTCCCCTTTTGACCTCCTAAACATATTTCTGGCCAAAGATTCCTGGATCTTGCGTTTTCTATACATACTCATAGACTCCTTCTGATGCCTCATAAGCCATATAGATGTCCATATCTGACCTTTTGAACTTATATGTGGTCAAAGTGTCCTAAAAAAAATTCAAACTATATAAAGTTATAGACTACTTTTGATGATAAATCAGATATACAGAGGTCCCCGTTTGACCTCCAGAACATATTTCTGGCCAAAGAGTCTTCGATCTTGGGCTTTCTATACATACTTCTAGACTCCTTCTGATGCTTCATAAGCCATATAGATTTCCATATCTGACATTTTGAACTTATTTGTGGTCAAAGTGTCCTGAAAAGTTTTCAAACTATAGAAAGTTATAGACTCCTTTTGATGATAAATCAGATATACAGAGGTCCCCGTTTGACCTCCAGAACATATTTCTGGCCAAAGAGTCCTCGATCTTGGGCTTTCTATACTCATAGACTCCTTCTGATGCTTCATAAGCCATATAGATTTCCATATCTGACCTTTTGAACTTATTTGTGGTCAAAGTGTCCTAAAAAAAATTCAAACTATATAAAGTTATAGACTCCTTTTGATGATAAATCAGCTATACAGAGGTCCCCTTTTGACCTCCTGAACATATTTCTGGCCAAAGAGTCCTCGATCTTGCGTTTTCTATACATACTCATAGACTCCTTCTGATGCTTCATAAGCCATATAGATTTCCATATCTGACCTTTTGAACTTATTTGTGGTCAAAGTGTCCTAACATTTTTTCAAACTATATAAAGTGATAGACTCCTTTTGATGATAAATCAGCTATACAGAGGTCCCCTGTTGACCTACTGAACATATTTCTGGCCAAAAAGTCCTCGATCTTGGGCTTTCTATACATACTCATAGACTCCTTCTGATGCTTCATAAGCAATATAGATTTCCATATCTGACATTTTGAACTTATTTGTGGTCAAAGTGTCCTAAAATTTTTCAAACTATATAAAGTTATAGACTCCTTTTGATGATAAATCAGCTATACAGAGGGCCCCTTCTGACCTACTGAACATATTTCTGGCCAAAGAGTCCTCGATCTTGCGTTTTCTATACATACTCATAGACTCCTTCTGATGCTTCATAAGCCATATAGATGTCCATATCTGACCTTTTGAACTTATTTGTGGTCAAAGTGTCCAAAATTTTTTAAAACTATAGAAAGTTATAGACTTCTTTTGATGATGTCAGCTATACAGAGGTCCCCTTTTGACCTCCAGAACATATTTCTGGCCAAAGAGTCCTCGATCTTGGGCTTTCTATTCATACTCATAGACTCCTTCTGATGCTTCATAAGCCATATAGATGTCCATATCTGACCTTTTGAACTTATTTGTGGTCAAAGTGTCCTCAAAATTTTTCAAACTATATAAAGTTATAGACTCCTTTAGATGATAAATCAGCTATACAGAGGTCCCCTTTTGACCTCCTAAACATATTTCTGGCCAAAGATTCCTGGATCTTGGGCTTTCTATACATATAGACTCCTTCTGATGCCTCATAAGCCATATAGATGTCCATATCTGACCTTTTGAACTTATTTGTGGTCAAAGTGTCCTAAAAAAAATTCAAACTATATAAAGTTATAGACTCCTTTTGATGATAAATCAGCTATACAGAGGTCCCCTTTTGACCTCCTGAACATATTTCTGGCCAAAGAGTCCTCGATCTTGCGTTTTCTATACATACTCATAGACTCCTTCTGATGCTTCATAAGCCATATAGATTTCCATATCTTACCTTTTGAACTTATTTGTGGTCAAAGTGTCCTCAAAATTTTTCAAACTATATAAAGTTATAGACTCCTTTAGATGATAAATCAGCTATACAGAGGTCCCCTTTTGACCTCCTAAACATATTTCTGGCCAAAGATTCCTGGATCTTGGGCTTTCTATACATATAGACTCCTTCTGATGCCTCATAAGCCATATAGATGTCCATATCTGACCTTTTGAACTTATATGTGGTCAAAGTGTCCTAAAAAAAATTCAAACTATATAAAGTTATAGACTACTTTTGATGATAAATCAGATATACAGAGGTCCCCGTTTGACCTCCAGAACATATTTCTGGCCAAAGAGTCTTCGATCTTGGGCTTTCTATACATACTTCTAGACTCCTTCTGATGCTTCATAAGCCATATAGATTTCCATATCTGACATTTTGAACTTATTTGTGGTCAAAGTGTCCTGAAAAGTTTTCAAACTATAGAAAGTTATAGACTCCTTTTGATGATAAATCAGATATACAGAGGTCCCCGTTTGACCTCCAGAACATATTTCTGGCCAAAGAGTCCTCGATCTTGGGCTTTCTATACTCATAGACTCCTTCTGATGCTTCATAAGCCATATAGATTTCCATATCTGACCTTTTGAACTTATTTGTGGTCAAAGTGTCCTAAAAAAAATTCAAACTATATAAAGTTATAGACTCCTTTTGATGATAAATCAGCTATACAGAGGTCCCCTTTTGACCTCCTGAACATATTTCTGGCCAAAGAGTCCTCGATCTTGCGTTTTCTATACATACTCATAGACTCCTTCTGATGCTTCATAAGCCATATAGATTTCCATATCTGACCTTTTGAACTTATTTGTGGTCAAAGTGTCCTAAAAAAAATTCAAACTATATAAAGTTATAGACTCCTTTTGATGATAAATCAGCTATACAGAGGTCCCCTTTTGACCTCCTGAACATATTTCTGGCCAAAGAGTCCTCGATCTTGCGTTTTCTATACATACTCATAGACTCCTTCTGATGCTTCATAAGCCATATAGATTTCCATATCTGACCTTTTGAACTTATTTGTGGTCAAAGTGTCCTAACATTTTTTCAAACTATATAAAGTGATAGACTCCTTTTGATGATAAATCAGCTATACAGAGGTCCCCTGTTGACCTACTGAACATATTTCTGGCCAAAAAGTCCTCGATCTTGGGCTTTCTATACATACTCATAGACTCCTTCTGATGCTTCATAAGCAATATAGATTTCCATATCTGACATTTTGAACTTATTTGTGGTCAAAGTGTCCTAAAAATTTTCAAACTATATAAAGTTATAGACTCCTTTTGATGATAAATCAGCTATACAGAGGGCCCCTTCTGACCTACTGAACATATTTCTGGCCAAAGAGTCCTCGATCTTGCGTTTTCTATACATACTCATAGACTCCTTCTGATGCTTCATAAGCCATATAGATGTCCATATCTGACCTTTTGAACTTATTTGTGGTCAAAGTGTCCAAAATTTTTTCAAACTATAGAAAGTTATAGACTCCTTTTGATGATGTCAGCTATACAGAGGTCCCCTTTTGACCTCCAGAACATATTTCTGGCCAAAGAGTCCTCGATCTTGGGCTTTCTATACATACTCATAGACTCCTTCTGATGCTTCATAAGCAATATAGATTTCCATATCTGACATTTTGAACTTATTTGTGGTCAAAGTGTCCTAAAATTTTTCAAACTATATAAAGTTATAGACTCCTTTTAAAGATAAATCAGCTATACAGAGGGCCCCTTTTGACCTACTGAACATATTTCTGGCCAAAAAGTCCTCGATCTTGCGTTTTCGATACATACTCATAGACTCCTTCTGAATTTTCATAAGCCATATAGATGTCCATATCTGACCTTTTGAACTTATTTGTGGTCAAAGTGTCCTAACATTTTTTCAAACTATATAAAGTTATAGACTCCTTTTGATGATAAATCAGCTATACAGAGGTCCCCTTTTGACCTCCAGAACATATTTCTGGCCAAAGAGTCCTCGATCTTGGGCTTTCTATACATACTCATAGACTCCTTCTTCATAAGCCATATAGATTTCAATATCTGACCTTTTGAACTTATTTCTGGTCAAAGTGTCCTCAAAATTTTTCAAACTATATAAAGTTCTGATAATAAATCAGCTATACCAAGGTCACCTTTTGACCTTCTGAACATATTTCTGGCCAAAGAGTTCTTGAACATTATCTTGCTATACTACAGATTGACTTGTTGTGATGTTATATTAACCAGCCAGTAGTCTATTTTTGACCTTCTGAACATATTTCTGGCCAGAGACCTTGAACATTTACCTTACTATTTATATTTCTCCTACCATAAAGACTTCTCGTGATGTTATGTCAGCCAGACTGTAGCCATATTTGACTGATTTAACATGTTTTTGGCCAAAGAATCCTCAAAATGTTTTTTTACTCTTAGAAACTCATAAACTCCTTCTGATGTTAAATCGGCCATACAGAAGTCCATATTTGACCCAAGGAATATATTTATGGCCATAGAGTTCTCGATCTTGACCTTTCTATACATACTCATAGACTCCTTCTAATGTTACATAAGCCATATAGATATCCATATCTGACCTTTTGAACTTATTTCTGGTCATCAAAAGTTTTTAAACTATATAAAGTTAACTCTTTCTGATGATAAATCAGCTATACAAAGGTCACCTTTTGACCTTTTGAACATATTTCTGGCCAAAGAGTTCTTGAACATTATCTTGCTTGAACTTTTGACTTTTGACTACAGATTGACTTGTTGTGATGTTATATTAACCAGCCAGTAGTCTATTTTTGACCTACTGAAAATATTTCTGGCCAGAGTCCGTGAACATTAACTCACTATACAATATAGACTGACTTCTTGCAATGCCAAACCAGGCAGGCAGTAGTCCATATTTGACCGATTGAAAAAAAATTTGACCAAAGAGTTCTCAAAAGTATTTTGTCTGTCATAATCTATAGACTCCTTCGGATGTCCGAAAATATTACTGGCCAAAGAGTCCTTAAAGATTAACACTATACATTCAGATTGATATCTTCGGATGTTATATCATCATGACAAAAGTCCATATTTGACATACTGAAATTTTTTCTGGTCAAAGAGTCTCAACTTGACCATTCTATATATACTCATTGACTCTTTCTGATTCTTCATTAGCTATATAGATGTCCATATCTGGCGAATTGAAAATATTTTTGGCAAAAAGGTCCTCACAAGTTAACTTACTAAATACTCATAGACTTCTTCTGATGATACATCACTTTAACAGGTATGTGACCCTCTGAATATATTTTTGGACAAAGAATCATTGAACATTAACTCTCTATACATATTGACTCAAGAGTCAAAATTTGACCTCTTTTGGTCTGATTTATCATCAGATGGAGTCTATAATTTTACATAGTTTAAAAACTTTTGAGGAACCTTTGACCAGAAATAATAATAAGTCATAAATATGGACATAAATATGCCTTATGAAGAATCAGAAAGAGACTATGAGTATGTATAGAAAGTTCAAGATTGGCCACAAATATGTCCCTTGGGTCAATTATGGACTTCTTTATGGCTGATGTAACATCAGATGGAGTAAACGACTATGTGTAGAAAGAAACAGCATAAGGAGTCAATGAGCATGTAGAATGTTCAAGATCGAGGACTCTTTTACTAGAAATATGTTCAGTAGGTAAATTATGGAGTACTCTCTGGCTGATGAAGCACTAAAAGAAGTCAATGAGCATGTATAGAAAGTTCAAGTACATAGACTCGTTGGCCAGAAAAAAAAGAAAAAAAAAGTCATTATGGACAGTTGTCTGGCCGATGTACTATCTGAAGGAGTCTATAAGTGTGAATAGAAAGTTCAAGATCAAGGACTCTTCAGTCAGAAATATGTTCAACATGTTAAATCTGAACTACTTTATGGCTAAAGAAACAAAATAAGGCGGCACTGAGAATGTATAGAAAGTTCAAAATCGAGGACTCTTTTACCAGAAATATTTTCAGTAGGTCCATTATTGACTACTGTCTGGCTGATGAAACACTAAAAGGAGTCAATTAGCATGTACAAAATTTTCAAGTCAGAAATATGTTCAACATGTCAAATCTGGACTTCTGTATGGCTAAAGAAACAAAATAAGGCATCACTGAGAATGTATAGAAAGTTCAAGATCGAGAACTCTTTTACTTCAATAGTCAATATCTACAATTGTCTGGCCGATGTACTATCTGAAAGAGTCTATAAGTATGAATAGAAAGTTCAAGATCGAGGACTCTTCGGTCAGAAATATGTTCATTATGTCAAATCAGAACTACTGCATGGCTGATGAAACACCAGAAAGAGTCTATGAGTATGTTTAAAAGGTTCAAGATCGAGGACTCTTTTGCCAGAAATATGTTTAGTGGGTCAAATATGGACTGCTGTCTGGCTGATGAATCAGAAGTCAATGAAGATTGAGGAAGAAGATTATGAATAGAAAGTTCAAGTTCAAAGACTCTTCAGGTAGAAATATGTTCAGTGGGTCAATTATCTATATGGAGTCACTGAGAATCTATAGAAAGTTCAAGACAGAGGAATCTTTTACTATAAATATGTTCAGAGGGTCAATTATGGACTATTGTCTGCTTGTGAAACATCAGAAGGAGTCAATGAGCCTATATAGAAAGTTCAAGTTCAAGACTCTTCGGGCAGCAATATGTTCAGTAGGTCAATTATGGACTAATGTCTGGCTGATGAAACACTAAAAGGAGTCAGTTAGCATGTACAGAATGTTCAAGTTCATGGACTTGTTGGCCAGAAATATGTTTAATAATTAATATGGACAATTGTCTGTCCGATGTAACTTTCTGAAAGAGTCTATAATTATGAATAGAAAGTTCAAGATCAAAATCTCTTTGGTCAGAAATATGTTCAACATGTCAAATCTGGACTACTGTATGGCTGAAGAAACATCAGAAGTAAATGATTATGTATAGAAAGTTCAAGTTCATAGACTCTTCGGGCAGAAAAATGTTCAGTAGGTCAATTGTGGACAATTATCTGGCTGATGAAACATCAGAAGGAGTATGTATAGAAAGAATAAGATCAAGGTCTCTTTGGCCAGAAATATGTTCAATTGATCAAATTTTGAAATACTATATTGCTGTTGTAAAATCAGGAGTCATTGAGTATGTAATGAAAAATGTTCATAGACTCATTGGTCAGAAATAGGTTTAATAGGTCATATTGATACAATACAATACAATAATGTTTTGCTATTGTAACATCAGAAGGAGTCAATGTATAGAGAAATCAAGATTATAAACCCATCGCTCAGAAATGAGTTTAGTAGTCAATTATGGATCATTTTTTGGCTGAAGTACTATCTGAAACGTACTATCTATGAGTACGTATAGAAAGATCAAGGACTCTTCCAGCCAGAAATATGTTCAATTGTCAAATATGGATAATAGCCTAGGTGATGAAAAATCAGAAGGAGATAATTATGTATAGATAATTAAAGTTCTAGGTCTCTTTGGCCAGATATATGTTCAATGGGTCAAATTTGGACTAACAATATGGTTGATTTAACATCAAAAGTAGTCGATGAGAATGCATATAAACATACCTTTTGACGACTCTTTTGGCCAGAAATATGTTCAGTAGGTCAATAACTGACTTCTGTCTCAATGATGAAACATCAGAACAAGCCTATGATTATGTATAGAACGATCAAGATCGAGGACACTTTGGTTATAGAAATGTTCAATAGGTCAAATTTGAACTATACTGTATGGCTGATGAAACATCAGAAGGATTGTAAAAGCAATTCAATTCTCATGTCTAGAAACATGTTCAAAATATAAAATTTGAACTACTGTTCAAATACATTGGATAGCAGATAATTAATTAACAAGTCTACAAGTATGTTTAGAAAGTTCAAGATCGAGGACTCTATGGTCAGAAATATATTCAATGGGTCAAGTATGGACATCTTTCAAGCTGATGAAACATCAGAAGCTGTCAATGAGCATGTACAGAAAGGTCAAGATCAGGGACTCTTTGACCAGAAATATATTAGTAGGTCAAATATGGACTTTTGTATGGCTAATGTATTATTAAGAGAAGTCAATAAGCAGAGAAAGTTAATGTTCAAAGACTCTTTGGCCAAAAATGTGTTCAGTAGTTCAAATAGGAACCTCTGTATGGCTGAATTAACATAATAAGAAACCCTTTGAGGACCATTTGACCAGAAATAAGTTCAGTAGGTCAAATATGGACTTTTGTCAGGATGATATAACATCCGAAGATATCAGTCTGAATGTATAGTGTTAATCTTTTAGGACTCTTTGGCCAGAAATATGTTCAGTAGGTCAGAAGGGGCCCTCTGTATAGCTGATTTATCATCAAAAGGAGTCTATAACTTTCTATAGTTTGAAAAAATGTTAGGACACTTTGACCACAAATAAGTTCAAAAGGTCAGATATGGACATCTATATGGCTTATGAAGCATCGAAGGCGTCTATGAGTATGTATAGAAAGCCCAAGATCAAGGACTCTTTGGCCAGAAATATGTTCAGGAGGTCAAAATGGGACCTCTGTATAGCTGATTTATCATCAAAAGGATTCTATAACTTACATAGTTTCAATTTTCTTTAGGACACTTTGACCACAAATAAGTTCAAAATGTCAGATATGGAAATCTATATGGCTTATGAAGCACCAGAAGGAGTCTATGAGTATGTCTAGAAAGAGCAAGATCGAGGACTCTTTGGCCAGAAATATGTTCAGGAGGTCAAAAGGGGACCTCTGTATAGCTGATTTATCATCAAAAGGAGTCTATAACTTTCTATAGTTTGAAAAATTTTGAGGACACTTTGACCACAAATAAGTTCAAAAGGTCAGATATGGACATCTATAAGGCTTATGAAGCATCGAAGGCGTCTATGAGTATGTATAGAAAGCCCAAGATCAAGGACTCTTTGGCCAGAAATATGTTCAGGAGGTCAAAATGGGACCTCTGTATAGCTGATTTATCATCAAAAGTATTCTATAACTTACATGTTTGAATTTTTTTTAGGACACTTTGACCACAAATAAGTTCAAAATGTCAGATATGGAAATCTATATGGCTTATGAAGCACCAGAAGGAATCTATGAGTATGTATAGAAAACGCAAGATCGAAGACTCTTTGGCCAGAAATATGTTCAGTAGGTCAGAAGGGGCCCTCTGTATAGCTGATTTATCATCAAAAGGAGTCTATAACTTTCTATAGTTTGAAAAATTTTGAGGACACTTTGACCACAAATAAGTTCAAAAGGTCAGATATGGACATCTATATGGCTTATGAAGCATCAGAAGGCGTCTATGAGTATGTATAGAAAGCCCAAGATCAAGGACTCTTTGGCCAGAAATATGTTCAGGAGGTCAAAAGGGGACCTCTGTATAGCTGATTTATCATCAAAAGGATTCTATAACTTACATAGTTTGAATTTTTTTTAGGACACTTTGACCACAAATAAGTTCAAAAGGTCAGATATGGAAATCTATATGGCTTATGAAGCATCAGAAGGAGTCTATGAGTATGTATAGAAAGCCCAAGATCGAGGACTATTTGGCCAGAAATATGTTCAGTAGGTCTCTGTATAGCTGATTTATCATCAAAAGGAGTCTATAACTTTATATAGTTTGAAAAAATGTTAGGACACTTTGACCACAAGTAAGTTCAAAAGGTCAGATATGGACATCTATATGGCTTATGAAGCATCAGAAGGAGTCTATGAGTATGTATAGAAAGCCCAAGATCAAGGACTCTTTGGTCAGAAATATGTTCAGGAGGTCAAAAGGGGCCCTCTGTCTAGCTGATTTATCATCAAAAGGAGTCTATAACTTTATATAGTTTGAATTTTTTTTAGGACACTTTGACAAGAAATAAGTTCAAAAGGATAGATATGGATATCTATATGGCTTATGAAGCATCAGAAGGAGTCTATGAGTATGTATAGAAAGCCCAAGATAGAGGTCTCTTTGGCCAGAAATATGTTCCTTGGGTCAAATATGGAATTCTGTATGTCTGACGTAACATCAGAAAGAGTCAACAAGTATATATGGAAAGATCAAGTTTCGAGTACTCACTCCATGGCCAGAAAAAAATTCGGTAGGTCAAATATGGACTTTTGTCAGGATGATATAACATCCGAAGATATCAGTCTGAATGTATAGTGTTAATCTTTTAGGACTCTTTGGCCAGAAATATGTTCAGTAGGTCAGAAGGGGACCTCTGTATAGCTGATTTATCATCAAAAGGAGTCTATAACTTTATATAGTTTGAAAAAATGTTAGGACACTTTGACCACAAGTAAGTTCAAAAGGTCAGATATGGACATCTATATGGCTTATGAAGCATCAGAAGGAGTCTATGAGTATGTATAGAAAGCCCAAGATCAAGGACTCTTTGGTCAGAAATATGTTCAGGAGGTCAAAATGGGACCTCTGTATAGCTGATTTATCATCAAAAGGAGTCTATAACTTTATATAGTTTGAATTTTTTTTAGGACACTTTGACAAGAAATAAGTTCAAAAGGATAGATATGGATATCTCTATGGCTTATGAAGCATCAGAAGGAGTCTATGAGTATGTATAGAAAGCCCAAGATTGAGGACTCTTTGGCCAGAAATATGTTCAGTAGGTCAAAAGGGGCCCTCTGTATAGCTGATTTATCTTTAAAAGGAGTCTATAACTATATATGGTTTGAAAAAGTTTAGGACACTTTGACCACAAATAAGTTCAAAAGGTCAGATATGGACATCTATATGGCTTATGAAGCATCAGAAGGAGTCTATGAGTATGTATAGAAAGCCCAAGATCAAGGACTCTTTGGCCAGAAATATGCTCAGGAGGTCAAAAGGGGACCTTTGTATTGCTGATTTATCATCAAAAGGAGTCTATAACTTTCTATAGTTTGAAAAATTTTGAGGACACTTTGACCACAAATAAGTTCAAAAGGTCAGATATGGAAATCTATATCTTATGAATCACCAGAAGGAGTCTATGAGTATGTATAGAAAGCCCAAGATCGAGGACTCTTTGGCCAGAAATATGTTCAGGAGGTCAAAAGGGGACCTCTGTATAGCTGACTTATCATCAAAAGGAGTCTATAACTTTATATAGTTTGAAAAAATGTTAGGACACTTTGACCACAAGTAAGTTCAAAAGGTCAGATATGGACATCTATATGGACTAAATCATTCCAATGTTCATTAAAGACATAACGTGTGTTGTTGCATTGCATTGTATTGCATTGCATTGCATTGCAATGTATTGCAATGCAATGATTTGCGTTGCATTACATTCATTTGCATTGCTTTGCACTGCATTGCACTAAAGATCTAACGTTGTGCACTGAAAAATAACATATAGGTTATGCACTTTTCGCATTGCATTGCATTGCACACCAGAACTAAATCATTCCCATGTTCATTAAAGACATAACGTGTGTTGTTGCATTGCATTGTATTGCATTGCATTGATTTGCATTGCTTTGCACTGCATTGCATTGCACTAACGATCTAACGTTGTGCACGTATTGCATTGCATTGCACACCAGAACTAAATCATTCCCATGTTTATTAAAGACATAACGAGTGTTGCTGCATTGCAATGTATTGCATTGCATTACATTGAATTGCACTGCTTTGCATTGCTTTGCACTGCATTGCATTGCACTAACGATCTAACTTTGTGCGCTGAAGAATAACATATGTTATGCACTTTTTGCATTGCATTGCACACCAGAAATACCTCATTCCCATGTTGATTAAAAACATAACGTGTGTTGTTGCATTGCATTGCATTGCATTGCATTTATTTGCATTGCTTTGCACTGCATTGCATTGCACTAACGATCTAACGTTGTGCACTGAAGAATAACATATAGGTTATGCACGTATTGCATTGCATTGCACACCAGAACTAAATCATTCCCATGTTCATTAAAGACATAACGTGTGTTGTTGCATTGCATTGTATTGCATTGCATTGATTTGCATTGCTTTGCACTGCATTGCATTGCACTAACGATCTAACGTTGTGCACGTATTGCATTGCATTGCACACCAGAACTAAATCATTCCCATGTTTATTAAAGACATAACGAGTGTTGCTGCATTGCAATGTATTGCATTGCATTGCAATGCAATGTATTGCATTGCATTACATTGAATTGCACTGCTTTGCATTGCTTTGCACTGCATTGCATTGCACTAACGATCTAACTTTGTGCACTGAAGAATAACATATGTTATGCACTTTTTGCATTGCATTGCACACCAGAACTACCTCATTCCCATGTTGATTAAAAACATAACGTGTGTTGTTGCATTGCATTGCATTGCATTGCATTGCATTTATTTGCATTGCTTTGCACTGCATTGCATTGCACTAACGATCTAACGTTGTGCACTGAAGAATAACATATAGGTTATGCACGTATTGCATTGCATTGCACACCAGAACTAAATCATTCCCATGTTCATTAAAGACATAACGTGTGTTGTTGCATTGCATTGTATTGCATTGCATTGATTTGCATTGCTTTGCACTGCATTGCATTGCACTAACGATCTAACGTTGTGCACGTATTGCATTGCATTGCACACCAGAACTAAATCATTCCCATGTTTATTAAAGACATAACGAGTGTTGCTGCATTGCAATGTATTGCATTGCATTGCAATGCAATGTATTGCATTGCATTACATTGAATTGCACTGCTTTGCATTGCTTTGCACTGCATTGCATTGCACTAACGATCTAACTTTGTGCACTGAAGAATAACATATGTTATGCACTTTTTGCATTGCATTGCACACCAGAACTACCTCATTCCCATGTTGATTAAAAACATAACGTGTGTTGTTGCATTGCATTGCATTGCATTGCATTGCATTTATTTGCATTGCTTTGCACTGCATTGCATTGCATTGCATTGCATTGCATTGCATTGCATTGCATTGCATTGCACTAACGATCTAACGTTGTGCACTGAAGAATAACACATAGGTTATGCACGTATTGCATTGCATTGCACACCAGAACTAAATCATTCCCATGTTCATTAAAGACATAACGTGTGTTGTTGCATTGCATTGTATTGCATTGCTTTGCATTGCTTTGCATTGCTTTGCATTGCTTTGCATTGCTTTGCATTGCTTTGCATTGCATTGCTTTGCACTGCAGTGCATTGCATTGCATTGCATTGCACTAACGATCTAACATTGTGCACTGAAAAATAACATATAGGTTATGCTCTTTTCGCATTGCATTGCACACCAGAACAAAATCATTCCCAAGTTCATTATAGAGATAACGTTTGTTGGTGCATTGCATTGCATTGCATTGCACTAGCGATGTAACGTTGTGCACTCAAGAATAACATATAGGTTATGCACTTTTTGCATTTCATTGCATTGCACACCAGAACTACCTCATTCCCATGTTGATTAAAGACATAACGTGTGTTGTTGCATTGCATTGCATTGCATTGCATTGCATTGCATTGCATTGCATTGCATTGCATTGCATTGCATTGATTTGCAATGCCTTGTACTGCATTGCATTGCATTGCATTGCATTGCACTAACGATCTAACTTAGTGCACTGAAGAATAACATTTAGGTTATGCACTTTTTGCATTGCATTGCATTGCACACTAGAACTAACCATTCCCATGTTCATTAAAGAGATGGTATATGTGTTGTTGCATTGCATTGCACTAACGATCTAACGTTGTGCACTGAAGAATAACATATAGGTTATGCACTTTTCGCATTGCATTGCATTGCATTGCATACCAGACTACTAAATCATTCCCATGTTCATTAAAGAGATAACGTGTGTTGTTGCAATTGCATTGCATTGCATTTTATTGCACAAACGATCTAACGTTGTGCACTGAAGAAAAACATATAGGTTATGCACTTTTTGCATTGCATTGCATTGCACATCAGAACTAAATCATTCCCATGTTCATTAAAGAGATAATGTTTGTTGTTGCATTGCATTGCATTGCACAAACGATCTAACGTTGTGCTCTGAAGAATAACATATAGGTTATACACTTTTTGCATTGCATTGCACACCAGAAATAAATAATTCCCATGTTCTTTTAAGAGATGATATGTGTGTTGTTGCATTGAATTGCACTAGCGATGTAACGTTGTGCACTGAAGAATAACATATAGGTTATGCACTTTTTGCATTGCATTGCATTGCACACTAGAACTTAACCATTCCCATGTTCATTAAAGAGATGATATTTGTGTTGTTGCATTGCATTGCACTAACGATCTAACGTTGTGCACTGAAGAATAACATATAGGTTATGCACTTTTTGCATTGCATTGCATTGCACACTAGAACTTAACCAGCATGTTCATTAAAGAGATGGTATTTGTGTTGTTGCATTGCATTGCACTAACGATCTAACGTTGTGCACTGAAGAATAACATATAGGTTATACACTTTTTGCATTGCATTGCACACTAGAACTTAACCATTCCCATGTTCATTAAAGAGATAACATGTGTGCTGTTGCATTGCATTGCACACTACAACTTAACCATTCCCATGTTCATTAAAGAGATAACATATGTGTTGTTGCATTGCACAAACGATCTAACGTTGTGCACTAAAGAAAAACATATAGGTTATACACTTTTTGCATTGCATTGCACACTAGAACTTAACCATTCCCATGTTCATTAAAGAGATAACATGTGTGCTGTTGCATTGCATTGCACTAACGATCTAACGTTGTGCACTGAAGAATAACATATAGGTTATGCAGTTTTCGCATTGCATTGCATACCAGACTACTAAATCATTCCCATGTTCATTAAAGTGACAACATATAGGTTATGCACGTATTGCATTGCATTGCACACCAGAACTAAATCATTCCCATGTTCATTAAAGACATAACGTTTGTTGTTGCATTGCATTGCATTGCATTGCATTGTATTGCATTGCATTGCATTGCATTGCTTTGCATTGCTTTGCATTGCTTTGCATTGCTTTGCATTGCTTTGCATTGCTTTGCATTGCATTGCATTGCTTTGCACTGCATTGCATTGCACTAACGATCTAACGTTGTGCACTGAAAAATAACATATAGGTTATGCTCTTTTCGCATTGCATTGCACACCAGAACAAAATAATTCCCAAGTTCATTATAGAGATGATATGTGTGTTGTTGCATTGCATTGCATTGCACTAACGATCTAACTTTGTGCACGAAAGAATAACATATAGGTTATGCACTTTTTGCATTTCATTGCACACCAGACCTAAATCATTCCCATGTTCATTAAAGAGATTACGTTTGTTGGTGCATTGCATTGCATTGCACTAACGATCTAACGTTGTGCATTGAAGAATAACATATAGGCTATGCACTTCTTGCATTGCATTACACACCAGAAGTAACTCATTCTCAAACTACATTGCGTTTTGCTTTGAGGAAATACAATATGTGCTACTGCATTGCATTTCACACAAGATCAAACTTTGTGCATTGAAGAATAACACATAAGCTATGAGTGCATCACAAACATACAATAACTATCTCAACTATCTACATTCCACTGCATAAAATATCTAACTGATATAGTTAGATATAATAATAATACATTATTATTCAACGCTAATTCTTATGTAATGCAAGAGGTAAATGCAATAATTTCCCTTAAAAGAATAAATGAATAAGTTAGTTATTGTGCAATGCCAATGCACATATGTCATGTGTCAAATCAGGCCTACAGAGGTCCCTCTTGTCTTATATAACATCACAAGAAGTCAGTCTTGTATGTTTGTAAGCCAGACAGTAGTCCATATTTGACTGATTGAACATATTTTTGGCAAAAGAGTCCTCAAAAGGTATTTTATGTATATTATAAACTTATAGACTCCTTCTGATGTTAAATCAGCCATATAGAGGTGCATATTTGACCTATTGAACTTATTTCTGGTCAAAGGGTCCTCAAAGGTTTTTAAACAAACTTATAGACTCCTTCTGATGTTACATCACCCATAAAAAAAAAGTACATTTTTGACCTACTAAACATATTTCTGCCAAGAGACCATGAAACTTAACTTACTATACGTACATATTGACTTCTCGTGATGTTAACTCAGGCAAGGAGTAGTCGATATTTGACCGATTGAACACATTTTTGGCCAAAGAGGCCTCGAAATGTTTGTTTTTTTTACTCTTATAAAATTATAGACTCCTTCTGATGATAAATCAGCTATACAAAGGTCACCTTTTGACCTTCTGAACATATTTCAGGCCAAAGAGTTCTTGAACATTGTCTTGCTATACTACAGACTGACTTCTTGTGATGTTATATTAACCAGCCAGTGGTCTATTTTTGACCTACTGTACATATTTATGGCCAGAGTCAGTGAACATCAACTCACTATACATATAGACTGACTTCTCGTAATGTAAAATCAGGCAGACAGTAGTCCATATTTGACTGATTGAAAAAAAAATTGACCAAAGAGTTCTCAAAAGGATTTTGTCTAAATGTATAAACTCCTTCTGATGTTAAATCAGCCATACAGAAGTCCATATTTGACCTTCTGAACATATTTCTGGCCAGAGACCTTGAACATTTACCTTACTATTTATATTTCTCCTACCATAAAGACTTCTCTTGATGTTATGTCAGCCAGACTGTAGCCATATTTGACTGATTTAACATGTTTTTGGCCAAAGAATCCTCAAAATGTTTTTTACTCTTAGAAACTCATAGACTCCTGATGTTAAATCAGCCATACAGAAGTCCATATTTGACCCAAGGAATATATTTTTGGCCATAGAGTTCTCGATCTTGACCTTTCTATACATACTCATAGACTCCTTCTAATGTTACATAAGCCATATAGATATCCATATCTGACCTTTTGAACTTATTTCTGGTCATCAAAAGTTTTTAAACTATATAAAGTTATAGACTCTTTCTGATGATAAATCAGCTATTCAGAGGTCCCCTTTTGACCTATTGAACATATTTCTGGCCAAAGAGTCCTAAATGATTAACACTATACATTCAGACTGATATCTTCGGATGTTATATCTTCCTGACATATTTCTGGCCAAAGAGTCCTCGATGTTATGCTTTCTATACATACTCATAGACTCCTCCTGGTGCTTCATAAGCCATATAGATGTCCATATCTGACCTTTTGAATTTATTTGTGGTCAAAGTGTCCTAACATTTTTTCAAACTATAGAAAGTTATAGACTCCTTTTGATGATAAATCAGCTATACAGAGGTCCCCTTTTGAACTACTGAACATATTTCTGGCCAAAGAGTCCTCGATCTTGTGCTTTCTATACATACTCATAGACTCCTTCTGATGCCTCATAAGCCATATAGATGTCCATATCCGACCTTTTGAACTTATTTGTGGTCAAAGTTTCCTAAAAAAAATTCAAACTATATAAAGTTATAGACTCCTTTTGATGATAAATCAGCTATACAGAGGTCCCCTTTTGACCTACTGAACATATTTCTGGCCAAAGAGTCCTTGATCTTGGGGCTTTCTATACATACTCATAGACTACTATGGACATCTATATGGCTTATGAAGCATCAGAAGGAGTCTATGAGTATGTATAGAAAGCCCAAGATCAAGGACTCTTTGGCCAGAAATATGCTCAGGAGGTCAAAAGGGGACCTTTGTATTGCTGATTTATCATCAAAAGGAGTCTATAACTTTCTATAGTTTGAAAAATTTTGAGGACACTTTGACCACAAATAAGTTCAAAAGGTCAGATATGGAAATCTATATCTTATGAATCACCAGAAGGAGTCTATGAGTATGTATAGAAAGCCCAAGATCGAGGACTCTTTGGCCAGAAATATGTTCAGGAGGTCAAAAGGGGACCTCTGTATAGCTGACTTATCATCAAAAGGAGTCTATAACTTTATATAGTTTGAAAAAATGTTAGGACACTTTGACCACAAGTAAGTTCAAAAGGTCAGATATGGACATCTATATGGACTAAATCATTCCAATGTTCATTAAAGACATAACGTGTGTTGTTGCATTGCATTGTATTGCATTGCATTGCATTGCAATGTATTGCAATGCAATGATTTGCGTTGCATTACATTCATTTGCATTGCTTTGCACTGCATTGCACTAAAGATCTAACGTTGTGCACTGAAAAATAACATATAGGTTATGCACTTTTCGCATTGCATTGCATTGCACACCAGAACTAAATCATTCCCATGTTCATTAAAGACATAACGTGTGTTGTTGCATTGCATTGTATTGCATTGCATTGATTTGCATTGCTTTGCACTGCATTGCATTGCACTAACGATCTAACGTTGTGCACGTATTGCATTGCATTGCACACCAGAACTAAATCATTCCCATGTTTATTAAAGACATAACGAGTGTTGCTGCATTGCAATGTATTGCATTGCATTACATTGAATTGCACTGCTTTGCATTGCTTTGCACTGCATTGCATTGCACTAACGATCTAACTTTGTGCGCTGAAGAATAACATATGTTATGCACTTTTTGCATTGCATTGCACACCAGAAATACCTCATTCCCATGTTGATTAAAAACATAACGTGTGTTGTTGCATTGCATTGCATTGCATTGCATTTATTTGCATTGCTTTGCACTGCATTGCATTGCACTAACGATCTAACGTTGTGCACTGAAGAATAACATATAGGTTATGCACGTATTGCATTGCATTGCACACCAGAACTAAATCATTCCCATGTTCATTAAAGACATAACGTGTGTTGTTGCATTGCATTGTATTGCATTGCATTGATTTGCATTGCTTTGCACTGCATTGCATTGCACTAACGATCTAACGTTGTGCACGTATTGCATTGCATTGCACACCAGAACTAAATCATTCCCATGTTTATTAAAGACATAACGAGTGTTGCTGCATTGCAATGTATTGCATTGCATTGCAATGCAATGTATTGCATTGCATTACATTGAATTGCACTGCTTTGCATTGCTTTGCACTGCATTGCATTGCACTAACGATCTAACTTTGTGCACTGAAGAATAACATATGTTATGCACTTTTTGCATTGCATTGCACACCAGAACTACCTCATTCCCATGTTGATTAAAAACATAACGTGTGTTGTTGCATTGCATTGCATTGCATTGCATTGCATTTATTTGCATTGCTTTGCACTGCATTGCATTGCACTAACGATCTAACGTTGTGCACTGAAGAATAACATATAGGTTATGCACGTATTGCATTGCATTGCACACCAGAACTAAATCATTCCCATGTTCATTAAAGACATAACGTGTGTTGTTGCATTGCATTGTATTGCATTGCATTGATTTGCATTGCTTTGCACTGCATTGCATTGCACTAACGATCTAACGTTGTGCACGTATTGCATTGCATTGCACACCAGAACTAAATCATTCCCATGTTTATTAAAGACATAACGAGTGTTGCTGCATTGCAATGTATTGCATTGCATTGCAATGCAATGTATTGCATTGCATTACATTGAATTGCACTGCTTTGCATTGCTTTGCACTGCATTGCATTGCACTAACGATCTAACTTTGTGCACTGAAGAATAACATATGTTATGCACTTTTTGCATTGCATTGCACACCAGAACTACCTCATTCCCATGTTGATTAAAAACATAACGTGTGTTGTTGCATTGCATTGCATTGCATTGCATTGCATTTATTTGCATTGCTTTGCACTGCATTGCATTGCATTGCATTGCATTGCATTGCATTGCATTGCACTAACGATCTAACGTTGTGCACTGAAGAATAACACATAGGTTATGCACGTATTGCATTGCATTGCACACCAGAACTAAATCATTCCCATGTTCATTAAAGACATAACGTGTGTTGTTGCATTGCATTGTATTGCATTGCTTTGCATTGCTTTGCATTGCTTTGCATTGCTTTGCATTGCTTTGCATTGCTTTGCATTGCTTTGCATTGCATTGCTTTGCACTGCAGTGCATTGCATTGCATTGCATTGCACTAACGATCTAACATTGTGCACTGAAAAATAACATATAGGTTATGCTCTTTTCGCATTGCATTGCACACCAGAACAAAATCATTCCCAAGTTCATTATAGAGATAACGTTTGTTGGTGCATTGCATTGCATTGCATTGCACTAGCGATGTAACGTTGTGCACTCAAGAATAACATATAGGTTATGCACTTTTTGCATTTCATTGCATTGCACACCAGAACTACCTCATTCCCATGTTGATTAAAGACATAACGTGTGTTGTTGCATTGCATTGCATTGCATTGCATTGCATTGCATTGCATTGCATTGCATTGCATTGCATTGCATTGCATTGATTTGCAATGCCTTGTACTGCATTGCATTGCATTGCATTGCATTGCACTAACGATCTAACTTAGTGCACTGAAGAATAACATTTAGGTTATGCACTTTTTGCATTGCATTGCATTGCACACTAGAACTAACCATTCCCATGTTCATTAAAGAGATGGTATATGTGTTGTTGCATTGCATTGCACTAACGATCTAACGTTGTGCACTGAAGAATAACATATAGGTTATGCACTTTTCGCATTGCATTGCATTGCATTGCATACCAGACTACTAAATCATTCCCATGTTCATTAAAGAGATAACGTGTGTTGTTGCAATTGCATTGCATTGCATTTTATTGCACAAACGATCTAACGTTGTGCACTGAAGAAAAACATATAGGTTATGCACTTTTTGCATTGCATTGCATTGCACATCAGAACTAAATCATTCCCATGTTCATTAAAGAGATAATGTTTGTTGTTGCATTGCATTGCATTGCACAAACGATCTAACGTTGTGCTCTGAAGAATAACATATAGGTTATACACTTTTTGCATTGCATTGCACACCAGAAATAAATAATTCCCATGTTCTTTTAAGAGATGATATGTGTGTTGTTGCATTGAATTGCACTAGCGATGTAACGTTGTGCACTGAAGAATAACATATAGGTTATGCACTTTTTGCATTGCATTGCATTGCACACTAGAACTTAACCATTCCCATGTTCATTAAAGAGATGATATTTGTGTTGTTGCATTGCATTGCACTAACGATCTAACGTTGTGCACTGAAGAATAACATATAGGTTATGCACTTTTTGCATTGCATTGCATTGCACACTAGAACTTAACCAGCATGTTCATTAAAGAGATGGTATTTGTGTTGTTGCATTGCATTGCACTAACGATCTAACGTTGTGCACTGAAGAATAACATATAGGTTATACACTTTTTGCATTGCATTGCACACTAGAACTTAACCATTCCCATGTTCATTAAAGAGATAACATGTGTGCTGTTGCATTGCATTGCACACTACAACTTAACCATTCCCATGTTCATTAAAGAGATAACATATGTGTTGTTGCATTGCACAAACGATCTAACGTTGTGCACTAAAGAAAAACATATAGGTTATACACTTTTTGCATTGCATTGCACACTAGAACTTAACCATTCCCATGTTCATTAAAGAGATAACATGTGTGCTGTTGCATTGCATTGCACTAACGATCTAACGTTGTGCACTGAAGAATAACATATAGGTTATGCAGTTTTCGCATTGCATTGCATACCAGACTACTAAATCATTCCCATGTTCATTAAAGTGACAACATATAGGTTATGCACGTATTGCATTGCATTGCACACCAGAACTAAATCATTCCCATGTTCATTAAAGACATAACGTTTGTTGTTGCATTGCATTGCATTGCATTGTATTGCATTGCATTGCATTGCATTGCTTTGCATTGCTTTGCATTGCTTTGCATTGCTTTGCATTGCTTTGCATTGCATTGCATTGCTTTGCACTGCATTGCATTGCACTAACGATCTAACGTTGTGCACTGAAAAATAACATATAGGTTATGCTCTTTTCGCATTGCATTGCACACCAGAACAAAATAATTCCCAAGTTCATTATAGAGATGATATGTGTGTTGTTGCATTGCATTGCATTGCACTAACGATCTAACTTTGTGCACGAAAGAATAACATATAGGTTATGCACTTTTTGCATTTCATTGCACACCAGACCTAAATCATTCCCATGTTCATTAAAGAGATTACGTTTGTTGGTGCATTGCATTGCATTGCACTAACGATCTAACGTTGTGCATTGAAGAATAACATATAGGCTATGCACTTCTTGCATTGCATTACACACCAGAAGTAACTCATTCTCAAACTACATTGCGTTTTGCTTTGAGGAAATACAATATGTGCTACTGCATTGCATTTCACACAAGATCAAACTTTGTGCATTGAAGAATAACACATAAGCTATGAGTGCATCACAAACATACAATAACTATCTCAACTATCTACATTCCACTGCATAAAATATCTAACTGATATAGTTAGATATAATAATAATACATTATTATTCAACGCTAATTCTTATGTAATGCAAGAGGTAAATGCAATAATTTCCCTTAAAAGAATAAATGAATAAGTTAGTTATTGTGCAATGCCAATGCACATATGTCATGTGTCAAATCAGGCCTACAGAGGTCCCTCTTGTCTTATATAACATCACAAGAAGTCAGTCTTGTATGTTTGTAAGCCAGACAGTAGTCCATATTTGACTGATTGAACATATTTTTGGCAAAAGAGTCCTCAAAAGGTATTTTATGTATATTATAAACTTATAGACTCCTTCTGATGTTAAATCAGCCATATAGAGGTGCATATTTGACCTATTGAACTTATTTCTGGTCAAAGGGTCCTCAAAGGTTTTTAAACAAACTTATAGACTCCTTCTGATGTTACATCACCCATAAAAAAAAAGTACATTTTTGACCTACTAAACATATTTCTGCCAAGAGACCATGAAACTTAACTTACTATACGTACATATTGACTTCTCGTGATGTTAACTCAGGCAAGGAGTAGTCGATATTTGACCGATTGAACACATTTTTGGCCAAAGAGGCCTCGAAATGTTTGTTTTTTTTACTCTTATAAAATTATAGACTCCTTCTGATGATAAATCAGCTATACAAAGGTCACCTTTTGACCTTCTGAACATATTTCAGGCCAAAGAGTTCTTGAACATTGTCTTGCTATACTACAGACTGACTTCTTGTGATGTTATATTAACCAGCCAGTGGTCTATTTTTGACCTACTGTACATATTTATGGCCAGAGTCAGTGAACATCAACTCACTATACATATAGACTGACTTCTCGTAATGTAAAATCAGGCAGACAGTAGTCCATATTTGACTGATTGAAAAAAAAATTGACCAAAGAGTTCTCAAAAGGATTTTGTCTAAATGTATAAACTCCTTCTGATGTTAAATCAGCCATACAGAAGTCCATATTTGACCTTCTGAACATATTTCTGGCCAGAGACCTTGAACATTTACCTTACTATTTATATTTCTCCTACCATAAAGACTTCTCTTGATGTTATGTCAGCCAGACTGTAGCCATATTTGACTGATTTAACATGTTTTTGGCCAAAGAATCCTCAAAATGTTTTTTACTCTTAGAAACTCATAGACTCCTGATGTTAAATCAGCCATACAGAAGTCCATATTTGACCCAAGGAATATATTTTTGGCCATAGAGTTCTCGATCTTGACCTTTCTATACATACTCATAGACTCCTTCTAATGTTACATAAGCCATATAGATATCCATATCTGACCTTTTGAACTTATTTCTGGTCATCAAAAGTTTTTAAACTATATAAAGTTATAGACTCTTTCTGATGATAAATCAGCTATTCAGAGGTCCCCTTTTGACCTATTGAACATATTTCTGGCCAAAGAGTCCTAAATGATTAACACTATACATTCAGACTGATATCTTCGGATGTTATATCTTCCTGACATATTTCTGGCCAAAGAGTCCTCGATGTTATGCTTTCTATACATACTCATAGACTCCTCCTGGTGCTTCATAAGCCATATAGATGTCCATATCTGACCTTTTGAATTTATTTGTGGTCAAAGTGTCCTAACATTTTTTCAAACTATAGAAAGTTATAGACTCCTTTTGATGATAAATCAGCTATACAGAGGTCCCCTTTTGAACTACTGAACATATTTCTGGCCAAAGAGTCCTCGATCTTGTGCTTTCTATACATACTCATAGACTCCTTCTGATGCCTCATAAGCCATATAGATGTCCATATCCGACCTTTTGAACTTATTTGTGGTCAAAGTTTCCTAAAAAAAATTCAAACTATATAAAGTTATAGACTCCTTTTGATGATAAATCAGCTATACAGAGGTCCCCTTTTGACCTACTGAACATATTTCTGGCCAAAGAGTCCTTGATCTTGGGGCTTTCTATACATACTCATAGACTACTTCTGATGCTTCATAAGCCATATAGATGTCCATATCTGACCTTTTGAACTTATTTGTGGTCAAAGTGTCATAAAAAAATTCAAACTATATAAAGTTATAGACTCCTTTTGATGATAAGTCAGCTATACAGAGGTCCCCTTTTGATCTCCTGAACATGTTTCTGGCCAAAGAGTCCTCGATATTGGGATTTCTATACATACTCATAGACTCCTTCTGGTGCTTCATAAGCCATATAGATGTCCATATCTGACATTTTGAACTTATTTGTGGTCAAAGTGTCCTAAAAAAAAATTCAAACTATACAAAGTTATAGACTCCTTTTGATGATAAGTCAGCTATACAGAGGTCCCCTTTTGAACTACTGAACATATTTCTGGCCAAAGAGTCCTCGATCTTATGCTTTCTATACATACTCATAGATTCCTTCTGATGCTTCATAAGCCATATCGATGTCCATATCTGACCTTTTGAACTTATTTGTGGTCAAAGTGTCCTAACATGTTTTCAAACTATATAAAGTTTATAGACTTCTTTTGATGATAAATCAGCTAGACAGAGGACCCCTTTTGATCTACTGAACATGTTTCTGGCCAAAGAGTCCTCGATCTTGGGCTTTCTATACATACTCATAGACTCCTTCTGATGCTTCATAAGCCATATAGATGTCCATATCTGACCTTTTGAACTTATTTGTGGTCAAAGTGTCCTAACATGTTTTCAAACTATATAAAGTTTATAGACTTCTTTTGATGATAAATCAGCTAGACAGAGGTCCCCTTTTGATCTACTGAACATGTTTCTGGCCAAAGAGTCCTCGATCTTGGGCTTTCTATACATACTCATAGATTCCTTCTGATGCTTCATAAGCCATATAGATGTCCATATCTGACCTTTTGAACTTATTTGTGGTCAAAGTGTCCTAACATGTTTTCAAACTATATAAAGTTTATAGACTTCTTTTGATGATAAATCAGCTAGACAGAGGGCCCCTTTTGATCTACTGAACATGTTTCTGGCCAAAGAGTCCTCGATCTTGGGCTTTCTATACATACTCATAGATTCCTTATGATGCTTCATAAGCCATATAGATGTCCATATCTGACCTTTTGAACTTATTTGTGGTCAAAGTGTCATAAAAAAATTCAAACTATATAAAGTTATAGACTCCTTTTGATGATAAGTCAGCTATACAGAGGTCCCCTTTTGATCTCCTGAACATGTTTCTGGCCAAAGAGTCCTCGATATTGGGATTTCTATACATACTCATAGACTCCTTCTGGTGCTTCATAAGCCATATAGATGTCCATATCTGACCTTTTGAACTTATTTGTGGTCAAAGTGTCCTAAAAAAAATTCAAACTATATAAAGTTATAGACTCCTTTTGATGATAAATCAGCTATACAGAGGTCCCCTTTTGATCTACTGAACATGTTTCTGGCCAAAGAGTCCTTGATCTTGGGCTTTCTATACATACTCATAGATTCCTTCTGATGCTTCATAAGCCATATAGATGTCCATATCTGACCTTTTGAACTTATTTCTGGTCATCAAATTTTTTAATCTATATAAAGTTATAGACTCTTTCTGATGATAAATCAGCTATTCAGAGGTCCCCTTTTGACCTACTGAACATATTTCTGTCCAAAGAGTCCTCGATCTTATGCTTTCTGTACATATAGACTCCTTCTGGTGCTTCATAAGCCATATAGATGTCCATATCTGACCTTTTGAACTTATTTGTGGCCAAAATGTCCTAAAAAAATTCTAACTATATAAAGTTATAGACTCCTTTTGATGATAAATCAGCTATACAGAGGTCCCCATTTGACCTCCAGAACATATTTCTGGCCAAAGAGTCCTCGATCTTGGGCTTTCTATACTCATAGACTCCTTCTGATGCTTCATAAGCCATATAGATTTCCATATCTGACCTTTTGAACTTATTTGTGGTCAAAGTGTCCTAAAATAAATTGAAACTATATAAAGTTATAGACTCCTTTTGATGATGTCAGCTATACAGAGGTCCCCTTTTGACCTCCAGAACATATTTCTGGCCAAAGAGTCCTCGATCTTGGGCTTTCTATACATACTCATAGACTCCTTCTGATGCTTCATAAGCAATATAGATTTCCATATCTGACATTTTGAACTTATTTGTGGTCAAAGTGTCCTAAAATTTTTCAAACTATATAAAGTTATAGACTCCTTTTGATGATAAATCAGCTATACAGAGGGCCCCTTCTGACCTACTGAACATATTTCTGGCCAAAGAGTCCTCGATCTTGCGTTTTCTATACATACTCATAGACTCCTTCTGATGCTTCATAAGCCATATAGATGTCCATATCTGACCTTTTGAACTTATTTGTGGTCAAAGTGTCCTAAAAAAAATTCAAACTATGTAAGTTATAGAATCCTTTTGATGATAAATCAGCTATACAGAGGTTCCATTTTGACCTACTGAACATATTTCTGGCCAAAGAGTCCTTGGTCTTGGGCTTTCTATACATACTCATAGACGCCTTCTGATGCTTCATAAGCCATATAGATGTCCATATCTGACCTTTTGAACTTATTTGTGGTCAAAGTGTCCTAACATTTTTTCAAACTATATAAAGTTATAGACTCCTTTTGATGATAAATCAGCTATACAGAGGTCCCCTTTTGAACTCATGAACATAATTCTGGCCTAAGAGTCCTCGATCTTGGGCTTTCTATACATACTCATAGACTCCTTCTGGTGCTTCATAAGCCATATAGATGTCCATATCTGACCTTTTGAACTTATTTGTGGCCAAAATGTCCTAAAAAAATTCTAACTATATAAAGTTATAGACTCCTTTTGATGATAAATCAGCTATACAGAGGTCCCATTTTGACCTCCTGAACATATTTCTGGCCAAAGAGTCCTCGATCTTGGGCTTTCTATACATACTCATAGACTCCTTCTGAATTTTCATAAGCCATATAGATGTCCATATCTGACCTTTTGAACTTATTTGTGGTCAAAGTGTCCTAACATTTTTTCAAACTATATAAAGTTATAGACTCCTTTTGATGATAAATCAGCTATACAGAGGTCCCCTTTTGACCTCCAGAACATATTTCTGGCCAAAGAGTCCTCGATCTTGGGCTTTCTATACATACTCATAGACTCCTTCTGAATTTTCATAAGCCATATAGATGTCCATATCTGACCTTTTGAACTTATTTGTGGTCAAAGTGTCCTAACATTTTTTCAAACTATATAAAGTTATAGACTCCTTTTGATGATAAATCAGCTATACAGAGGTCCCCTTTTGACCTCCTGAACATATTTCTGGCCAAAGAGTCCTCGATCTTGCGTTTTCTATACATACTCATAGACTCCTTCTGATGCTTCATAAGCCATATAGATTTCCATATCTTACCTTTTGAACTTATTTGTGGTCAAAGTGTCCTCAAAATTTTTCAAACTATATAAAGTTATAGACTCCTTTAGATGATAAATCAGCTATACAGAGGTCCCCTTTTGACCTCCTAAACATATTTCTGGCCAAAGATTCCTGGATCTTGCGTTTTCTATACATACTCATAGACTCCTTCTGATGCCTCATAAGCCATATAGATGTCCATATCTGACCTTTTGAACTTATATGTGGTCAAAGTGTCCTAAAAAAACTTCAAACTATATAAAGTTATAGACTACTTTTGATGATAAATCAGATATACAGAGGTCCCCGTTTGACCTCCAGAACATATTTCTGGCCAAAGAGTCTTCGATCTTGGGCTTTCTATACATACTTCTAGACTCCTTCTGATGCTTCATAAGCCATATAGATTTCCATATCTGACATTTTGAACTTATTTGTGGTCAAAGTGTCCTGAAAAGTTTTCAAACTATAGAAAGTTATAGACTCCTTTTGATGATAAATCAGATATACAGAGGTCCCCGTTTGACCTCCAGAACATATTTCTGGCCAAAGAGTCCTCGATCTTGGGCTTTCTATACTCATAGACTCCTTCTGATGCTTCATAAGCCATATAGATTTCCATATCTGACCTTTTGAACTTATTTGTGGTCAAAGTGTCCTAAAAAAAATTCAAACTATATAAAGTTATAGACTCCTTTTGATGATAAATCAGCTATACAGAGGTCCCCTTTTGACCTCCTGAACATATTTCTGGCCAAAGAGTCCTCGATCTTGCGTTTTCTATACATACTCATAGACTCCTTCTGATGCTTCATAAGCCATATAGATTTCCATATCTGACCTTTTGAACTTATTTGTGGTCAAAGTGTCCTAACATTTTTTCAAACTATATAGTGATAGACTCCTTTTGATGATAAATCAGCTATACAGAGGTCCCCTGTTGACCTACTGAACATATTTCTGGCCAAAAAGTCCTCGATCTTGGGCTTTCTATACATACTCATAGACTCCTTCTGATGCTTCATAAGCAATATAGATTTCCATATCTGACATTTTGAACTTATTTGTGGTCAAAGTGTCCTAAAATTTTTCAAACTATATAAAGTTATAGACTCCTTTTGATGATAAATCAGCTATACAGAGGGCCCCTTCTGACCTACTGAACATATTTCTGGCCAAAGAGTCCTCGATCTTGCGTTTTCTATACATACTCATAGACTCCTTCTGATGCTTCATAAGCCATATAGATGTCCATATCTGACCTTTTGAACTTATTTGTGGTCAAAGTGTCCAAAATTTTTTCAAACTATAGAAAGTTATAGACTTCTTTTGATGATGTCAGCTATACAGAGGTCCCCGTTTGACCTCCAGAACATATTTCTGGCCAAAGAGTCCTCGATCTTGGGCTTTCTATTCATACTCATAGACTCCTTCTGATGCTTCATAAGCCATATAGATGTCCATATCTGACCTTTTGAACTTATTTGTGGTCAAAGTGTCCTCAAAATTTTTCAAACTATATAAAGTTATAGACTCCTTTAGATGATAAATCAGCTATACAGAGGTCCCCTTTTGACCTCCTAAACATATTTCTGGCCAAAGATTCCTGGATCTTGGGCTTTCTATACATATAGACTCCTTCTGATGCCTCATAAGCCATATAGATGTCCATATCTGACCTTTTGAACTTATTTGTGGTCAAAGTGTCCTAAAAAAAATTCAAACTATATAAAGTTATAGACTCCTTTTGATGATAAATCAGCTATACAGAGGTCCCCTTTTGACCTCCTGAACATATTTCTGGCCAAAGAGTCCTCGATCTTGCGTTTTCTATACATACTCATAGACTCCTTCTGATGCTTCATAAGCCATATAGATTTCCATATCTTACCTTTTGAACTTATTTGTGGTCAAAGTGTCCTCAAAATTTTTCAAACTATATAAAGTTATAGACTCCTTTAGATGATAAATCAGCTATACAGAGGTCCCCTTTTGACCTCCTAAACATATTTCTGGCCAAAGATTCCTGGATCTTGGGCTTTCTATACATATAGACTCCTTCTGATGCCTCATAAGCCATATAGATGTCCATATCTGACCTTTTGAACTTATATGTGGTCAAAGTGTCCTAAAAAAAATTCAAACTATATAAAGTTATAGACTACTTTTGATGATAAATCAGATATACAGAGGTCCCCGTTTGACCTCCAGAACATATTTCTGGCCAAAGAGTCTTCGATCTTGGGCTTTCTATACATACTTCTAGACTCCTTCTGATGCTTCATAAGCCATATAGATTTCCATATCTGACATTTTGAACTTATTTGTGGTCAAAGTGTCCTGAAAAGTTTTCAAACTATAGAAAGTTATAGACTCCTTTTGATGATAAATCAGACATACAGAGGTCCCCGTTTGACCTCCAGAACATATTTCTGGCCAAAGAGTCCTCGATCTTGGGCTTTCTATACTCATAGACTCCTTCTGATGCTTCATAAGCCATATAGATTTCCATATCTGACCTTTTGAACTTATTTGTGGTCAAAGTGTCCTAAAAAAAATTCAAACTATATAAAGTTATAGACTCCTTTTGATGATAAATCAGCTATACAGAGGTCCCCTTTTGACCTCCTGAACATATTTCTGGCCAAAGAGTCCTCGATCTTGCGTTTTCTATACATACTCATAGACTCCTTCTGATGCTTCATAAGCCATATAGATTTCCATATCTGACCTTTTGAACTTATTTGTGGTCAAAGTGTCCTAACATTTTTTCAAACTATATAAAGTGATAGACTCCTTTTGATGATAAATCAGCTATACAGAGGTCCCCTGTTGACCTACTGAACATATTTCTGGCCAAAAAGTCCTCGATCTTGGGCTTTCTATACATACTCATAGACTCCTTCTGATGCTTCATAAGCAATATAGATTTCCATATCTGACATTTTGAACTTATTTGTGGTCAAAGTGTCCTAAAATTTTTCAAACTATATAAAGTTATAGACTCCTTTTGATGATAAATCAGCTATACAGAGGGCCCCTTCTGACCTACTGAACATATTTCTGGCCAAAGAGTCCTCGATCTTGCGTTTTCTATACATACTCATAGACTCCTTCTGATGCTTCATAAGCCATATAGATGTCCATATCTGACCTTTTGAACTTATTTGTGGTCAAAGTGTCCTAAAAAAAATTCAAACTATGTAAGTTATAGACTCCTTTTGATGATAAATCAGCTATACAGAGGTCCCCTTTTGACCTCCAGAACATATTTCTGGCCAAAGAGTCCTCGATCTTGGGCTTTCTATACATACTCATAGACTCCTTCTGAATTTTCATAAGCCATATAGATGTCCATATCTGACCTTTTGAACTTATTTGTGGTCAAAGTGTCCTAACATTTTTTCAAACTATATAAAGTTATAGACTCCTTTTGATGATAAATCAGCTATACAGAGGTCCCCTTTTGACCTCCAGAACATATTTCTGGCCAAAGAGTCCTCAATCTTGGGCTTTCTATACATACTCATAGACTCCTTCTGATGCTTCATAAGCCATATAGATGTCCATATCTGACCTTTTGAACTTATTTGTGGTCAAAGTGTCCTCAAAATATTTCAAACAATAGAAAGTTATAGACTCCTTTTGATGATAAATCAGATATACAGAGGTCCCCGTTTGACCTCCAGAACATATTTCTGGCCAAAGAGTCTTCGATCTTGGGCTTTCTATACATACTTCTAGACTCCTTCTGATGCTTCATAAGCCATATAGATTTCCATATCTGACATTTTGAACTTATTTGTGGTCAAAGTGTCCTCAAAATTTTTCAAACTATAGAAAGTTATAGACTCCTTTTGATTATAAATCAGCTATACAGAGGTCCCCTTTTGACCTCCTGAACATATTTCTGGCCAAAGAGTCCTCGATCTTGCGTTTTCTATACATACTCATAGACTCCTTCTGATGCTTCATAAGCCATATAGATTTCCATATCTTACCTTTTGAACTTATTTGTGGTCAAAGTGTCCTCAAAATTTTTCAAACTATATAAAGTTATAGACTCCTTTAGATGATAAATCAGCTATACAGAGGTCCCCTTTTGACCTCCTAAACATATTTCTGGCCAAAGATTCCTGGATCTTGCGTTTTCTATACATACTCATAGACTCCTTCTGATGCCTCATAAGCCATATAGATGTCCATATCTGACCTTTTGAACTTATATGTGGTCAAAGTGTCCTAAAAAAAATTCAAACTATATAAAGTTATAGACTACTTTTTGATGATAAATCAGATATACAGAGGTCCCCGTTTGACCTCCAGAACATATTTCTGGCCAAAGAGTCTTCGATCTTGGGCTTTCTATACATACTTCTAGACTCCTTCTGATGCTTCATAAGCCATATAGATTTCCATATCTGACATTTTGAACTTATTTGTGGTCAAAGTGTCCTGAAAAGTTTTCAAACTATAGAAAGTTATAGACTCCTTTTGATGATAAATCAGATATACAGAGGTCCCCGTTTGACCTCCAGAACATATTTCTGGCCAAAGAGTCCTCGATCTTGGGCTTTCTATACTCATAGACTCCTTCTGATGCTTCATAAGCCATATAGATTTCCATATCTGACCTTTTGAACTTATTTGTGGTCAAAGTGTCCTAAAAAAAATTCTAACTATATAAAGTTATAGACTCCTTTTGATGATAAATCAGCTATACAGAGGTCCCATTTTGACCTCCTGAACATATTTCTGGCCAAAGAGTCCTCGATCTTGGGCTTTCTATACATACTCATAGACTCCTTCTGAATTTTCATAAGCCATATAGATGTCCATATCTGACCTTTTGAACTTATTTGTGGTCAAAGTGTCCTAACATTTTTTCAAACTATATAAAGTTATAGACTCCTTTTGATGATAAATCAGCTATACAGAGGTCCCCTTTTGACCTCCAGAACATATTTCTGGCCAAAGAGTCCTCGATCTTGGGCTTTCTATACATACTCATAGACTCCTTCTGAATTTTCATAAGCCATATAGATGTCCATATCTGACCTTTTGAACTTATTTGTGGTCAAAGTGTCCTAACATTTTTTCAAACTATATAAAGTTATAGACTCCTTTTGATGATAAATCAGCTATACAGAGGTCCCCTTTTGACCTCCTGAACATATTTCTGGCCAAAGAGTCCTCGATCTTGCGTTTTCTATACATACTCATAGACTCCTTCTGATGCTTCATAAGCCATATAGATTTCCATATCTTACCTTTTGAACTTATTTGTGGTCAAAGTGTCCTCAAAATTTTTCAAACTATATAAAGTTATAGACTCCTTTAGATGATAAATCAGCTATACAGAGGTCCCCTTTTGACCTCCTAAACATATTTCTGGCCAAAGATTCCTGGATCTTGCGTTTTCTATACATACTCATAGACTCCTTCTGATGCCTCATAAGCCATATAGATGTCCATATCTGACCTTTTGAACTTATATGTGGTCAAAGTGTCCTAAAAAAACTTCAAACTATATAAAGTTATAGACTACTTTTGATGATAAATCAGATATACAGAGGTCCCCGTTTGACCTCCAGAACATATTTCTGGCCAAAGAGTCTTCGATCTTGGGCTTTCTATACATACTTCTAGACTCCTTCTGATGCTTCATAAGCCATATAGATTTCCATATCTGACATTTTGAACTTATTTGTGGTCAAAGTGTCCTGAAAAGTTTTCAAACTATAGAAAGTTATAGACTCCTTTTGATGATAAATCAGATATACAGAGGTCCCCGTTTGACCTCCAGAACATATTTCTGGCCAAAGAGTCCTCGATCTTGGGCTTTCTATACTCATAGACTCCTTCTGATGCTTCATAAGCCATATAGATTTCCATATCTGACCTTTTGAACTTATTTGTGGTCAAAGTGTCCTAAAAAAAATTCAAACTATATAAAGTTATAGACTCCTTTTGATGATAAATCAGCTATACAGAGGTCCCCTTTTGACCTCCTGAACATATTTCTGGCCAAAGAGTCCTCGATCTTGCGTTTTCTATACATACTCATAGACTCCTTCTGATGCTTCATAAGCCATATAGATTTCCATATCTGACCTTTTGAACTTATTTGTGGTCAAAGTGTCCTAACATTTTTTCAAACTATATAGTGATAGACTCCTTTTGATGATAAATCAGCTATACAGAGGTCCCCTGTTGACCTACTGAACATATTTCTGGCCAAAAAGTCCTCGATCTTGGGCTTTCTATACATACTCATAGACTCCTTCTGATGCTTCATAAGCAATATAGATTTCCATATCTGACATTTTGAACTTATTTGTGGTCAAAGTGTCCTAAAATTTTTCAAACTATATAAAGTTATAGACTCCTTTTGATGATAAATCAGCTATACAGAGGGCCCCTTCTGACCTACTGAACATATTTCTGGCCAAAGAGTCCTCGATCTTGCGTTTTCTATACATACTCATAGACTCCTTCTGATGCTTCATAAGCCATATAGATGTCCATATCTGACCTTTTGAACTTATTTGTGGTCAAAGTGTCCAAATTTTTTTCAAACTATAGAAAGTTATAGACTTCTTTTGATGATGTCAGCTATACAGAGGTCCCCGTTTGACCTCCAGAACATATTTCTGGCCAAAGAGTCCTCGATCTTGGGCTTTCTATTCATACTCATAGACTCCTTCTGATGCTTCATAAGCCATATAGATGTCCATATCTGACCTTTTGAACTTATTTGTGGTCAAAGTGTCCTCAAAATTTTTCAAACTATATAAAGTTATAGACTCCTTTAGATGATAAATCAGCTATACAGAGGTCCCCTTTTGACCTCCTAAACATATTTCTGGCCAAAGATTCCTGGATCTTGGGCTTTCTATACATATAGACTCCTTCTGATGCCTCATAAGCCATATAGATGTCCATATCTGACCTTTTGAACTTATTTGTGGTCAAAGTGTCCTAAAAAAAATTCAAACTATATAAAGTTATAGACTCCTTTTGATGATAAATCAGCTATACAGAGGTCCCCTTTTGACCTCCTGAACATATTTCTGGCCAAAGAGTCCTCGATCTTGCGTTTTCTATACATACTCATAGACTCCTTCTGATGCTTCATAAGCCATATAGATTTCCATATCTTACCTTTTGAACTTATTTGTGGTCAAAGTGTCCTCAAAATTTTTCAAACTATATAAAGTTATAGACTCCTTTAGATGATAAATCAGCTATACAGAGGTCCCCTTTTGACCTCCTAAACATATTTCTGGCCAAAGATTCCTGGATCTTGGGCTTTCTATACATATAGACTCCTTCTGATGCCTCATAAGCCATATAGATGTCCATATCTGACCTTTTGAACTTATATGTGGTCAAAGTGTCCTAAAAAAAATTCAAACTATATAAAGTTATAGACTACTTTTGATGATAAATCAGATATACAGAGGTCCCCGTTTGACCTCCAGAACATATTTCTGGCCAAAGAGTCTTCGATCTTGGGCTTTCTATACATACTTCTAGACTCCTTCTGATGCTTCATAAGCCATATAGATTTCCATATCTGACATTTTGAACTTATTTGTGGTCAAAGTGTCCTGAAAAGTTTTCAAACTATAGAAAGTTATAGACTCCTTTTGATGATAAATCAGACATACAGAGGTCCCCGTTTGACCTCCAGAACATATTTCTGGCCAAAGAGTCCTCGATCTTGGGCTTTCTATACTCATAGACTCCTTCTGATGCTTCATAAGCCATATAGATTTCCATATCTGACCTTTTGAACTTATTTGTGGTCAAAGTGTCCTAAAAAAAATTCAAACTATATAAAGTTATAGACTCCTTTTGATGATAAATCAGCTATACAGAGGTCCCCTTTTGACCTCCTGAACATATTTCTGGCCAAAGAGTCCTCGATCTTGCGTTTTCTATACATACTCATAGACTCCTTCTGATGCTTCATAAGCCATATAGATTTCCATATCTGACCTTTTGAACTTATTTGTGGTCAAAGTGTCCTAACATTTTTTCAAACTATATAAAGTGATAGACTCCTTTTGATGATAAATCAGCTATACAGAGGTCCCCTGTTGACCTACTGAACATATTTCTGGCCAAAAAGTCCTCGATCTTGGGCTTTCTATACATACTCATAGACTCCTTCTGATGCTTCATAAGCAATATAGATTTCCATATCTGACATTTTGAACTTATTTGTGGTCAAAGTGTCCTAAAATTTTTCAAACTATATAAAGTTATAGACTCCTTTTGATGATAAATCAGCTATACAGAGGGCCCCTTCTGACCTACTGAACATATTTCTGGCCAAAGAGTCCTCGATCTTGCGTTTTCTATACATACTCATAGACTCCTTCTGATGCTTCATAAGCCATATAGATGTCCATATCTGACCTTTTGAACTTATTTGTGGTCAAAGTGTCCTAAAAAAAATTCAAACTATGTAAGTTATAGACTCCTTTTGATGATAAATCAGCTATACAGAGGTCCCCTTTTGACCTCCAGAACATATTTCTGGCCAAAGAGTCCTCGATCTTGGGCTTTCTATACATACTCATAGACTCCTTCTGAATTTTCATAAGCCATATAGATGTCCATATCTGACCTTTTGAACTTATTTGTGGTCAAAGTGTCCTAACATTTTTTCAAACTATATAAAGTTATAGACTCCTTTTGATGATAAATCAGCTATACAGAGGTCCCCTTTTGACCTCCAGAACATATTTCTGGCCAAAGAGTCCTCAATCTTGGGCTTTCTATACATACTCATAGACTCCTTCTGATGCTTCATAAGCCATATAGATGTCCATATCTGACCTTTTGAACTTATTTGTGGTCAAAGTGTCCTCAAAATATTTCAAACAATAGAAAGTTATAGACTCCTTTTGATGATAAATCAGATATACAGAGGTCCCCGTTTGACCTCCAGAACATATTTCTGGCCAAAGAGTCTTCGATCTTGGGCTTTCTATACATACTTCTAGACTCCTTCTGATGCTTCATAAGCCATATAGATTTCCATATCTGACATTTTGAACTTATTTGTGGTCAAAGTGTCCTCAAAATTTTTCAAACTATAGAAAGTTATAGACTCCTTTTGATTATAAATCAGCTATACAGAGGTCCCCTTTTGACCTCCTGAACATATTTCTGGCCAAAGAGTCCTCGATCTTGCGTTTTCTATACATACTCATAGACTCCTTCTGATGCTTCATAAGCCATATAGATTTCCATATCTTACCTTTTGAACTTATTTGTGGTCAAAGTGTCCTCAAAATTTTTCAAACTATATAAAGTTATAGACTCCTTTAGATGATAAATCAGCTATACAGAGGTCCCCTTTTGACCTCCTAAACATATTTCTGGCCAAAGATTCCTGGATCTTGCGTTTTCTATACATACTCATAGACTCCTTCTGATGCCTCATAAGCCATATAGATGTCCATATCTGACCTTTTGAACTTATATGTGGTCAAAGTGTCCTAAAAAAAATTCAAACTATATAAAGTTATAGACTACTTTTTGATGATAAATCAGATATACAGAGGTCCCCGTTTGACCTCCAGAACATATTTCTGGCCAAAGAGTCTTCGATCTTGGGCTTTCTATACATACTTCTAGACTCCTTCTGATGCTTCATAAGCCATATAGATTTCCATATCTGACATTTTGAACTTATTTGTGGTCAAAGTGTCCTGAAAAGTTTTCAAACTATAGAAAGTTATAGACTCCTTTTGATGATAAATCAGATATACAGAGGTCCCCGTTTGACCTCCAGAACATATTTCTGGCCAAAGAGTCCTCGATCTTGGGCTTTCTATACTCATAGACTCCTTCTGATGCTTCATAAGCCATATAGATTTCCATATCTGACCTTTTGAACTTATTTGTGGTCAAAGTGTCCTAAAAAAAATTCAAACTATATAAAGTTATAGACTCCTTTTGATGATAAATCAGCTATACAGAGGTCCCCTTTTGACCTCCTGAACATATTTCTGGCCAAAGAGTCCTCGATCTTGCGTTTTCTATACATACTCATAGACTCCTTCTGATGCTTCATAAGCCATATAGATTTCCATATCTGACCTTTTGAACTTATTTGTGGTCAAAGTGTCCTAACATTTTTTCAAACTATATAAAGTGATAGACTCCTTTTGATGATAAATCAGCTATACAGAGGTCCCCTGTTGACCTACTGAACATATTTCTGGCCAAAAAGTCCTCGATCTTGGGCTTTCTATACATACTCATAGACTCCTTCTGATGCTTCATAAGCAATATAGATTTCCATATCTGACATTTTGAACTTATTTGTGGTCAAAGTGTCCTAAAATTTTTCAAACTATATAAAGTTATAGACTCCTTTTGATGATAAATCAGCTATACAGAGGGCCCCTTCTGACCTACTGAACATATTTCTGGCCAAAGAGTCCTCGATCTTGCGTTTTCTATACATACTCATAGACTCCTTCTGATGCTTCATAAGCCATATAGATGTCCATATCTGACCTTTTGAACTTATTTGTGGTCAAAGTGTCCAAAATTTTTTCAAACTATAGAAAGTTATAGACTTCTTTTGATGATGTCAGCTATACAGAGGTCCCCTTTTGACCTCCAGAACATATTTCTGGCCAAAGAGTCCTCGATCTTGGGCTTTCTATTCATACTCATAGACTCCTTCTGATGCTTCATAAGCCATATAGATGTCCATATCTGACCTTTTGAACTTATTTGTGGTCAAAGTGTCCTCAAAATTTTTCAAACTATATAAAGTTATAGACTCCTTTAGATGATAAATCAGCTATACAGAGGTCCCCTTTTGACCTCCTAAACATATTTCTGGCCAAAGATTCCTGGATCTTGGGCTTTCTATACATATAGACTCCTTCTGATGCCTCATAAGCCATATAGATGTCCATATCTGACCTTTTGAACTTATTTGTGGTCAAAGTGTCCTAAAAAAAATTCAAACTATATAAAGTTATAGACTCCTTTTGATGATAAATCAGCTATACAGAGGTCCCCTTTTGACCTCCTGAACATATTTCTGGCCAAAGAGTCCTCGATCTTGCGTTTTCTATACATACTCATAGACTCCTTCTGATGCTTCATAAGCCATATAGATTTCCATATCTTACCTTTTGAACTTATTTGTGGTCAAAGTGTCCTCAAAATTTTTCAAACTATATAAAGTTATAGACTCCTTTAGATGATAAATCAGCTATACAGAGGTCCCCTTTTGACCTCCTAAACATATTTCTGGCCAAAGATTCCTGGATCTTGGGCTTTCTATACATATAGACTCCTTCTGATGCCTCATAAGCCATATAGATGTCCATATCTGACCTTTTGAACTTATATGTGGTCAAAGTGTCCTAAAAAAAATTCAAACTATATAAAGTTATAGACTACTTTTGATGATAAATCAGATATACAGAGGTCCCCGTTTGACCTCCAGAACATATTTCTGGCCAAAGAGTCTTCGATCTTGGGCTTTCTATACATACTTCTAGACTCCTTCTGATGCTTCATAAGCCATATAGATTTCCATATCTGACATTTTGAACTTATTTGTGGTCAAAGTGTCCTGAAAAGTTTTCAAACTATAGAAAGTTATAGACTCCTTTTGATGATAAATCAGATATACAGAGGTCCCCGTTTGACCTCCAGAACATATTTCTGGCCAAAGAGTCCTCGATCTTGGGCTTTCTATACTCATAGACTCCTTCTGATGCTTCATAAGCCATATAGATTTCCATATCTGACCTTTTGAACTTATTTGTGGTCAAAGTGTCCTAAAAAAAATTCAAACTATATAAAGTTATAGACTCCTTTTGATGATAAATCAGCTATACAGAGGTCCCCTTTTGACCTCCTGAACATATTTCTGGCCAAAGAGTCCTCGATCTTGCGTTTTCTATACATACTCATAGACTCCTTCTGATGCTTCATAAGCCATATAGATTTCCATATCTGACCTTTTGAACTTATTTGTGGTCAAAGTGTCCTAACATTTTTTCAAACTATATAAAGTGATAGACTCCTTTTGATGATAAATCAGCTATACAGAGGTCCCCTGTTGACCTACTGAACATATTTCTGGCCAAAAAGTCCTCGATCTTGGGCTTTCTATACATACTCATAGACTCCTTCTGATGCTTCATAAGCAATATAGATTTCCATATCTGACATTTTGAACTTATTTGTGGTCAAAGTGTCCTAAAATTTTTCAAACTATATAAAGTTATAGACTCCTTTTGATGATAAATCAGCTATACAGAGGGCCCCTTCTGACCTACTGAACATATTTCTGGCCAAAGAGTCCTCGATCTTGCGTTTTCTATACATACTCATAGACTCCTTCTGATGCTTCATAAGCCATATAGATGTCCATATCTGACCTTTTGAACTTATTTGTGGTCAAAGTGTCCAAAATTTTTTCAAACTATAGAAAGTTATAGACTCCTTTTGATGATGTCAGCTATACAGAGGTCCCCTTTTGACCTCCAGAACATATTTCTGGCCAAAGAGTCCTCGATCTTGGGCTTTCTATACATACTCATAGACTCCTTCTGATGCTTCATAAGCAATATAGATTTCCATATCTGACATTTTGAACTTATTTGTGGTCAAAGTGTCCTAAAATTTTTCAAACTATATAAAGTTATAGACTCCTTTTAAAGATAAATCAGCTATACAGAGGGCCCCTTTTGACCTACTGAACATATTTCTGGCCAAAAAGTCCTCGATCTTGCGTTTTCGATACATACTCATAGACTCCTTCTGAATTTTCATAAGCCATATAGATGTCCATATCTGACCTTTTGAACTTATTTGTGGTCAAAGTGTCCTAACATTTTTTCAAACTATATAAAGTTATAGACTCCTTTTGATGATAAATCAGCTATACAGAGGTCCCCTTTTGACCTCCAGAACATATTTCTGGCCAAAGAGTCCTCGATCTTGGGCTTTCTATACATACTCATAGACTCCTTCTTCATAAGCCATATAGATTTCAATATCTGACCTTTTGAACTTATTTCTGGTCAAAGTGTCCTCAAAATTTTTCAAACTATATAAAGTTCTGATAATAAATCAGCTATACCAAGGTCACCTTTTGACCTTCTGAACATATTTCTGGCCAAAGAGTTCTTGAACATTATCTTGCTATACTACAGATTGACTTGTTGTGATGTTATATTAACCAGCCAGTAGTCTATTTTTGACCTTCTGAACATATTTCTGGCCAGAGACCTTGAACATTTACCTTACTATTTATATTTCTCCTACCATAAAGACTTCTCGTGATGTTATGTCAGCCAGACTGTAGCCATATTTGACTGATTTAACATGTTTTTGGCCAAAGAATCCTCAAAATGTTTTTTTACTCTTAGAAACTCATAAACTCCTTCTGATGTTAAATCGGCCATACAGAAGTCCATATTTGACCCAAGGAATATATTTATGGCCATAGAGTTCTCGATCTTGACCTTTCTATACATACTCATAGACTCCTTCTAATGTTACATAAGCCATATAGATATCCATATCTGACCTTTTGAACTTATTTCTGGTCATCAAAAGTTTTTAAACTATATAAAGTTAACTCTTTCTGATGATAAATCAGCTATACAAAGGTCACCTTTTGACCTTTTGAACATATTTCTGGCCAAAGAGTTCTTGAACATTATCTTGCTTGAACTTTTGACTTTTGACTACAGATTGACTTGTTGTGATGTTATATTAACCAGCCAGTAGTCTATTTTTGACCTACTGAAAATATTTCTGGCCAGAGTCCGTGAACATTAACTCACTATACAATATAGACTGACTTCTTGCAATGCCAAACCAGGCAGGCAGTAGTCCATATTTGACCGATTGAAAAAAAATTTGACCAAAGAGTTCTCAAAAGTATTTTGTCTGTCATAATCTATAGACTCCTTCGGATGTCCGAAAATATTACTGGCCAAAGAGTCCTTAAAGATTAACACTATACATTCAGATTGATATCTTCGGATGTTATATCATCATGACAAAAGTCCATATTTGACATACTGAAATTTTTTCTGGTCAAAGAGTCTCAACTTGACCATTCTATATATACTCATTGACTCTTTCTGATTCTTCATTAGCTATATAGATGTCCATATCTGGCGAATTGAAAATATTTTTGGCAAAAAGGTCCTCACAAGTTAACTTACTAAATACTCATAGACTTCTTCTGATGATACATCACTTTAACAGGTATGTGACCCTCTGAATATATTTTTGGACAAAGAATCATTGAACATTAACTCTCTATACATATTGACTCAAGAGTCAAAATTTGACCTCTTTTGGTCTGATTTATCATCAGATGGAGTCTATAATTTTACATAGTTTAAAAACTTTTGAGGAACCTTTGACCAGAAATAATAATAAGTCATAAATATGGACATAAATATGCCTTATGAAGAATCAGAAAGAGACTATGAGTATGTATAGAAAGTTCAAGATTGGCCACAAATATGTCCCTTGGGTCAATTATGGACTTCTTTATGGCTGATGTAACATCAGATGGAGTAAACGACTATGTGTAGAAAGAAACAGCATAAGGAGTCAATGAGCATGTAGAATGTTCAAGATCGAGGACTCTTTTACTAGAAATATGTTCAGTAGGTAAATTATGGAGTACTCTCTGGCTGATGAAGCACTAAAAGAAGTCAATGAGCATGTATAGAAAGTTCAAGTACATAGACTCGTTGGCCAGAAAAAAAAGAAAAAAAAAGTCATTATGGACAGTTGTCTGGCCGATGTACTATCTGAAGGAGTCTATAAGTGTGAATAGAAAGTTCAAGATCAAGGACTCTTCAGTCAGAAATATGTTCAACATGTTAAATCTGAACTACTTTATGGCTAAAGAAACAAAATAAGGCGGCACTGAGAATGTATAGAAAGTTCAAAATCGAGGACTCTTTTACCAGAAATATTTTCAGTAGGTCCATTATTGACTACTGTCTGGCTGATGAAACACTAAAAGGAGTCAATTAGCATGTACAAAATTTTCAAGTCAGAAATATGTTCAACATGTCAAATCTGGACTTCTGTATGGCTAAAGAAACAAAATAAGGCATCACTGAGAATGTATAGAAAGTTCAAGATCGAGAACTCTTTTACTTCAATAGTCAATATCTACAATTGTCTGGCCGATGTACTATCTGAAAGAGTCTATAAGTATGAATAGAAAGTTCAAGATCGAGGACTCTTCGGTCAGAAATATGTTCATTATGTCAAATCAGAACTACTGCATGGCTGATGAAACACCAGAAAGAGTCTATGAGTATGTTTAAAAGGTTCAAGATCGAGGACTCTTTTGCCAGAAATATGTTTAGTGGGTCAAATATGGACTGCTGTCTGGCTGATGAATCAGAAGTCAATGAAGATTGAGGAAGAAGATTATGAATAGAAAGTTCAAGTTCAAAGACTCTTCAGGTAGAAATATGTTCAGTGGGTCAATTATCTATATGGAGTCACTGAGAATCTATAGAAAGTTCAAGACAGAGGAATCTTTTACTATAAATATGTTCAGAGGGTCAATTATGGACTATTGTCTGCTTGTGAAACATCAGAAGGAGTCAATGAGCCTATATAGAAAGTTCAAGTTCAAGACTCTTCGGGCAGCAATATGTTCAGTAGGTCAATTATGGACTAATGTCTGGCTGATGAAACACTAAAAGGAGTCAGTTAGCATGTACAGAATGTTCAAGTTCATGGACTTGTTGGCCAGAAATATGTTTAATAATTAATATGGACAATTGTCTGTCCGATGTAACTTTCTGAAAGAGTCTATAATTATGAATAGAAAGTTCAAGATCAAAATCTCTTTGGTCAGAAATATGTTCAACATGTCAAATCTGGACTACTGTATGGCTGAAGAAACATCAGAAGTAAATGATTATGTATAGAAAGTTCAAGTTCATAGACTCTTCGGGCAGAAAAATGTTCAGTAGGTCAATTGTGGACAATTATCTGGCTGATGAAACATCAGAAGGAGTATGTATAGAAAGAATAAGATCAAGGTCTCTTTGGCCAGAAATATGTTCAATTGATCAAATTTTGAAATACTATATTGCTGTTGTAAAATCAGGAGTCATTGAGTATGTAATGAAAAATGTTCATAGACTCATTGGTCAGAAATAGGTTTAATAGGTCATATTGATACAATACAATACAATAATGTTTTGCTATTGTAACATCAGAAGGAGTCAATGTATAGAGAAATCAAGATTATAAACCCATCGCTCAGAAATGAGTTTAGTAGTCAATTATGGATCATTTTTTGGCTGAAGTACTATCTGAAACGTACTATCTATGAGTACGTATAGAAAGATCAAGGACTCTTCCAGCCAGAAATATGTTCAATTGTCAAATATGGATAATAGCCTAGGTGATGAAAAATCAGAAGGAGATAATTATGTATAGATAATTAAAGTTCTAGGTCTCTTTGGCCAGATATATGTTCAATGGGTCAAATTTGGACTAACAATATGGTTGATTTAACATCAAAAGTAGTCGATGAGAATGCATATAAACATACCTTTTGACGACTCTTTTGGCCAGAAATATGTTCAGTAGGTCAATAACTGACTTCTGTCTCAATGATGAAACATCAGAACAAGCCTATGATTATGTATAGAACGATCAAGATCGAGGACACTTTGGTTATAGAAATGTTCAATAGGTCAAATTTGAACTATACTGTATGGCTGATGAAACATCAGAAGGATTGTAAAAGCAATTCAATTCTCATGTCTAGAAACATGTTCAAAATATAAAATTTGAACTACTGTTCAAATACATTGGATAGCAGATAATTAATTAACAAGTCTACAAGTATGTTTAGAAAGTTCAAGATCGAGGACTCTATGGTCAGAAATATATTCAATGGGTCAAGTATGGACATCTTTCAAGCTGATGAAACATCAGAAGCTGTCAATGAGCATGTAGAGAAAGGTCAAGATCAGGGACTCTTTGACCAGAAATATATTAGTAGGTCAAATATGGACTTTTGTATGGCTAATGTATTATTAAGAGAAGTCAATAAGCAGAGAAAGTTAATGTTCAAAGACTCTTTGGCCAAAAATGTGTTCAGTAGTTCAAATAGGAACCTCTGTATGGCTGAATTAACATAATAAGAAACCCTTTGAGGACCATTTGACCAGAAATAAGTTCAGTAGGTCAAATATGGACTTTTGTCAGGATGATATAACATCCGAAGATATCAGTCTGAATGTATAGTGTTAATCTTTTAGGACTCTTTGGCCAGAAATATGTTCAGTAGGTCAGAAGGGGCCCTCTGTATAGCTGATTTATCATCAAAAGGAGTCTATAACTTTCTATAGTTTGAAAAAATGTTAGGACACTTTGACCACAAATAAGTTCAAAAGGTCAGATATGGACATCTATATGGCTTATGAAGCATCGAAGGCGTCTATGAGTATGTATAGAAAGCCCAAGATCAAGGACTCTTTGGCCAGAAATATGTTCAGGAGGTCAAAATGGGACCTCTGTATAGCTGATTTATCATCAAAAGGATTCTATAACTTACATAGTTTCAATTTTCTTTAGGACACTTTGACCACAAATAAGTTCAAAATGTCAGATATGGAAATCTATATGGCTTATGAAGCACCAGAAGGAGTCTATGAGTATGTCTAGAAAGAGCAAGATCGAGGACTCTTTGGCCAGAAATATGTTCAGGAGGTCAAAAGGGGACCTCTGTATAGCTGATTTATCATCAAAAGGAGTCTATAACTTTCTATAGTTTGAAAAATTTTGAGGACACTTTGACCACAAATAAGTTCAAAAGGTCAGATATGGACATCTATAAGGCTTATGAAGCATCGAAGGCGTCTATGAGTATGTATAGAAAGCCCAAGATCAAGGACTCTTTGGCCAGAAATATGTTCAGGAGGTCAAAATGGGACCTCTGTATAGCTGATTTATCATCAAAAGTATTCTATAACTTACATGTTTGAATTTTTTTTAGGACACTTTGACCACAAATAAGTTCAAAATGTCAGATATGGAAATCTATATGGCTTATGAAGCACCAGAAGGAATCTATGAGTATGTATAGAAAACGCAAGATCGAAGACTCTTTGGCCAGAAATATGTTCAGTAGGTCAGAAGGGGCCCTCTGTATAGCTGATTTATCATCAAAAGGAGTCTATAACTTTCTATAGTTTGAAAAATTTTGAGGACACTTTGACCACAAATAAGTTCAAAAGGTCAGATATGGACATCTATATGGCTTATGAAGCATCAGAAGGCGTCTATGAGTATGTATAGAAAGCCCAAGATCAAGGACTCTTTGGCCAGAAATATGTTCAGGAGGTCAAAAGGGGACCTCTGTATAGCTGATTTATCATCAAAAGGATTCTATAACTTACATAGTTTGAATTTTTTTTAGGACACTTTGACCACAAATAAGTTCAAAAGGTCAGATATGGAAATCTATATGGCTTATGAAGCATCAGAAGGAGTCTATGAGTATGTATAGAAAGCCCAAGATCGAGGACTATTTGGCCAGAAATATGTTCAGTAGGTCTCTGTATAGCTGATTTATCATCAAAAGGAGTCTATAACTTTATATAGTTTGAAAAAATGTTAGGACACTTTGACCACAAGTAAGTTCAAAAGGTCAGATATGGACATCTATATGGCTTATGAAGCATCAGAAGGAGTCTATGAGTATGTATAGAAAGCCCAAGATCAAGGACTCTTTGGTCAGAAATATGTTCAGGAGGTCAAAAGGGGCCCTCTGTCTAGCTGATTTATCATCAAAAGGAGTCTATAACTTTATATAGTTTGAATTTTTTTTAGGACACTTTGACAAGAAATAAGTTCAAAAGGATAGATATGGATATCTATATGGCTTATGAAGCATCAGAAGGAGTCTATGAGTATGTATAGAAAGCCCAAGATAGAGGTCTCTTTGGCCAGAAATATGTTCCTTGGGTCAAATATGGAATTCTGTATGTCTGACGTAACATCAGAAAGAGTCAACAAGTATATATGGAAAGATCAAGTTTCGAGTACTCACTCCATGGCCAGAAAAAAATTCGGTAGGTCAAATATGGACTTTTGTCAGGATGATATAACATCCGAAGATATCAGTCTGAATGTATAGTGTTAATCTTTTAGGACTCTTTGGCCAGAAATATGTTCAGTAGGTCAGAAGGGGACCTCTGTATAGCTGATTTATCATCAAAAGGAGTCTATAACTTTATATAGTTTGAAAAAATGTTAGGACACTTTGACCACAAGTAAGTTCAAAAGGTCAGATATGGACATCTATATGGCTTATGAAGCATCAGAAGGAGTCTATGAGTATGTATAGAAAGCCCAAGATCAAGGACTCTTTGGTCAGAAATATGTTCAGGAGGTCAAAATGGGACCTCTGTATAGCTGATTTATCATCAAAAGGAGTCTATAACTTTATATAGTTTGAATTTTTTTTAGGACACTTTGACAAGAAATAAGTTCAAAAGGATAGATATGGATATCTCTATGGCTTATGAAGCATCAGAAGGAGTCTATGAGTATGTATAGAAAGCCCAAGATTGAGGACTCTTTGGCCAGAAATATGTTCAGTAGGTCAAAAGGGGCCCTCTGTATAGCTGATTTATCTTTAAAAGGAGTCTATAACTATATATGGTTTGAAAAAGTTTAGGACACTTTGACCACAAATAAGTTCAAAAGGTCAGATATGGACATCTATATGGCTTATGAAGCATCAGAAGGAGTCTATGAGTATGTATAGAAAGCCCAAGATCAAGGACTCTTTGGCCAGAAATATGTTCAGGAGGTCAAAAGGGGACCTCTGTATAGCTGACTTATCATCAAAAGGAGTCTATAACTTTGTATAGTTTGAAGTTTTTTTAGGACACTTTGACCACAAATAAGTTCAAAATGTCAGATATGGAAATCTATATGGCTTATGAAGCACCAGAAGGAGTCTATGAGTATGTATAGAAAGCCCAAGATCGAGGACTCTTTGGCCAGAAATATGTTCAGTAGGTCAAAAGGGGACCTCTGTATAGCTGATTTATCTTTAAAAGGAGTCTATAACTATATATGGTTTGAAAAAGTTTAGGACACTTTGACCACAAATAAATTCAAAAGGTCAGATATGGACATCTATATGGCTTATGAAGCATCAGAAGGAGTCTATGAGTATGTATAGAAAGCCTAAGATCGAGGACTCTTTGGCCAGAAATATGTTCAGGAGGTCAAAAGGGGACCTCTGTATAGCTGATTTATCATCAAAAGGAGTCTATAACTTTATATAGTTTGAAAAATTTTGAGGACACTTTGACCACAAATAAGTTCAAAAGGTCAGATATGGAAATCTATATGGCTTATGAAGCACCAGAAGGAGTCTATGAGCATGTATAGAATGCCCAAGATCAAGGACTCTTTGGCCAGAAATATGCTCAGGAGGTCAAAAGGGGACCTTTGTATTGCTGATTTATCATCAAAAGGAGTCTATAACTTTCTATAGTTTGAAAAATTTTGAGGACACTTTGACCACAAATAAGTTCAAAAGGTCAGACATGGAAATCTATATGGCTTATGAAGCACCAGAAGGAGTCTATGAGCATGTATAGAATGCCCAAGATCAAGGACTCTTTGGCCAGAAATATGCTCAGGAGGTCAAAAGGGGACCTTTGTATTGCTGATTTATCATCAAAAGGAGTCTATAACTTTCTATAGTTTGAAAAATTTTGAGGACACTTTGACCACAAATAAGTTCAAAAGGTCAGATATGGAAATCTATATCTTATGAATCACCAGAAGGAGTCTATGAGTATGTATAGAAAGCCCAAGATCGAGGACTCTTTGGCCAGAAATATGTTCAGGAGGTCAAAAGGGGACCTCTGTATAGCTGACTTATCATCAAAAGGAGTCTATAACTTTATATAGTTTGAAAAAATGTTAGGACACTTTGACCACAAGTAAGTTCAAAAGGTCAGATATGGACATCTATATGGACTAAATCATTCCAATGTTCATTAAAGACATAACGTGTGTTGTTGCATTGCATTGTATTGCATTGCATTGCATTGCAATGTATTGCAATGCAATGATTTGCGTTGCATTACATTCATTTGCATTGCTTTGCACTGCATTGCACTAAAGATCTAACGTTGTGCACTGAAAAATAACATATAGGTTATGCACTTTTCGCATTGCATTGCATTGCACACCAGAACTAAATCATTCCCATGTTCATTAAAGACATAACGTGTGTTGTTGCATTGCATTGTATTGCATTGATTTGCATTGCTTTGCACTGCATTGCATTGCACTAACGATCTAACGTTGTGCACGTATTGCATTGCATTGCACACCAGAACTAAATCATTCCCATGTTTATTAAAGACATAACGAGTGTTGCTGCATTGCAATGTATTGCATTGCATTACATTGAATTGCACTGCTTTGCATTGCTTTGCACTGCATTGCATTGCACTAACGATCTAACTTTGTGCGCTGAAGAATAACATATGTTATGCACTTTTTGCATTGCATTGCACACCAGAAATACCTCATTCCCATGTTGATTAAAAACATAACGTGTGTTGTTGCATTGCATTGCATTGCATTGCATTTATTTGCATTGCTTTGCACTGCATTGCATTGCACTAACGATCTAACGTTGTGCACTGAAGAATAACATATAGGTTATGCACGTATTGCATTGCATTGCACACCAGAACTAAATCATTCCCATGTTCATTAAAGACATAACGTGTGTTGTTGCATTGCATTGTATTGCATTGCATTGATTTGCATTGCTTTGCACTGCATTGCATTGCACTAACGATCTAACGTTGTGCACGTATTGCATTGCATTGCACACCAGAACTAAATCATTCCCATGTTTATTAAAGACATAACGAGTGTTGCTGCATTGCAATGTATTGCATTGCATTGCAATGCAATGTATTGCATTGCATTACATTGAATTGCACTGCTTTGCATTGCTTTGCACTGCATTGCATTGCACTAACGATCTAACTTTGTGCACTGAAGAATAACATATGTTATGCACTTTTTGCATTGCATTGCACACCAGAACTACCTCATTCCCATGTTGATTAAAAACATAACGTGTGTTGTTGCATTGCATTGCATTGCATTGCATTGCATTGCATTTATTTGCATTGCTTTGCACTGCATTGCATTGCACTAACGATCTAACGTTGTGCACTGAAGAATAACATATAGGTTATGCACGTATTGCATTGCATTGCACACCAGAACTAAATCATTCCCATGTTCATTAAAGACATAACGTGTGTTGTTGCATTGCATTGTATTGCATTGCATTGATTTGCATTGCTTTGCACTGCATTGCATTGCACTAACGATCTAACGTTGTGCACGTATTGCATTGCATTGCACACCAGAACTAAATCATTCCCATGTTTATTAAAGACATAACGAGTGTTGCTGCATTGCAATGTATTGCATTGCATTGCAATGCAATGTATTGCATTGCATTACATTGAATTGCACTGCTTTGCATTGCTTTGCACTGCATTGCATTGCACTAACGATCTAACTTTGTGCACTGAAGAATAACATATGTTATGCACTTTTTGCATTGCATTGCACACCAGAACTACCTCATTCCCATGTTGATTAAAAACATAACGTGTGTTGTTGCATTGCATTGCATTGCATTGCATTGCATTTATTTGCATTGCTTTGCACTGCATTGCATTGCATTGCATTGCATTGCATTGCATTGCATTGCACTAACGATCTAACGTTGTGCACTGAAGAATAACACATAGGTTATGCACGTATTGCATTGCATTGCACACCAGAACTAAATCATTCCCATGTTCATTAAAGACATAACGTGTGTTGTTGCATTGCATTGTATTGCATTGCTTTGCATTGCTTTGCTTTGCATTGCTTTGCATTGCATTGCTTTGCACTGCAGTGCATTGCATTGCATTGCATTGCACTAACGATCTAACATTGTGCACTGAAAAATAACATATAGGTTATGCTCTTTTCGCATTGCATTGCACACCAGAACAAAATCATTCCCAAGTTCATTATAGAGATAACGTTTGTTGGTGCATTGCATTGCATTGCATTGCACTAGCGATGTAACGTTGTGCACTCAAGAATAACATATAGGTTATGCACTTTTTGCATTTCATTGCATTGCACACCAGAACTACCTCATTCCCATGTTGATTAAAGACATAACGTGTGTTGTTGCATTGCATTGCATTGCATTGCATTGCATTGCATTGCATTGCATTGCATTGCATTGATTTGCAATGCCTTGTACTGCATTGCATTGCATTGCATTGCATTGCACTAACGATCTAACTTAGTGCACTGAAGAATAACATTTAGGTTATGCACTTTTTGCATTGCATTGCATTGCACACTAGAACTAACCATTCCCATGTTCATTAAAGAGATGGTATATGTGTTGTTGCATTGCATTGCACTAACGATCTAACGTTGTGCACTGAAGAATAACATATAGGTTATGCACTTTTCGCATTGCATTGCATTGCATTGCATACCAGACTACTAAATCATTCCCATGTTCATTAAAGAGATAACGTGTGTTGTTGCAATTGCATTGCATTGCATTTTATTGCACAAACGATCTAACGTTGTGCACTGAAGAAAAACATATAGGTTATGCACTTTTTGCATTGCATTGCATTGCACATCAGAACTAAATCATTCCCATGTTCATTAAAGAGATAATGTTTGTTGTTGCATTGCATTGCATTGCACAAACGATCTAACGTTGTGCTCTGAAGAATAACATATAGGTTATACACTTTTTGCATTGCATTGCACACCAGAAATAAATAATTCCCATGTTCTTTTAAGAGATGATATGTGTGTTGTTGCATTGAATTGCACTAGCGATGTAACGTTGTGCACTGAAGAATAACATATAGGTTATGCACTTTTTGCATTGCATTGCATTGCACACTAGAACTTAACCATTCCCATGTTCATTAAAGAGATGATATTTGTGTTGTTGCATTGCATTGCACTAACGATCTAACGTTGTGCACTGAAGAATAACATATAGGTTATGCACTTTTTGCATTGCATTGCATTGCACACTAGAACTTAACCAGCATGTTCATTAAAGAGATGGTATTTGTGTTGTTGCATTGCATTGCACTAACGATCTAACGTTGTGCACTGAAGAATAACATATAGGTTATACACTTTTTGCATTGCATTGCACACTAGAACTTAACCATTCCCATGTTCATTAAAGAGATAACATGTGTGCTGTTGCATTGCATTGCACACTACAACTTAACCATTCCCATGTTCATTAAAGAGATAACATATGTGTTGTTGCATTGCACAAACGATCTAACGTTGTGCACTAAAGAAAAACATATAGGTTATACACTTTTTGCATTGCATTGCACACTAGAACTTAACCATTCCCATGTTCATTAAAGAGATAACATGTGTGCTGTTGCATTGCATTGCACTAACGATCTAACGTTGTGCACTGAAGAATAACATATAGGTTATGCAGTTTTCGCATTGCATTGCATACCAGACTACTAAATCATTCCCATGTTCATTAAAGTGACAACATATAGGTTATGCACGTATTGCATTGCATTGCACACCAGAACTAAATCATTCCCATGTTCATTAAAGACATAACGTTTGTTGTTGCATTGCATTGCATTGCATTGTATTGCATTGCATTGCATTGCATTGCATTGCTTTGCATTGCTTTGCATTGCTTTGCATTGCTTTGCATTGCATTGCATTGCTTTGCACTGCATTGCATTGCACTAACGATCTAACGTTGTGCACTGAAAAATAACATATAGGTTATGCTCTTTTCGCATTGCATTGCACACCAGAACAAAATAATTCCCAAGTTCATTATAGAGATGATATGTGTGTTGTTGCATTGCATTGCATTGCACTAACGATCTAACTTTGTGCACGAAAGAATAACATATAGGTTATGCACTTTTTGCATTTCATTGCACACCAGACCTAAATCATTCCCATGTTCATTAAAGAGATTACGTTTGTTGGTGCATTGCATTGCATTGCACTAACGATCTAACGTTGTGCATTGAAGAATAACATATAGGCTATGCACTTCTTGCATTGCATTACACACCAGAAGTAACTCATTCTCAAACTACATTGCGTTTTGCTTTGAGGAAATACAATATGTGCTACTGCATTGCATTTCACACAAGATCAAACTTTGTGCATTGAAGAATAACACATAAGCTATGAGTGCATCACAAACATACAATAACTATCTCAACTATCTACATTCCACTGCATAAAATATCTAACTGATATAGTTAGATATAATAATAATACATTATTATTCAACGCTAATTCTTATGTAATGCAAGAGGTAAATGCAATAATTTCCCTTAAAAGAATAAATGAATAAGTTAGTTATTGTGCAATGCCAATGCACATATGTCATGTGTCAAATCAGGCCTACAGAGGTCCCTCTTGTCTTATATAACATCACAAGAAGTCAGTCTTGTATGTTTGTAAGCCAGACAGTAGTCCATATTTGACTGATTGAACATATTTTTGGCAAAAGAGTCCTCAAAAGGTATTTTATGTATATTATAAACTTATAGACTCCTTCTGATGTTAAATCAGCCATATAGAGGTGCATATTTGACCTATTGAACTTATTTCTGGTCAAAGGGTCCTCAAAGGTTTTTAAACAAACTTATAGACTCCTTCTGATGTTACATCACCCATAAAAAAAAAGTACATTTTTGACCTACTAAACATATTTCTGCCAAGAGACCATGAAACTTAACTTACTATACGTACATATTGACTTCTCGTGATGTTAACTCAGGCAAGGAGTAGTCGATATTTGACCGATTGAACACATTTTTGGCCAAAGAGGCCTCGAAATGTTTGTTTTTTTTACTCTTATAAAATTATAGACTCCTTCTGATGATAAATCAGCTATACAAAGGTCACCTTTTGACCTTCTGAACATATTTCAGGCCAAAGAGTTCTTGAACATTGTCTTGCTATACTACAGACTGACTTCTTGTGATGTTATATTAACCAGCCAGTGGTCTATTTTTGACCTACTGTACATATTTATGGCCAGAGTCAGTGAACATCAACTCACTATACATATAGACTGACTTCTCGTAATGTAAAATCAGGCAGACAGTAGTCCATATTTGACTGATTGAAAAAAAAATTGACCAAAGAGTTCTCAAAAGGATTTTGTCTAAATGTATAAACTCCTTCTGATGTTAAATCAGCCATACAGAAGTCCATATTTGACCTTCTGAACATATTTCTGGCCAGAGACCTTGAACATTTACCTTACTATTTATATTTCTCCTACCATAAAGACTTCTCTTGATGTTATGTCAGCCAGACTGTAGCCATATTTGACTGATTTAACATGTTTTTGGCCAAAGAATCCTCAAAATGTTTTTTACTCTTAGAAACTCATAGACTCCTGATGTTAAATCAGCCATACAGAAGTCCATATTTGACCCAAGGAATATATTTTTGGCCATAGAGTTCTCGATCTTGACCTTTCTATACATACTCATAGACTCCTTCTAATGTTACATAAGCCATATAGATATCCATATCTGACCTTTTGAACTTATTTCTGGTCATCAAAAGTTTTTAAACTATATAAAGTTATAGACTCTTTCTGATGATAAATCAGCTATTCAGAGGTCCCCTTTTGACCTATTGAACATATTTCTGGCCAAAGAGTCCTAAATGATTAACACTATACATTCAGACTGATATCTTCGGATGTTATATCTTCCTGACATATTTCTGGCCAAAGAGTCCTCGATGTTATGCTTTCTATACATACTCATAGACTCCTCCTGGTGCTTCATAAGCCATATAGATGTCCATATCTGACCTTTTGAATTCATTTGTGGTCAAAGTGTCCTAACATTTTTTCAAACTATAGAAAGTTATAGACTCCTTTTGATGATAAATCAGCTATACAGAGGTCCCCTTTTGACCTACTGAACATATTTCTGGCCAAAGAGTCCTTGATCTTGGGGCTTTCTATACATACTCATAGACTACTTCTGATGCTTCATAAGCCATATAGATGTCCATATCTGACCTTTTGAACTTATTTGTGGTCAAAGTGTCATAAAAAAATTCAAACTATATAAAGTTATAGACTCCTTTTGATGATAAGTCAGCTATACAGAGGTCCCCTTTTGATCTCCTGAACATGTTTCTGGCCAAAGAGTCCTCGATATTGGGATTTCTATACATACTCATAGACTCCTTCTGGTGCTTCATAAGCCATATAGATGTCCATATCTGACATTTTGAACTTATTTGTGGTCAAAGTGTCCTAAAAAAAAATTCAAACTATACAAAGTTATAGACTCCTTTTGATGATAAGTCAGCTATACAGAGGTCCCCTTTTGAACTACTGAACATATTTCTGGCCAAAGAGTCCTCGATCTTATGCTTTCTATACATACTCATAGATTCCTTCTGATGCTTCATAAGCCATATCGATGTCCATATCTGACCTTTTGAACTTATTTGTGGTCAAAGTGTCCTAACATGTTTTCAAACTATATAAAGTTTATAGACTTCTTTTGATGATAAATCAGCTAGACAGAGGACCCCTTTTGATCTACTGAACATGTTTCTGGCCAAAGAGTCCTCGATCTTGGGCTTTCTATACATACTCATAGACTCCTTCTGATGCTTCATAAGCCATATAGATGTCCATATCTGACCTTTTGAACTTATTTGTGGTCAAAGTGTCCTAACATGTTTTCAAACTATATAAAGTTTATAGACTTCTTTTGATGATAAATCAGCTAGACAGAGGTCCCCTTTTGATCTACTGAACATGTTTCTGGCCAAAGAGTCCTCGATCTTGGGCTTTCTATACATACTCATAGATTCCTTCTGATGCTTCATAAGCCATATAGATGTCCATATCTGACCTTTTGAACTTATTTGTGGTCAAAGTGTCCTAACATGTTTTCAAACTATATAAAGTTTATAGACTTCTTTTGATGATAAATCAGCTAGACAGAGGGCCCCTTTTGATCTACTGAACATGTTTCTGGCCAAAGAGTCCTCGATCTTGGGCTTTCTATACATACTCATAGATTCCTTATGATGCTTCATAAGCCATATAGATGTCCATATCTGACCTTTTGAACTTATTTGTGGTCAAAGTGTCATAAAAAAATTCAAACTATATAAAGTTATAGACTCCTTTTGATGATAAGTCAGCTATACAGAGGTCCCCTTTTGATCTCCTGAACATGTTTCTGGCCAAAGAGTCCTCGATATTGGGATTTCTATACATACTCATAGACTCCTTCTGGTGCTTCATAAGCCATATAGATGTCCATATCTGACCTTTTGAACTTATTTGTGGTCAAAGTGTCCTAAAAAAAATTCAAACTATATAAAGTTATAGACTCCTTTTGATGATAAATCAGCTATACAGAGGTCCCCTTTTGATCTACTGAACATGTTTCTGGCCAAAGAGTCCTTGATCTTGGGCTTTCTATACATACTCATAGATTCCTTCTGATGCTTCATAAGCCATATAGATGTCCATATCTGACCTTTTGAACTTATTTCTGGTCATCAAATTTTTTAATCTATATAAAGTTATAGACTCTTTCTGATGATAAATCAGCTATTCAGAGGTCCCCTTTTGACCTACTGAACATATTTCTGTCCAAAGAGTCCTCGATCTTATGCTTTCTGTACATATAGACTCCTTCTGGTGCTTCATAAGCCATATAGATGTCCATATCTGACCTTTTGAACTTATTTGTGGCCAAAATGTCCTAAAAAAATTCTAACTATATAAAGTTATAGACTCCTTTTGATGATAAATCAGCTATACAGAGGTCCCCATTTGACCTCCAGAACATATTTCTGGCCAAAGAGTCCTCGATCTTGGGCTTTCTATACTCATAGACTCCTTCTGATGCTTCATAAGCCATATAGATTTCCATATCTGACCTTTTGAACTTATTTGTGGTCAAAGTGTCCTAAAATAAATTGAAACTATATAAAGTTATAGACTCCTTTTGATGATGTCAGCTATACAGAGGTCCCCTTTTGACCTCCAGAACATATTTCTGGCCAAAGAGTCCTCGATCTTGGGCTTTCTATACATACTCATAGACTCCTTCTGATGCTTCATAAGCAATATAGATTTCCATATCTGACATTTTGAACTTATTTGTGGTCAAAGTGTCCTAAAATTTTTCAAACTATATAAAGTTATAGACTCCTTTTGATGATAAATCAGCTATACAGAGGGCCCCTTCTGACCTACTGAACATATTTCTGGCCAAAGAGTCCTCGATCTTGCGTTTTCTATACATACTCATAGACTCCTTCTGATGCTTCATAAGCCATATAGATGTCCATATCTGACCTTTTGAACTTATTTGTGGTCAAAGTGTCCTAAAAAAAATTCAAACTATGTAAGTTATAGAATCCTTTTGATGATAAATCAGCTATACAGAGGTTCCATTTTGACCTACTGAACATATTTCTGGCCAAAGAGTCCTTGGTCTTGGGCTTTCTATACATACTCATAGACGCCTTCTGATGCTTCATAAGCCATATAGATGTCCATATCTGACCTTTTGAACTTATTTGTGGTCAAAGTGTCCTAACATTTTTTCAAACTATATAAAGTTATAGACTCCTTTTGATGATAAATCAGCTATACAGAGGTCCCCTTTTGAACTCATGAACATAATTCTGGCCTAAGAGTCCTCGATCTTGGGCTTTCTATACATACTCATAGACTCCTTCTGGTGCTTCATAAGCCATATAGATGTCCATATCTGACCTTTTGAACTTATTTGTGGCCAAAATGTCCTAAAAAAATTCTAACTATATAAAGTTATAGACTCCTTTTGATGATAAATCAGCTATACAGAGGTCCCATTTTGACCTCCTGAACATATTTCTGGCCAAAGAGTCCTCGATCTTGGGCTTTCTATACATACTCATAGACTCCTTCTGAATTTTCATAAGCCATATAGATGTCCATATCTGACCTTTTGAACTTATTTGTGGTCAAAGTGTCCTAACATTTTTTCAAACTATATAAAGTTATAGACTCCTTTTGATGATAAATCAGCTATACAGAGGTCCCCTTTTGACCTCCAGAACATATTTCTGGCCAAAGAGTCCTCGATCTTGGGCTTTCTATACATACTCATAGACTCCTTCTGAATTTTCATAAGCCATATAGATGTCCATATCTGACCTTTTGAACTTATTTGTGGTCAAAGTGTCCTAACATTTTTTCAAACTATATAAAGTTATAGACTCCTTTTGATGATAAATCAGCTATACAGAGGTCCCCTTTTGACCTCCTGAACATATTTCTGGCCAAAGAGTCCTCGATCTTGCGTTTTCTATACATACTCATAGACTCCTTCTGATGCTTCATAAGCCATATAGATTTCCATATCTTACCTTTTGAACTTATTTGTGGTCAAAGTGTCCTCAAAATTTTTCAAACTATATAAAGTTATAGACTCCTTTAGATGATAAATCAGCTATACAGAGGTCCCCTTTTGACCTCCTAAACATATTTCTGGCCAAAGATTCCTGGATCTTGCGTTTTCTATACATACTCATAGACTCCTTCTGATGCCTCATAAGCCATATAGATGTCCATATCTGACCTTTTGAACTTATATGTGGTCAAAGTGTCCTAAAAAAACTTCAAACTATATAAAGTTATAGACTACTTTTGATGATAAATCAGATATACAGAGGTCCCCGTTTGACCTCCAGAACATATTTCTGGCCAAAGAGTCTTCGATCTTGGGCTTTCTATACATACTTCTAGACTCCTTCTGATGCTTCATAAGCCATATAGATTTCCATATCTGACATTTTGAACTTATTTGTGGTCAAAGTGTCCTGAAAAGTTTTCAAACTATAGAAAGTTATAGACTCCTTTTGATGATAAATCAGATATACAGAGGTCCCCGTTTGACCTCCAGAACATATTTCTGGCCAAAGAGTCCTCGATCTTGGGCTTTCTATACTCATAGACTCCTTCTGATGCTTCATAAGCCATATAGATTTCCATATCTGACCTTTTGAACTTATTTGTGGTCAAAGTGTCCTAAAAAAAAATTCAAACTATATAAAGTTATAGACTCCTTTTGATGATAAATCAGCTATACAGAGGTCCCCTTTTGACCTCCTGAACATATTTCTGGCCAAAGAGTCCTCGATCTTGCGTTTTCTATACATACTCATAGACTCCTTCTGATGCTTCATAAGCCATATAGATTTCCATATCTGACCTTTTGAACTTATTTGTGGTCAAAGTGTCCTAACATTTTTTCAAACTATATAAAGTGATAGACTCCTTTTGATGATAAATCAGCTATACAGAGGTCCCCTGTTGACCTACTGAACATATTTCTGGCCAAAAAGTCCTCGATCTTGGGCTTTCTATACATACTCATAGACTCCTTCTGATGCTTCATAAGCAATATAGATTTCCATATCTGACATTTTGAACTTATTTGTGGTCAAAGTGTCCTAAAATTTTTCAAACTATATAAAGTTATAGACTCCTTTTGATGATAAATCAGCTATACAGAGGGCCCCTTCTGACCTACTGAACATATTTCTGGCCAAAGAGTCCTCGATCTTGCGTTTTCTATACATACTCATAGACTCCTTCTGATGCTTCATAAGCCATATAGATGTCCATATCTGACCTTTTGAACTTATTTGTGGTCAAAGTGTCCTAAAAAAAATTCAAACTATGTAAGTTATAGAATCCTTTTGATGATAAATCAGCTATACAGAGGTTCCATTTTGACCTACTGAACATATTTCTGGCCAAAGAGTCCTTGGTCTTGGGCTTTCTATACATACTCATAGACGCCTTCTGATGCTTCATAAGCCATATAGATGTCCATATCTGACCTTTTGAACTTATTTGTGGTCAAAGTGTCCTAACATTTTTTCAAACTATATAAAGTTATAGACTCCTTTTGATGATAAATCAGCTATACAGAGGTCCCCTTTTGAACTCATGAACATAATTCTGGCCTAAGAGTCCTCGATCTTGGGCTTTCTATACATACTCATAGACTCCTTCTGGTGCTTCATAAGCCATATAGATGTCCATATCTGACCTTTTGAACTTATTTGTGGCCAAAATGTCCTAAAAAAATTCTAACTATATAAAGTTATAGACTCCTTTTGATGATAAATCAGCTATACAGAGGTCCCATTTTGACCTCCTGAACATATTTCTGGCCAAAGAGTCCTCGATCTTGGGCTTTCTATACATACTCATAGACTCCTTCTGAATTTTCATAAGCCATATAGATGTCCATATCTGACCTTTTGAACTTATTTGTGGTCAAAGTGTCCTAACATTTTTTCAAACTATATAAAGTTATAGACTCCTTTTGATGATAAATCAGCTATACAGAGGTCCCCTTTTGACCTCCAGAACATATTTCTGGCCAAAGAGTCCTCGATCTTGGGCTTTCTATACATACTCATAGACTCCTTCTGAATTTTCATAAGCCATATAGATGTCCATATCTGACCTTTTGAACTTATTTGTGGTCAAAGTGTCCTAACATTTTTTCAAACTATATAAAGTTATAGACTCCTTTTGATGATAAATCAGCTATACAGAGGTCCCCTTTTGACCTCCAGAACATATTTCTGGCCAAAGAGTCCTCAATCTTGGGCTTTCTATACATACTCATAGACTCCTTCTGATGCTTCATAAGCCATATAGATGTCCATATCTGACCTTTTGAACTTATTTGTGGTCAAAGTGTCCTCAAAATATTTCAAACAATAGAAAGTTATAGACTCCTTTTGATGATAAATCAGATATACAGAGGTCCCCGTTTGACCTCCAGAACATATTTCTGGCCAAAGAGTCTTCGATCTTGGGCTTTCTATACATACTTCTAGACTCCTTCTGATGCTTCATAAGCCATATAGATTTCCATATCTGACATTTTGAACTTATTTGTGGTCAAAGTGTCCTCAAAATTTTTCAAACTATAGAAAGTTATAGACTCCTTTTGATTATAAATCAGCTATACAGAGGTCCCCTTTTGACCTCCTGAACATATTTCTGGCCAAAGAGTCCTCGATCTTGCGTTTTCTATACATACTCATAGACTCCTTCTGATGCTTCATAAGCCATATAGATTTCCATATCTTACCTTTTGAACTTATTTGTGGTCAAAGTGTCCTCAAAATTTTTCAAACTATATAAAGTTATAGACTCCTTTAGATGATAAATCAGCTATACAGAGGTCCCCTTTTGACCTCCTAAACATATTTCTGGCCAAAGATTCCTGGATCTTGCGTTTTCTATACATACTCATAGACTCCTTCTGATGCCTCATAAGCCATATAGATGTCCATATCTGACCTTTTGAACTTATATGTGGTCAAAGTGTCCTAAAAAAAATTCAAACTATATAAAGTTATAGACTACTTTTGATGATAAATCAGATATACAGAGGTCCCCGTTTGACCTCCTGAACATATTTCTGGCCAAAGAGTCCTCGATCTTGCGTTTTCTATACATACTCATAGACTCCTTCTGATGCTTCATAAGCCATATAGATTTCCATATCTGACCTTTTGAACTTATTTGTGGTCAAAGTGTCCTAACATTTTTTCAAACTATATAAAGTGATAGACTCCTTTTGATGATAAATCAGCTATACAGAGGTCCCCTGTTGACCTACTGAACATATTTCTGGCCAAAAAGTCCTCGATCTTGGGCTTTCTATACATACTCATAGACTCCTTCTGATGCTTCATAAGCAATATAGATTTCCATATCTGACATTTTGAACTTATTTGTGGTCAAAGTGTCCAAAATTTTTTCAAACTATAGAAAGTTATAGACTTCTTTTGATGATGTCAGCTATACAGAGGTCCCCTTTTGACCTCCAGAACATATTTCTGGCCAAAGAGTCCTCGATCTTGGGCTTTCTATTCATACTCATAGACTCCTTCTGATGCTTCATAAGCCATATAGATGTCCATATCTGACCTTTTGAACTTATTTGTGGTCAAATTGTCCTCAAAATTTTTCAAACTATATAAAGTTATAGACTCCTTTAGATGATAAATCAGCTATACAGAGGTCCCCTTTTGACCTCCTAAACATATTTCTGGCCAAAGATTCCTGGATCTTGGGCTTTCTATACATATAGACTCCTTCTGATGCCTCATAAGCCATATAGATGTCCATATCTGACCTTTTGAACTTATTTGTGGTCAAAGTGTCCTAAAAAAAATTCAAACTATATAAAGTTATAGACTCCTTTTGATGATAAATCAGCTATACAGAGGTCCCCTTTTGACCTCCTGAACATATTTCTGGCCAAAGAGTCCTCGATCTTGCGTTTTCTATACATACTCATAGACTCCTTCTGATGCTTCATAAGCCATATAGATTTCCATATCTTACCTTTTGAACTTATTTGTGGTCAAAGTGTCCTCAAAATTTTTCAAACTATATAAAGTTATAGACTCCTTTAGATGATAAATCAGCTATACAGAGGTCCCCTTTTGACCTCCTAAACATATTTCTGGCCAAAGATTCCTGGATCTTGGGCTTTCTATACATATAGACTCCTTCTGATGCCTCATAAGCCATATAGATGTCCATATCTGACCTTTTGAACTTATATGTGGTCAAAGTGTCCTAAAAAAAATTCAAACTATATAAAGTTATAGACTACTTTTGATGATAAATCAGATATACAGAGGTCCCCGTTTGACCTCCAGAACATATTTCTGGCCAAAGAGTCTTCGATCTTGGGCTTTCTATACATACTTCTAGACTCCTTCTGATGCTTCATAAGCCATATAGATTTCCATATCTGACATTTTGAACTTATTTGTGGTCAAAGTGTCCTGAAAAGTTTTCAAACTATAGAAAGTTATAGACTCCTTTTGATGATAAATCAGATATACAGAGGTCCCCGTTTGACCTCCAGAACATATTTCTGGCCAAAGAGTCCTCGATCTTGGGCTTTCTATACTCATAGACTCCTTCTGATGCTTCATAAGCCATATAGATTTCCATATCTGACCTTTTGAACTTATTTGTGGTCAAAGTGTCCTAAAAAAAATTCAAACTATATAAAGTTATAGACTCCTTTTGATGATAAATCAGCTATACAGAGGTCCCCTTTTGACCTCCTGAACATATTTCTGGCCAAAGAGTCCTCGATCTTGCGTTTTCTATACATACTCATAGACTCCTTCTGATGCTTCATAAGCCATATAGATTTCCATATCTGACCTTTTGAACTTATTTGTGGTCAAAGTGTCCTAAAAAAAATTCAAACTATATAAAGTTATAGACTCCTTTTGATGATAAATCAGCTATACAGAGGTCCCCTTTTGACCTCCTGAACATATTTCTGGCCAAAGAGTCCTCGATCTTGCGTTTTCTATACATACTCATAGACTCCTTCTGATGCTTCATAAGCCATATAGATTTCCATATCTGACCTTTTGAACTTATTTGTGGTCAAAGTGTCCTAACATTTTTTCAAACTATATAAAGTGATAGACTCCTTTTGATGATAAATCAGCTATACAGAGGTCCCCTGTTGACCTACTGAACATATTTCTGGCCAAAAAGTCCTCGATCTTGGGCTTTCTATACATACTCATAGACTCCTTCTGATGCTTCATAAGCAATATAGATTTCCATATCTGACATTTTGAACTTATTTGTGGTCAAAGTGTCCTAAAATTTTTCAAACTATATAAAGTTATAGACTCCTTTTGATGATAAATCAGCTATACAGAGGGCCCCTTCTGACCTACTGAACATATTTCTGGCCAAAGAGTCCTCGATCTTGCGTTTTCTATACATACTCATAGACTCCTTCTGATGCTTCATAAGCCATATAGATGTCCATATCTGACCTTTTGAACTTATTTGTGGTCAAAGTGTCCAAAATTTTTTCAAACTATAGAAAGTTATAGACTTCTTTTGATGATGTCAGCTATACAGAGGTCCCCTTTTGACCTCCAGAACATATTTCTGGCCAAAGAGTCCTCGATCTTGGGCTTTCTATTCATACTCATAGACTCCTTCTGATGCTTCATAAGCCATATAGATGTCCATATCTGACCTTTTGAACTTATTTGTGGTCAAAGTGTCCTCAAAATTTTTCAAACTATATAAAGTTATAGACTCCTTTAGATGATAAATCAGCTATACAGAGGTCCCCTTTTGACCTCCTAAACATATTTCTGGCCAAAGATTCCTGGATCTTGGGCTTTCTATACATATAGACTCCTTCTGATGCCTCATAAGCCATATAGATGTCCATATCTGACCTTTTGAACTTATTTGTGGTCAAAGTGTCCTAAAAAAAATTCAAACTATATAAAGTTATAGACTCCTTTTGATGATAAATCAGCTATACAGAGGTCCCCTTTTGACCTCCTGAACATATTTCTGGCCAAAGAGTCCTCGATCTTGCGTTTTCTATACATACTCATAGACTCCTTCTGATGCTTCATAAGCCATATAGATTTCCATATCTTACCTTTTGAACTTATTTGTGGTCAAAGTGTCCTCAAAATTTTTCAAACTATATAAAGTTATAGACTCCTTTAGATGATAAATCAGCTATACAGAGGTCCCCTTTTGACCTCCTAAACATATTTCTGGCCAAAGATTCCTGGATCTTGGGCTTTCTATACATATAGACTCCTTCTGATGCCTCATAAGCCATATAGATGTCCATATCTGACCTTTTGAACTTATATGTGGTCAAAGTGTCCTAAAAAAAATTCAAACTATATAAAGTTATAGACTACTTTTGATGATAAATCAGATATACAGAGGTCCCCGTTTGACCTCCAGAACATATTTCTGGCCAAAGAGTCTTCGATCTTGGGCTTTCTATACATACTTCTAGACTCCTTCTGATGCTTCATAAGCCATATAGATTTCCATATCTGACATTTTGAACTTATTTGTGGTCAAAGTGTCCTGAAAAGTTTTCAAACTATAGAAAGTTATAGACTCCTTTTGATGATAAATCAGACATACAGAGGTCCCCGTTTGACCTCCAGAACATATTTCTGGCCAAAGAGTCCTCGATCTTGGGCTTTCTATACTCATAGACTCCTTCTGATGCTTCATAAGCCATATAGATTTCCATATCTGACCTTTTGAACTTATTTGTGGTCAAAGTGTCCTAAAAAAAATTCAAACTATATAAAGTTATAGACTCCTTTTGATGATAAATCAGCTATACAGAGGTCCCCTTTTGACCTCCTGAACATATTTCTGGCCAAAGAGTCCTCGATCTTGCGTTTTCTATACATACTCATAGACTCCTTCTGATGCTTCATAAGCCATATAGATTTCCATATCTGACCTTTTGAACTTATTTGTGGTCAAAGTGTCCTAACATTTTTTCAAACTATATAAAGTGATAGACTCCTTTTGATGATAAATCAGCTATACAGAGGTCCCCTGTTGACCTACTGAACATATTTCTGGCCAAAAAGTCCTCGATCTTGGGCTTTCTATACATACTCATAGACTCCTTCTGATGCTTCATAAGCAATATAGATTTCCATATCTGACATTTTGAACTTATTTGTGGTCAAAGTGTCCTAAAATTTTTCAAACTATATAAAGTTATAGACTCCTTTTGATGATAAATCAGCTATACAGAGGGCCCCTTCTGACCTACTGAACATATTTCTGGCCAAAGAGTCCTCGATCTTGCGTTTTCTATACATACTCATAGACTCCTTCTGATGCTTCATAAGCCATATAGATGTCCATATCTGACCTTTTGAACTTATTTGTGGTCAAAGTGTCCTAAAAAAAATTCAAACTATGTAAGTTATAGAATCCTTTTGATGATAAATCAGCTATACAGAGGTTCCATTTTGACCTACTGAACATATTTCTGGCCAAAGAGTCCTTGGTCTTGGGCTTTCTATACATACTCATAGACGCCTTCTGATGCTTCATAAGCCATATAGATGTCCATATCTGACCTTTTGAACTTATTTGTGGTCAAAGTGTCCTAACATTTTTTCAAACTATATAAAGTTATAGACTCCTTTTGATGATAAATCAGCTATACAGAGGTCCCCTTTTGAACTCATGAACATAATTCTGGCCTAAGAGTCCTCGATCTTGGGCTTTCTATACATACTCATAGACTCCTTCTGGTGCTTCATAAGCCATATAGATGTCCATATCTGACCTTTTGAACTTATTTGTGGCCAAAATGTCCTAAAAAAATTCTAACTATATAAAGTTATAGACTCCTTTTGATGATAAATCAGCTATACAGAGGTCCCATTTTGACCTCCTGAACATATTTCTGGCCAAAGAGTCCTCGATCTTGGGCTTTCTATACATACTCATAGACTCCTTCTGAATTTTCATAAGCCATATAGATGTCCATATCTGACCTTTTGAACTTATTTGTGGTCAAAGTGTCCTAACATTTTTTCAAACTATATAAAGTTATAGACTCCTTTTGATGATAAATCAGCTATACAGAGGTCCCCTTTTGACCTCCAGAACATATTTCTGGCCAAAGAGTCCTCGATCTTGGGCTTTCTATACATACTCATAGACTCCTTCTGAATTTTCATAAGCCATATAGATGTCCATATCTGACCTTTTGAACTTATTTGTGGTCAAAGTGTCCTCAAAATATTTCAAACAATAGAAAGTTATAGACTCCTTTTGATGATAAATCAGATATACAGAGGTCCCCGTTTGACCTCCAGAACATATTTCTGGCCAAAGAGTCTTCGATCTTGGGCTTTCTATACATACTTCTAGACTCCTTCTGATGCTTCATAAGCCATATAGATTTCCATATCTGACATTTTGAACTTATTTGTGGTCAAAGTGTCCTCAAAATTTTTCAAACTATAGAAAGTTATAGACTCCTTTTGATTATAAATCAGCTATACAGAGGTCCCCTTTTGACCTCCTGAACATATTTCTGGCCAAAGAGTCCTCGATCTTGCGTTTTCTATACATACTCATAGACTCCTTCTGATGCTTCATAAGCCATATAGATTTCCATATCTTACCTTTTGAACTTATTTGTGGTCAAAGTGTCCTCAAAATTTTTCAAACTATATAAAGTTATAGACTCCTTTAGATGATAAATCAGCTATACAGAGGTCCCCTTTTGACCTCCTAAACATATTTCTGGCCAAAGATTCCTGGATCTTGCGTTTTCTATACATACTCATAGACTCCTTCTGATGCCTCATAAGCCATATAGATGTCCATATCTGACCTTTTGAACTTATATGTGGTCAAAGTGTCCTAAAAAAAATTCAAACTATATAAAGTTATAGACTACTTTTGATGATAAATCAGATATACAGAGGTCCCCGTTTGACCTCCTGAACATATTTCTGGCCAAAGAGTCCTCGATCTTGCGTTTTCTATACATACTCATAGACTCCTTCTGATGCTTCATAAGCCATATAGATTTCCATATCTGACCTTTTGAACTTATTTGTGGTCAAAGTGTCCTAACATTTTTTCAAACTATATAAAGTGATAGACTCCTTTTGATGATAAATCAGCTATACAGAGGTCCCCTGTTGACCTACTGAACATATTTCTGGCCAAAAAGTCCTCGATCTTGGGCTTTCTATACATACTCATAGACTCCTTCTGATGCTTCATAAGCAATATAGATTTCCATATCTGACATTTTGAACTTATTTGTGGTCAAAGTGTCCAAAATTTTTTCAAACTATAGAAAGTTATAGACTTCTTTTGATGATGTCAGCTATACAGAGGTCCCCTTTTGACCTCCAGAACATATTTCTGGCCAAAGAGTCCTCGATCTTGGGCTTTCTATTCATACTCATAGACTCCTTCTGATGCTTCATAAGCCATATAGATGTCCATATCTGACCTTTTGAACTTATTTGTGGTCAAATTGTCCTCAAAATTTTTCAAACTATATAAAGTTATAGACTCCTTTAGATGATAAATCAGCTATACAGAGGTCCCCTTTTGACCTCCTAAACATATTTCTGGCCAAAGATTCCTGGATCTTGGGCTTTCTATACATATAGACTCCTTCTGATGCCTCATAAGCCATATAGATGTCCATATCTGACCTTTTGAACTTATTTGTGGTCAAAGTGTCCTAAAAAAAATTCAAACTATATAAAGTTATAGACTCCTTTTGATGATAAATCAGCTATACAGAGGTCCCCTTTTGACCTCCTGAACATATTTCTGGCCAAAGAGTCCTCGATCTTGCGTTTTCTATACATACTCATAGACTCCTTCTGATGCTTCATAAGCCATATAGATTTCCATATCTTACCTTTTGAACTTATTTGTGGTCAAAGTGTCCTCAAAATTTTTCAAACTATATAAAGTTATAGACTCCTTTAGATGATAAATCAGCTATACAGAGGTCCCCTTTTGACCTCCTAAACATATTTCTGGCCAAAGATTCCTGGATCTTGGGCTTTCTATACATATAGACTCCTTCTGATGCCTCATAAGCCATATAGATGTCCATATCTGACCTTTTGAACTTATATGTGGTCAAAGTGTCCTAAAAAAAATTCAAACTATATAAAGTTATAGACTACTTTTGATGATAAATCAGATATACAGAGGTCCCCGTTTGACCTCCAGAACATATTTCTGGCCAAAGAGTCTTCGATCTTGGGCTTTCTATACATACTTCTAGACTCCTTCTGATGCTTCATAAGCCATATAGATTTCCATATCTGACATTTTGAACTTATTTGTGGTCAAAGTGTCCTGAAAAGTTTTCAAACTATAGAAAGTTATAGACTCCTTTTGATGATAAATCAGATATACAGAGGTCCCCGTTTGACCTCCAGAACATATTTCTGGCCAAAGAGTCCTCGATCTTGGGCTTTCTATACTCATAGACTCCTTCTGATGCTTCATAAGCCATATAGATTTCCATATCTGACCTTTTGAACTTATTTGTGGTCAAAGTGTCCTAAAAAAAATTCAAACTATATAAAGTTATAGACTCCTTTTGATGATAAATCAGCTATACAGAGGTCCCCTTTTGACCTCCTGAACATATTTCTGGCCAAAGAGTCCTCGATCTTGCGTTTTCTATACATACTCATAGACTCCTTCTGATGCTTCATAAGCCATATAGATTTCCATATCTGACCTTTTGAACTTATTTGTGGTCAAAGTGTCCTAAAAAAAATTCAAACTATATAAAGTTATAGACTCCTTTTGATGATAAATCAGCTATACAGAGGTCCCCTTTTGACCTCCTGAACATATTTCTGGCCAAAGAGTCCTCGATCTTGCGTTTTCTATACATACTCATAGACTCCTTCTGATGCTTCATAAGCCATATAGATTTCCATATCTGACCTTTTGAACTTATTTGTGGTCAAAGTGTCCTAACATTTTTTCAAACTATATAAAGTGATAGACTCCTTTTGATGATAAATCAGCTATACAGAGGTCCCCTGTTGACCTACTGAACATATTTCTGGCCAAAAAGTCCTCGATCTTGGGCTTTCTATACATACTCATAGACTCCTTCTGATGCTTCATAAGCAATATAGATTTCCATATCTGACATTTTGAACTTATTTGTGGTCAAAGTGTCCTAAAATTTTTCAAACTATATAAAGTTATAGACTCCTTTTGATGATAAATCAGCTATACAGAGGGCCCCTTCTGACCTACTGAACATATTTCTGGCCAAAGAGTCCTCGATCTTGCGTTTTCTATACATACTCATAGACTCCTTCTGATGCTTCATAAGCCATATAGATGTCCATATCTGACCTTTTGAACTTATTTGTGGTCAAAGTGTCCTAAAAAAAATTCAAACTATGTAAGTTATAGAATCCTTTTGATGATAAATCAGCTATACAGAGGTTCCATTTTGACCTACTGAACATATTTCTGGCCAAAGAGTCCTTGGTCTTGGGCTTTCTATACATACTCATAGACGCCTTCTGATGCTTCATAAGCCATATAGATGTCCATATCTGACCTTTTGAACTTATTTGTGGTCAAAGTGTCCTAACATTTTTTCAAACTATATAAAGTTATAGACTCCTTTTGATGATAAATCAGCTATACAGAGGTCCCCTTTTGAACTCATGAACATAATTCTGGCCTAAGAGTCCTCGATCTTGGGCTTTCTATACATACTCATAGACTCCTTCTGGTGCTTCATAAGCCATATAGATGTCCATATCTGACCTTTTGAACTTATTTGTGGCCAAAATGTCCTAAAAAAATTCTAACTATATAAAGTTATAGACTCCTTTTGATGATAAATCAGCTATACAGAGGTCCCATTTTGACCTCCTGAACATATTTCTGGCCAAAGAGTCCTCGATCTTGGGCTTTCTATACATACTCATAGACTCCTTCTGAATTTTCATAAGCCATATAGATGTCCATATCTGACCTTTTGAACTTATTTGTGGTCAAAGTGTCCTAACATTTTTTCAAACTATATAAAGTTATAGACTCCTTTTGATGATAAATCAGCTATACAGAGGTCCCCTTTTGACCTCCAGAACATATTTCTGGCCAAAGAGTCCTCGATCTTGGGCTTTCTATACATACTCATAGACTCCTTCTGAATTTTCATAAGCCATATAGATGTCCATATCTGACCTTTTGAACTTATTTGTGGTCAAAGTGTCCTAACATTTTTTCAAACTATATAAAGTTATAGACTCCTTTTGATGATAAATCAGCTATACAGAGGTCCCCTTTTGACCTCCAGAACATATTTCTGGCCAAAGAGTCCTCAATCTTGGGCTTTCTATACATACTCATAGACTCCTTCTGATGCTTCATAAGCCATATAGATGTCCATATCTGACCTTTTGAACTTATTTGTGGTCAAAGTGTCCTCAAAATATTTCAAACAATAGAAAGTTATAGACTCCTTTTGATGATAAATCAGATATACAGAGGTCCCCGTTTGACCTCCAGAACATATTTCTGGCCAAAGAGTCTTCGATCTTGGGCTTTCTATACATACTTCTAGACTCCTTCTGATGCTTCATAAGCCATATAGATTTCCATATCTGACATTTTGAACTTATTTGTGGTCAAAGTGTCCTCAAAATTTTTCAAACTATAGAAAGTTATAGACTCCTTTTGATTATAAATCAGCTATACAGAGGTCCCCTTTTGACCTCCTGAACATATTTCTGGCCAAAGAGTCCTCGATCTTGCGTTTTCTATACATACTCATAGACTCCTTCTGATGCTTCATAAGCCATATAGATTTCCATATCTTACCTTTTGAACTTATTTGTGGTCAAAGTGTCCTCAAAATTTTTCAAACTATATAAAGTTATAGACTCCTTTAGATGATAAATCAGCTATACAGAGGTCCCCTTTTGACCTCCTAAACATATTTCTGGCCAAAGATTCCTGGATCTTGCGTTTTCTATACATACTCATAGACTCCTTCTGATGCCTCATAAGCCATATAGATGTCCATATCTGACCTTTTGAACTTATATGTGGTCAAAGTGTCCTAAAAAAAATTCAAACTATATAAAGTTATAGACTACTTTTGATGATAAATCAGATATACAGAGGTCCCCGTTTGACCTCCTGAACATATTTCTGGCCAAAGAGTCCTCGATCTTGCGTTTTCTATACATACTCATAGACTCCTTCTGATGCTTCATAAGCCATATAGATTTCCATATCTGACCTTTTGAACTTATTTGTGGTCAAAGTGTCCTAACATTTTTTCAAACTATATAAAGTGATAGACTCCTTTTGATGATAAATCAGCTATACAGAGGTCCCCTGTTGACCTACTGAACATATTTCTGGCCAAAAAGTCCTCGATCTTGGGCTTTCTATACATACTCATAGACTCCTTCTGATGCTTCATAAGCAATATAGATTTCCATATCTGACATTTTGAACTTATTTGTGGTCAAAGTGTCCAAAATTTTTTCAAACTATAGAAAGTTATAGACTTCTTTTGATGATGTCAGCTATACAGAGGTCCCCTTTTGACCTCCAGAACATATTTCTGGCCAAAGAGTCCTCGATCTTGGGCTTTCTATTCATACTCATAGACTCCTTCTGATGCTTCATAAGCCATATAGATGTCCATATCTGACCTTTTGAACTTATTTGTGGTCAAATTGTCCTCAAAATTTTTCAAACTATATAAAGTTATAGACTCCTTTAGATGATAAATCAGCTATACAGAGGTCCCCTTTTGACCTCCTAAACATATTTCTGGCCAAAGATTCCTGGATCTTGGGCTTTCTATACATATAGACTCCTTCTGATGCCTCATAAGCCATATAGATGTCCATATCTGACCTTTTGAACTTATTTGTGGTCAAAGTGTCCTAAAAAAAATTCAAACTATATAAAGTTATAGACTCCTTTTGATGATAAATCAGCTATACAGAGGTCCCCTTTTGACCTCCTGAACATATTTCTGGCCAAAGAGTCCTCGATCTTGCGTTTTCTATACATACTCATAGACTCCTTCTGATGCTTCATAAGCCATATAGATTTCCATATCTTACCTTTTGAACTTATTTGTGGTCAAAGTGTCCTCAAAATTTTTCAAACTATATAAAGTTATAGACTCCTTTAGATGATAAATCAGCTATACAGAGGTCCCCTTTTGACCTCCTAAACATATTTCTGGCCAAAGATTCCTGGATCTTGGGCTTTCTATACATATAGACTCCTTCTGATGCCTCATAAGCCATATAGATGTCCATATCTGACCTTTTGAACTTATATGTGGTCAAAGTGTCCTAAAAAAAATTCAAACTATATAAAGTTATAGACTACTTTTGATGATAAATCAGATATACAGAGGTCCCCGTTTGACCTCCAGAACATATTTCTGGCCAAAGAGTCTTCGATCTTGGGCTTTCTATACATACTTCTAGACTCCTTCTGATGCTTCATAAGCCATATAGATTTCCATATCTGACATTTTGAACTTATTTGTGGTCAAAGTGTCCTGAAAAGTTTTCAAACTATAGAAAGTTATAGACTCCTTTTGATGATAAATCAGATATACAGAGGTCCCCGTTTGACCTCCAGAACATATTTCTGGCCAAAGAGTCCTCGATCTTGGGCTTTCTATACTCATAGACTCCTTCTGATGCTTCATAAGCCATATAGATTTCCATATCTGACCTTTTGAACTTATTTGTGGTCAAAGTGTCCTAAAAAAAATTCAAACTATATAAAGTTATAGACTCCTTTTGATGATAAATCAGCTATACAGAGGTCCCCTTTTGACCTCCTGAACATATTTCTGGCCAAAGAGTCCTCGATCTTGCGTTTTCTATACATACTCATAGACTCCTTCTGATGCTTCATAAGCCATATAGATTTCCATATCTGACCTTTTGAACTTATTTGTGGTCAAAGTGTCCTAAAAAAAATTCAAACTATATAAAGTTATAGACTCCTTTTGATGATAAATCAGCTATACAGAGGTCCCCTTTTGACCTCCTGAACATATTTCTGGCCAAAGAGTCCTCGATCTTGCGTTTTCTATACATACTCATAGACTCCTTCTGATGCTTCATAAGCCATATAGATTTCCATATCTGACCTTTTGAACTTATTTGTGGTCAAAGTGTCCTAACATTTTTTCAAACTATATAAAGTGATAGACTCCTTTTGATGATAAATCAGCTATACAGAGGTCCCCTGTTGACCTACTGAACATATTTCTGGCCAAAAAGTCCTCGATCTTGGGCTTTCTATACATACTCATAGACTCCTTCTGATGCTTCATAAGCAATATAGATTTCCATATCTGACATTTTGAACTTATTTGTGGTCAAAGTGTCCTAAAATTTTTCAAACTATATAAAGTTATAGACTCCTTTTGATGATAAATCAGCTATACAGAGGGCCCCTTCTGACCTACTGAACATATTTCTGGCCAAAGAGTCCTCGATCTTGCGTTTTCTATACATACTCATAGACTCCTTCTGATGCTTCATAAGCCATATAGATGTCCATATCTGACCTTTTGAACTTATTTGTGGTCAAAGTGTCCAAAATTTTTTCAAACTATAGAAAGTTATAGACTTCTTTTGATGATGTCAGCTATACAGAGGTCCCCTTTTGACCTCCAGAACATATTTCTGGCCAAAGAGTCCTCGATCTTGGGCTTTCTATTCATACTCATAGACTCCTTCTGATGCTTCATAAGCCATATAGATGTCCATATCTGACCTTTTGAACTTATTTGTGGTCAAAGTGTCCTCAAAATTTTTCAAACTATATAAAGTTATAGACTCCTTTAGATGATAAATCAGCTATACAGAGGTCCCCTTTTGACCTCCTAAACATATTTCTGGCCAAAGATTCCTGGATCTTGGGCTTTCTATACATATAGACTCCTTCTGATGCCTCATAAGCCATATAGATGTCCATATCTGACCTTTTGAACTTATTTGTGGTCAAAGTGTCCTAAAAAAAATTCAAACTATATAAAGTTATAGACTCCTTTTGATGATAAATCAGCTATACAGAGGTCCCCTTTTGACCTCCTGAACATATTTCTGGCCAAAGAGTCCTCGATCTTGCGTTTTCTATACATACTCATAGACTCCTTCTGATGCTTCATAAGCCATATAGATTTCCATATCTTACCTTTTGAACTTATTTGTGGTCAAAGTGTCCTCAAAATTTTTCAAACTATATAAAGTTATAGACTCCTTTAGATGATAAATCAGCTATACAGAGGTCCCCTTTTGACCTCCTAAACATATTTCTGGCCAAAGATTCCTGGATCTTGGGCTTTCTATACATATAGACTCCTTCTGATGCCTCATAAGCCATATAGATGTCCATATCTGACCTTTTGAACTTATATGTGGTCAAAGTGTCCTAAAAAAAATTCAAACTATATAAAGTTATAGACTACTTTTGATGATAAATCAGATATACAGAGGTCCCCGTTTGACCTCCAGAACATATTTCTGGCCAAAGAGTCTTCGATCTTGGGCTTTCTATACATACTTCTAGACTCCTTCTGATGCTTCATAAGCCATATAGATTTCCATATCTGACATTTTGAACTTATTTGTGGTCAAAGTGTCCTGAAAAGTTTTCAAACTATAGAAAGTTATAGACTCCTTTTGATGATAAATCAGACATACAGAGGTCCCCGTTTGACCTCCAGAACATATTTCTGGCCAAAGAGTCCTCGATCTTGGGCTTTCTATACTCATAGACTCCTTCTGATGCTTCATAAGCCATATAGATTTCCATATCTGACCTTTTGAACTTATTTGTGGTCAAAGTGTCCTAAAAAAAATTCAAACTATATAAAGTTATAGACTCCTTTTGATGATAAATCAGCTATACAGAGGTCCCCTTTTGACCTCCTGAACATATTTCTGGCCAAAGAGTCCTCGATCTTGCGTTTTCTATACATACTCATAGACTCCTTCTGATGCTTCATAAGCCATATAGATTTCCATATCTGACCTTTTGAACTTATTTGTGGTCAAAGTGTCCTAACATTTTTTCAAACTATATAAAGTGATAGACTCCTTTTGATGATAAATCAGCTATACAGAGGTCCCCTGTTGACCTACTGAACATATTTCTGGCCAAAAAGTCCTCGATCTTGGGCTTTCTATACATACTCATAGACTCCTTCTGATGCTTCATAAGCAATATAGATTTCCATATCTGACATTTTGAACTTATTTGTGGTCAAAGTGTCCTAAAATTTTTCAAACTATATAAAGTTATAGACTCCTTTTGATGATAAATCAGCTATACAGAGGGCCCCTTCTGACCTACTGAACATATTTCTGGCCAAAGAGTCCTCGATCTTGCGTTTTCTATACATACTCATAGACTCCTTCTGATGCTTCATAAGCCATATAGATGTCCATATCTGACCTTTTGAACTTATTTGTGGTCAAAGTGTCCTAAAAAAAATTCAAACTATGTAAGTTATAGAATCCTTTTGATGATAAATCAGCTATACAGAGGTTCCATTTTGACCTACTGAACATATTTCTGGCCAAAGAGTCCTTGGTCTTGGGCTTTCTATACATACTCATAGACGCCTTCTGATGCTTCATAAGCCATATAGATGTCCATATCTGACCTTTTGAACTTATTTGTGGTCAAAGTGTCCTAACATTTTTTCAAACTATATAAAGTTATAGACTCCTTTTGATGATAAATCAGCTATACAGAGGTCCCCTTTTGAACTCATGAACATAATTCTGGCCTAAGAGTCCTCGATCTTGGGCTTTCTATACATACTCATAGACTCCTTCTGGTGCTTCATAAGCCATATAGATGTCCATATCTGACCTTTTGAACTTATTTGTGGCCAAAATGTCCTAAAAAAATTCTAACTATATAAAGTTATAGACTCCTTTTGATGATAAATCAGCTATACAGAGGTCCCATTTTGACCTCCTGAACATATTTCTGGCCAAAGAGTCCTCGATCTTGGGCTTTCTATACATACTCATAGACTCCTTCTGAATTTTCATAAGCCATATAGATGTCCATATCTGACCTTTTGAACTTATTTGTGGTCAAAGTGTCCTAACATTTTTTCAAACTATATAAAGTTATAGACTCCTTTTGATGATAAATCAGCTATACAGAGGTCCCCTTTTGACCTCCAGAACATATTTCTGGCCAAAGAGTCCTCGATCTTGGGCTTTCTATACATACTCATAGACTCCTTCTGATGCTTCATAAGCCATATAGATGTCCATATCTGACCTTTTGAACTTATTTGTGGTCAAAGTGTCCTCAAAATATTTCAAACAATAGAAAGTTATAGACTCCTTTTGATGATAAATCAGATATACAGAGGTCCCCGTTTGACCTCCAGAACATATTTCTGGCCAAAGAGTCTTCGATCTTGGGCTTTCTATACATACTTCTAGACTCCTTCTGATGCTTCATAAGCCATATAGATTTCCATATCTGACATTTTGAACTTATTTGTGGTCAAAGTGTCCTCAAAATTTTTCAAACTATAGAAAGTTATAGACTCCTTTTGATTATAAATCAGCTATACAGAGGTCCCCTTTTGACCTCCTGAACATATTTCTGGCCAAAGAGTCCTCGATCTTGCGTTTTCTATACATACTCATAGACTCCTTCTGATGCTTCATAAGCCATATAGATTTCCATATCTTACCTTTTGAACTTATTTGTGGTCAAAGTGTCCTCAAAATTTTTCAAACTATATAGAGTTATAGACTCCTTTAGATGATAAATCAGCTATACAGAGGTCCCCTTTTGACCTCCTAAACATATTTCTGGCCAAAGATTCCTGGATCTTGCGTTTTCTATACATACTCATAGACTCCTTCTGATGCCTCATAAGCCATATAGATGTCCATATCTGACCTTTTGAACTTATATGTGGTCAAAGTGTCCTAAAAAAAATTCAAACTATATAAAGTTATAGACTACTTTTGATGATAAATCAGATATACAGAGGTCCCCGTTTGACCTCCAGAACATATTTCTGGCCAAAGAGTCTTCGATCTTGGGCTTTCTATACATACTTCTAGACTCCTTCTGATGCTTCATAAGCCATATAGATTTCCATATCTGACATTTTGAACTTATTTGTGGTCAAAGTGTCCTGAAAAGTTTTCAAACTATAGAAAGTTATAGACTCCTTTTGATGATAAATCAGCTATACAGAGGTCCCCTTTTGACCTCCTGAACATATTTCTGGCCAAAGAGTCCTCGATCTTGCGTTTTCTATACATACTCATAGACTCCTTCTGATGCTTCATAAGCCATATAGATTTCCATATCTGACCTTTTGAACTTATTTGTGGTCAAAGTGTCCTAACATTTTTTCAAACTATATAAAGTGATAGACTCCTTTTGATGATAAATCAGCTATACAGAGGTCCCCTGTTGACCTACTGAACATATTTCTGGCCAAAAAGTCCTCGATCTTGGGCTTTCTATACATACTCATAGACTCCTTCTGATGCTTCATAAGCAATATAGATTTCCATATCTGACATTTTGAACTTATTTGTGGTCAAAGTGTCCTAAAATTTTTCAAACTATATAAAGTTATAGACTCCTTTTGATGATAAATCAGCTATACAGAGGGCCCCTTCTGACCTACTGAACATATTTCTGGCCAAAGAGTCCTCGATCTTGCGTTTTCTATACATACTCATAGACTCCTTCTGATGCTTCATAAGCCATATAGATGTCCATATCTGACCTTTTGAACTTATTTGTGGTCAAAGTGTCCAAAATTTTTTCAAACTATAGAAAGTTATAGACTTCTTTTGATGATGTCAGCTATACAGAGGTCCCCTTTTGACCTCCAGAACATATTTCTGGCCAAAGAGTCCTCGATCTTGGGCTTTCTATTCATACTCATAGACTCCTTCTGATGCTTCATAAGCCATATAGATGTCCATATCTGACCTTTTGAACTTATTTGTGGTCAAATTGTCCTCAAAATTTTTCAAACTATATAAAGTTATAGACTCCTTTAGATGATAAATCAGCTATACAGAGGTCCCCTTTTGACCTCCTAAACATATTTCTGGCCAAAGATTCCTGGATCTTGGGCTTTCTATACATATAGACTCCTTCTGATGCCTCATAAGCCATATAGATGTCCATATCTGACCTTTTGAACTTATTTGTGGTCAAAGTGTCCTAAAAAAAATTCAAACTATATAAAGTTATAGACTCCTTTTGATGATAAATCAGCTATACAGAGGTCCCCTTTTGACCTCCTGAACATATTTCTGGCCAAAGAGTCCTCGATCTTGCGTTTTCTATACATACTCATAGACTCCTTCTGATGCTTCATAAGCCATATAGATTTCCATATCTTACCTTTTGAACTTATTTGTGGTCAAAGTGTCCTCAAAATTTTTCAAACTATATAAAGTTATAGACTCCTTTAGATGATAAATCAGCTATACAGAGGTCCCCTTTTGACCTCCTAAACATATTTCTGGCCAAAGATTCCTGGATCTTGGGCTTTCTATACATATAGACTCCTTCTGATGCCTCATAAGCCATATAGATGTCCATATCTGACCTTTTGAACTTATATGTGGTCAAAGTGTCCTAAAAAAAATTCAAACTATATAAAGTTATAGACTACTTTTGATGATAAATCAGATATACAGAGGTCCCCGTTTGACCTCCAGAACATATTTCTGGCCAAAGAGTCTTCGATCTTGGGCTTTCTATACATACTTCTAGACTCCTTCTGATGCTTCATAAGCCATATAGATTTCCATATCTGACATTTTGAACTTATTTGTGGTCAAAGTGTCCTGAAAAGTTTTCAAACTATAGAAAGTTATAGACTCCTTTTGATGATAAATCAGATATACAGAGGTCCCCGTTTGACCTCCAGAACATATTTCTGGCCAAAGAGTCCTCGATCTTGGGCTTTCTATACTCATAGACTCCTTCTGATGCTTCATAAGCCATATAGATTTCCATATCTGACCTTTTGAACTTATTTGTGGTCAAAGTGTCCTAAAAAAAATTCAAACTATATAAAGTTATAGACTCCTTTTGATGATAAATCAGCTATACAGAGGTCCCCTTTTGACCTCCTGAACATATTTCTGGCCAAAGAGTCCTCGATCTTGCGTTTTCTATACATACTCATAGACTCCTTCTGATGCTTCATAAGCCATATAGATTTCCATATCTGACCTTTTGAACTTATTTGTGGTCAAAGTGTCCTAAAAAAAATTCAAACTATATAAAGTGATAGACTCCTTTTGATGATAAATCAGCTATACAGAGGTCCCCTTTTGACCTCCTGAACATATTTCTGGCCAAAGAGTCCTCGATCTTGCGTTTTCTATACATACTCATAGACTCCTTCTGATGCTTCATAAGCCATATAGATTTCCATATCTGACCTTTTGAACTTATTTGTGGTCAAAGTGTCCTAACATTTTTTCAAACTATATAAAGTGATAGACTCCTTTTGATGATAAATCAGCTATACAGAGGTCCCCTGTTGACCTACTGAACATATTTCTGGCCAAAAAGTCCTCGATCTTGGGCTTTCTATACATACTCATAGACTCCTTCTGATGCTTCATAAGCAATATAGATTTCCATATCTGACATTTTGAACTTATTTGTGGTCAAAGTGTCCTAAAATTTTTCAAACTATATAAAGTTATAGACTCCTTTTGATGATAAATCAGCTATACAGAGGGCCCCTTCTGACCTACTGAACATATTTCTGGCCAAAGAGTCCTCGATCTTGCGTTTTCTATACATACTCATAGACTCCTTCTGATGCTTCATAAGCCATATAGATGTCCATATCTGACCTTTTGAACTTATTTGTGGTCAAAGTGTCCAAAATTTTTTCAAACTATAGAAAGTTATAGACTCCTTTTGATGATGTCAGCTATACAGAGGTCCCCTTTTGACCTCCAGAACATATTTCTGGCCAAAGAGTCCTCGATCTTGGGCTTTCTATACATACTCATAGACTCCTTCTGATGCTTCATAAGCAATATAGATTTCCATATCTGACATTTTGAACTTATTTGTGGTCAAAGTGTCCTAAAATTTTTCAAACTATATAAAGTTATAGACTCCTTTTAAAGATAAATCAGCTATACAGAGGGCCCCTTTTGACCTACTGAACATATTTCTGGCCAAAAAGTCCTCGATCTTGCGTTTTCGATACATACTCATAGACTCCTTCTGAATTTTCATAAGCCATATAGATGTCCATATCTGACCTTTTGAACTTATTTGTGGTCAAAGTGTCCTAACATTTTTTCAAACTATATAAAGTTATAGACTCCTTTTGATGATAAATCAGCTATACAGAGGTCCCCTTTTGACCTCCAGAACATATTTCTGGCCAAAGAGTCCTCGATCTTGGGCTTTCTATACATACTCATAGACTCCTTCTTCATAAGCCATATAGATTTCAATATCTGACCTTTTGAACTTATTTCTGGTCAAAGTGTCCTCAAAATTTTTCAAACTATATAAAGTTCTGATAATAAATCAGCTATACCAAGGTCACCTTTTGACCTTCTGAACATATTTCTGGCCAAAGAGTTCTTGAACATTATCTTGCTATACTACAGATTGACTTGTTGTGATGTTATATTAACCAGCCAGTAGTCTATTTTTGACCTTCTGAACATATTTCTGGCCAGAGACCTTGAACATTTACCTTACTATTTATATTTCTCCTACCATAAAGACTTCTCGTGATGTTATGTCAGCCAGACTGTAGCCATATTTGACTGATTTAACATGTTTTTGGCCAAAGAATCCTCAAAATGTTTTTTTACTCTTAGAAACTCATAAACTCCTTCTGATGTTAAATCGGCCATACAGAAGTCCATATTTGACCCAAGGAATATATTTATGGCCATAGAGTTCTCGATCTTGACCTTTCTATACATACTCATAGACTCCTTCTAATGTTACATAAGCCATATAGATATCCATATCTGACCTTTTGAACTTATTTCTGGTCATCAAAAGTTTTTAAACTATATAAAGTTAACTCTTTCTGATGATAAATCAGCTATACAAAGGTCACCTTTTGACCTTTTGAACATATTTCTGGCCAAAGAGTTCTTGAACATTATCTTGCTTGAACTTTTGACTTTTGACTACAGATTGACTTGTTGTGATGTTATATTAACCAGCCAGTAGTCTATTTTTGACCTACTGAAAATATTTCTGGCCAGAGTCCGTGAACATTAACTCACTATACAATATAGACTGACTTCTTGCAATGCCAAACCAGGCAGGCAGTAGTCCATATTTGACCGATTGAAAAAAAATTTGACCAAAGAGTTCTCAAAAGTATTTTGTCTGTCATAATCTATAGACTCCTTCGGATGTCCGAAAATATTACTGGCCAAAGAGTCCTTAAAGATTAACACTATACATTCAGATTGATATCTTCGGATGTTATATCATCATGACAAAAGTCCATATTTGACATACTGAAATTTTTTCTGGTCAAAGAGTCTCAACTTGACCATTCTATATATACTCATTGACTCTTTCTGATTCTTCATTAGCTATATAGATGTCCATATCTGGCGAATTGAAAATATTTTTGGCAAAAAGGTCCTCACAAGTTAACTTACTAAATACTCATAGACTTCTTCTGATGATACATCACTTTAACAGGTATGTGACCCTCTGAATATATTTTTGGACAAAGAATCATTGAACATTAACTCTCTATACATATTGACTCAAGAGTCAAAATTTGACCTCTTTTGGTCTGATTTATCATCAGATGGAGTCTATAATTTTACATAGTTTAAAAACTTTTGAGGAACCTTTGACCAGAAATAATAATAAGTCATAAATATGGACATAAATATGCCTTATGAAGAATCAGAAAGAGACTATGAGTATGTATAGAAAGTTCAAGATTGGCCACAAATATGTCCCTTGGGTCAATTATGGACTTCTTTATGGCTGATGTAACATCAGATGGAGTAAACGACTATGTGTAGAAAGAAACAGCATAAGGAGTCAATGAGCATGTAGAATGTTCAAGATCGAGGACTCTTTTACTAGAAATATGTTCAGTAGGTAAATTATGGAGTACTCTCTGGCTGATGAAGCACTAAAAGAAGTCAATGAGCATGTATAGAAAGTTCAAGTACATAGACTCGTTGGCCAGAAAAAAAAGAAAAAAAAAGTCATTATGGACAGTTGTCTGGCCGATGTACTATCTGAAGGAGTCTATAAGTGTGAATAGAAAGTTCAAGATCAAGGACTCTTCAGTCAGAAATATGTTCAACATGTTAAATCTGAACTACTTTATGGCTAAAGAAACAAAATAAGGCGGCACGGAGAATGTATAGAAAGTTCAAAATCGAGGACTCTTTTACCAGAAATATTTTCAGTAGGTCCATTATTGACTACTGTCTGGCTGATGAAACACTAAAAGGAGTCAATTAGCATGTACAAAATTTTCAAGTCAGAAATATGTTCAACATGTCAAATCTGGACTTCTGTATGGCTAAAGAAACAAAATAAGGCATCACTGAGAATGTATAGAAAGTTCAAGATCGAGAACTCTTTTACTTCAATAGTCAATATCTACAATTGTCTGGCCGATGTACTATCTGAAAGAGTCTATAAGTATGAATAGAAAGTTCAAGATCGAGGACTCTTCGGTCAGAAATATGTTCATTATGTCAAATCAGAACTACTGCATGGCTGATGAAACACCAGAAAGAGTCTATGAGTATGTTTAAAAGGTTCAAGATCGAGGACTCTTTTGCCAGAAATATGTTTAGTGGGTCAAATATGGACTGCTGTCTGGCTGATGAATCAGAAGTCAATGAAGATTGAGGAAGAAGATTATGAATAGAAAGTTCAAGTTCAAAGACTCTTCAGGTAGAAATATGTTCAGTGGGTCAATTATCTATATGGAGTCACTGAGAATCTATAGAAAGTTCAAGACAGAGGAATCTTTTACTATAAATATGTTCAGAGGGTCAATTATGGACTATTGTCTGCTTGTGAAACATCAGAAGGAGTCAATGAGCCTATATAGAAAGTTCAAGTTCAAGACTCTTCGGGCAGCAATATGTTCAGTAGGTCAATTATGGACTAATGTCTGGCTGATGAAACACTAAAAGGAGTCAGTTAGCATGTACAGAATGTTCAAGTTCATGGACTTGTTGGCCAGAAATATGTTTAATAATTAATATGGACAATTGTCTGTCCGATGTAACTTTCTGAAAGAGTCTATAATTATGAATAGAAAGTTCAAGATCAAAATCTCTTTGGTCAGAAATATGTTCAACATGTCAAATCTGGACTACTGTATGGCTGAAGAAACATCAGAAGTAAATGATTATGTATAGAAAGTTCAAGTTCATAGACTCTTCGGGCAGAAAAATGTTCAGTAGGTCAATTGTGGACAATTATCTGGCTGATGAAACATCAGAAGGAGTATGTATAGAAAGAATAAGATCAAGGTCTCTTTGGCCAGAAATATGTTCAATTGATCAAATTTTGAAATACTATATTGCTGTTGTAAAATCAGGAGTCATTGAGTATGTAATGAAAAATGTTCATAGACTCATTGGTCAGAAATAGGTTTAATAGGTCATATTGATACAATACAATACAATAATGTTTTGCTATTGTAACATCAGAAGGAGTCAATGTATAGAGAAATCAAGATTATAAACCCATCGCTCAGAAATGAGTTTAGTAGTCAATTATGGATCATTTTTTGGCTGAAGTACTATCTGAAACGTACTATCTATGAGTACGTATAGAAAGATCAAGGACTCTTCCAGCCAGAAATATGTTCAATTGTCAAATATGGATAATAGCCTAGGTGATGAAAAATCAGAAGGAGATAATTATGTATAGATAATTAAAGTTCTAGGTCTCTTTGGCCAGATATATGTTCAATGGGTCAAATTTGGACTAACAATATGGTTGATTTAACATCAAAAGTAGTCGATGAGAATGCATATAAACATACCTTTTGACGACTCTTTTGGCCAGAAATATGTTCAGTAGGTCAATAACTGACTTCTGTCTCAATGATGAAACATCAGAACAAGCCTATGATTATGTATAGAACGATCAAGATCGAGGACACTTTGGTTTTAGAAATGTTCAATAGGTCAAATTTGAACTATACTGTATGGCTGATGAAACATCAGAAGGATTGTAAAAGCAATTCAATTCTCATGTCTAGAAACATGTTCAAAATATAAAATTTGAACTACTGTTCAAATACATTGGATAGCAGATAATTAATTAACAAGTCTACAAGTATGTTTAGAAAGTTCAAGATCGAGGACTCTATGGTCAGAAATATATTCAATGGGTCAAGTATGGACATCTTTCAAGCTGATGAAACATCAGAAGCTGTCAATGAGCATGTACAGAAAGGTCAAGATCAGGGACTCTTTGACCAGAAATATATTAGTAGGTCAAATATGGACTTTTGTATGGCTAATGTATTATTAAGAGAAGTCAATAAGCAGAGAAAGTTAATGTTCAAAGACTCTTTGGCCAAAAATGTGTTCAGTAGTTCAAATAGGAACCTCTGTATGGCTGAATTAACATAATAAGAAACCCTTTGAGGACCATTTGACCAGAAATAAGTTCAGTAGGTCAAATATGGACTTTTGTCAGGATGATATAACATCCGAAGATATCAGTCTGAATGTATAGTGTTAATCTTTTAGGACTCTTTGGCCAGAAATATGTTCAGTAGGTCAGAAGGGGCCCTCTGTATAGCTGATTTATCATCAAAAGGAGTCTATAACTTTCTATAGTTTGAAAAAATGTTAGGACACTTTGACCACAAATAAGTTCAAAAGGTCAGATATGGACATCTATATGGCTTATGAAGCATCGAAGGCGTCTATGAGTATGTATAGAAAGCCCAAGATCAAGGACTCTTTGGCCAGAAATATGTTCAGGAGGTCAAAATGGGACCTCTGTATAGCTGATTTATCATCAAAAGGATTCTATAACTTACATAGTTTCAATTTTCTTTAGGACACTTTGACCACAAATAAGTTCAAAATGTCAGATATGGAAATCTATATGGCTTATGAAGCACCAGAAGGAGTCTATGAGTATGTATAGAAAGAGCAAGATCGAGGACTCTTTGGCCAGAAATATGTTCAGGAGGTCAAAAGGGGACCTCTGTATAGCTGATTTATCATCAAAAGGAGTCTATAACTTTCTATAGTTTGAAAAATTTTGAGGACACTTTGACCACAAATAAGTTCAAAAGGTCAGATATGGACATCTATAAGGCTTATGAAGCATCGAAGGCGTCTATGAGTATGTATAGAAAGCCCAAGATCAAGGACTCTTTGGCCAGAAATATGTTCAGGAGGTCAAAATGGGACCTCTGTATAGCTGATTTATCATCAAAAGTATTCTATAACTTACATGTTTGAATTTTTTTTAGGACACTTTGACCACAAATAAGTTCAAAATGTCAGATATGGAAATCTATATGGCTTATGAAGCACCAGAAGGAATCTATGAGTATGTATAGAAAACGCAAGATCGAAGACTCTTTGGCCAGAAATATGTTCAGTAGGTCAGAAGGGGCCCTCTGTATAGCTGATTTATCATCAAAAGGAGTCTATAACTTTATATAGTTTTAATTTTTTTTAGGACACTTTGACCACAAATAAGTTCAAATTGTCAGATATGGACATCTATATGGCTTATGAAGCACCAGAAGGAGTCTATAAGTATGTATAGAAAGCCCAAGATCGAGGACTATTTGGCCAGAAATATGTTCAGTAGGTCAAAAGGGGCCCTCTGTATAGCTGATTTATCATCAAAAGGAGTCTATAACTTTATATAGTTTGAAAAAATGTTAGGACACTTTGACCACAAGTAAGTTCAAAAGGTCAGATATGGACATCTATATGGACTAAATCATTCCAATGTTCATTAAAGACATAACGTGTGTTGTTGCATTGCATTGTATTGCATTGCATTGCATTGCAATGTATTGCAATGCAATGATTTGCGTTGCATTACATTCATTTGCATTGCTTTGCACTGCATTGCACTAAAGATCTAACGTTGTGCACTGAAAAATAACATATAGGTTATGCACTTTTCGCATTGCATTGCATTGCACACCAGAACTAAATCATTCCCATGTTCATTAAAGACATAACGTGTGTTGTTGCATTGCATTGTATTGCATTGCATTGATTTGCATTGCTTTGCACTGCATTGCATTGCACTAACGATCTAACGTTGTGCACGTATTGCATTGCATTGCACACCAGAACTAAATCATTCCCATGTTTATTAAAGACATAACGAGTGTTGCTGCATTGCAATGTATTGCATTGCATTGCAATGCAATGTATTGCATTGCATTACATTGAATTGCACTGCTTTGCATTGCTTTGCACTGCATTGCATTGCATTGCACTAACGATCTAACTTTGTGCACTGAAGAATAACATATGTTATGCACTTTTTGCATTGCATTGCACACCAGAACTACCTCATTCCCATGTTGATTAAAAACATAACGTGTGTTGTTGCATTGCATTGCATTGCATTGCATTGCATTTATTTGCATTGCTTTGCACTGCATTGCATTGCATTGCATTGCATTGCATTGCATTGCATTGCACTAACGATCTAACGATCTAACGTTGTGCACTGAAGAATAACACATAGGTTATGCACGTATTGCATTGCATTGCACACCAGAACTAAATCATTCCCATGTTCATTAAAGACATAACGTGTGTTGTTGCATTGCATTGTATTGCATTGCTTTGCATTGCTTTGCATTGCTTTGCATTGCTTTGCATTGCTTTGCATTGCATTGCTTTGCACTGCAGTGCAGTGCATTGCATTGCATTGCATTGCATTGCATTGCATTGCACTAACGATCTAACATTGTGCACTGAAAAATAACATATAGGTTATGCTCTTTTCGCATTGCATTGCACACCAGAACAAAATCATTCCCAAGTTCATTATAGAGATAACGTTGGTTGGTGCATTGCATTGCATTGCATTGCACTAGCGATGTAACGTTGTGCACTCAAGAATAACATATAGGTTATGCACTTTTTGCATTTCATTGCATTGCACACCAGAACTACCTCATTCCCATGTTGATTAAAGACATAACGTGTGTTGTTGCATTGCATTGCATTGCATTGCATTGCATTGCATTGCATTGCATTGCATTGATTTGCAATGCCTTGTACTGCATTGCATTGCATTGCATTGCATTGCACTAACGATCTAACTTAGTGCACTGAAGAATAACATTTAGGTTATGCACTTTTTGCATTGCATTGCATTGCACACTAGAACTAACCATTCCCATGTTCATTAAAGAGATGGTATATGTGTTGTTGCATTGCATTGCACTAACGATCTAACGTTGTGCACTGAAGAATAACATATAGGTTATGCACTTTTCGCATTGCATTGCATTGCATTGCATACCAGACTACTAAATCATTCCCATGTTCATTAAAGAGATAACGTGTGTTGTTGCAATTGCATTGCATTGCATTTTATTGCACAAACGATCTAACGTTGTGCACTGAAGAAAAACATATAGGTTATGCACTTTTTGCATTGCATTGCATTGCACATCAGAACTAAATCATTCCCATGTTCATTAAAGAGATAATGTTTGTTGTTGCATTGCATTGCATTGCACAAACGATCTAACGTTGTGCTCTGAAGAATAACATATAGGTTATACACTTTTTGCATTGCATTGCACACCAGAAATAAATAATTCCCATGTTCTTTTAAGAGATGATATGTGTGTTGTTGCATTGCATTGCACTAGCGATGTAACGTTGTGCACTGAAGAATAACATATAGGTTATGCACTTTTTGCATTGCATTGCATTGCACACTAGAACTTAACCATTCCCATGTTCATTAAAGAGATGATATTTGTGTTGTTGCATTGCATTGCACTAACGATCTAACGTTGTGCACTGAAGAATAACATATAGGTTATGCACTTTTTGCATTGCATTGCATTGCACACTAGAACTTAACCATTCCCATGTTCATTAAAGATATGGTATTTGTGTTGTTGCATTGCATTGCACTAACGATCTAACGTTGTGCACTGAAGAATAACATATAGGTTATACACTTTTTGCATTGCATTGCACACTAGAACTTAACCATTCCCATGTTCATTAAAGAGATAACATGTGTGCTGTTGCATTGCATTGCACACTACAACTTAACCATTCCCATGTTCATTAAAGAGATAACATATGTGTTGTTGCATTGCACAAACGATCTAACGTTGTGCACTAAAGAAAAACATATAGGTTATACACTTTTTGCATTGCATTGCACACTAGAACTTAACCATTCCCATGTTCATTAAAGAGATAACATGTGTGCTGTTGCATTGCATTGCACTAACGATCTAACGTTGTGCACTGAAGAATAACATATAGGTTATGCAGTTTTCGCATTGCATTGCATACCAGACTACTAAATCATTCCCATGTTCATTAAAGTGACAACATATAGGTTATGCACGTATTGCATTGCATTGCACACCAGAACTAAATCATTCCCATGTTCATTAAAGACATAACGTTTGTTGTTGCATTGCATTGCATTGCATTGTATTGCATTGCATTGCATTGCTTTGCATTGCTTTGCATTGCTTTGCATTGCTTTGCATTGCATTGCATTGCTTTGCACTGCATTGCATTGCACTAACGATCTAACGTTGTGCACTGAAAAATAACATATAGGTTATGCTCTTTTCGCATTGCATTGCACACCAGAACAAAATCATTCCCAAGTTCATTATAGAGATGATATGTGTGTTGTTGCATTGCATTGCATTGCACTAACGATCTAACTTTGTGCACGAAAGAATAACATATAGGTTATGCACTTTTTGCATTTCATTGCACACCAGACCTAAATCATTCCCATGTTCATTAAAGAGATTACGTTTGTTGGTGCATTGCATTGCATTGCACTAACGATCTAACGTTGTGCATTGAAGAATAACATATAGGCTATGCACTTCTTGCATTGCATTACACACCAGAAGTAACTCATTCTCAAACTACATTGCGTTTTGCTTTGAGGAAATACAATATGTGCTACTGCATTGCATTTCACACAAGATCAAACTTTGTGCATTGAAGAATAACACATAAGCTATGAGTGCATCACAAACATACAATAACTATCTCAACTATCTACATTCCACTGCATAAAATATCTAACTGATATAGTTAGATATAATAATAATACATTATTATTCAACGCTAATTCTTATGTAATGCAAGAGGTAAATGCAATAATTTCCCTTAAAAGAATAAATGAATAAGTTAGTTATTGTGCAATGCCAATGCACATATGTCATGTGTCAAATCAGGCCTACAGAGGTCCCTCTTGTCTTATATAACATCACAAGAAGTCAGTCTTGTATGTTTGTAAGCCAGACAGTAGTCCATATTTGACTGATTGAACATATTTTTGGCAAAAGAGTCCTCAAAAGGTATTTTATGTATATTATAAACTTATAGACTCCTTCTGATGTTAAATCAGCCATATAGAGGTGCATATTTGACCTATTGAACTTATTTCTGGTCAAAGGGTCCTCAAAGGTTTTTAAACAAACTTATAGACTCCTTCTGATGTTACATCACCCATAAAAAAAAAGTACATTTTTGACCTACTAAACATATTTCTGCCAAGAGACCATGAAACTTAACTTACTATACGTACATATTGACTTCTCGTGATGTTAACTCAGGCAAGGAGTAGTCGATATTTGACCGATTGAACACATTTTTGGCCAAAGAGGCCTCGAAATGTTTTTTTTTTTTACTCTTATAAAATTATAGACTCCTTCTGATGATAAATCAGCTATACAAAGGTCACCTTTTGACCTTCTGAACATATTTCAGGCCAAAGAGTTCTTGAACATTGTCTTGCTATACTACAGACTGACTTCTTGTGATGTTATATTAACCAGCCAGTGGTCTATTTTTGACCTACTGTACATATTTATGGCCAGAGTCAGTGAACATCAACTCACTATACATATAGACTGACTTCTCGTAATGTAAAATCAGGCAGACAGTAGTCCATATTTGACTGATTGAAAAAAAAATTGACCAAAGAGTTCTCAAAAGGATTTTGTCTAAATGTATAAACTCCTTCTGATGTTAAATCAGCCATACAGAAGTCCATATTTGACCTTCTGAACATATTTCTGGCCAGAGACCTTGAACATTTACCTTACTATTTATATTTCTCCTACCATAAAGACTTCTCTTGATGTTATGTCAGCCAGACTGTAGCCATATTTGACTGATTTAACATGTTTTTGGCCAAAGAATCCTCAAAATGTTTTTTACTCTTAGAAACTCATAGACTCCTGATGTTAAATCAGCCATACAGAAGTCCATATTTGACCCAAGGAATATATTTTTGGCCATAGAGTTCTCGATCTTGACCTTTCTATACATACTCATAGACTCCTTCTAATGTTACATAAGCCATATAGATATCCATATCTGACCTTTTGAACTTATTTCTGGTCATCAAAAGTTTTTAAACTATATAAAGTTATAGACTCTTTCTGATGATAAATCAGCTATTCAGAGGTCCCCTTTTGACCTATTGAACATATTTCTGGCCAAAGAGTCCTAAATGATTAACACTATACATTCAGACTGATATCTTCGGATGTTATATCTTCCTGACATATTTCTGGCCAAAGAGTCCTCGATGTTATGCTTTCTATACATACTCATAGACTCCTCCTGGTGCTTCATAAGCCATATAGATGTCCATATCTGACCTTTTGAATTTATTTGTGGTCAAAGTGTCCTAACATTTTTTCAAACTATAGAAAGTTATAGACTCCTTTTGATGATAAATCAGCTATACAGAGGTCCCCTTTTGAACTACTGAACATATTTCTGGCCAAAGAGTCCTCGATCTTGTGCTTTCTATACATACTCATAGACTCCTTCTGATGCCTCATAAGCCATATAGATGTCCATATCCGACCTTTTGAACTTATTTGTGGTCAAAGTTTCCTAAAAAAAATTCAAACTATATAAAGTTATAGACTCCTTTTGATGATAAATCAGCTATACAGAGGTCCCCTTTTGACCTACTGAACATATTTCTGGCCAAAGAGTCCTTGATCTTGGGGCTTTCTATACATACTCATAGACTACTTCTGATGCTTCATAAGCCATATAGATGTCCATATCTGACCTTTTGAACTTATTTGTGGTCAAAGTGTCATAAAAAAATTCAAACTATATAAAGTTATAGACTCCTTTTGATGATAAGTCAGCTATACAGAGGTCCCCTTTTGATCTCCTGAACATGTTTCTGGCCAAAGAGTCCTCGATATTGGGATTTCTATACATACTCATAGACTCCTTCTGGTGCTTCATAAGCCATATAGATGTCCATATCTGACCTTTTGAACTTATTTGTGGTCAAAGTGTCCTAAAAAAAAATTCAAACTATATAAAGTTATAGACTCCTTTTGATGATAAATCAGCTATACAGAGGTCCCCTTTTGATCTACTGAACATGTTTCTGGCCAAAGAGTCCTTGATCTTGGGCTTTCTATACATACTCATAGATTCCTTCTGATGCTTCATAAGCCATATAGATGTCCATATCTGACCTTTTGAACTTATTTCTGGTCATCAAATTTTTTAATCTATATAAAGTTATAGACTCTTTCTGATGATAAATCAGCTATTCAGAGGTCCCCTTTTGACCTACTGAACATATTTCTGTCCAAAGAGTCCTCGATCTTATGCTTTCTGTACATATAGACTCCTTCTGGTGCTTCATAAGCCATATAGATGTCCATATCTGACCTTTTGAACTTATTTGTGGCCAAAATGTCCTAAAAAAATTCTAACTATATAAAGTTATAGACTCCTTTTGATGATAAATCAGCTATACAGAGGTCCCCATTTGACCTCCAGAACATATTTCTGGCCAAAGAGTCCTCGATCTTGGGCTTTCTATACTCATAGACTCCTTCTGATGCTTCATAAGCCATATAGATTTCCATATCTGACCTTTTGAACTTATTTGTGGTCAAAGTGTCCTAAAATAAATTGAAACTATATAAAGTTATAGACTCCTTTTGATGATGTCAGCTATACAGAGGTCCCCTTTTGACCTCCAGAACATATTTCTGGCCAAAGAGTCCTCGATCTTGCGTTTTCTATACATACTCATAGACTCCTTCTGATGCTTCATAAGCCATATAGATGTCCATATCTGACCTTTTGAACTTATTTGTGGTCAAAGTGTCCTAAAAAAAATTCAAACTATGTAAGTTATAGAATCCTTTTGATGATAAATCAGCTATACAGAGGTTCCATTTTGACCTACTGAACATATTTCTGGCCAAAGAGTCCTTGGTCTTGGGCTTTCTATACATACTCATAGACGCCTTCTGATGCTTCATAAGCCATATAGATGTCCATATCTGACCTTTTGAACTTATTTGTGGTCAAAGTGTCCTAACATTTTTTCAAACTATATAAAGTTATAGACTCCTTTTGATGATAAATCAGCTATACAGAGGTCCCCTTTTGAACTCATGAACATAATTCTGGCCTAAGAGTCCTCGATCTTGGGCTTTCTATACATACTCATAGACTCCTTCTGGTGCTTCATAAGCCATATAGATGTCCATATCTGACCTTTTGAACTTATTTGTGGCCAAAATGTCCTAAAAAAATTCTAACTATATAAAGTTATAGACTCCTTTTGATGATAAATCAGCTATACAGAGGTCCCATTTTGACCTCCTGAACATATTTCTGGCCAAAGAGTCCTCGATCTTGGGCTTTCTATACATACTCATAGACTCCTTCTGAATTTTCATAAGCCATATAGATGTCCATATCTGACCTTTTGAACTTATTTGTGGTCAAAGTGTCCTAACATTTTTTCAAACTATATAAAGTTATAGACTCCTTTTGATGATAAATCAGCTATACAGAGGTCCCCTTTTGACCTCCAGAACATATTTCTGGCCAAAGAGTCCTCGATCTTGGGCTTTCTATACATACTCATAGACTCCTTCTTCATAAGCCATATAGATTTCCATATCTGACCTTTTGAACTTATTTCTGGTCAAAGTGTCCTCAAAATTTTTCAAACTATATAAAGTTATAGACTTCTTTTGATGATGTCAGCTATACAGAGGTCCCCTTTTGACCTACTGAACATGTTTCTGGCCAAAGAGTCCTCAATCTTGGGCTTTCTATACATACTCATAGACTCCTTCTGATGCTTCATAAGCCATATAGATGTCCATATCTGACCTTTTGAACTTATTTGTGGTCAAAGTGTCCTCAAAATTTTTCAAACAATAGAAAGTTATAGACTCCTTTTGATGATAAATCAGATATACAGAGGTCCCCGTTTGACCTCCAGAACATATTTCTGGCCAAAGAGTCTTCGATCTTGGGCTTTCTATACATACTTCTAGACTCCTTCTGATGCTTCATAAGCCATATAGATTTCCATATCTGACATTTTGAACTTATTTGTGGTCAAAGTGTCCTGAAAAGTTTTCAAACTATAGAAAGTTATAGACTCCTTTTGATGATAAATCAGCTATACAGAGGTCCCCGTTTGACCTCCAGAACATATTTCTGGCCAAAGAGTCCTCGATCTTGGGCTTTCTATACTCATAGACTCCTTCTGATGCTTCATAAGCCATATAGATTTCCATATCTGACCTTTTGAACTTATTTGTGGTCAAAGTGTCCTAAAAAAAATTCAAACTATATAAAGTTATAGACTCCTTTTGATGATAAATCAGCTATACAGAGGTCCCCTTTTGACCTCCTGAACATATTTCTGGCCAAAGAGTCCTCGATCTTGCGTTTTCTATACATACTCATAGACTCCTTCTGATGCTTCATAAGCCATATAGATTTCCATATCTTACCTTTTGAACTTATTTGTGGTCAAAGTGTCCTCAAAATTTTTCAAACTATATAAAGTTATAGACTCCTTTAGATGATAAATCAGCTATACAGAGGTCCCCTTTTGACCTCCTAAACATATTTCTGGCCAAAGATTCCTGGATCTTGGGCTTTCTATACATATAGACTCCTTCTGATGCTTCATAAGCCATATAGATGTCCATATCTGACCTTTTGAACTTATTTGTGGTCAAAGTGTCCTAAAAAAAATTCAAACTATATAAAGTTATAGACTCCTTTTGATGATAAATCAGCTATACAGAGGTCCCCTTTTGACCTCCTGAACATATTTCTGGCCAAAGAGTCCTCGATCTTGCGTTTTCTATACATACTCATAGACTCCTTCTGATGCTTCATAAGCCATATAGATTTCCATATCTTACCTTTTGAACTTATTTGTGGTCAAAGTGTCCTCAAAATTTTTCAAACTATATAAAGTTATAGACTCCTTTAGATGATAAATCAGCTATACAGAGGTCCCCTTTTGACCTCCTAAACATATTTCTGGCCAAAGATTCCTGGATCTTGGGCTTTCTATACATACTCATAGACTCCTTCTGATGCCTCATAAGCCATATAGATGTCCATATCTGACCTTTTGAACTTATATGTGGTCAAAGTGTCCTAAAAAAAATTCAAACTATATAAAGTTATAGACTACTTTTGATGATAAATCAGATATACAGAGGTCCCCGTTTGACCTCCAGAACATATTTCTGGCCAAAGAGTCTTCGATCTTGGGCTTTCTATACATACTTCTAGACTCCTTCTGATGCTTCATAAGCCATATAGATTTCCATATCTGACATTTTGAACTTATTTGTGGTCAAAGTGTCCTGAAAAGTTTTCAAACTATAGAAAGTTATAGACTCCTTTTGATGATAAATCAGATATACAGAGGTCCCCGTTTGACCTCCAGAACATATTTCTGGCCAAAGAGTCCTCGATCTTGGGCTTTCTATACTCATAGACTCCTTCTGATGCTTCATAAGCCATATAGATTTCCATATCTGACCTTTTGAACTTATTTGTGGTCAAAGTGTCCTAAAAAAAATTCAAACTATATAAAGTTATAGACTCCTTTTGATGATAAATCAGCTATACAGAGGTCCCCTTTTGACCTCCTGAACATATTTCTGGCCAAAGAGTCCTCGATCTTGCGTTTTCTATACATACTCATAGACTCCTTCTGATGCTTCATAAGCCATATAGATTTCCATATCTGACCTTTTGAACTTATTTGTGGTCAAAGTGTCCTAACATTTTTTCAAACTATATAAAGTGATAGACTCCTTTTGATGATAAATCAGCTATACAGAGGTCCCCTGTTGACCTACTGAACATATTTCTGGCCAAAAAGTCCTCGATCTTGGGCTTTCTATACATACTCATAGACTCCTTCTGATGCTTCATAAGCAATATAGATTTCCATATCTGACATTTTGAACTTATTTGTGGTCAAAGTGTCCTAAAATTTTTCAAACTATATAAAGTTATAGACTCCTTTTGATGATAAATCAGCTATACAGAGGGCCCCTTCTGACCTACTGAACATATTTCTGGCCAAAGAGTCCTCGATCTTGCGTTTTCTATACATACTCATAGACTCCTTCTGATGCTTCATAAGCCATATAGATGTCCATATCTGACCTTTTGAACTTATTTGTGGTCAAAGTGTCCAAAATTTTTTCAAACTATAGAAAGTTATAGACTCCTTTTGATGATGTCAGCTATACAGAGGTCCCCTTTTGACCTCCAGAACATATTTCTGGCCAAAGAGTCCTCGATCTTGGGCTTTCTATTCATACTCATAGACTCCTTCTGATGCTTCATAAGCCATATAGATGTCCATATCTGACCTTTTGAACTTATTTGTGGTCAAAGTGTCCTCAAAATTTTTCAAACTATATAAAGTTATAGACTCCTTTAGATGATAAATCAGCTATACAGAGGTCCCCTTTTGACCTCCTAAACATATTTCTGGCCAAAGATTCCTGGATCTTGGGCTTTCTATACATATAGACTCCTTCTGATGCCTCATAAGCCATATAGATGTCCATATCTGACCTTTTGAACTTATTTGTGGTCAAAGTGTCCTAAAAAAAATTCAAACTATATAAAGTTATAGACTCCTTTTGATGATAAATCAGCTATACAGAGGTCCCCTTTTGACCTCCTGAACATATTTCTGGCCAAAGAGTCCTCGATCTTGCGTTTTCTATACATACTCATAGACTCCTTCTGATGCTTCATAAGCCATATAGATTTCCATATCTTACCTTTTGAACTTATTTGTGGTCAAAGTGTCCTCAAAATTTTTCAAACTATATAAAGTTATAGACTCCTTTAGATGATAAATCAGCTATACAGAGGTCCCCTTTTGACCTCCTAAACATATTTCTGGCCAAAGATTCCTGGATCTTGGGCTTTCTATACATATAGACTCCTTCTGATGCCTCATAAGCCATATAGATGTCCATATCTGACCTTTTGAACTTATATGTGGTCAAAGTGTCCTAAAAAAAATTCAAACTATATAAAGTTATAGACTACTTTTGATGATAAATCAGATATACAGAGGTCCCCGTTTGACCTCCAGAACATATTTCTGGCCAAAGAGTCTTCGATCTTGGGCTTTCTATACATACTCATAGACTCCTTCTGATGCTTCATAAGCCATATAGATTTCCATATCTGACATTTTGAACTTATTTGTGGTCAAAGTGTCCTGAAAAGTTTTCAAACTATAGAAAGTTATAGACTCCTTTTGATGATAAATCAGATATACAGAGGTCCCCGTTTGACCTCCAGAACATATTTCTGGCCAAAGAGTCCTCGATCTTGGGCTTTCTATACTCATAGACTCCTTCTGATGCTTCATAAGCCATATAGATTTCCATATCTGACCTTTTGAACTTATTTGTGGTCAAAGTGTCCTAAAAAAAATTCAAACTATATAAAGTTATAGACTCCTTTTGATGATAAATCAGCTATACAGAGGTCCCCTTTTGACCTCCTGAACATATTTCTGGCCAAAGAGTCCTCGATCTTGCGTTTTCTATACATACTCATAGACTCCTTCTGATGCTTCATAAGCCATATAGATTTCCATATCTGACCTTTTGAACTTATTTGTGGTCAAAGTGTCCTAACATTTTTTCAAACTATATAAAGTTATAGACTCCTTTTGATGATAAATCAGCTATACAGAGGGCCCCTTCTGACCTACTGAACATATTTCTGGCCAAAAAGTCCTCGATCTTGGGCTTTCTATACATACTCATAGACTCCTTCTGATGCTTCATAAGCCATATAGATTTCCATATCTGACATTTTGAACTTATTTGTGGTCAAAGTGTCCTAAAATTTTTCAAACTATATAAAGTTATAGACTCCTTTTGATGATAAATCAGCTATACAGAGGTCCCCTTTTGACCTCCTGAACATATTTCTGGCCAAAGAGTCCTCGATCTTGCGTTTTCTATACATACTCATAGACTCCTTCTGATGCTTCATAAGCCATATAGATTTCCATATCTTACCTTTTGAACTTATTTGTGGTCAAAGTGTCCTCAAAATTTTTCAAACTATATAAAGTTATAGACTCCTTTAGATGATAAATCAGCTATACAGAGGTCCCCTTTTGACCTCCTAAACATATTTCTGGCCAAAGATTCCTGGATCTTGGGCTTTCTATACATATAGACTCCTTCTGATGCCTCATAAGCCATATAGATGTCCATATCTGACCTTTTGAACTTATATGTGGTCAAAGTGTCCTAAAAAAAATTCAAACTATATAAAGTTATAGACTACTTTTGATGATAAATCAGATATACAGAGGTCCCCGTTTGACCTCCAGAACATATTTCTGGCCAAAGAGTCTTCGATCTTGGGCTTTCTATACATACTCATAGACTCCTTCTGATGCTTCATAAGCCATATAGATTTCCATATCTGACATTTTGAACTTATTTGTGGTCAAAGTGTCCTGAAAAGTTTTCAAACTATAGAAAGTTATAGACTCCTTTTGATGATAAATCAGATATACAGAGGTCCCCGTTTGACCTCCAGAACATATTTCTGGCCAAAGAGTCCTCGATCTTGGGCTTTCTATACTCATAGACTCCTTCTGATGCTTCATAAGCCATATAGATTTCCATATCTGACCTTTTGAACTTATTTGTGGTCAAAGTGTCCTAAAAAAAATTCAAACTATATAAAGTTATAGACTCCTTTTGATGATAAATCAGCTATACAGAGGTCCCCTTTTGACCTCCTGAACATATTTCTGGCCAAAGAGTCCTCGATCTTGCGTTTTCTATACATACTCATAGACTCCTTCTGATGCTTCATAAGCCATATAGATTTCCATATCTGACCTTTTGAACTTATTTGTGGTCAAAGTGTCCTAACATTTTTTCAAACTATATAAAGTTATAGACTCCTTTTGATGATAAATCAGCTATACAGAGGTCCCCTGTTGACCTACTGAACATATTTCTGGCCAAAAAGTCCTCGATCTTGGGCTTTCTATACATACTCATAGACTCCTTCTGATGCTTCATAAGCAATATAGATTTCCATATCTGACATTTTGAACTTATTTGTGGTCAAAGTGTCCTAAAATTTTTCAAACTATATAAAGTTATAGACTCCTTTTGATGATAAATCAGCTATACAGAGGGCCCCTTCTGACCTACTGAACATATTTCTGGCCAAAGAGTCCTCGATCTTGCGTTTTCTATACATACTCATAGACTCCTTCTGATGCTTCATAAGCAATATAGATTTCCATATCTGACATTTTGAACTTATTTGTGGTCAAAGTGTCCTAAAATTTTTCAAACTATATAAAGTTATAGACTCCTTTTAAAGATAAATCAGCTATACAGAGGGCCCCTTTTGACCTACTGAACATATTTCTGGCCAAAAAGTCCTCGATCTTGCGTTTTCGATACATACTCATAGACTCCTTCTGAATTTTCATAAGCCATATAGATGTCCATATCTGACCTTTTGAACTTATTTGTGGTCAAAGTGTCCTAACATTTTTTCAAACTATATAAAGTTATAGACTCCTTTTGATGATAAATCAGCTATACAGAGGTCCCCTTTTGACCTCCAGAACATATTTCTGGCCAAAGAGTCCTCGATCTTGGGCTTTCTATACATACTCATAGACTCCTTCTTCATAAGCCATATAGATTTCAATATCTGACCTTTTGAACTTATTTCTGGTCAAAGTGTCCTCAAAATTTTTCAAACTATATAAAGTTCTGATAATAAATCAGCTATACCAAGGTCACCTTTTGACCTTCTGAACATATTTCTGGCCAAAGAGTTCTTGAACATTATCTTGCTATACTACAGATTGACTTGTTGTGATGTTATATTAACCAGCCAGTAGTCTATTTTTGACCTTCTGAACATATTTCTGGCCAGAGACCTTGAACATTTACCTTACTATTTATATTTCTCCTACCATAAAGACTTCTCGTGATGTTATGTCAGCCAGACTGTAGCCATATTTGACTGATTTAACATGTTTTTGGCCAAAGAATCCTCAAAATGTTTTTTTACTCTTAGAAACTCATAAACTCCTTCTGATGTTAAATCGGCCATACAGAAGTCCATATTTGACCCAAGGAATATATTTATGGCCATAGAGTTCTCGATCTTGACCTTTCTATACATACTCATAGACTCCTTCTAATGTTACATAAGCCATATAGATATCCATATCTGACCGTTTGAACTTATTTCTGGTCATCAAAAGTTTTTAAACTATATAAAGTTAACTCTTTCTGATGATAAATCAGCTATACAAAGGTCACCTTTTGACCTTTTGAACATATTTCTGGCCAAAGAGTTCTTGAACATTATCTTGCTTGAACTTTTGACTTTTGACTACAGATTGACTTGTTGTGATGTTATATTAACCAGCCAGTAGTCTATTTTTGACCTACTGAAAATATTTCTGGCCAGAGTCCGTGAACATTAACTCACTATACAATATAGACTGACTTCTTGCAATGCCAAACCAGGCAGGCAGTAGTCCATATTTGACCGATTGAAAAAAAATTTGACCAAAGAGTTCTCAAAAGTATTTTGTCTGTCATAATCTATAGACTCCTTCGGATGTCCGAAAATATTACTGGCCAAAGAGTCCTTAAAGATTAACACTATACATTCAGATTGATATCTTCGGATGTTATATCATCATGACAAAAGTCCATATTTGACATACTGAAATTTTTTCTGGTCAAAGAGTCTCAACTTGACCATTCTATATATACTCATTGACTCTTTCTGATTCTTCATTAGCTATATAGATGTCCATATCTGGCGAATTGAAAATATTTTTGGCAAAAAGGTCCTCACAAGTTAACTTACTAAATACTCATAGACTTCTTCTGATGATACATCACTTTAACAGGTATGTGACCCTCTGAATATATTTTTGGACAAAGAATCATTGAACATTAACTCTCTATACATATTGACTCAAGAGTCAAAATTTGACCTCTTTTGGTCTGATTTATCATCAGATGGAGTCTATAATTTTACATAGTTTAAAAACTTTTGAGGAACCTTTGACCAGAAATAATAATAAGTCATAAATATGGACATAAATATGCCTTATGAAGAATCAGAAAGAGACTATGAGTATGTATAGAAAGTTCAAGATTGGCCACAAATATGTCCCTTGGGTCAATTATGGACTTCTTTATGGCTGATGTAACATCAGAGTAAACGACTATGTGTAGAAAGAAACAGCATAAGGAGTCAATGAGCATGTAGAATGTTCAAGATCGGGGACTCTTTTACTAGAAATATGTTCAGTAGGTAAATTATGGAGTACTCTCTGGCTGATGAAGCACTAAAAGAAGTCAATGAGCATGTATAGAAAGTTCAAGTACATAGACTCGTTGGCCAGAAAAAAAAGAAAAAAAAAGTCATTATGGACAGTTGTCTGGCCGATGTACTATCTGAAGGAGTCTATAAGTGTGAATAGAAAGTTCAAGATCAAGGACTCTTCAGTCAGAAATATGTTCAACATGTTAAATCTGAACTACTTTATGGCTAAAGAAACAAAATAAGGCGGCACTGAGAATGTATAGAAAGTTCAAAATCGAGGACTCTTTTACCAGAAATATTTTCAGTAGGTCCATTATTGACTACTGTCTGGCTGATGAAACACTAAAAGGAGTCAATTAGCATGTACAAAATTTTCAAGTCAGAAATATGTTCAACATGTCAAATCTGGACTTCTGTATGGCTAAAGAAACAAAATAAGGCATCACTGAGAATGTATAGAAAGTTCAAGATCGAGAACTCTTTTACTTCAATAGTCAATATCTACAATTGTCTGGCCGATGTACTATCTGAAAGAGTCTATAAGTATGAATAGAAAGTTCAAGATCGAGGACTCTTCGGTCAGAAATATGTTCATTATGTCAAATCAGAACTACTGCATGGCTGATGAAACACCAGAAAGAGTCTATGAGTATGTTTAAAAGGTTCAAGATCGAGGACTCTTTTGCCAGAAATATGTTTAGTGGGTCAAATATGGACTGCTGTCTGGCTGATGAATCAGAAGTCAATGAAGATTGAGGAAGAAGATTATGAATAGAAAGTTCAAGTTCAAAGACTCTTCAGGTAGAAATATGTTCAGTGGGTCAATTATCTATATGGAGTCACTGAGAATCTATAGAAAGTTCAAGACAGAGGAATCTTTTACTATAAATATGTTCAGAGGGTCAATTATGGACTATTGTCTGCTTGTGAAACATCAGAAGGAGTCAATGAGCCTATATAGAAAGTTCAAGTTCAAGACTCTTCGGGCAGCAATATGTTCAGTAGGTCAATTATGGACTAATGTCTGGCTGATGAAACACTAAAAGGAGTCAGTTAGCATGTACAGAATGTTCAAGTTCATGGACTTGTTGGCCAGAAATATGTTTAATAATTAATATGGACAATTGTCTGTCCGATGTAACTTTCTGAAAGAGTCTATAATTATGAATAGAAAGTTCAAGATCAAAATCTCTTTGGTCAGAAATATGTTCAACATGTCAAATCTGGACTACTGTATGGCTGAAGAAACATCAGAAGTAAATGATTATGTATAGAAAGTTCAAGTTCATAGACTCTTCGGGCAGAAAAATGTTCAGTAGGTCAATTGTGGACAATTATCTGGCTGATGAAACATCAGAAGGAGTATGTATAGAAAGAATAAGATCAAGGTCTCTTTGGCCAGAAATATGTTCAATTGATCAAATTTTGAAATACTATATTGCTGTTGTAAAATCAGGAGTCATTGAGTATGTAATGAAAAATGTTCATAGACTCATTGGTCAGAAATAGGTTTAATAGGTCATATTGATACAATACAATACAATAATGTTTTGCTATTGTAACATCAGAAGGAGTCAATGTATAGAGAAATCAAGATTATAAACCCATCGCTCAGAAATGAGTTTAGTAGTCAATTATGGATCATTTTTTGGCTGAAGTACTATCTGAAACGTACTATCTATGAGTACGTATAGAAAGATCAAGGACTCTTCCAGCCAGAAATATGTTCAATTGTCAAATATGGATAATAGCCTAGGTGATGAAAAATCAGAAGGAGATAATTATGTATAGATAATTAAAGTTCTAGGTCTCTTTGGCCAGATATATGTTCAATGGGTCAAATTTGGACTAACAATATGGTTGATTTAACATCAAAAGTAGTCGATGAGAATGCATATAAACATACCTTTTGACGACTCTTTTGGCCAGAAATATGTTCAGTAGGTCAATAACTGACTTCTGTCTCAATGATGAAACATCAGAACAAGCCTATGATTATGTATAGAACGATCAAGATCGAGGACACTTTGGTTATAGAAATGTTCAATAGGTCAAATTTGAACTATACTGTATGGCTGATGAAACATCAGAAGGATTGTAAAAGCAATTCAATTCTCATGTCTAGAAACATGTTCAAAATATAAAATTTGAACTACTGTTCAAATACATTGGATAGCAGATAATTAATTAACAAGTCTACAAGTATGTTTAGAAAGTTCAAGATCGAGGACTCTATGGTCAGAAATATATTCAATGGGTCAAGTATGGACATCTTTCAAGCTGATGAAACATCAGAAGCTGTCAATGAGCATGTACAGAAAGGTCAAGATCAGGGACTCTTTGACCAGAAATATATTAGTAGGTCAAATATGGACTTTTGTATGGCTAATGTATTATTAAGAGAAGTCAATAAGCAGAGAAAGTTAATGTTCAAAGACTCTTTGGCCAAAAATGTGTTCAGTAGTTCAAATAGGAACCTCTGTATGGCTGAATTAACATAATAAGAAACCCTTTGAGGACCATTTGACCAGAAATAAGTTCAGTAGGTCAAATATGGACTTTTGTCAGGATGATATAACATCCGAAGATATCAGTCTGAATGTATAGTGTTAATCTTTTAGGACTCTTTGGCCAGAAATATGTTCAGTAGGTCAGAAGGGGCCCTCTGTATAGCTGATTTATCATCAAAAGGAGTCTATAACTTTCTATAGTTTGAAAAAATGTTAGGACACTTTGACCACAAATAAGTTCAAAAGGTCAGATATGGACATCTATATGGCTTATGAAGCATCGAAGGCGTCTATGAGTATGTATAGAAAGCCCAAGATCAAGGACTCTTTGGCCAGAAATATGTTCAGGAGGTCAAAATGGGACCTCTGTATAGCTGATTTATCATCAAAAGGATTCTATAACTTACATAGTTTCAATTTTCTTTAGGACACTTTGACCACAAATAAGTTCAAAATGTCAGATATGGAAATCTATATGGCTTATGAAGCACCAGAAGGAGTCTATGAGTATGTATAGAAAGAGCAAGATCGAGGACTCTTTGGCCAGAAATATGTTCAGGAGGTCAAAAGGGGACCTCTGTATAGCTGATTTATCATCAAAAGGAGTCTATAACTTTCTATAGTTTGAAAAATTTTGAGGACACTTTGACCACAAATAAGTTCAAAAGGTCAGATATGGACATCTATAAGGCTTATGAAGCATCGAAGGCGTCTATGAGTATGTATAGAAAGCCCAAGATCAAGGACTCTTTGGCCAGAAATATGTTCAGGAGGTCAAAATGGGACCTCTGTATAGCTGATTTATCATCAAAAGTATTCTATAACTTACATGTTTGAATTTTTTTTAGGACACTTTGACCACAAATAAGTTCAAAATGTCAGATATGGAAATCTATATGGCTTATGAAGCACCAGAAGGAATCTATGAGTATGTATAGAAAACGCAAGATCGAAGACTCTTTGGCCAGAAATATGTTCAGTAGGTCAGAAGGGGCCCTCTGTATAGCTGATTTATCATCAAAAGGAGTCTATAACTTTCTATAGTTTGAAAAATTTTGAGGACACTTTGACCACAAATAAGTTCAAAAGGTCAGATATGGACATCTATATGGCTTATGAAGCATCAGAAGGAGTCTATGAGTATGTATAGAAAGCCCAAGATCGAGGACTCTTTGGCCAGAAATATGTTCAGTAGGTCAAAAGGGGACCTCTGTATAGTTGATTTATCATCAAAAGGAGTCTATAACTTTCTATAGTTTGAAAATTTTTTATGACACTTTGACCACAAATAAGTTCAAATTGTCAGATATGGACATATATATGGCTTATGAAGCACCAGAAGGAGTCTATAAGTATGTATAGAAAGCCCAAGATCGAGGACTATTTGGCCAGAAATATGTTCAGTAGGTCAAAAGGGGCCCTCTGTATAGCTGATTTATCATCAAAAGGAGTCTATAACTTTATATAGTTTGAAAAAATGTTAGGACACTTTGACCACAAGTAAGTTCAAAAGGTCAGATATGGACATCTATATGGCTTATGAAGCATCAGAAGGAGTCTATGAGTATGTATAGAAAGCCCAAGATCAAGGACTCTTTGGTCAGAAATATGTTCAGGAGGTCAAAAGGGGCCCTCTGTCTAGCTGATTTATCATCAAAAGGAGTCTATAACTTTATATAGTTTGAATTTTTTTTAGGACACTTTGACAAGAAATAAGTTCAAAAGGATAGATATGGATAGATAGATATGGCTTATGAAGCATCAGAAGGAGTCTATGAGTATGTATAGAAAGCCCAAGATAGAGGTCTCTTTGGCCAGAAATATGTTCCTTGGGTCAAATATGGAATTCTGTATGTCTGACGTAACATCAGAAAGAGTCAACAAGTATATATGGAAAGATCAAGTTTCGAGTACTCACTCCATGGCCAGAAAAAAATTCGGTAGGTCAAATATGGACTTTTGTCAGGATGATATAACATCCGAAGATATCAGTCTGAATGTATAGTGTTAATCTTTTAGGACTCTTTGGCCAGAAATATGTTCAGTAGGTCAGAAGGGGACCTCTGTATAGCTGATTTATCATCAAAAGGAGTCTATAACTTTCTATAGTTTGAAAAAATGTTAGGACACTTTGACCACAAATAAGTTCAAAAGGTCAGATATGGACATCTATATGGCTTATGAAGCATCGAAGGTGTCTATGAGTATGTATAGAAAGCCCAAGATCAAGGACTCTTTGGCCAGAAATATGTTCAGGAGGTCAAAATGGGACCTCTGTATAGCTGATTTATCATCAAAAGGAGTCTATAACTTTATATAGTTTGAATTTTTTTTAGGACACTTTGACAAGAAATAAGTTCAAAAGGATAGATATGGATATCTCTATGGCTTATGAAGCATCAGAAGGAGTCTATGAGTATGTATAGAAAGCCCAAGATTGAGGACTCTTTGGCCAGAAATATGTTCAGTAGGTCAAAAGGGGCCCTCTGTATAGCTGATTTATCTTTAAAAGGAGTCTATAACTATATATGGTTTGAAAAAGTTTAGGACACTTTGACCACAAATAAGTTCAAAAGGTCAGATATGGAAATCTATATGGCTTATGAAGCATCAGAAGGAGTCTATGAGTATGTATAGAAAGCCCAAGATCAAGGACTCTTTGGCCAGAAATATGTTCAGGAGGTCAAAAGGGGACCTCTGTATAGCTGACTTATCATCAAAAGGAGTCTATAACTTTGTATAGTTTGAAGTTTTTTTAGGACACTTTGACCACAAATAAGTTCAAAATGTCAGATATGGAAATCTATATGGCTTATGAAGCACCAGTATAGAAAGCCCAAGATCGAGGACTCTTTGGCCAGAAATATGTTCAGTAGGTCAAAAGGCAGTAGGGGTTCAGCGAAAAATCGGCAGCTGGCAGCAGGAAGTAGCTGCCATTGGCAGCTGACGTCAGCTGCCGCTAATAACCGGAAGTCGGAGGTGGATGCCGCTTTTAGCAAGGCAAATAAATTATTATATCAATGTATATATATCATTTTAGTACTAATTTAAATAAAATACTTACATTTGTAATTATTTTGTAATTGATTTAAAAAGGTTTATCAAATATAAATTAAGTAACGAAGATCATAGACACAGTACAAAAAACAAACATTAAGCTACACTTGAAATTATGAATTTGAACGTGTATAAATGTGTACATGTTTGTCAAATAATGAAATATATACATAAATGAATGCCTATATAATATTGTATTTTTATTAAACGTACAAAAACATTCATTAAACAAATAATGAATGTCCTGTCTAAAAGAAAAAAATTAAAATAATTCTCAATGACCCAAAAAACATATTTTGCTATCATTTAAGTTCAGTTTTACATCTGTAGTATTTCCATACATTCTTGTCTTTGTTTTATAAAACAGCTATAACTTTAAAAACAGGCTTGATATTTGTTGTTCTGAAATCAGAATGAACAACAATTCTGAACTAGATGTTACAGTTCATAGAAAAACTAAGTTTCTAGTGTTAGGGAATAACAGCTTAAAGACCCAGGACCAGATATGATGAAAGAAGACCAGGAGTCGTGAGGTTCAATCAAATAAGTACAAATTTACTGAAGAATAGTTTCATCGGTAGAGCCAGGCATCAAATTCTCACGGGGGTCGCAGGCCAGAGACTCTACTGTACACACAATCTCACACCAGTTATACCATTTCTGAAGGCATGATTGACATCAGTACATACATGTTGGCTACTTCTCATTGGCAAAAGAACAAAGTTAAAACAATTCTACACTTATGTACAGATAGGAGGGTAAGTCGACATTGTCATCCGAGTCCAAGATGGTCCGGTGATGACCTTGGAGGTCGTAGAAAGGCGTCTTGGGGTCAGCTGTTGCATATTACAAGACCTGTACAGAGCATTCAACACACACAAAAGCACAAGGGAATCGCAGTTCCTCCAAAAGTAGTACAGATAATGTTCACTTTAAAGAAATACACATAAAAGTACAATTCTGTGAATCAGATCACATAGTGTTTGACCCCTGAAACCTTAGTAAGAAAGACAGATGTTAGAAAAAGATAGACAAGTTAGAAAGAAAGAAAGAAAGAAACTTTAGAGTAATGTTGCTGTCAGAGCATAAACAATATCTGCAATATGAATAAGTTACGACGATCAAAGTTCAAAGCAAAGGGAGACTTTTTTTTTTTTTTACAGAAATCACACACACACACCTGAAAAACAAAATTAATTGGGATCAGCCTGATGTCTTTTGATGACAATTATGGATGTTGGTTTATCCGTAAAATAAAAGTTATGGGGAAACAAAACCACTGTAATAACTTCCCATTAGCATGAATACACCGCAGTCCACAGATCCCAACTGAGCTGGAACACCCTGGAAAAAAAGAAGTCTAAATGGAAAAACTAATATTTTATTTCTACACTAAAGGTAGCAAAGAAATCAAAATGGTTGCAACATGAAATCAAACCCTTATTTTTAACAAGCTTCCAAGATCCCGGATCCATCTTTATTGCAATTGAGCTTAAAAAGACGAAAAAAAAAAAAGTTTGTTATTTTATACACACGAGAGAAAAAGCAGGTGTAATTTATTTTTTAAATGCCACTGTCTATTCCCATCTAAAGCCAGAGAACAAAGTGTTGAACTGAACCACTGGACTAATATGTAAAACTCTGAAGCCCGGTTTCACAGATAGGGTTTAGATTATGACAAGATTAGGCCTTAGTGCCTTTTATAAATATGCCTTAGAAAAAAACATTACTGTTGTGAATCTTAAAAGAAACAATGGCACTGACATTTTAAGATATGCAAGTGTAATTTGCTTTCAGTTAAACATGCATTTTAGTCTGGGACCAGTTTGAGCCTTGTCTGTGAAACTGGGGGTGAAAGTTATATGGAAAAAGTGAACAGTTCCAGTATATCTTGAATAGATATATATAAAATAATTTAACATACATACATATACATATCACATACATACATACACACACACACACACACACATACATACATACACACATATTCTGGTCTCATCTGGTGATTGGGTCCCATCCAAAACATAATCAAACAAAGAAAATAGACACTGAAATGTCAAATTTTCGATACAATCTAGAATTTGTATAAAAAAATAAAAAGATAAAAAAACAGTATGCCTTTTGCCTGCTTTGATCAAGACAGGATATAATACATTTAACATTATGTTCCTTATGTGAAAACATACCAGTGAGTTTGGATGGATTTGCAAATCTGGGGTTTCCTTCCTGGCAGTATGTTTGTCCGTCCCCAGCAATCTGTGACAGGCTCTGGTGAACCTACAAAAAACAGAAGTTTAGAATATGGTGAAGTAATGTTGATTAAAATGGTGTTTTGTATTAAAACATGACACATTTGGGATATGTTTTGTTAGCGTTGCACGTGTATCATCAAGGCTGAGCTTGTCAATAATTCCAATAAATCAGCATAAGCTTTATTCTAATCAATAGATTAAGTTAACATGTTAACAAACGCTAATATTTAATGATAATGGTAACGTAGTATTTGAAGTTAATGATAGCCCCTCACAAACCAGGAGCACACGGTGCACAAGCTGCGTTTTTCTACAAATGATTAAATTAACCAATTCAACTTAAGTAGTCACAGATACACTGTCTCTAACATAAAAGTTAAACTCCAACGTACAGAGCAACAATTATTTATTAATCTAATAATATATACGAACTTACCGAGCCAAACACCGCCGCCATTACTGAAGACTCGCCGGCGCCACCATTGGCTGCTGTCGCTTGACTTAAAGTTAAATGTGATTGGTTGCTACCACGTTGGACGATACTGATTGGCTGTCACGAAATAGCAGGTCCCTCCTAATATGGCAGGGCTTCCGGCTGTCAACGGCAGCTACTTCCGGCTGTCAACGGCAGCTACTTCCTGCTGCCAGCTGCCGATTTTTCGCTGAACCCCCTCTCTCAAAAGGGGACCTCTGTATAGCTGATTTATCTTTAAAAGGAGTCTATAACTATATATGGTTTGAAAAAGTTTAGGACACTTTGACCACAAATAAATTCAAAAGGTCAGATATGGACATCTATATGGCTTATGAAGCATCAGAAGGAGTCTATGAGTATGTATAGAAAGCCCAAGATCGAGGACTCTTTGGCCAGAAATATGTTCAGGAGGTCAAAAGGGGACCTCTGTATAGCTGATTTATCATCAAAAGGAGTCTATAACTTTATATAGTTTGAAAAATTTTGAGGACACTTTGACCACAAATAAGTTCAAAAGGTCAGATATGGAAATCTATATGGCTTATGAAGCACCAGAAGGAGTCTATGAGCATGTATAGAATGCCCAAGATCAAGGACTCTTTGGCCAGAAATATGCTCAGGAGGTCAAAAGGGGACCTTTGTATTGCTGATTTATCATCAAAAGGAGTCTATAACTTTCTATAGTTTGAAAAATTTTGAGGACACTTTGACCACAAATAAGTTCAAAAGGTCAGACATGGAAATCTATATGGCTTATGAAGCAACAGAAGGAGTCTATGAGCATGTATAGAATGCCCAAGATCAAGGACTCTTTGGCCAGAAATATGCTCAGGAGGTCAAAAGGGGACCTTTGTATTGCTGATTTATCATCAAAAGGAGTCTATAACTTTCTATAGTTTGAAAAATTTTGAGGACACTTTGACCACAAATAAGTTCAAAAGGTCAGATATGAAAATCTATATCTTATGAATCACCAGAAGGAGTCTATGAGTATGTATATAAAGCCCAAGATCGAGGACTCTTTGGCCAGAAATATGTTCAGGAGGTCAAAAGGGGACCTCTGTATAGCTGACTTATCATCAAAAGGAGTCTATAACTTTATATAGTTTTAATTTTTTTTAGGACACTTTGACCACAAATAAGTTCAAATTGTCAGATATGGACATCTATATGGCTTATGAAGCACCAGAAGGAGTCTATAAGTATGTATAGAAAGCCCAAGATCGAGGACTATTTGGCCAGAAATATGTTCAGTAGGTCAAAAGGGGCCCTCTGTATAGCTGATTTATCATCAAAAGGAGTCTATAACTTTATATAGTTTGAAAAAATGTTAGGACACTTTGACCACAAGTAAGTTCAAAAGGTCAGATATGGACATCTATATGGACTAAATCATTCCAATGTTCATTAAAGACATAACGTGTGTTGTTGCATTGCATTGTATTGCATTGCATTGCATTGCAATGTATTGCAATGCAATGATTTGCGTTGCATTACATTCATTTGCATTGCTTTGCACTGCATTGCACTAAAGATCTAACGTTGTGCACTGAAAAATAACATATAGGTTATGCACTTTTCGCATTGCATTGGATTGCACACCAGAACTAAATCATTCCCATGTTCATTAAAGACATAACGTGTGTTGTTGCATTGCATTGTATTGCATTGCATTGATTTGCATTGCTTTGCACTGCATTGCATTGCACTAACGATCTAACGTTGTGCACGTATTGCATTGCATTGCACACCAGAACTAAATCATTCCCATGTTTATTAAAGACATAACGAGTGTTGCTGCATTGCAATGTATTGCATTGCATTACATTGAATTGCACTGCTTTGCATTGCTTTGCACTGCATTGCATTGCATTGCACTAACGATCTAACTTTGTGCGCTGAAGAATAACATATGTTATGCACTTTTTGCATTGCATTGCACACCAGAACTACCTCATTCCCATGTTGATTAAAAACATAACGTGTGTTGTTGCATTGCATTGCATTGCATTGCATTGCATTGCATTTATTTGCATTGCTTTGCACTGCATTGCATTGCATTGCATTGCATTGCATTGCATTGCATTGCACTAACGATCTAACGTTGTGCACTGAAGAATAACATATAGGTTATGCACGTATTGCATTGCATTGCACACCAGAACTAAATCATTCCCATGTTCATTAAAGACATAACGTGTGTTGTTGCATTGCATTGTATTGCATTGCATTGATTTGCATTGCTTTGCACTGCATTGCATTGCACTAACGATCTAACGTTGTGCACGTATTGCATTGCATTGCACACCAGAACTAAATCATTCCCATGTTTATTAAAGACATAACGAGTGTTGCTGCATTGCAATGTATTGCATTGCATTGCAATGCAATGTATTGCATTGCATTACATTGAATTGCACTGCTTTGCATTGCTTTGCACTGCATTGCATTGCACTAACGATCTAACTTTGTGCACTGAAGAATAACATATGTTATGCACTTTTTGCATTGCATTGCACACCAGAACTACCTCATTCCCATGTTGATTAAAAACATAACGTGTGTTGTTGCATTGCATTGCATTGCATTGCATTGCATTGCATTGCATTGCATTTATTTGCATTGCTTTGCACTGCATTGCATTGCATTGCATTGCATTGCATTGCATTGCATTGCATTGCACTAACGATCTAACGTTGTGCACTGAAGAATAACACATAGGTTATGCACGTATTGCATTGCATTGCACACCAGAACTAAATCATTCCCATGTTCATTAAAGACATAACGTGTGTTGTTGCATTGCATTGCATTGTATTGCATTGCTTTGCATTGCTTTGCATTGCTTTGCATTGCTTTGCATTGCTTTGCATTGCTTTGCATTGCTTTGCATTGCATTGCTTTGCACTGCACTGCACTGCATTGCATTGCATTGCATTGCATTGCATTGCACTAACGATCTAACATTGTGCACTGAAAAATAACATATAGGTTATGCTCTTTTCGCATTGCATTGCACACCAGAACAAAATCATTCCCAAGTTCATTATAGAGATAACGTTTGTTGGTGCATTGCATTGCATTGCATTGCACTAGCGATGTAACGTTGTGCACTCAAGAATAACATATAGGTTATGCACTTTTTGCATTTCATTGCATTGCACACCAGAACTACCTCATTCCCATGTTGATTAAAGACATAACGTGTGTTGTTGCATTGCATTGCATTGCATTGCATTGCATTGCATTGCATTGCATTGATTTGCAATGCCTTGTACTGCATTGCATTGCATTGCATTGCATTGCACTAACGATCTAACTTAGTGCACTGAAGAATAACATTTAGGTTATGCACTTTTTGCATTGCATTGCATTGCACACTAGAACTAACCATTCCCATGTTCATTAAAGAGATGGTATATGTGTTGTTGCATTGCATTGCACTAACGATCTAACGTTGTGCACTGAAGAATAACATATAGGTTATGCACTTTTCGCATTGCATTGCATTGCATTGCATACCAGACTACTAAATCATTCCCATGTTCATTAAAGAGATAACGTGTGTTGTTGCAATTGCATTGCATTGCATTTTATTGCACAAACGATCTAACGTTGTGCACTGAAGAAAAACATATAGGTTATGCACTTTTTGCATTGCATTGCATTGCACATCAGAACTAAATCATTCCCATGTTCATTAAAGAGATAATGTTTGTTGTTGCATTGCATTGCATTGCACAAACGATCTAACGTTGTGCTCTGAAGAATAACATATAGGTTATACACTTTTTGCATTGCATTGCACACCAGAAATAAATAATTCCCATGTTCTTTTAAGAGATGATATGTGTGTTGTTGCATTGCATTGCACTAGCGATGTAACGTTGTGCACTGAAGAATAACATATAGGTTATGCACTTTTTGCATTGCATTGCACACTAGAACTTAACCATTCCCATGTTCATTAAAGAGATGATATTTGTGTTGTTGCATTGCATTGCACTAACGATCTAACGTTGTGCACTGAAGAATAACATATAGGTTATGCACTTTTTGCATTGCATTGCATTGCACACTAGAACTTAACCAGCATGTTCATTAAAGAGATGGTATTTGTGTTGTTGCATTGCATTGCACTAACGATCTAACGTTGTGCACTGAAGAATAACATATAGGTTATACACTTTTTGCATTGCATTGCACACTAGAACTTAACCATTCCCATGTTCATTAAAGAGATAACATGTGTGCTGTTGCATTGCATTGCACACTACAACTTAACCATTCCCATGTTCATTAAAGAGATAACATATGTGTTGTTGCATTGCACAAACGATCTAACGTTGTGCACTAAAGAAAAACATATAGGTTATACACTTTTTGCATTGCATTGCACACTAGAACTTAACCATTCCCATGTTCATTAAAGAGATAACATGTGTGCTGTTGCATTGCATTGCACTAACGATCTAACGTTGTGCACTGAAGAATAACATATAGGTTATGCAGTTTTCGCATTGCATTGCATACCAGACTACTAAATCATTCCCATGTTCATTAAAGTGACAACATATAGGTTATGCACGTATTGCATTGCATTGCACACCAGAACTAAATCATTCCCATGTTCATTAAAGACATAACGTTTGTTGTTGCATTGCATTGCATTGCATTGTATTGCATTGCATTGCATTGCATTGCATTGCATTGCATTGCTTTGCATTGCTTTGCATTGCTTTGCATTGCATTGCATTGCTTTGCACTGCATTGCATTGCACTAACGATCTAACGTTGTGCACTGAAAAATAACATATAGGTTATGCTCTTTTCGCATTGCATTGCACACCAGAACAAAATCATTCCCAAGTTCATTATAGAGATGATATGTGTGTTGTTGCATTGCATTGCATTGCACTAACGATCTAACTTTGTGCACGAAAGAATAACATATAGGTTATGCACTTTTTGCATTTCATTGCACACCAGACCTAAATCATTCCCATGTTCATTAAAGAGATTACGTTTGTTGGTGCATTGCATTGCATTGCACTAACGATCTAACGTTGTGCATTGAAGAATAACATATAGGCTATGCACTTCTTGCATTGCATTACACACCAGAAGTAACTCATTCTCAAACTACATTGCGTTTTGCTTTGAGGAAATACAATATGTGCTACTGCATTGCATTTCACACAAGATCAAACTTTGTGCATTGAAGAATAACACATAAGCTATGAGTGCATCACAAACATACAATAACTATCTCAACTATCTACATTCCACTGCATAAAATATCTAACTGATATAGTTAGATATAATAATAATACATTATTATTCAACGCTAATTCTTATGTAATGCAAGAGGTAAATGCAATAATTTCCCTTAAAAGAATAAATGAATAAGTTAGTTATTGTGCAATGCCAATGCACATATGTCATGTGTCAAATCAGGCCTACAGAGGTCCCTCTTGTCTTATATAACATCACAAGAAGTCAGTCTTGTATGTTTGTAAGCCAGACAGTAGTCCATATTTGACTGATTGAACATATTTTTGGCAAAAGAGTCCTCAAAAGGTATTTTATGTATATTATAAACTTATAGACTCCTTCTGATGTTAAATCAGAGGTGCATATTTGACCTATTGAACTTATTTCTGGTCAAAGGGTCCTCAAAGGTTTTTAAACAAACTTATAGACTCCTTCTGATGTTACATCACCCATAAAAAAAAAGTACATTTTTGACCTACTAAACATATTTCTGCCAAGAGACCATGAAACTTAACTTACTATACGTACATATTGACTTCTCGTGATGTTAACTCAGGCAAGGAGTAGTCGATATTTGACCGATTGAACACATTTTTGGCCAAAGAGGCCTCGAAATGTTTTTTTTTTTTACTCTTATAAAATTATAGACTCCTTCTGATGATAAATCAGCTATACAAAGGTCACCTTTTGACCTTCTGAACATATTTCAGGCCAAAGAGTTCTTGAACATTGTCTTGCTATACTACAGACTGACTTCTTGTGATGTTATATTAACCAGCCAGTGGTCTATTTTTGACCTACTGTACATATTTATGGCCAGAGTCAGTGAACATCAACTCACTATACATATAGACTGACTTCTCGTAATGTAAAATCAGGCAGACAGTAGTCCATATTTGACTGATTGAAAAAAAAATTGACCAAAGAGTTCTCAAAAGGATTTTGTCTAAATGTATAAACTCCTTCTGATGTTAAATCAGCCATACAGAAGTCCATATTTGACCTTCTGAACATATTTCTGGCCAGAGACCTTGAACATTTACCTTACTATTTATATTTCTCCTACCATAAAGACTTCTCTTGATGTTATGTCAGCCAGACTGTAGCCATATTTGACTGATTTAACATGTTTTTGGCCAAAGAATCCTCAAAATGTTTTTTACTCTTAGAAACTCATAGACTCCTGATGTTAAATCAGCCATACAGAAGTCCATATTTGACCCAAGGAATATATTTTTGGCCATAGAGTTCTCGATCTTGACCTTTCTATACATACTCATAGACTCCTTCTAATGTTACATAAGCCATATAGATATCCATATCTGACCTTTTGAACTTATTTCTGGTCATCAAAAGTTTTTAAACTATATAAAGTTATAGACTCTTTCTGATGATAAATCAGCTATTCAGAGGTCCCCTTTTGACCTATTGAACATATTTCTGGCCAAAGAGTCCTAAATGATTAACACTATACATTCAGACTGATATCTTCGGATGTTATATCTTCCTGACATATTTCTGGCCAAAGAGTCCTCGATGTTATGCTTTCTATACATACTCATAGACTCCTCCTGGTGCTTCATAAGCCATATAGATGTCCATATCTGACCTTTTGAACTTATTTGTGGTCAAAGTGTCCTAACATTTTTTCAAACTATATAAAGTGGTCAAAGTGTCATAAAAAAATTCAAACTATATAAAGTTATAGACTCCTTTTGATGATAAGTCAGCTATACAGAGGTCCCCTTTTGATCTCCTGAACATGTTTCTGGCCAAAGAGTCCTCGATATTGGGATTTCTATACATACTCATAGACTCCTTCTGGTGCTTCATAAGCCATATAGATGTCCATATCTGACATTTTGAACTTATTTGTGGTCAAAGTGTCCTAAAAAAAAATTCAAACTATACAAAGTTATAGACTCCTTTTGATGATAAGTCAGCTATACAGAGGTCCCCTTTTGAACTACTGAACATATTTCTGGCCAAAGAGTCCTCGATCTTATGCTTTCTATACATACTCATAGATTCCTTCTGATGCTTCATAAGCCATATCGATGTCCATATCTGACCTTTTGAACTTATTTGTGGTCAAAGTGTCCTAACATGTTTTCAAACTATATAAAGTTTATAGACTTCTTTTGATGATAAATCAGCTAGACAGAGGTCCCCTTTTGATCTACTGAACATGTTTCTGGCCAAAGAGTCCTCGATCTTGGGCTTTCTATACATACTCATAGACTCCTTCTGATGCTTCATAAGCCATATAGATGTCCATATCTGACCTTTTGAACTTATTTGTGGTCAAAGTGTCCTAACATGTTTTCAAACTATATAAAGTTTATAGACTTCTTTTGATGATAAATCAGCTAGACAGAGGTCCCCTTTTGATCTACTGAACATGTTTCTGGCCAAAGAGTCCTCGATCTTGGGCTTTCTATACATACTCATAGATTCCTTCTGATGCTTCATAAGCCATATAGATGTCCATATCTGACCTTTTGAACTTATTTGTGGTCAAAGTGTCCTAACATGTTTTCAAACTATATAAAGTTTATAGACTTCTTTTGATGATAAATCAGCTAGACAGAGGGCCCCTTTTGATCTACTGAACATGTTTCTGGCCAAAGAGTCCTCGATCTTGGGCTTTCTATACATACTCATAGATTCCTTATGATGCTTCATAAGCCATATAGATGTCCATATCTGACCTTTTGAACTTATTTGTGGTCAAAGTGTCATAAAAAAATTCAAACTATATAAAGTTATAGAATCCTTTTGATGATAAATCAGCTATACAGAGGTTCCATTTTGACCTACTGAACATATTTCTGGCCAAAGAGTCCTTGGTCTTGGGCTTTCTATACATACTCATAGACGCCTTCTGATGCTTCATAAGCCATATAGATGTCCATATCTGACCTTTTGAACTTATTTGTGGTCAAAGTGTCCTAACATTTTTTCAAACTATATAAAGTTATAGACTCCTTTTGATGATAAATCAGCTATACAGAGGTCCCCTTTTGAACTCATGAACATAATTCTGGCCTAAGAGTCCTCGATCTTGGGCTTTCTATACATACTCATAGACTCCTTCTGGTGCTTCATAAGCCATATAGATGTCCATATCTGACCTTTTGAACTTATTTGTGGCCAAAATGTCCTAAAAAAATTCTAACTATATAAAGTTATAGACTCCTTTTGATGATAAATCAGCTATACAGAGGTCCCATTTTGACCTCCTGAACATATTTCTGGCCAAAGAGTCCTCGATCTTGGGCTTTCTATACATACTCATAGACTCCTTCTGAATTTTCATAAGCCATATAGATGTCCATATCTGACCTTTTGAACTTATTTGTGGTCAAAGTGTCCTAACATTTTTTCAAACTATATAAAGTTATAGACTCCTTTTGATGATAAATCAGCTATACAGAGGTCCCCTTTTGACCTCCAGAACATATTTCTGGCCAAAGAGTCCTCAATCTTGGGCTTTCTATACATACTCATAGACTCCTTCTGATGCTTCATAAGCCATATAGATGTCCATATCTGACCTTTTGAACTTATTTGTGGTCAAAGTGTCCTCAAAATATTTCAAACAATAGAAAGTTATAGACTCCTTTTGATGATAAATCAGATATACAGAGGTCCCCGTTTGACCTCCAGAACATATTTCTGGCCAAAGAGTCTTCGATCTTGGGCTTTCTATACATACTTCTAGACTCCTTCTGATGCTTCATAAGCCATATAGATTTCCATATCTGACATTTTGAACTTATTTGTGGTCAAAGTGTCCTCAAAATTTTTCAAACTATAGAAAGTTATAGACTCCTTTTGATTATAAATCAGCTATACAGAGGTCCCCTTTTGACCTCCTGAACATATTTCTGGCCAAAGAGTCCTCGATCTTGCGTTTTCTATACATACTCATAGACTCCTTCTGATGCTTCATAAGCCATATAGATTTCCATATCTTACCTTTTGAACTTATTTGTGGTCAAAGTGTCCTCAAAATTTTTCAAACTATATAAAGTTATAGACTCCTTTAGATGATAAATCAGCTATACAGAGGTCCCCTTTTGACCTCCTAAACATATTTCTGGCCAAAGATTCCTGGATCTTGCGTTTTCTATACATACTCATAGACTCCTTCTGATGCCTCATAAGCCATATAGATGTCCATATCTGACCTTTTGAACTTATATGTGGTCAAAGTGTCCTAAAAAAAATTCAAACTATATAAAGTTATAGACTACTTTTGATGATAAATCAGATATACAGAGGTCCCCGTTTGACCTCCAGAACATATTTCTGGCCAAAGAGTCTTCGATCTTGGGCTTTCTATACATACTTCTAGACTCCTTCTGATGCTTCATAAGCCATATAGATTTCCATATCTGACATTTTGAACTTATTTGTGGTCAAAGTGTCCTGAAAAGATTTCAAACTATAGAAAGTTATAGACTCCTTTTGATGATAAATCAGATATACAGAGGTCCCCGTTTGACCTCCAGAACATATTTCTGGCCAAAGAGTCCTCGATCTTGGGCTTTCTATACTCATAGACTCCTTCTGATGCTTCATAAGCCATATAGATTTCCATATCTGACCTTTTGAACTTATTTGTGGTCAAAGTGTCCTAAAAAAAATTCAAACTATATAAAGTTATAGACTCCTTTTGATGATAAATCAGCTATACAGAGGTCCCCTTTTGACCTCCTGAACATATTTCTGGCCAAAGAGTCCTCGATCTTGCGTTTTCTATACATACTCATAGACTCCTTCTGATGCTTCATAAGCCATATAGATTTCCATATCTGACCTTTTGAACTTATTTGTGGTCAAAGTGTCCTAACATTTTTTCAAACTATATAAAGTGATAGACTCCTTTTGATGATAAATCAGCTATACAGAGGTCCCCTGTTGACCTACTGAACATATTTCTGGCCAAAAAGTCCTCGATCTTGGGCTTTCTATACATACTCATAGACTCCTTCTGATGCTTCATAAGCAATATAGATTTCCATATCTGACATTTTGAACTTATTTGTGGTCAAAGTGTCCTAAAATTTTTCAAACTATATAAAGTTATAGACTCCTTTTGATGATAAATCAGCTATACAGAGGGCCCCTTCTGACCTACTGAACATATTTCTGGCCAAAGAGTCCTCGATCTTGCGTTTTCTATACATACTCATAGACTCCTTCTGATGCTTCATAAGCCATATAGATGTCCATATCTGACCTTTTGAACTTATTTGTGGTCAAAGTGTCCAAAATTTTTTCAAACTATAGAAAGTTATAGACTTCTTTTGATGATGTCAGCTATACAGAGGTCCCCTTTTGACCTCCAGAACATATTTCTGGCCAAAGAGTCCTCGATCTTGGGCTTTCTATTCATACTCATAGACTCCTTCTGATGCTTCATAAGCCATATAGATGTCCATATCTGACCTTTTGAACTTATTTGTGGTCAAAGTGTCCTCAAAATTTTTCAAACTATATAAAGTTATAGACTCCTTTAGATGATAAATCAGCTATACAGAGGTCCCCTTTTGACCTCCTAAACATATTTCTGGCCAAAGATTCCTGGATCTTGGGCTTTCTATACATATAGACTCCTTCTGATGCCTCATAAGCCATATAGATGTCCATATCTGACCTTTTGAACTTATTTGTGGTCAAAGTGTCCTAAAAAAAATTCAAACTATATAAAGTTATAGACTCCTTTTGATGATAAATCAGCTATACAGAGGTCCCCTTTTGACCTCCTGAACATATTTCTGGCCAAAGAGTCCTCGATCTTGCGTTTTCTATACATACTCATAGACTCCTTCTGATGCTTCATAAGCCATATAGATTTCCATATCTTACCTTTTGAACTTATTTGTGGTCAAAGTGTCCTCAAAATTTTTCAAACTATATAAAGTTATAGACTCCTTTAGATGATAAATCAGCTATACAGAGGTCCCCTTTTGACCTCCTAAACATATTTCTGGCCAAAGATTCCTGGATCTTGGGCTTTCTATACATATAGACTCCTTCTGATGCCTCATAAGCCATATAGATGTCCATATCTGACCTTTTGAACTTATATGTGGTCAAAGTGTCCTAAAAAAAATTCAAACTATATAAAGTTATAGACTACTTTTGATGATAAATCAGATATACAGAGGTCCCCGTTTGACCTCCAGAACATATTTCTGGCCAAAGAGTCTTCGATCTTGGGCTTTCTATACATACTTCTAGACTCCTTCTGATGCTTCATAAGCCATATAGATTTCCATATCTGACATTTTGAACTTATTTGTGGTCAAAGTGTCCTGAAAAGTTTTCAAACTATAGAAAGTTATAGACTCCTTTTGATGATAAATCAGATATACAGAGGTCCCCGTTTGACCTCCAGAACATATTTCTGGCCAAAGAGTCCTCGATCTTGGGCTTTCTATACTCATAGACTCCTTCTGATGCTTCATAAGCCATATAGATTTCCATATCTGACCTTTTGAACTTATTTGTGGTCAAAGTGTCCTAAAAAAAATTCAAACTATATAAAGTTATAGACTCCTTTTGATGATAAATCAGCTATACAGAGGTCCCCTTTTGACCTCCTGAACATATTTCTGGCCAAAGAGTCCTCGATCTTGCGTTTTCTATACATACTCATAGACTCCTTCTGATGCTTCATAAGCCATATAGATTTCCATATCTGACCTTTTGAACTTATTTGTGGTCAAAGTGTCCTAACATTTTTTCAAACTATATAAAGTGATAGACTCCTTTTGATGATAAATCAGCTATACAGAGGTCCCCTGTTGACCTACTGAACATATTTCTGGCCAAAAAGTCCTCGATCTTGGGCTTTCTATACATACTCATAGACTCCTTCTGATGCTTCATAAGCAATATAGATTTCCATATCTGACATTTTGAACTTATTTGTGGTCAAAGTGTCCTAAAATTTTTCAAACTATATAAAGTTATAGACTCCTTTTGATGATAAATCAGCTATACAGAGGGCCCCTTCTGACCTACTGAACATATTTCTGGCCAAAGAGTCCTCGATCTTGCGTTTTCTATACATACTCATAGACTCCTTCTGATGCTTCATAAGCCATATAGATGTCCATATCTGACCTTTTGAACTTATTTGTGGTCAAAGTGTCCAAAATTTTTTCAAACTATAGAAAGTTATAGACTCCTTTTGATGATGTCAGCTATACAGAGGTCCCCTTTTGACCTCCAGAACATATTTCTGGCCAAAGAGTCCTCGATCTTGGGCTTTCTATACATACTCATAGACTCCTTCTGATGCTTCATAAGCAATATAGATTTCCATATCTGACATTTTGAACTTATTTGTGGTCAAAGTGTCCTAAAATTTTTCAAACTATATAAAGTTATAGACTCCTTTTAAAGATAAATCAGCTATACAGAGGGCCCCTTTTGACCTACTGAACATATTTCTGGCCAAAAAGTCCTCGATCTTGCGTTTTCGATACATACTCATAGACTCCTTCTGAATTTTCATAAGCCATATAGATGTCCATATCTGACCTTTTGAACTTATTTGTGGTCAAAGTGTCCTAACATTTTTTCAAACTATATAAAGTTATAGACTCCTTTTGATGATAAATCAGCTATACAGAGGTCCCCTTTTGACCTCCAGAACATATTTCTGGCCAAAGAGTCCTCGATCTTGGGCTTTCTATACATACTCATAGACTCCTTCTTCATAAGCCATATAGATTTCAATATCTGACCTTTTGAACTTATTTCTGGTCAAAGTGTCCTAACATGTTTTCAAACTATATAAAGTTTATAGACTTCTTTTGATGATAAATCAGCTAGACAGAGGTCCCCTTTTGATCTACTGAACATGTTTCTGGCCAAAGAGTCCTCGATCTTGGGCTTTCTATACATACTCATAGATTCCTTCTGATGCTTCATAAGCCATATAGATGTCCATATCTGACCTTTTGAACTTATTTGTGGTCAAAGTGTCCTAACATGTTTTCAAACTATATAAAGTTTATAGACTTCTTTTGATGATAAATCAGCTAGACAGAGGGCCCCTTTTGATCTACTGAACATGTTTCTGGCCAAAGAGTCCTCGATCTTGGGCTTTCTATACATACTCATAGATTCCTTATGATGCTTCATAAGCCATATAGATGTCCATATCTGACCTTTTGAACTTATTTGTGGTCAAAGTGTCATAAAAAAATTCAAACTATATAAAGTTATAGAATCCTTTTGATGATAAATCAGCTATACAGAGGTTCCATTTTGACCTACTGAACATATTTCTGGCCAAAGAGTCCTTGGTCTTGGGCTTTCTATACATACTCATAGACGCCTTCTGATGCTTCATAAGCCATATAGATGTCCATATCTGACCTTTTGAACTTATTTGTGGTCAAAGTGTCCTAACATTTTTTCAAACTATATAAAGTTATAGACTCCTTTTGATGATAAATCAGCTATACAGAGGTCCCCTTTTGAACTCATGAACATAATTCTGGCCTAAGAGTCCTCGATCTTGGGCTTTCTATACATACTCATAGACTCCTTCTGGTGCTTCATAAGCCATATAGATGTCCATATCTGACCTTTTGAACTTATTTGTGGCCAAAATGTCCTAAAAAAATTCTAACTATATAAAGTTATAGACTCCTTTTGATGATAAATCAGCTATACAGAGGTCCCATTTTGACCTCCTGAACATATTTCTGGCCAAAGAGTCCTCGATCTTGGGCTTTCTATACATACTCATAGACTCCTTCTGAATTTTCATAAGCCATATAGATGTCCATATCTGACCTTTTGAACTTATTTGTGGTCAAAGTGTCCTAACATTTTTTCAAACTATATAAAGTTATAGACTCCTTTTGATGATAAATCAGCTATACAGAGGTCCCCTTTTGACCTCCAGAACATATTTCTGGCCAAAGAGTCCTCAATCTTGGGCTTTCTATACATACTCATAGACTCCTTCTGATGCTTCATAAGCCATATAGATGTCCATATCTGACCTTTTGAACTTATTTGTGGTCAAAGTGTCCTCAAAATATTTCAAACAATAGAAAGTTATAGACTCCTTTTGATGATAAATCAGATATACAGAGGTCCCCGTTTGACCTCCAGAACATATTTCTGGCCAAAGAGTCTTCGATCTTGGGCTTTCTATACATACTTCTAGACTCCTTCTGATGCTTCATAAGCCATATAGATTTCCATATCTGACATTTTGAACTTATTTGTGGTCAAAGTGTCCTCAAAATTTTTCAAACTATAGAAAGTTATAGACTCCTTTTGATTATAAATCAGCTATACAGAGGTCCCCTTTTGACCTCCTGAACATATTTCTGGCCAAAGAGTCCTCGATCTTGCGTTTTCTATACATACTCATAGACTCCTTCTGATGCTTCATAAGCCATATAGATTTCCATATCTTACCTTTTGAACTTATTTGTGGTCAAAGTGTCCTCAAAATTTTTCAAACTATATAAAGTTATAGACTCCTTTAGATGATAAATCAGCTATACAGAGGTCCCCTTTTGACCTCCTAAACATATTTCTGGCCAAAGATTCCTGGATCTTGCGTTTTCTATACATACTCATAGACTCCTTCTGATGCCTCATAAGCCATATAGATGTCCATATCTGACCTTTTGAACTTATATGTGGTCAAAGTGTCCTAAAAAAAATTCAAACTATATAAAGTTATAGACTACTTTTGATGATAAATCAGATATACAGAGGTCCCCGTTTGACCTCCAGAACATATTTCTGGCCAAAGAGTCTTCGATCTTGGGCTTTCTATACATACTTCTAGACTCCTTCTGATGCTTCATAAGCCATATAGATTTCCATATCTGACATTTTGAACTTATTTGTGGTCAAAGTGTCCTGAAAAGTTTTCAAACTATAGAAAGTTATAGACTCCTTTTGATGATAAATCAGATATACAGAGGTCCCCGTTTGACCTCCAGAACATATTTCTGGCCAAAGAGTCCTCGATCTTGGGCTTTCTATACTCATAGACTCCTTCTGATGCTTCATAAGCCATATAGATTTCCATATCTGACCTTTTGAACTTATTTGTGGTCAAAGTGTCCTAAAAAAAATTCAAACTATATAAAGTTATAGACTCCTTTTGATGATAAATCAGCTATACAGAGGTCCCCTTTTGACCTCCTGAACATATTTCTGGCCAAAGAGTCCTCGATCTTGCGTTTTCTATACATACTCATAGACTCCTTCTGATGCTTCATAAGCCATATAGATTTCCATATCTGACCTTTTGAACTTATTTGTGGTCAAAGTGTCCTAACATTTTTTCAAACTATATAAAGTGATAGACTCCTTTTGATGATAAATCAGCTATACAGAGGTCCCCTGTTGACCTACTGAACATATTTCTGGCCAAAAAGTCCTCGATCTTGGGCTTTCTATACATACTCATAGACTCCTTCTGATGCTTCATAAGCAATATAGATTTCCATATCTGACATTTTGAACTTATTTGTGGTCAAAGTGTCCTAAAATTTTTCAAACTATATAAAGTTATAGACTCCTTTTGATGATAAATCAGCTATACAGAGGGCCCCTTCTGACCTACTGAACATATTTCTGGCCAAAGAGTCCTCGATCTTGCGTTTTCTATACATACTCATAGACTCCTTCTGATGCTTCATAAGCCATATAGATGTCCATATCTGACCTTTTGAACTTATTTGTGGTCAAAGTGTCCAAAATTTTTTCAAACTATAGAAAGTTATAGACTTCTTTTGATGATGTCAGCTATACAGAGGTCCCCTTTTGACCTCCAGAACATATTTCTGGCCAAAGAGTCCTCGATCTTGGGCTTTCTATTCATACTCATAGACTCCTTCTGATGCTTCATAAGCCATATAGATGTCCATATCTGACCTTTTGAACTTATTTGTGGTCAAAGTGTCCTCAAAATTTTTCAAACTATATAAAGTTATAGACTCCTTTAGATGATAAATCAGCTATACAGAGGTCCCCTTTTGACCTCCTAAACATATTTCTGGCCAAAGATTCCTGGATCTTGGGCTTTCTATACATATAGACTCCTTCTGATGCCTCATAAGCCATATAGATGTCCATATCTGACCTTTTGAACTTATTTGTGGTCAAAGTGTCCTAAAAAAAATTCAAACTATATAAAGTTATAGACTCCTTTTGATGATAAATCAGCTATACAGAGGTCCCCTTTTGACCTCCTGAACATATTTCTGGCCAAAGAGTCCTCGATCTTGCGTTTTCTATACATACTCATAGACTCCTTCTGATGCTTCATAAGCCATATAGATTTCCATATCTTACCTTTTGAACTTATTTGTGGTCAAAGTGTCCTCAAAATTTTTCAAACTATATAAAGTTATAGACTCCTTTAGATGATAAATCAGCTATACAGAGGTCCCCTTTTGACCTCCTAAACATATTTCTGGCCAAAGATTCCTGGATCTTGGGCTTTCTATACATATAGACTCCTTCTGATGCCTCATAAGCCATATAGATGTCCATATCTGACCTTTTGAACTTATATGTGGTCAAAGTGTCCTAAAAAAAATTCAAACTATATAAAGTTATAGACTACTTTTGATGATAAATCAGATATACAGAGGTCCCCGTTTGACCTCCAGAACATATTTCTGGCCAAAGAGTCTTCGATCTTGGGCTTTCTATACATACTTCTAGACTCCTTCTGATGCTTCATAAGCCATATAGATTTCCATATCTGACATTTTGAACTTATTTGTGGTCAAAGTGTCCTGAAAAGTTTTCAAACTATAGAAAGTTATAGACTCCTTTTGATGATAAATCAGATATACAGAGGTCCCCGTTTGACCTCCAGAACATATTTCTGGCCAAAGAGTCCTCGATCTTGGGCTTTCTATACTCATAGACTCCTTCTGATGCTTCATAAGCCATATAGATTTCCATATCTGACCTTTTGAACTTATTTGTGGTCAAAGTGTCCTAAAAAAAATTCAAACTATATAAAGTTATAGACTCCTTTTGATGATAAATCAGCTATACAGAGGTCCCCTTTTGACCTCCTGAACATATTTCTGGCCAAAGAGTCCTCGATCTTGCGTTTTCTATACATACTCATAGACTCCTTCTGATGCTTCATAAGCCATATAGATTTCCATATCTGACCTTTTGAACTTATTTGTGGTCAAAGTGTCCTAACATTTTTTCAAACTATATAAAGTGATAGACTCCTTTTGATGATAAATCAGCTATACAGAGGTCCCCTGTTGACCTACTGAACATATTTCTGGCCAAAAAGTCCTCGATCTTGGGCTTTCTATACATACTCATAGACTCCTTCTGATGCTTCATAAGCAATATAGATTTCCATATCTGACATTTTGAACTTATTTGTGGTCAAAGTGTCCTAAAATTTTTCAAACTATATAAAGTTATAGACTCCTTTTGATGATAAATCAGCTATACAGAGGGCCCCTTCTGACCTACTGAACATATTTCTGGCCAAAGAGTCCTCGATCTTGCGTTTTCTATACATACTCATAGACTCCTTCTGATGCTTCATAAGCCATATAGATGTCCATATCTGACCTTTTGAACTTATTTGTGGTCAAAGTGTCCAAAATTTTTTCAAACTATAGAAAGTTATAGACTCCTTTTGATGATGTCAGCTATACAGAGGTCCCCTTTTGACCTCCAGAACATATTTCTGGCCAAAGAGTCCTCGATCTTGGGCTTTCTATACATACTCATAGACTCCTTCTGATGCTTCATAAGCAATATAGATTTCCATATCTGACATTTTGAACTTATTTGTGGTCAAAGTGTCCTAAAATTTTTCAAACTATATAAAGTTATAGACTCCTTTTGATGATAAATCAGCTATACAGAGGGCCCCTTCTGACCTACTGAACATATTTCTGGCCAAAGAGTCCTCGATCTTGCGTTTTCTATACATACTCATAGACTCCTTCTGATGCTTCATAAGCCATATAGATGTCCATATCTGACCTTTTGAACTTATTTGTGGTCAAAGTGTCCAAAATTTTTTCAAACTATAGAAAGTTATAGACTCCTTTTGATGATGTCAGCTATACAGAGGTCCCCTTTTGACCTCCAGAACATATTTCTGGCCAAAGAGTCCTCGATCTTGGGCTTTCTATACATACTCATAGACTCCTTCTGATGCTTCATAAGCAATATAGATTTCCATATCTGACATTTTGAACTTATTTGTGGTCAAAGTGTCCTAAAATTTTTCAAACTATATAAAGTTATAGACTCCTTTTAAAGATAAATCAGCTATACAGAGGGCCCCTTTTGACCTACTGAACATATTTCTGGCCAAAAAGTCCTCGATCTTGCGTTTTCGATACATACTCATAGACTCCTTCTGAATTTTCATAAGCCATATAGATGTCCATATCTGACCTTTTGAACTTATTTGTGGTCAAAGTGTCCTAACATTTTTTCAAACTATATAAAGTTATAGACTCCTTTTGATGATAAATCAGCTATACAGAGGTCCCCTTTTGACCTCCAGAACATATTTCTGGCCAAAGAGTCCTCGATCTTGGGCTTTCTATACATACTCATAGACTCCTTCTTCATAAGCCATATAGATTTCAATATCTGACCTTTTGAACTTATTTCTGGTCAAAGTGTCCTCAAAATTTTTCAAACTATATAAAGTTCTGATAATAAATCAGCTATACCAAGGTCACCTTTTGACCTTCTGAACATATTTCTGGCCAAAGAGTTCTTGAACATTATCTTGCTATACTACAGATTGACTTGTTGTGATGTTATATTAACCAGCCAGTAGTCTATTTTTGACCTTCTGAACATATTTCTGGCCAGAGACCTTGAACATTTACCTTACTATTTATATTTCTCCTACCATAAAGACTTCTCGTGATGTTATGTCAGCCAGACTGTAGCCATATTTGACTGATTTAACATGTTTTTGGCCAAAGAATCCTCAAAATGTTTTTTTACTCTTAGAAACTCATAAACTCCTTCTGATGTTAAATCGGCCATACAGAAGTCCATATTTGACCCAAGGAATATATTTATGGCCATAGAGTTCTCGATCTTGACCTTTCTATACATACTCATAGACTCCTTCTAATGTTACATAAGCCATATAGATATCCATATCTGACCTTTTGAACTTATTTCTGGTCATCAAAAGTTTTTAAACTATATAAAGTTAACTCTTTCTGATGATAAATCAGCTATACAAAGGTCACCTTTTGACCTTTTGAACATATTTCTGGCCAAAGAGTTCTTGAACATTATCTTGCTTGAACTTTTGACTTTTGACTACAGATTGACTTGTTGTGATGTTATATTAACCAGCCAGTAGTCTATTTTTGACCTACTGAAAATATTTCTGGCCAGAGTCCGTGAACATTAACTCACTATACAATATAGACTGACTTCTTGCAATGCCAAACCAGGCAGGCAGTAGTCCATATTTGACCGATTGAAAAAAAATTTGACCAAAGAGTTCTCAAAAGTATTTTGTCTGTCATAATCTATAGACTCCTTCGGATGTCCGAAAATATTACTGGCCAAAGAGTCCTTAAAGATTAACACTATACATTCAGATTGATATCTTCGGATGTTATATCATCATGACAAAAGTCCATATTTGACATACTGAAATTTTTTCTGGTCAAAGAGTCTCAACTTGACCATTCTATATATACTCATTGACTCTTTCTGATTCTTCATTAGCTATATAGATGTCCATATCTGGCGAATTGAAAATATTTTTGGCAAAAAGGTCCTCACAAGTTAACTTACTAAATACTCATAGACTTCTTCTGATGATACATCACTTTAACAGGTATGTGACCCTCTGAATATATTTTTGGACAAAGAATCATTGAACATTAACTCTCTATACATATTGACTCAAGAGTCAAAATTTGACCTCTTTTGGTCGGATTTATCATCAGATGGAGTCTATACATAGTTTAAAAACTTTTGAGGAACCTTTGACCAGAAATAATAATAAGTCATAAATATGGACATAAATATGCCTTATGAAGAATCAGAAGGAGACTATGAGTATGTATAGAAAGTTCAAGATTGGCCACAAATATGTCCCTTGGGTCAATTATGGACTTCTTTATGGCTGATGTAACATCAGATGGAGTAAACGACTATGTGTAGAAAGAAACAGCATAAGGAGTCAATGAGCATGTAGAATGTTCAAGATCAAGGACTCTTTTACTAGAAATATGTTCAGTAGGTAAATTATGGAGTACTCTCTGGCTGATGAAGCACTAAAAGAAGTCAATGAGCATGTATAGAAAGTTCAAGTACATAGACTCGTTGGCCAAAAAAAAAAAAAAAAAAAAGTCATTATGGACAGTTGTCTGGCCGATGTACTATCTGAAGGAGTCTATAAGTGTGAATAGAAAGTTCAAGATCAAGGACTCTTCAGTCAGAAATATGTTCAACATGTTAAATCTGAACTACTTTATGGCTAAAGAAACAAAATAAGGCGGCACTGAGAATGTATAGAAAGTTCAAAATCGAGGACTCTTTTACCAGAAATATTTTCAGTAGGTCCATTATTGACTACTGTCTGGCTGATGAAACACTAAAAGGAGTCAATTAGCATGTACAAAATTTTCAAGTCAGAAATATGTTCAACATGTCAAATCTGGACTTCTGTATGGCTAAAGAAACAAAATAAGGCATCACTGAGAATGTATAGAAAGTTCAAGATCGAGAACTCTTTTACTTCAATAGTCAATATCTACAATTGTCTGGCCGATGTACTATCTGAAAGAGTCTATAAGTATGAATAGAAAGTTCAAGATCGAGGACTCTTCGGTCAGAAATATGTTCATTATGTCAAATCAGAACTACTGCATGGCTGATGAAACACCAGAAAGAGTCTATGAGTATGTTTAAAAGGTTCAAGATCGAGGACTCTTTTGCCAGAAATATGTTTAGTGGGTCAAATATGGACTGCTGTCTGGCTGATGAATCAGAAGTCAATGAAGATTGAGGAAGAAGATTATGAATAGAAAGTTCAAGTTCAAAGACTCTTCAGGTAGAAATATGTTCAGTGGGTCAATTATCTATATGGAGTCACTGAGAATCTATAGAAAGTTCAAGACAGAGGAATCTTTTACTATAAATATGTTCAGAGGGTCAATTATGGACTATTGTCTGCTTGTGAAACATCAGAAGGAGTCAATGAGCCTATATAGAAAGTTCAAGTTCAAGACTCTTCGGGCAGCAATATGTTCAGTAGGTCAATTATGGACTAATGTCTGGCTGATGAAACACTAAAAGGAGTCAGTTAGCATGTACAGAATGTTCAAGTTCATGGACTTGTTGGCCAGAAATATGTTTAATAATTAATATGGACAATTGTCTGTCCGATGTAACTTTCTGAAAGAGTCTATAATTATGAATAGAAAGTTCAAGATCAAAATCTCTTTGGTCAGAAATATGTTCAACATGTCAAATCTGGACTACTGTATGGCTGAAGAAACATCAGAAGTAAATGATTATGTATAGAAAGTTCAAGTTCATAGACTCTTCGGGCAGAAAAATGTTCAGTAGGTCAATTGTGGACAATTATCTGGCTGATGAAACATCAGAAGGAGTATGTATAGAAAGAATAAGATCAAGGTCTCTTTGGCCAGAAATATGTTCAATTGATCAAATTTTGAAATACTATATTGCTGTTGTAAAATCAGGAGTCATTGAGTATGTATTGAAAAATGTTCATTGGTCAGAAATAGGTTTAATAGGTCATATTGATACAATACAATACAATAATGTTTTGCTATTGTAACATCAGAAGGAGTCAATGTATAGAGAAATCAAGATTATAAACCCATCGCTCAGAAATGAGTTTAGTAGTCAATTATGGATCATTTTTTGGCTGAAGTACTATCTGAAACGTACTATCTATGAGTACGTATAGAAAGATCAAGGACTCTTCCAGCCAGAAATATGTTCAATTGTCAAATATGGATAATAGCCTAGGTGATGAAAAATCAGAAGGAGATAGTAATTATGTATAGATAATTAAAGTTCTAGGTCTCTTTGGCCAGATATATGTTCAATGGGTCAAATTTGGACTAACAATATGGTTGATTTAACATCAAAAGTAGTCGATGAGAATGCATATAAACATACCTTTTGACGACTCTTTTGGCCAGAAATATGTTCAGTAGGTCAATAACTGACTTCTGTCTCAATGATGAAACATCAGAACAAGCCTATGATTATGTATAGAACGATCAAGATCGAGGACACTTTGGTTATAGAAATGTTCAATAGGTCAAATTTGAACTATACTGTATGGCTGATGAAACATCAGAAGGATTGTAAAAGCAATTCAATTCTCATGTCTAGAAACATGTTCAAAATATAAAATTTGAACTACTGTTCAAATACATTGGATAGCAGATAATTAATTAACAAGTCTACAAGTATGTTTAGAAAGTTCAAGATCGAGGACTCTATGGTCAGAAATATATTCAATGGGTCAAGTATGGACATCTTTCAAGCTGATGAAACATCAGAAGCTGTCAATGAGCATGTACAGAAAGGTCAAGATCAGGGACTCTTTGACCAGAAATATATTAGTAGGTCAAATATGGACTTTTGTATGACTAATGTATTATTAAGAGAAGTCAATAAGCAGAGAAAGTTAATGTTCAAAGACTCTTTGGCCAAAAATGTGTTCAGTAGTTCAGTAGTTCAAATCTGTATGGCTGAATTAACATAATAAGAAACCCTTTGAGGACCATTTGACCAGAAATAAGTTCAGTAGGTCAAATATGGAATTCTATATGTGGCTTATGAACCATCAGAAGGAGTCTAGGAGTGAGAATGCAAAGTTCAAGATTGAGGACTCTTTTTTTATCAGAAGGAGTCTATAACTTTATATAGTTTGAAAAATTTTGAGGACACTTTGACCAGAAATAAGTTCAAAAGGATAGATATGGACATCTATATGGCTTATGAAGCATCAGAAGGAGTCTATGAGTATGTATAGAAAGCCCAAGATCGAGGACTCTTTGGCAAGAAATATGTTCCTTGGGTCAAATATGGAATTCTGTATGTCTGAGGTAACATCAGAAAGAGTCAACAAGTATATATGAAAAGGTCAAGTTTCGAGTACTCATTCCTTGGTCAGAAAAAAATTCGGTAGGTCAAATATGGACTTTTGTCAGGATGATATAACATCCGAAGATATCAGTCTGAATGTATAGTGTTAATCTTTTAGGACTCTTTGGCCAGAAATATGTTCAGTAGGTCAGAAGGGGCCCTCTGTATAGCTGATTTATCATCAAAAGGAGTCTATAACTTTCTATAGTTTGAAAAAATGTTAGGACACTTTGACCACAAATAAGTTCAAACGGTCAGATATGGACATCTATATGGCTTATGAAGCATCGAAGGCGTCTATGAGTATGTATAGAAAGCCCAAGATCAAGGACTCTTTGGCCAGAAATATGTTCAGGAGGTCAAAATGGGACCTCTGTATAGCTGATTTATCATCAAAAGGATTCTATAACTTACATAGTTTGAATTTTTTTTAGGACACTTTGACCACAAATAAGTTCAAAAGGTCAGATATGGACATCTATATGGCTTATGAAGCACCAGAAGGAGTCTATGAGTATGTATAGAAAGAGCAAGATCGAAGACTCTTTGGCCAGAAATATGTTCAGTAGGTCAGAAGGGGCCCTCTGTATAGCTGATTTATCATCAAAAGGAGTCTATAACTTTCTATAGTTTGAAAAAATGTTAGGACACTTTGACCACAAATAAGTTCAAAAGGTCAGATATGGACATCTATATGGCTTATGAAGCACCAGAAGGAGTCTATGAGTATGTATAGAAAGCCCAAGATCGAGGACTCTTTGGCCAGAAATATGTTCAGGAGGTCAAAAGGGGACCTCTGTATAGCTGATTTATCATCAAAAGGAGTCTATAACTTTCTATAGTTTGAAAAATTTTGATTACACTTTGACCACAAATAAGTTCAAAAGGTCAGATATGGACATCTATATGGCTTATGAAGCATCAGAAGGCGTCTATGAGTATGTATAGAAAGCCCAAGATCAAGGACTCTTTGGCCAGAAATATGTTCAGGAGGTCAAATGGGGCCCTCTGTAAAGCTGATTTATCATCAAAAGGAGTCTATAACTTTATATAGTTTGAAAAAATGTTAGGACACTTTGACCACAAGTAAGTTCAAAAGGTCAGATATGGACATCTATATGGCTTATGAAGCATCAGAAGGAGTCTATGAGTATGTATAGAAAGCCCAAGATAGAGGTCTCTTTGGCCAGAAATATGTTCCTTGGGTCAAATATGGAATTCTGTATGTCTGACGTAACATCAGAAAGAGTCAACAAGTATATATGGAAAGATCAAGTTTCGAGTACTCACTCCATGGCCAGAAAAAAATTCGGTAGGTCAAATATGGACTTTTGTCAGGATGATATAACATCCGAAGATATCAGTCTGAATGTATAGTGTTAATCTTTTAGGACTCTTTGGCCAGAAATATGTTCAGTAGGTCAGAAGGGGACCTCTGTATAGCTGATTTATCATCAAAAGGAGTCTATAACTTTCTATAGTTTGAAAAAATGTCAGGACACTTTGACCACAAATAAGTTCAAAAGGTCAGATATGGACATCTATATGGCTTATGAAGCATCGAAGGCGTCTATGAGTATGTATAGAAAGCCCAAGATCAAGGACTCTTTGGCCAGAAACATGTTCAGGAGGTCAAATGGGGCCCTCTGTCTAGCTGATTTATCATCAAAAGGAGTCTATAACTTTATATAGTTTGAAAAAATGTTAGGACACTTTGACCACAAGTAAGTTCAAAAGGTCAGATATGGACATCTATATGGCTTATGAAGCATCAGAAGGAGTCTATGAGTATGTATAGAAAGCCCATAGATCAAGGACTCTTTGGTCAGAAATATGTTCAGGAGGTCAAAAGGGGCCCTCTGTCTAGCTGATTTATCATCAAAAGGAGTCTATAACTTTATATAGTTTGAATTTTTTTTAGGACACTTTGACAAGAAATAAGTTCAAAAGGATAGATATGGATATCTATATGGCTTATGAAGCATCAGAAGGAGTCTATGAGTATGTATAGAAAGCCCAAGATAGAGGTCTCTTTGGCCAGAAATATGTTCCTTGGGTCAAATATGTAATTCTGTATGTCTGACGTAACATCAGAAAGAGTCAACAAGTATATATGGAAAGATCAAGTTTCGAGTACTCACTCCATGGCCAGAAAAAAATTCGGTAGGTCAAATATGGACTTTTGTCAGGATGATATAACATCCGAAGATATCAGTCTGAATGTATAGTGTTAATCTTTTAGGACTCTTTGGCCAGAAATATGTTCAGTAGGTCAGAAGGGGACCTCTGTATAGCTGATTTATCATCAAAAGGAGTCTATAACTTTCTATAGTTTGAAAAAATGTTAGGACACTTTGACCACAAATAAGTTCAAAAGGTCAGATATGGACATCTATATGGCTTATGAAGCATCGAAGGCGTCTATGAGTATGTATAGAAAGCCCAAGATCAAGGACTCTTTGGCCAGAAATATGTTCAGGAGGTCAAAATGGGACCTCTGTATAGCTGATTTATCATCAAAAGGAGTCTATAACTTTCTATAGTTTGAAAAAATGTTAGGACACTTTGACCACAAATAAGTTCAAAAGGTCAGATATGGACATCTATATGGCTTATGAAGCATCAGAAGGCGTCTATGAGTATGTATAGAAAGCCCAAGATCAAGGACTCTTTGGCCAGAAATATGTTCAGTAGGTCAAAAGGGGACCTCTGTATAGCTGATTTATCATCAAAAGGAGTCTATAACTTTATATAGTTTTAATTTTTTTTAGGACACTTTGACCACAAATAAGTTCAAAGGGTCAGATATGGACATAGATGTCCATATCTGACCCTTTGAACTTATTTGTGGTCAAAGTGTCCTAAAAAAAATAAGTTCAAAAGGTTCAAAAGGTTCAAAAGGTTCAAAAAAAACCACAAATAAGTTCAAAAGGTCAGATATGGACATCTATATGGCTTATGAAGCATCAGAAGGAATCTATGAGTATGTATAGAAAGCCCCAAGATCAAGGACTGTTTGGCCAGAAATATGTTTAGGAGGTCAAAAGGGGACCTCTGTATAGCTGATTTATCATCAAAAGGAGTCTATAACTTTCTATAGTTTGAAAAATTTTGAGGACACTTTGACCACAAATAAGTTCAAATTGTCAGATATGGACATCTATATGGCTTATGAAGCATCAGAAGGCGTCTATGAGTATGTATAGAAAGCCCAAGATCAAGGACTCTTTGGCCAGAAATATGTTCAGGAGGTCAAATGGGGCCCTCTGTAAAGCTGATTTATCATCAAAAGGAGTCTATAACTTTATATAGTTTGAAAAAATGTTAGGACACTTTGACCACAAGTAAGTTCAAAAGGTCAGATATGGACATCTATATGGCTTATGAAGCATCAGAAGGAGTCTATGAGTATGTATAGAAAGCCCATAGATCAAGGACTCTTTGGTCAGAAATATGTTCAGGAGGTCAAAAGGGGCTCTCTGTCTAGCTGATTTATCATCAAAAGGAGTCTATAACTTTATATAGTTTGAATTTTTTTTAGGACACTTTGACAAGAAATAAGTTCAAAAGGATAGATATGGATATCTATATGGCTTATGAAGCATCAGAAGGAGTCTATGAGTATGTATAGAAAGCCCAAGATAGAGGTCTCTTTGGCCAGAAATATGTTCCTTGGGTCAAATATGGAATTCTGTATGTCTGACGTAACATCAGAAAGAGTCAACAAGTATATATGGAAAGATCAAGTTTCGAGTACTCACTCCATGGCCAGAAAAAAATTCGGTAGGTCAAATATGGACTTTTGTCAGGATGATATAACATCCGAAGATATCAGTCTGAATGTATAGTGTTAATCTTTTAGGACTCTTTGGCCAGAAATATGTTCAGTAGGTCAGAAGGGGACCTCTGTATAGCTGATTTATCATCAAAAGGAGTCTATAACTTTCTATAGTTTGAAAAAATGTCAGGACACTTTGACCACAAATAAGTTCAAAAGGTCAGATATGGACATCTATATGGCTTATGAAGCATCGAAGGCGTCTATGAGTATGTATAGAAAGCCCAAGATCAAGGACTCTTTGGCCAGAAATATGTTCAGGAGGTCAAAATGGGACCTCTGTATAGCTGATTTATCATCAAAAGGAGTCTATAACTTTCTATAGTTTGAAAAAATGTTAGGACACTTTGACCACAAATAAGTTCAAAAGGTCAGATATGGACATCTATATGGCTTATGAAGCATCAGAAGGAATCTATGAGTATGTATAGAAAGCCCCAAGATCAAGGACTGTTTGGCCAGAAATATGTTTAGGAGGTCAAAAGGGGACCTCTGTATAGCTGATTTATCATCAAAAGGAGTCTATAACTTTATATAGTTTTAATTTTTTTTAGGACACTTTGACCACAAATAAGTTCAAAGGGTCAGATATGGACATCTATATGGCTTATGAAGCATCAGAAGGAATCTATGAGTATGTATAGAAAGCCCCAAGATCAAGGACTGTTTGGCCAGAAATATGTTTAGGAGGTCAAAAGGGGACCTCTGTATAGCTGATTTATCATCAAAAGGAGTCTATAACTTTCTATAGTTTGAAAAATTTTGAGGACACTTTGACCACAAATAAGTTCAAATTGTCAGATATGGACATCTATATGGCTTATGAAGCACCAGAAGGAGTCTATAAGTATGTATAGAAAGCCCAAGATCGAGGACTATTTGGCCAGAAATATGTTCAGTAGGTCAAAAGATAGCTCTGTATAGCTGATTTATCATCAAAAGGAGTCTATAACTTTATATAGTTTGAAAAAATGTTAGGACACTTTGACCACAAGTAAGTTCAAAAGGTCAGATATGGACATCTATATGGACTAAATCATTCCAATGTTCATTAAAGACATAACGTGTGTTGTTGCATTGCATTGTATTGCATTGCATTGCATTGCAATGTATTGCAATGCAATGATTTGCGTTGCATTACATTCATTTGCATTGCTTTGCACTGCATTGCACTAAAGATCTAACGTTGTGCACTGAAAAATAACATATAGGTTATGCACTTTTCGCATTGCATTGCATTGCACACCAGAAGTAAATCATTCCCATGTTCATTAAAGACATAACGTGTGTTGTTGCATTGCATTGTATTGCATTGCATTGATTTGCATTGCTTTGCACTGCATTGCATTGCACTAACGATCTAACTTTGTGCACTGAAGAATAACATATGTTATGCACTTTTTGCATTGCATTGCACACCAGAACTACCTCATTCCCATGTTGATTAAAAACATAACGTGTGTTGTTGCATTGCATTGCATTGCATTGCATTGCATTTATTTGCATTGCTTTGCACTGAATGAACAAAGCATTGCATTGCATTGCACTAACGATCTAACGTTGTGCACTGAAGAATAACATATAGGTTATGCACGTATTGCATTGCATTGCACACCAGAACTAAATCATTCCCATGTTCATTAAAGACATAACGTGTGTTGTTGCATTGCATTGTATTGCATTGCATTGCTTTGCATTGCTTTGCATTGCTTTGCTTTGCTTTGCATTGCTTTGCATTGCTTTGCATTGCTTTGCATTGCATTGCTTTGCACTGCATTGCATTGCATTGCACTAACGATCTAACATTGTGCACTGAAAAATAACATATAGGTTATGCTCTTTTCGCATTGCATTGCACACCAGAACAAATCATTCCCAAGTTCATTATAGAGATAACGTTTGTTGGTGCATTGCATTGCATTGCATTGCACTAGCGATGTAACGTTGTGCACTCAAGAATAACATATAGGTTATGCACTTTTTGCATTTCATTGCATTGCACACCAGAACTACCTCATTCCCATGTTGATTAAAGACATAACGTGTGTTGTTGCATTGCATTGCATTGCATTGATTTGCAATGCCTTGTACTGCATTGCATTGCATTGCATTGCATTGCACTAACGATCTAACTTAGTGCACTGAAGAATAACATATAGGTTATGCACTTTTTGCATTGCATTGCATTGCACACTAGAACTTAACCATTCCCATGTTAATTAAAGAGATGGTATATGTGTTGTTGCATTGCATTGCACTAACGATCTAACGTTGTGCACTGAAGAATAACATATAGGTTATGCACTTTTCGCATTGCATTGCATTGCATTGCATACCAGACTACTAAATCATTCCCATGTTCATTTAAGAGATAACGTGTGTTGTTGCAATTGCATTGCATTGCATTTTATTGCACAAACGATCTAACGTTGTGCACTGAAGAAAAACATATAGGTTATGCACTTTTTGCATTGCATTGCATTGCACATCAGAACTAAATCATTCCCATGTTCATTAAAGAGATAATGTTTGTTGTTGCATTGCATTGCATTGCACAAACGATCTAACGTTGTGCTCTGAAGAATAACATATAGGTTATACACTTTTTGCATTGCATTGCACACCAGAAATAAATCATTCCCATGTTCTTTTAAGAGATGATATGTGTGTTGTTGCATTGCATTGCACTAGCGATGTAACGTTGTGCACTGAAGAATAACATATAGGTTATACACTTTTTGCATTGCATTGCACACTAGAACTTAACCATTCCCATGTTCATTAAAGAGATAACATATGTGTTGTTGCATTGCACAAACGATCTAACGTTGTGCACTGAAGAAAAACATATTTATACACTTTTTGCATTGCATTGCACACTAGAACTTAACCATTCCCATGTTCATTAAAGAGATAACATGTGTGCTGTTGCATTGCATTGCACTAACGATCTAACGTTGTGCATTGAAGAATAACATATGTTATGCACTTTTTGCATTGCATTGCACACCAGAACTACCTCATTCCCATGTTGATTAAAAACATAACGTGTTGTTGCATTGCATTGCATTGCATTGCATTGCATTTATTTGCATTGCTTTGCACTGCATTGCATTGCATTGCATTGCATTGCATTGCATTGCATTGCATTGCATTGCACTAACGATCTAACGTTGTGCACTGAAAAATAACATATAGGTTATGCTCTTTTCGCATTGCATTGCATTGCACACTAGAACTTAACCATTCCCATGTTCATTAAAGAGATGGTATGTGTGTTATTGCATTGCATTGCACTAACGATCTAACGTTGTGCACTGAAGAATAACATATAGGTTATGCACTTTTCGCATTGCATTGCATACCAGACTACTAAATCATTCCCATGTTCATTAAAGTGACAACATATAGGTTATGCACGTATTGCATTGCATTGCACACCAGAACTAAATCATTCCCATGTTCATTAAAGACATAACGTGTGTTGTTGCATTGCATTGCATTGCATTGTATTGCATTGCATTGCATTGCATTGCATTGCATTGCATTGCTTTGCATTGCTTTGCATTGCATTGCATTGCTTTGCTTTGCTTTGCATTGCTTTGCATTGCTTTGCATTGCTTTGCATTGCTTTGCATTGCTTTGCATTGCTTTGCACTGCATTGCATTGCATTGCATTGCACTAACGATCTAACGTTGTGCACTGAAAAATAACATATAGGTTATGCTCTTTTCGCATTGCATTGCACACCAGAACAAAATCATTCCCAAGTTCATTATAGAGATGATATGTGTGTTGTTGCATTGCATTGCATTGCATTGCATTGCACTAACGATCTAACTTTGTGCACGAAAGAATAACATATAGGTTATGCACTTTTTGCATTTCATTGCACACCAGACCTAAATCATTCCCATGTTCATTAAAGAGATAACGTTTGTTGGTGCATTGCATTGCATTGCATGATCTAACGTTGTGCATTGAAGAATAACATATAGGCTATGCACTTCTTGCATTGCATTACACACCAGAAGTAACTCATTCTCAAACTACATTGCGTTTTGCTTTGAGGAAATACAATATGTGCTACTGCATTGCATTTCACACAAGATCAAACTTTGTGCATTGAAGAATAACACATAAGCAATGAGTGCATCACAAACATACAATAACTATCTCAACTATCTACATTCCACTGCATAAAATATCTCTAACTGATATAGTTAGATATAATAATAATACATTATTATTCAACGCTAATTCTTATGTAATGCAAGAGGTAAATGCAATAATTTCCCTTAGAAGAATAAATGAATAAGTAAGTTATTGTGCAATGCCAATGCACATATGTCATGTGTCAAATCAGGCCTACAGAGGTCCCTCTTGTCTTATATAACATCACAAGAAGTCAGTCTTGTATGTTTGTAAGCCAGACAGTAGTCCATATTTGACTGATTGAACATATTTTTGGCAAAAGAGTCCTCAAAAGGTATTTTGTGTATATTATAAACTTATAGACTCCTTCTGATGTTAAATCAGCCATATAGAGGTGCATATTTGACCTATTGAACTTATTTCTGGTCAAAGGGTCCTCAAAGGTTTTTAAACAAACTTATAGACTCCTTCTGATGTTACATCACCCATAAAAAAAAAGAGTACATTTTTGACCTACTAAACATATTTCTGCCAAGAGACCATGAAACTTAACTTACTATACGTACATATTGACTTCTCGTGATGTTAACTCAGGCAAGGAGTAGTCGATATTTGACCGATTGAACACATTTTTGGCCAAAGAGGCCTCGAAATGTTTTTTTTTTTTACTCTTATAAATTTATAGACTCCTTCTGATGTTAAATCAGCCATATTTCAACTACTGGGAAAAAGAGTACTCGATCTTGAACTTTCTGTACATACTCTAGACATCTTCTGATGCTTCATAAGCCATTTAGAAGTCCATATCTGACCTGTTAAACTTATTTCTGGTCAATGGGTCCTTAAAAGGTTTTAAATATATATAATCTTATATAATATATAATACTTAAGCTATATAATCTTATAGACTAATTCTGATGTTAAATCAGCCATACAGAGGTCACTTTTTTTTACCTCAGTCCATATGTGACCCAAGGAACATATTTCTAATATATAATACTTAAGCTATATAAACTTATAGACTCCTTCTGATAATAAATCAGCTATACAAAGGTCACCTTTTGACCTTCTGAACATATTTCAGGCCAAAGAGTTCTTGAACATTGTCTTGCTATACTACAGACTGACTTCTTGTGATGTTATATTAACCAGCCAGTGGTCTATTTTTGACCTACTGTACATATTTATGGCCAGAGTCAGTGAACATCAACTCACTATACATATAGACTTACTTCTCGTAATGTAAAATCAGGCAGACAGTAGTCCATATTTGACTGATTGAGTTCTCAAAAGGATTTTGTCTAAATGTATAAACTCCTTCTGATGTTAAATCAGCCATACAGAAGTCCATATTTGACCTTCTGAACATATTTCTGGCCAGAGACCTTGAACATTTACCTTACTATTTATATTTCTCCTACCATAAAGACTTCTCTTGATGTTATGTCAGCCAGACTGTAGCCATATTTGACTGATTTAACATGTTTTTGGCCAAAGAATCCTCAAAATGTTTTTTACTCTTAGAAACTCATAGACTCCTGATGTTAAATCAGCCATACAGAAGTCCATATTTGACCCAAGGAATATATTTTTGGCCATAGAGTTCTCGATCTTGACCTTTCTATACATACTCATAGACTCCTTCTAATGTTACATAAGCCATATAGATATCCATATCTGACCTTTTGAACTTATTTCTGGTCATCAAAAGTTTTTAAACTATATAAAGTTATAGACTCTTTCTGATGATAAATCAGCTATTCAGAGGTCCCCTTTTGACCTATTGAACATATTTCTGGCCAAAGAGTCCTAAATGATTAACACTATACATTCAGACTGATATCTTCGGATGTTATATCTTCCTGACAAAAGTCCATATTTGACATACTGAATTTTCTTCTGGCCAAGGAGTACTCGAAACTTGACCTTTCCATACAGACTTGTTGACTCTTTCTGATGTTACGTCAGACATACAGAATTCCATATTTTGACCCAAGGAACATATTTCTTGCCAAAGAGTCCTCGATCTTGTGCTTTCTATACATACTCATAGACTCCTTCTGATGCCTCATAAGCCATATAGATGTCCATATCTGACCTTTTGAACTTATTTGTGGTCAAAGTGTCCTAAAAAAAATTCAAACTATATAAAGTTATAGACTCCTTTTGATGATAAGTCAGCTATACAGAGGTCCCCTTTTGACCTCCTGAACATGTTTCTGGCCAAAGAGTCCTTGATCTTGGGGCTTTCTATACATACTCATAGACTCCTTCTGGTGCTTCATAAGCCATATAGAAGTCCATATCTGACCTTTTGAACTTATTTGTGGTCAAAGTGTCCTAACATTTTTTCAAACTATAGAAAGTTATAGACTCCTTTTGATGATAAATCAGCTATACAGAGGTCCCCTTTTGAACTACTGAACATATTTCTGGCCAAAGAGTCCTCGATCTTGTGCTTTCTATACATACTCATAGACTCCTTCTGATGCCTCATAAGCCATATAGATGTCCATATCCGACCTTTTGAACTTATTTGTGGTCAAAGTTTCCTAAAAAAAATTCAAACTATATAAAGTTATAGACTCCTTTTGATGATAAATCAGCTATACAGAGGTCCCCTTTTGATCTCCTGAACATGTTTCTGGCCAAAGAGTCCTCGATATTGGGATTTCTATACATACTCATAGACTCCTTCTGGTGCTTCATAAGCCATATAGATGTCCATATCTGACCTTTTGAACTTATTTGTGGTCAAAGTGTCCTAAAAAAAATTCAAACTATATAAAGTTATAGACTCCTTTTGATGATAAATCAGCTATACAGAGGTCCCCTTTTGACCTCCTGAACATGTTTCTGGCCAAAGAGTCCTTGATCTTATGCTTTCTATACATACTCATAGATTCCTTCTGATGCTTCATAAGCCATATAGATGTCCATATCTGACCTGTTGAACTTATTTGTGGTCAAAGTGTCCTAACATGTTTTCAAACTATATAAAGTTATAGACTCCTTTTGATGATAAGTCAGCTATACAGAGGTCCCCTTTTGATCTCCTGAACATGTTTCTGGCCAAAGAGTCATCGCATTTGGGATTTCTATACATACTCATAGACTCCTTCTGGTGCTTCATAAGCCATATAGATGTCCATATCTGACATTTTGAACTTATTTGTGGTCAAAGTGTCCTAAAAAAAAATTCAAACTATATAAAGTTATAGACTCCTTTTGATGATAAATCAGATATACAGAGCTGACCTTTTGAATTTATTTGTGGTCAAAGTGTCCTAACATTTTTTCAAACTATAGAAAGTTATAGACTCCTTTTGATGATAAATCAGCTATACAGAGGTCCCCTTTTGAACTACTGAACATATTTCTGGCCTTTTGACCTCCTGAACATGTTTCTGGCCAAAGAGTCCTTGATCTTATGCTTTCTATACATACTCATAGATTCCTTCTGATGCTTCATAAGCCATATAGATGTCCATATCTGACCTTTTGAACTTATTTGTGGTCAAAGTGTCCTAACATGTTTTCAAACTATATAAAGTTTATAGACTTCTTTTGATGATAAATCAGCTAGACAGAGGGCCCCTTTTGATCTACTGAACATGTTTCTGGCCAAAGAGTCCTCAATCTTGGGCTTTCTATACATACTCATAGATTCCTTCTGATGCTTCATAAGCCATATAGATGTCCATATCTGACCTTTTGAACTTATTTGTGGTCAAAGTGTCCTAACATGTTTTCAAACTATATAAAGTTTATAGACTTCTTTTGATGATAAATCAGCTATACAGAGGTCCCCTTTTGACCTCCTGAACATGTTTCTGGCCAAAGAGTCCTTGATCTTATGCTTTCTATACATACTCATAGATTCCTTCTGATGCTTCATAAGCCATATAGATGTCCATATCTGACCTGTTGAACTTATTTGTGGTCAAAGTGTCCTAACATGTTTTCAAACTATATAAAGTTATAGACTCCTTTTGATGATAAGTCAGCTATACAGAGGTCCCCTTTTGATCTCCTGAACATGTTTCTGGCCAAAGAGTCATCGCATTTGGGATTTCTATACATACTCATAGACTCCTTCTGGTGCTTCATAAGCCATATAGATGTCCATATCTGACATTTTGAACTTATTTGTGGTCAAAGTGTCCTAAAAAAAAATTCAAACTATATAAAGTTATAGACTCCTTTTGATGATAAATCAGCTATACAGAGCTGACCTTTTGAATTTATTTGTGGTCAAAGTGTCCTAACATTTTTTCAAACTATAGAAAGTTATAGACTCCTTTTGATGATAAATCAGCTATACAGAGGTCCCCTTTTGAACTACTGAACATATTTCTGGCCTTTTGACCTCCTGAACATGTTTCTGGCCAAAGAGTCCTCAATCTTGGGCTTTCTATACATACTCATAGATTCCTTCTGATGCTTCATAAGCCATATAGATGTCCATATCTGACCTTTTGAACTTATTTGTGGTCAAAGTGTCCTCAAAATATTTCAAACAATAGAAAGTTATAGACTCCTTTTGATGATAAATCAGCTATACAGAGGTCCCCTTTTGACCTCCTGTTCATATTTCTGGCCAAAGAGTCCTTGATCTTGGGCTTTCTATACATACTCATAGACTCCTTCTGGTGCTTCATAAGCCATATAGATGTCCATATCTGACCTTTTGAACTTATTTGTGGTCAAAGTGTCATAAAAAAATTCAAACTATATAAAGTTATAGACTCCTTTTGATGATAAGTCAGCTATACAGAGGTCCCCTTTTGATCTCCTGAACATGTTTCTGGCCAAAGAGTCCTCGATATTGGGATTTCTATACATACTCATAGACTCCTTCTGGTGCTTCATAAGCCATATAGATGTCCATATCTGACCTTTTGAACTTATTTCTGGTCATCAAATTTTTTAATCTATATAAAGTTATAGACTCTTTCTGATGATAAATCCGCTATTCAGAGGTCCCCTTTTGACCTACTGAACATATTTCTGTCCAAAGAGTCCTCGATCTTATGCTTTCTGTACATATAGACTCCTTCTGGTGCTTCATAAGCCATATAGATGTCCATATCTGACCTTTTGAACTTATTTGTGGTCAAAGTGTCATAAAAAAATTCAAACTATATAAAGTTATAGACTCCTTTTGATGATAAGTCAGCTATACAGAGGTCCCCTTTTGAACTACTGAACATATTTCTGGCCAAAGAGTCCTCGATCTTATGCTTTCTATACATACTCATAGACTCCTTCTGGTGATTCATAAGCCATATAGATGTCCATATCTGACCTTTTGAACTTATTTGTGGTCAAAGTGTCCTAAAAAAAATTCAAACTATATAAAGTTATAGACTCCTTTTGATGATAAATCAGCTATACAGAGGGCCCCTTTTGACCTCCTGAACATATTTCTGGCTAAAGAGTCTTCGATCTTGGGCTTTCTATACATACTTCTAGACTCCTTCTGATGCTTCATAAGCCATATAGATTTCCATATCTGACATTTTGAACTTATTTGTGGTCAAAGTGTCCTGAAAAGTTTTCAAACTATAGAAAGTTATAGACTCCTTTTGATGATAAATCAGCTATACAGAGGTCCCCGTTTGACCTCCAGAACATATTTCTGGCCAAAGAGTCCTCGATCTTGGGCTTTCTATACTCATAGACTCCTTCTGATGCTTCATAAGCCATATAGATTTCCATATCTGACCTTTTGAACTTATTTGTGGTCAAAGTGTCCTAAAAAAATTCAAACTATATAAAGTTATAGACTCCTTTTGATGATAAATCAGCTATACAGAGGTCCCCTTTTGACCTCCAGAACATATTTCTGGCCAAAGAGTCCTCGATCTTGGGCTTTCTATACATACTCATAGACTCCTTCTGATGCCTCATAAGCCATATAGATGTCCATATCTGACCTTTTGAACTTATTTGTGGTCAAAGTGTCCTAAAAAAAATTCAAACTATATAAAGTTATAGACTCCTTTTGATGATAAATCAGCTATACAGAGGTCCCCTTTTGACCTCCTGAACATATTTCTGGCCAAACAGTCCTCAATCTTGGGCTTTCTATACATACTCATAGACTCCTTCTGATGCCTCATAAGCCATATAGATGTCCATATCTGACCTTTTGAACTTATTTGTGGTCAAAGTGTCCTAAAAAAAATTCAAACTATATAAAGTTATAGACTCCTTTTGATGATAAATCAGCTATACAGAGGTCCCCTTCTGACCTACTGAACATATTTCTGGCCAAAGAGTCCTCGATCTTGCGTTTTCTATACATACTCATAGACTCCTTCTGATGCTTCATAAGCCATATAGATTTCCATATCTGACCTTTTGAACTTATTTGTGGTCAAAGTGTCCTCAAAATTTTTCAAACTATATAAAGTTATAGACTCCTTTAGATGATAAATCAGCTATACAGAGGTCCCCTTTTGACCTCCTAAACATATTTCTGGCCAAAGAGTCCTTGATCTTGGGCTTTCTATACATATAGACTCCTTCTGATGCCTCATAAGCCATATAGATGTCCATATCTGACCTTTTGAACTTATTTGTGGTCAAAGTGTCCTAAAAAAAATTCAAACTATATAAAGTTATAGACTACTTTTGATGATAAATCAGATATACAGAGGTCCCCGTTTGACCTCCAGAACATATTTCTGGCCAAAGAGTCCTCGATCTTGGGCTTTCTATACTCATAGACTCCTTCTGATGCTTCATAAGCCATATAGATGTCCATATCTGACCTTTTGAACTTATTTGTGGTCAAAGTGTCATAAAAAAATTCAAACTATATAAAGTTATAGACTCCTTTTGATGATAAATCAGCTATACAGAGGTCCCCTTTTGACCTCCTGAACATATTTCTGGCCAAAGAGTCCTCGATCTTATGCTTTCTATACATACTCATAGATTCCTTCTGATGCTTCATAAGCCATATCGATGTCCATATCTGACCTTTTGAACTTATTTGTGGTCAAAGTGTCCTAACATGTTTTCAAACTATATAAAGTTTATAGACTTCTTTTGATGATAAATCAGCTAGACAGAGGTCCCCTTTTGATCTACTGAACATGTTTCTGGCCAAAGAGTCCTCGATCTTGGGCTTTCTATACATACTCATAGACTCCTTCTGATGCTTCATAAGCCATATAGATGTCCATATCTGACCTTTTGAACTTATTTGTGGTCAAAGTGTCCTAACATGTTTTCAAACTATATAAAGTTTATAGACTTCTTTTGATGATAAATCAGCTAGACAGAGGTCCCCTTTTGATCTACTGAACATGTTTCTGGCCAAAGAGTCCTCGATCTTGGGCTTTCTATACATACTCATAGATTCCTTCTGATGCTTCATAAGCCATATAGATGTCCATATCTGACCTTTTGAACTTATTTGTGGTCAAAGTGTCCTAACATGTTTTCAAACTATATAAAGTTTATAGACTTCTTTTGATGATAAATCAGCTAGACAGAGGGCCCCTTTTGATCTACTGAACATGTTTCTGGCCAAAGAGTCCTCGATCTTGGGCTTTCTATACATACTCATAGATTCCTTATGATGCTTCATAAGCCATATAGATGTCCATATCTGACCTTTTGAACTTATTTGTGGTCAAAGTGTCATAAAAAAATTCAAACTATATAAAGTTATAGACTCCTTTTGATGATAAGTCAGCTATACAGAGGTCCCCTTTTGATCTCCTGAACATGTTTCTGGCCAAAGAGTCCTCGATATTGGGATTTCTATACATACTCATAGACTCCTTCTGGTGCTTCATAAGCCATATAGATGTCCATATCTGACCTTTTGAACTTATTTGTGGTCAAAGTGTCCTAAAAAAAATTCAAACTATATAAAGTTATAGACTCCTTTTGATGATAAATCAGCTATACAGAGGTCCCCTTTTGATCTACTGAACATGTTTCTGGCCAAAGAGTCCTTGATCTTGGGCTTTCTATACATACTCATAGATTCCTTCTGATGCTTCATAAGCCATATAGATGTCCATATCTGACCTTTTGAACTTATTTCTGGTCATCAAATTTTTTAATCTATATAAAGTTATAGACTCTTTCTGATGATAAATCAGCTATTCAGAGGTCCCCTTTTGACCTACTGAACATATTTCTGTCCAAAGAGTCCTCGATCTTATGCTTTCTGTACATATAGACTCCTTCTGGTGCTTCATAAGCCATATAGATGTCCATATCTGACCTTTTGAACTTATTTGTGGCCAAAATGTCCTAAAAAAATTCTAACTATATAAAGTTATAGACTCCTTTTGATGATAAATCAGCTATACAGAGGTCCCCATTTGACCTCCAGAACATATTTCTGGCCAAAGAGTCCTCGATCTTGGGCTTTCTATACTCATAGACTCCTTCTGATGCTTCATAAGCCATATAGATTTCCATATCTGACCTTTTGAACTTATTTGTGGTCAAAGTGTCCTAAAATAAATTGAAACTATATAAAGTTATAGACTCCTTTTGATGATGTCAGCTATACAGAGGTCCCCTTTTGACCTCCAGAACATATTTCTGGCCAAAGAGTCCTCGATCTTGGGCTTTCTATACATACTCATAGACTCCTTCTGATGCTTCATAAGCAATATAGATTTCCATATCTGACATTTTGAACTTATTTGTGGTCAAAGTGTCCTAAAATTTTTCAAACTATATAAAGTTATAGACTCCTTTTGATGATAAATCAGCTATACAGAGGGCCCCTTCTGACCTACTGAACATATTTCTGGCCAAAGAGTCCTCGATCTTGCGTTTTCTATACATACTCATAGACTCCTTCTGATGCTTCATAAGCCATATAGATGTCCATATCTGACCTTTTGAACTTATTTGTGGTCAAAGTGTCCTAAAAAAAATTCAAACTATGTAAGTTATAGAATCCTTTTGATGATAAATCAGCTATACAGAGGTTCCATTTTGACCTACTGAACATATTTCTGGCCAAAGAGTCCTTGGTCTTGGGCTTTCTATACATACTCATAGACGCCTTCTGATGCTTCATAAGCCATATAGATGTCCATATCTGACCTTTTGAACTTATTTGTGGTCAAAGTGTCCTAACATTTTTTCAAACTATATAAAGTTATAGACTCCTTTTGATGATAAATCAGCTATACAGAGGTCCCCTTTTGAACTCATGAACATAATTCTGGCCTAAGAGTCCTCGATCTTGGGCTTTCTATACATACTCATAGACTCCTTCTGGTGCTTCATAAGCCATATAGATGTCCATATCTGACCTTTTGAACTTATTTGTGGCCAAAATGTCCTAAAAAAATTCTAACTATATAAAGTTATAGACTCCTTTTGATGATAAATCAGCTATACAGAGGTCCCATTTTGACCTCCTGAACATATTTCTGGCCAAAGAGTCCTCGATCTTGGGCTTTCTATACATACTCATAGACTCCTTCTGAATTTTCATAAGCCATATAGATGTCCATATCTGACCTTTTGAACTTATTTGTGGTCAAAGTGTCCTAACATTTTTTCAAACTATATAAAGTTATAGACTCCTTTTGATGATAAATCAGCTATACAGAGGTCCCCTTTTGACCTCCAGAACATATTTCTGGCCAAAGAGTCCTCGATCTTGGGCTTTCTATACATACTCATAGACTCCTTCTGAATTTTCATAAGCCATATAGATGTCCATATCTGACCTTTTGAACTTATTTGTGGTCAAAGTGTCCTAACATTTTTTCAAACTATATAAAGTTATAGACTCCTTTTGATGATAAATCAGCTATACAGAGGTCCCCTTTTGACCTCCTGAACATATTTCTGGCCAAAGAGTCCTCGATCTTGCGTTTTCTATACATACTCATAGACTTCTTCTGATGCTTCATAAGCCATATAGATTTCCATATCTTACCTTTTGAACTTATTTGTGGTCAAAGTGTCCTCAAAATTTTTCAAACTATATAAAGTTATAGACTCCTTTAGATGATAAATCAGCTATACAGAGGTCCCCTTTTGACCTCCTAAACATATTTCTGGCCAAAGATTCCTGGATCTTGCGTTTTCTATACATACTCATAGACTCCTTCTGATGCCTCATAAGCCATATAGATGTCCATATCTGACCTTTTGAACTTATATGTGGTCAAAGTGTCCTAAAAAAACTTCAAACTATATAAAGTTATAGACTACTTTTGATGATAAATCAGATATACAGAGGTCCCCGTTTGACCTCCAGAACATATTTCTGGCCAAAGAGTCTTCGATCTTGGGCTTTCTATACATACTTCTAGACTCCTTCTGATGCTTCATAAGCCATATAGATTTCCATATCTGACATTTTGAACTTATTTGTGGTCAAAGTGTCCTGAAAAGTTTTCAAACTATAGAAAGTTATAGACTCCTTTTGATGATAAATCAGATATACAGAGGTCCCCGTTTGACCTCCAGAACATATTTCTGGCCAAAGAGTCCTCGATCTTGGGCTTTCTATACTCATAGACTCCTTCTGATGCTTCATAAGCCATATAGATTTCCATATCTGACCTTTTGAACTTATTTGTGGTCAAAGTGTCCTAAAAAAAAATTCAAACTATATAAAGTTATAGACTCCTTTTGATGATAAATCAGCTATACAGAGGTCCCCTTTTGACCTCCTGAACATATTTCTGGCCAAAGAGTCCTCGATCTTGCGTTTTCTATACATACTCATAGACTCCTTCTGATGCTTCATAAGCCATATAGATTTCCATATCTGACCTTTTGAACTTATTTGTGGTCAAAGTGTCCTAACATTTTTTCAAACTATATAAAGTGATAGACTCCTTTTGATGATAAATCAGCTATACAGAGGTCCCCTGTTGACCTACTGAACATATTTCTGGCCAAAAAGTCCTCGATCTTGGGCTTTCTATACATACTCATAGACTCCTTCTGATGCTTCATAAGCAATATAGATTTCCATATCTGACATTTTGAACTTATTTGTGGTCAAAGTGTCCTAAAATTTTTCAAACTATATAAAGTTATAGACTCCTTTTGATGATAAATCAGCTATACAGAGGGCCCCTTCTGACCTACTGAACATATTTCTGGCCAAAGAGTCCTCGATCTTGCGTTTTCTATACATACTCATAGACTCCTTCTGATGCTTCATAAGCCATATAGATGTCCATATCTGACCTTTTGAACTTATTTGTGGTCAAAGTGTCCAAAATTTTTTCAAACTATAGAAAGTTATAGACTTCTTTTGATGATGTCAGCTATACAGAGGTCCCCTTTTGACCTCCAGAACATATTTCTGGCCAAAGAGTCCTCGATCTTGGGCTTTCTATTCATACTCATAGACTCCTTCTGATGCTTCATAAGCCATATAGATGTCCATATCTGACCTTTTGAACTTATTTGTGGTCAAAGTGTCCTCAAAATTTTTCAAACTATATAAAGTTATAGACTCCTTTAGATGATAAATCAGCTATACAGAGGTCCCCTTTTGACCTCCTAAACATATTTCTGGCCAAAGATTCCTGGATCTTGGGCTTTCTATACATATAGACTCCTTCTGATGCCTCATAAGCCATATAGATGTCCATATCTGACCTTTTGAACTTATTTGTGGTCAAAGTGTCCTAAAAAAAATTCAAACTATATAAAGTTATAGACTCCTTTTGATGATAAATCAGCTATACAGAGGTCCCCTTTTGACCTCCTGAACATATTTCTGGCCAAAGAGTCCTCGATCTTGCGTTTTCTATACATACTCATAGACTCCTTCTGATGCTTCATAAGCCATATAGATTTCCATATCTTACCTTTTGAACTTATTTGTGGTCAAAGTGTCCTCAAAATTTTTCAAACTATATAAAGTTATAGACTCCTTTAGATGATAAATCAGCTATACAGAGGTCCCCTTTTGACCTCCTAAACATATTTCTGGCCAAAGATTCCTGGATCTTGGGCTTTCTATACATATAGACTCCTTCTGATGCCTCATAAGCCATATAGATGTCCATATCTGACCTTTTGAACTTATATGTGGTCAAAGTGTCCTAAAAAAAATTCAAACTATATAAAGTTATAGACTACTTTTGATGATAAATCAGATATACAGAGGTCCCCGTTTGACCTCCAGAACATATTTCTGGCCAAAGAGTCTTCGATCTTGGGCTTTCTATACATACTTCTAGACTCCTTCTGATGCTTCATAAGCCATATAGATTTCCATATCTGACATTTTGAACTTATTTGTGGTCAAAGTGTCCTGAAAAGTTTTCAAACTATAGAAAGTTATAGACTCCTTTTGATGATAAATCAGACATACAGAGGTCCCCGTTTGACCTCCAGAACATATTTCTGGCCAAAGAGTCCTCGATCTTGGGCTTTCTATACTCATAGACTCCTTCTGATGCTTCATAAGCCATATAGATTTCCATATCTGACCTTTTGAACTTATTTGTGGTCAAAGTGTCCTAAAAAAAATTCAAACTATATAAAGTTATAGACTCCTTTTGATGATAAATCAGCTATACAGAGGTCCCCTTTTGACCTCCTGAACATATTTCTGGCCAAAGAGTCCTCGATCTTGCGTTTTCTATACATACTCATAGACTCCTTCTGATGCTTCATAAGCCATATAGATTTCCATATCTGACCTTTTGAACTTATTTGTGGTCAAAGTGTCCTAACATTTTTTCAAACTATATAAAGTGATAGACTCCTTTTGATGATAAATCAGCTATACAGAGGTCCCCTGTTGACCTACTGAACATATTTCTGGCCAAAAAGTCCTCGATCTTGGGCTTTCTATACATACTCATAGACTCCTTCTGATGCTTCATAAGCAATATAGATTTCCATATCTGACATTTTGAACTTATTTGTGGTCAAAGTGTCCTAAAATTTTTCAAACTATATAAAGTTATAGACTCCTTTTGATGATAAATCAGCTATACAGAGGGCCCCTTCTGACCTACTGAACATATTCTGGCCAAAGAGTCCTCGATCTTGCGTTTTCTATACATACTCATAGACTCCTTCTGATGCTTCATAAGCCATATAGATGTCCATATCTGACCTTTTGAACTTATTTGTGGTCAAAGTGTCCTAAAAAAAATTCAAACTATGTAAGTTATAGAATCCTTTTGATGATAAATCAGCTATACAGAGGTTCCATTTTGACCTACTGAACATATTTCTGGCCAAAGAGTCCTTGGTCTTGGGCTTTCTATACATACTCATAGACGCCTTCTGATGCTTCATAAGCCATATAGATGTCCATATCTGACCTTTTGAACTTATTTGTGGTCAAAGTGTCCTAACATTTTTTCAAACTATATAAAGTTATAGACTCCTTTTGATGATAAATCAGCTATACAGAGGTCCCCTTTTGAACTCATGAACATAATTCTGGCCTAAGAGTCCTCGATCTTGGGCTTTCTATACATACTCATAGACTCCTTCTGGTGCTTCATAAGCCATATAGATGTCCATATCTGACCTTTTGAACTTATTTGTGGCCAAAATGTCCTAAAAAAATTCTAACTATATAAAGTTATAGACTCCTTTTGATGATAAATCAGCTATACAGAGGTCCCATTTTGACCTCCTGAACATATTTCTGGCCAAAGAGTCCTCGATTTTGGGCTTTCTATACATACTCATAGACTCCTTCTGAATTTTCATAAGCCATATAGATGTCCATATCTGACCTTTTGAACTTATTTGTGGTCAAAGTGTCCTAACATTTTTTCAAACTATATAAAGTTATAGACTCCTTTTGATGATAAATCAGCTATACAGAGGTCCCCTTTTGACCTCCAGAACATATTTCTGGCCAAAGAGTCCTCGATCTTGGGCTTTCTATACATACTCATAGACTCCTTCTGAATTTTCATAAGCCATATAGATGTCCATATCTGACCTTTTGAACTTATTTGTGGTCAAAGTGTCCTAACATTTTTTCAAACTATATAAAGTTATAGACTCCTTTTGATGATAAATCAGCTATACAGAGGTCCCCTTTTGACCTCCAGAACATATTTCTGGCCAAAGAGTCCTCAATCTTGGGCTTTCTATACATACTCATAGACTCCTTCTGATGCTTCATAAGCCATATAGATGTCCATATCTGACCTTTTGAACTTATTTGTGGTCAAAGTGTCCTCAAAATATTTCAAACAATAGAAAGTTATAGACTCCTTTTGATGATAAATCAGATATACAGAGGTCCCCGTTTGACCTCCAGAACATATTTCTGGCCAAAGAGTCTTCGATCTTGGGCTTTCTATACATACTTCTAGACTCCTTCTGATGCTTCATAAGCCATATAGATTTCCATATCTGACATTTTGAACTTATTTGTGGTCAAAGTGTCCTCAAAATTTTTCAAACTATAGAAAGTTATAGACTCCTTTTGATTATAAATCAGCTATACAGAGGTCCCCTTTTGACCTCCTGAACATATTTCTGGCCAAAGAGTCCTCGATCTTGCGTTTTCTATACATACTCATAGACTCCTTCTGATGCTTCATAAGCCATATAGATTTCCATATCTTACCTTTTGAACTTATTTGTGGTCAAAGTGTCCTCAAAATTTTTCAAACTATATAAAGTTATAGACTCCTTTAGATGATAAATCAGCTATACAGAGGTCCCCTTTTGACCTCCTAAACATATTTCTGGCCAAAGATTCCTGGATCTTGCGTTTTCTATACATACTCATAGACTCCTTCTGATGCCTCATAAGCCATATAGATGTCCATATCTGACCTTTTGAACTTATATGTGGTCAAAGTGTCCTAAAAAAAATTCAAACTATATAAAGTTATAGACTACTTTTGATGATAAATCAGATATACAGAGGTCCCCGTTTGACCTCCAGAACATATTTCTGGCCAAAGAGTCTTCGATCTTGGGCTTTCTATACATACTTCTAGACTCCTTCTGATGCTTCATAAGCCATATAGATTTCCATATCTGACATTTTGAACTTATTTGTGGTCAAAGTGTCCTGAAAAGTTTTCAAACTATAGAAAGTTATAGACTCCTTTTGATGATAAATCAGATATACAGAGGTCCCCGTTTGACCTCCAGAACATATTTCTGGCCAAAGAGTCCTCGATCTTGGGCTTTCTATACTCATAGACTCCTTCTGATGCTTCATAAGCCATATAGATTTCCATATCTGACCTTTTGAACTTATTTGTGGTCAAAGTGTCCTAAAAAAAATTCAAACTATATAAAGTTATAGACTCCTTTTGATGATAAATCAGCTATACAGAGGTCCCCTTTTGACCTCCTGAACATATTTCTGGCCAAAGAGTCCTCGATCTTGCGTTTTCTATACATACTCATAGACTCCTTCTGATGCTTCATAAGCCATATAGATTTCCATATCTGACCTTTTGAACTTATTTGTGGTCAAAGTGTCCTAACATTTTTTCAAACTATATAAAGTGATAGACTCCTTTTGATGATAAATCAGCTATACAGAGGTCCCCTGTTGACCTACTGAACATATTTCTGGCCAAAAAGTCCTCGATCTTGGGCTTTCTATACATACTCATAGACTCCTTCTGATGCTTCATAAGCAATATAGATTTCCATATCTGACATTTTGAACTTATTTGTGGTCAAAGTGTCCTAAAATTTTTCAAACTATATAAAGTTATAGACTCCTTTTGATGATAAATCAGCTATACAGAGGGCCCCTTCTGACCTACTGAACATATTTCTGGCCAAAGAGTCCTCGATCTTGCGTTTTCTATACATACTCATAGACTCCTTCTGATGCTTCATAAGCCATATAGATGTCCATATCTGACCTTTTGAACTTATTTGTGGTCAAAGTGTCCAAAATTTTTTAAAACTATAGAAAGTTATAGACTTCTTTTGATGATGTCAGCTATACAGAGGTCCCCTTTTGACCTCCAGAACATATTTCTGGCCAAAGAGTCCTCGATCTTGGGCTTTCTATTCATACTCATAGACTCCTTCTGATGCTTCATAAGCCATATAGATGTCCATATCTGACCTTTTGAACTTATTTGTGGTCAAAGTGTCCTCAAAATTTTTCAAACTATATAAAGTTATAGACTCCTTTAGATGATAAATCAGCTATACAGAGGTCCCCTTTTGACCTCCTAAACATATTTCTGGCCAAAGATTCCTGGATCTTGGGCTTTCTATACATATAGACTCCTTCTGATGCCTCATAAGCCATATAGATGTCCATATCTGACCTTTTGAACTTATTTGTGGTCAAAGTGTCCTAAAAAAAATTCAAACTATATAAAGTTATAGACTCCTTTTGATGATAAATCAGCTATACAGAGGTCCCCTTTTGACCTCCTGAACATATTTCTGGCCAAAGAGTCCTCGATCTTGCGTTTTCTATACATACTCATAGACTCCTTCTGATGCTTCATAAGCCATATAGATTTCCATATCTTACCTTTTGAACTTATTTGTGGTCAAAGTGTCCTCAAAATTTTTCAAACTATATAAAGTTATAGACTCCTTTAGATGATAAATCAGCTATACAGAGGTCCCCTTTTGACCTCCTAAACATATTTCTGGCCAAAGATTCCTGGATCTTGGGCTTTCTATACATATAGACTCCTTCTGATGCCTCATAAGCCATATAGATGTCCATATCTGACCTTTTGAACTTATATGTGGTCAAAGTGTCCTAAAAAAAATTCAAACTATATAAAGTTATAGACTACTTTTGATGATAAATCAGATATACAGAGGTCCCCGTTTGACCTCCAGAACATATTTCTGGCCAAAGAGTCTTCGATCTTGGGCTTTCTATACATACTTCTAGACTCCTTCTGATGCTTCATAAGCCATATAGATTTCCATATCTGACATTTTGAACTTATTTGTGGTCAAAGTGTCCTGAAAAGTTTTCAAACTATAGAAAGTTATAGACTCCTTTTGATGATAAATCAGATATACAGAGGTCCCCGTTTGACCTCCAGAACATATTTCTGGCCAAAGAGTCCTCGATCTTGGGCTTTCTATACTCATAGACTCCTTCTGATGCTTCATAAGCCATATAGATTTCCATATCTGACCTTTTGAACTTATTTGTGGTCAAAGTGTCCTAAAAAAAATTCAAACTATATAAAGTTATAGACTCCTTTTGATGATAAATCAGCTATACAGAGGTCCCCTTTTGACCTCCTGAACATATTTCTGGCCAAAGAGTCCTCGATCTTGCGTTTTCTATACATACTCATAGACTCCTTCTGATGCTTCATAAGCCATATAGATTTCCATATCTGACCTTTTGAACTTATTTGTGGTCAAAGTGTCCTAAAAAAAATTCAAACTATATAAAGTTATAGACTCCTTTTGATGATAAATCAGCTATACAGAGGTCCCCTTTTGACCTCCTGAACATATTTCTGGCCAAAGAGTCCTCGATCTTGCGTTTTCTATACATACTCATAGACTCCTTCTGATGCTTCATAAGCCATATAGATTTCCATATCTGACCTTTTGAACTTATTTGTGGTCAAAGTGTCCTAACATTTTTTCAAACTATATAAAGTGATAGACTCCTTTTGATGATAAATCAGCTATACAGAGGTCCCCTGTTGACCTACTGAACATATTTCTGGCCAAAAAGTCCTCGATCTTGGGCTTTCTATACATACTCATAGACTCCTTCTGATGCTTCATAAGCAATATAGATTTCCATATCTGACATTTTGAACTTATTTGTGGTCAAAGTGTCCTAAAAATTTTCAAACTATATAAAGTTATAGACTCCTTTTGATGATAAATCAGCTATACAGAGGGCCCCTTCTGACCTACTGAACATATTTCTGGCCAAAGAGTCCTCGATCTTGCGTTTTCTATACATACTCATAGACTCCTTCTGATGCTTCATAAGCCATATAGATGTCCATATCTGACCTTTTGAACTTATTTGTGGTCAAAGTGTCCAAAATTTTTTCAAACTATAGAAAGTTATAGACTCCTTTTGATGATGTCAGCTATACAGAGGTCCCCTTTTGACCTCCAGAACATATTTCTGGCCAAAGAGTCCTCGATCTTGGGCTTTCTATACATACTCATAGACTCCTTCTGATGCTTCATAAGCAATATAGATTTCCATATCTGACATTTTGAACTTATTTGTGGTCAAAGTGTCCTAAAATTTTTCAAACTATATAAAGTTATAGACTCCTTTTAAAGATAAATCAGCTATACAGAGGGCCCCTTTTGACCTACTGAACATATTTCTGGCCAAAAAGTCCTCGATCTTGCGTTTTCGATACATACTCATAGACTCCTTCTGAATTTTCATAAGCCATATAGATGTCCATATCTGACCTTTTGAACTTATTTGTGGTCAAAGTGTCCTAACATTTTTTCAAACTATATAAAGTTATAGACTCCTTTTGATGATAAATCAGCTATACAGAGGTCCCCTTTTGACCTCCAGAACATATTTCTGGCCAAAGAGTCCTCGATCTTGGGCTTTCTATACATACTCATAGACTCCTTCTTCATAAGCCATATAGATTTCAATATCTGACCTTTTGAACTTATTTCTGGTCAAAGTGTCCTCAAAATTTTTCAAACTATATAAAGTTCTGATAATAAATCAGCTATACCAAGGTCACCTTTTGACCTTCTGAACATATTTCTGGCCAAAGAGTTCTTGAACATTATCTTGCTATACTACAGATTGACTTGTTGTGATGTTATATTAACCAGCCAGTAGTCTATTTTTGACCTTCTGAACATATTTCTGGCCAGAGACCTTGAACATTTACCTTACTATTTATATTTCTCCTACCATAAAGACTTCTCGTGATGTTATGTCAGCCAGACTGTAGCCATATTTGACTGATTTAACATGTTTTTGGCCAAAGAATCCTCAAAATGTTTTTTTACTCTTAGAAACTCATAAACTCCTTCTGATGTTAAATCGGCCATACAGAAGTCCATATTTGACCCAAGGAATATATTTATGGCCATAGAGTTCTCGATCTTGACCTTTCTATACATACTCATAGACTCCTTCTAATGTTACATAAGCCATATAGATATCCATATCTGACCTTTTGAACTTATTTCTGGTCATCAAAAGTTTTTAAACTATATAAAGTTAACTCTTTCTGATGATAAATCAGCTATACAAAGGTCACCTTTTGACCTTTTGAACATATTTCTGGCCAAAGAGTTCTTGAACATTATCTTGCTTGAACTTTTGACTTTTGACTACAGATTGACTTGTTGTGATGTTATATTAACCAGCCAGTAGTCTATTTTTGACCTACTGAAAATATTTCTGGCCAGAGTCCGTGAACATTAACTCACTATACAATATAGACTGACTTCTTGCAATGCCAAACCAGGCAGGCAGTAGTCCATATTTGACCGATTGAAAAAAAATTTGACCAAAGAGTTCTCAAAAGTATTTTGTCTGTCATAATCTATAGACTCCTTCGGATGTCCGAAAATATTACTGGCCAAAGAGTCCTTAAAGATTAACACTATACATTCAGATTGATATCTTCGGATGTTATATCATCATGACAAAAGTCCATATTTGACATACTGAAATTTTTTCTGGTCAAAGAGTCTCAACTTGACCATTCTATATATACTCATTGACTCTTTCTGATTCTTCATTAGCTATATAGATGTCCATATCTGGCGAATTGAAAATATTTTTGGCAAAAAGGTCCTCACAAGTTAACTTACTAAATACTCATAGACTTCTTCTGATGATACATCACTTTAACAGGTATGTGACCCTCTGAATATATTTTTGGACAAAGAATCATTGAACATTAACTCTCTATACATATTGACTCAAGAGTCAAAATTTGACCTCTTTTGGTCGGATTTATCATCAGATGGAGTCTATACATAGTTTAAAAACTTTTGAGGAACCTTTGACCAGAAATAATAATAAGTCATAAATATGGACATAAATATGCCTTATGAAGAATCAGAAGGAGACTATGAGTATGTATAGAAAGTTCAAGATTGGCCACAAATATGTCCCTTGGGTCAATTATGGACTTCTTTATGGCTGATGTAACATCAGATGGAGTAAACGACTATGTGTAGAAAGAAACAGCATAAGGAGTCAATGAGCATGTAGAATGTTCAAGATCAAGGACTCTTTTACTAGAAATATGTTCAGTAGGTAAATTATGGAGTACTCTCTGGCTGATGAAGCACTAAAAGAAGTCAATGAGCATGTATAGAAAGTTCAAGTACATAGACTCGTTGGCCAAAAAAAAAAAAAAAAAAAAGTCATTATGGACAGTTGTCTGGCCGATGTACTATCTGAAGGAGTCTATAAGTGTGAATAGAAAGTTCAAGATCAAGGACTCTTCAGTCAGAAATATGTTCAACATGTTAAATCTGAACTACTTTATGGCTAAAGAAACAAAATAAGGCGGCACTGAGAATGTATAGAAAGTTCAAAATCGAGGACTCTTTTACCAGAAATATTTTCAGTAGGTCCATTATTGACTACTGTCTGGCTGATGAAACACTAAAAGGAGTCAATTAGCATGTACAAAATTTTCAAGTCAGAAATATGTTCAACATGTCAAATCTGGACTTCTGTATGGCTAAAGAAACAAAATAAGGCATCACTGAGAATGTATAGAAAGTTCAAGATCGAGAACTCTTTTACTTCAATAGTCAATATCTACAATTGTCTGGCCGATGTACTATCTGAAAGAGTCTATAAGTATGAATAGAAAGTTCAAGATCGAGGACTCTTCGGTCAGAAATATGTTCATTATGTCAAATCAGAACTACTGCATGGCTGATGAAACACCAGAAAGAGTCTATGAGTATGTTTAAAAGGTTCAAGATCGAGGACTCTTTTGCCAGAAATATGTTTAGTGGGTCAAATATGGACTGCTGTCTGGCTGATGAATCAGAAGTCAATGAAGATTGAGGAAGAAGATTATGAATAGAAAGTTCAAGTTCAAAGACTCTTCAGGTAGAAATATGTTCAGTGGGTCAATTATCTATATGGAGTCACTGAGAATCTATAGAAAGTTCAAGACAGAGGAATCTTTTACTATAAATATGTTCAGAGGGTCAATTATGGACTATTGTCTGCTTGTGAAACATCAGAAGGAGTCAATGAGCCTATATAGAAAGTTCAAGTTCAAGACTCTTCGGGCAGCAATATGTTCAGTAGGTCAATTATGGACTAATGTCTGGCTGATGAAACACTAAAAGGAGTCAGTTAGCATGTACAGAATGTTCAAGTTCATGGACTTGTTGGCCAGAAATATGTTTAATAATTAATATGGACAATTGTCTGTCCGATGTAACTTTCTGAAAGAGTCTATAATTATGAATAGAAAGTTCAAGATCAAAATCTCTTTGGTCAGAAATATGTTCAACATGTCAAATCTGGACTACTGTATGGCTGAAGAAACATCAGAAGTAAATGATTATGTATAGAAAGTTCAAGTTCATAGACTCTTCGGGCAGAAAAATGTTCAGTAGGTCAATTGTGGACAATTATCTGGCTGATGAAACATCAGAAGGAGTATGTATAGAAAGAATAAGATCAAGGTCTCTTTGGCCAGAAATATGTTCAATTGATCAAATTTTGAAATACTATATTGCTGTTGTAAAATCAGGAGTCATTGAGTATGTATTGAAAAATGTTCATTGGTCAGAAATAGGTTTAATAGGTCATATTGATACAATACAATACAATAATGTTTTGCTATTGTAACATCAGAAGGAGTCAATGTATAGAGAAATCAAGATTATAAACCCATCGCTCAGAAATGAGTTTAGTAGTCAATTATGGATCATTTTTTGGCTGAAGTACTATCTGAAACGTACTATCTATGAGTACGTATAGAAAGATCAAGGACTCTTCCAGCCAGAAATATGTTCAATTGTCAAATATGGATAATAGCCTAGGTGATGAAAAATCAGAAGGAGATAGTAATTATGTATAGATAATTAAAGTTCTAGGTCTCTTTGGCCAGATATATGTTCAATGGGTCAAATTTGGACTAACAATATGGTTGATTTAACATCAAAAGTAGTCGATGAGAATGCATATAAACATACCTTTTGACGACTCTTTTGGCCAGAAATATGTTCAGTAGGTCAATAACTGACTTCTGTCTCAATGATGAAACATCAGAACAAGCCTATGATTATGTATAGAACGATCAAGATCGAGGACACTTTGGTTATAGAAATGTTCAATAGGTCAAATTTGAACTATACTGTATGGCTGATGAAACATCAGAAGGATTGTAAAAGCAATTCAATTCTCATGTCTAGAAACATGTTCAAAATATAAAATTTGAACTACTGTTCAAATACATTGGATAGCAGATAATTAATTAACAAGTCTACAAGTATGTTTAGAAAGTTCAAGATCGAGGACTCTATGGTCAGAAATATATTCAATGGGTCAAGTATGGACATCTTTCAAGCTGATGAAACATCAGAAGCTGTCAATGAGCATGTACAGAAAGGTCAAGATCAGGGACTCTTTGACCAGAAATATATTAGTAGGTCAAATATGGACTTTTGTATGACTAATGTATTATTAAGAGAAGTCAATAAGCAGAGAAAGTTAATGTTCAAAGACTCTTTGGCCAAAAATGTGTTCAGTAGTTCAGTAGTTCAAATCTGTATGGCTGAATTAACATAATAAGAAACCCTTTGAGGACCATTTGACCAGAAATAAGTTCAGTAGGTCAAATATGGAATTCTATATGTGGCTTATGAACCATCAGAAGGAGTCTAGGAGTGAGAATGCAAAGTTCAAGATTGAGGACTCTTTTTTTATCAGAAGGAGTCTATAACTTTATATAGTTTGAAAAATTTTGAGGACACTTTGACCAGAAATAAGTTCAAAAGGATAGATATGGACATCTATATGGCTTATGAAGCATCAGAAGGAGTCTATGAGTATGTATAGAAAGCCCAAGATCGAGGACTCTTTGGCAAGAAATATGTTCCTTGGGTCAAATATGGAATTCTGTATGTCTGAGGTAACATCAGAAAGAGTCAACAAGTATATATGAAAAGGTCAAGTTTCGAGTACTCATTCCTTGGTCAGAAAAAAATTCGGTAGGTCAAATATGGACTTTTGTCAGGATGATATAACATCCGAAGATATCAGTCTGAATGTATAGTGTTAATCTTTTAGGACTCTTTGGCCAGAAATATGTTCAGTAGGTCAGAAGGGGCCCTCTGTATAGCTGATTTATCATCAAAAGGAGTCTATAACTTTCTATAGTTTGAAAAAATGTTAGGACACTTTGACCACAAATAAGTTCAAACGGTCAGATATGGACATCTATATGGCTTATGAAGCATCGAAGGCGTCTATGAGTATGTATAGAAAGCCCAAGATCAAGGACTCTTTGGCCAGAAATATGTTCAGGAGGTCAAAATGGGACCTCTGTATAGCTGATTTATCATCAAAAGGATTCTATAACTTACATAGTTTGAATTTTTTTTAGGACACTTTGACCACAAATAAGTTCAAAAGGTCAGATATGGACATCTATATGGCTTATGAAGCACCAGAAGGAGTCTATGAGTATGTATAGAAAGAGCAAGATCGAAGACTCTTTGGCCAGAAATATGTTCAGTAGGTCAGAAGGGGCCCTCTGTATAGCTGATTTATCATCAAAAGGAGTCTATAACTTTCTATAGTTTGAAAAAATGTTAGGACACTTTGACCACAAATAAGTTCAAAAGGTCAGATATGGACATCTATATGGCTTATGAAGCACCAGAAGGAGTCTATGAGTATGTATAGAAAGCCCAAGATCGAGGACTCTTTGGCCAGAAATATGTTCAGGAGGTCAAAAGGGGACCTCTGTATAGCTGATTTATCATCAAAAGGAGTCTATAACTTTCTATAGTTTGAAAAATTTTGATTACACTTTGACCACAAATAAGTTCAAAAGGTCAGATATGGACATCTATATGGCTTATGAAGCATCAGAAGGCGTCTATGAGTATGTATAGAAAGCCCAAGATCAAGGACTCTTTGGCCAGAAATATGTTCAGGAGGTCAAATGGGGCCCTCTGTAAAGCTGATTTATCATCAAAAGGAGTCTATAACTTTATATAGTTTGAAAAAATGTTAGGACACTTTGACCACAAGTAAGTTCAAAAGGTCAGATATGGACATCTATATGGCTTATGAAGCATCAGAAGGAGTCTATGAGTATGTATAGAAAGCCCAAGATAGAGGTCTCTTTGGCCAGAAATATGTTCCTTGGGTCAAATATGGAATTCTGTATGTCTGACGTAACATCAGAAAGAGTCAACAAGTATATATGGAAAGATCAAGTTTCGAGTACTCACTCCATGGCCAGAAAAAAATTCGGTAGGTCAAATATGGACTTTTGTCAGGATGATATAACATCCGAAGATATCAGTCTGAATGTATAGTGTTAATCTTTTAGGACTCTTTGGCCAGAAATATGTTCAGTAGGTCAGAAGGGGACCTCTGTATAGCTGATTTATCATCAAAAGGAGTCTATAACTTTCTATAGTTTGAAAAAATGTCAGGACACTTTGACCACAAATAAGTTCAAAAGGTCAGATATGGACATCTATATGGCTTATGAAGCATCGAAGGCGTCTATGAGTATGTATAGAAAGCCCAAGATCAAGGACTCTTTGGCCAGAAACATGTTCAGGAGGTCAAATGGGGCCCTCTGTCTAGCTGATTTATCATCAAAAGGAGTCTATAACTTTATATAGTTTGAAAAAATGTTAGGACACTTTGACCACAAGTAAGTTCAAAAGGTCAGATATGGACATCTATATGGCTTATGAAGCATCAGAAGGAGTCTATGAGTATGTATAGAAAGCCCATAGATCAAGGACTCTTTGGTCAGAAATATGTTCAGGAGGTCAAAAGGGGCCCTCTGTCTAGCTGATTTATCATCAAAAGGAGTCTATAACTTTATATAGTTTGAATTTTTTTTAGGACACTTTGACAAGAAATAAGTTCAAAAGGATAGATATGGATATCTATATGGCTTATGAAGCATCAGAAGGAGTCTATGAGTATGTATAGAAAGCCCAAGATAGAGGTCTCTTTGGCCAGAAATATGTTCCTTGGGTCAAATATGTAATTCTGTATGTCTGACGTAACATCAGAAAGAGTCAACAAGTATATATGGAAAGATCAAGTTTCGAGTACTCACTCCATGGCCAGAAAAAAATTCGGTAGGTCAAATATGGACTTTTGTCAGGATGATATAACATCCGAAGATATCAGTCTGAATGTATAGTGTTAATCTTTTAGGACTCTTTGGCCAGAAATATGTTCAGTAGGTCAGAAGGGGACCTCTGTATAGCTGATTTATCATCAAAAGGAGTCTATAACTTTCTATAGTTTGAAAAAATGTTAGGACACTTTGACCACAAATAAGTTCAAAAGGTCAGATATGGACATCTATATGGCTTATGAAGCATCGAAGGCGTCTATGAGTATGTATAGAAAGCCCAAGATCAAGGACTCTTTGGCCAGAAATATGTTCAGGAGGTCAAAATGGGACCTCTGTATAGCTGATTTATCATCAAAAGGAGTCTATAACTTTCTATAGTTTGAAAAAATGTTAGGACACTTTGACCACAAATAAGTTCAAAAGGTCAGATATGGACATCTATATGGCTTATGAAGCATCAGAAGGCGTCTATGAGTATGTATAGAAAGCCCAAGATCAAGGACTCTTTGGCCAGAAATATGTTCAGTAGGTCAAAAGGGGACCTCTGTATAGCTGATTTATCATCAAAAGGAGTCTATAACTTTATATAGTTTTAATTTTTTTTAGGACACTTTGACCACAAATAAGTTCAAAGGGTCAGATATGGACATAGATGTCCATATCTGACCCTTTGAACTTATTTGTGGTCAAAGTGTCCTAAAAAAAATAAGTTCAAAAGGTTCAAAAGGTTCAAAAGGTTCAAAAAAAACCACAAATAAGTTCAAAAGGTCAGATATGGACATCTATATGGCTTATGAAGCATCAGAAGGAATCTATGAGTATGTATAGAAAGCCCCAAGATCAAGGACTGTTTGGCCAGAAATATGTTTAGGAGGTCAAAAGGGGACCTCTGTATAGCTGATTTATCATCAAAAGGAGTCTATAACTTTCTATAGTTTGAAAAATTTTGAGGACACTTTGACCACAAATAAGTTCAAATTGTCAGATATGGACATCTATATGGCTTATGAAGCATCAGAAGGCGTCTATGAGTATGTATAGAAAGCCCAAGATCAAGGACTCTTTGGCCAGAAATATGTTCAGGAGGTCAAATGGGGCCCTCTGTAAAGCTGATTTATCATCAAAAGGAGTCTATAACTTTATATAGTTTGAAAAAATGTTAGGACACTTTGACCACAAGTAAGTTCAAAAGGTCAGATATGGACATCTATATGGCTTATGAAGCATCAGAAGGAGTCTATGAGTATGTATAGAAAGCCCATAGATCAAGGACTCTTTGGTCAGAAATATGTTCAGGAGGTCAAAAGGGGCTCTCTGTCTAGCTGATTTATCATCAAAAGGAGTCTATAACTTTATATAGTTTGAATTTTTTTTAGGACACTTTGACAAGAAATAAGTTCAAAAGGATAGATATGGATATCTATATGGCTTATGAAGCATCAGAAGGAGTCTATGAGTATGTATAGAAAGCCCAAGATAGAGGTCTCTTTGGCCAGAAATATGTTCCTTGGGTCAAATATGGAATTCTGTATGTCTGACGTAACATCAGAAAGAGTCAACAAGTATATATGGAAAGATCAAGTTTCGAGTACTCACTCCATGGCCAGAAAAAAATTCGGTAGGTCAAATATGGACTTTTGTCAGGATGATATAACATCCGAAGATATCAGTCTGAATGTATAGTGTTAATCTTTTAGGACTCTTTGGCCAGAAATATGTTCAGTAGGTCAGAAGGGGACCTCTGTATAGCTGATTTATCATCAAAAGGAGTCTATAACTTTCTATAGTTTGAAAAAATGTCAGGACACTTTGACCACAAATAAGTTCAAAAGGTCAGATATGGACATCTATATGGCTTATGAAGCATCGAAGGCGTCTATGAGTATGTATAGAAAGCCCAAGATCAAGGACTCTTTGGCCAGAAATATGTTCAGGAGGTCAAAATGGGACCTCTGTATAGCTGATTTATCATCAAAAGGAGTCTATAACTTTCTATAGTTTGAAAAAATGTTAGGACACTTTGACCACAAATAAGTTCAAAAGGTCAGATATGGACATCTATATGGCTTATGAAGCATCAGAAGGAATCTATGAGTATGTATAGAAAGCCCCAAGATCAAGGACTGTTTGGCCAGAAATATGTTTAGGAGGTCAAAAGGGGACCTCTGTATAGCTGATTTATCATCAAAAGGAGTCTATAACTTTATATAGTTTTAATTTTTTTTAGGACACTTTGACCACAAATAAGTTCAAAGGGTCAGATATGGACATCTATATGGCTTATGAAGCATCAGAAGGAATCTATGAGTATGTATAGAAAGCCCCAAGATCAAGGACTGTTTGGCCAGAAATATGTTTAGGAGGTCAAAAGGGGACCTCTGTATAGCTGATTTATCATCAAAAGGAGTCTATAACTTTCTATAGTTTGAAAAATTTTGAGGACACTTTGACCACAAATAAGTTCAAATTGTCAGATATGGACATCTATATGGCTTATGAAGCACCAGAAGGAGTCTATAAGTATGTATAGAAAGCCCAAGATCGAGGACTATTTGGCCAGAAATATGTTCAGTAGGTCAAAAGATAGCTCTGTATAGCTGATTTATCATCAAAAGGAGTCTATAACTTTATATAGTTTGAAAAAATGTTAGGACACTTTGACCACAAGTAAGTTCAAAAGGTCAGATATGGACATCTATATGGACTAAATCATTCCAATGTTCATTAAAGACATAACGTGTGTTGTTGCATTGCATTGTATTGCATTGCATTGCATTGCAATGTATTGCAATGCAATGATTTGCGTTGCATTACATTCATTTGCATTGCTTTGCACTGCATTGCACTAAAGATCTAACGTTGTGCACTGAAAAATAACATATAGGTTATGCACTTTTCGCATTGCATTGCATTGCACACCAGAAGTAAATCATTCCCATGTTCATTAAAGACATAACGTGTGTTGTTGCATTGCATTGTATTGCATTGCATTGATTTGCATTGCTTTGCACTGCATTGCATTGCACTAACGATCTAACTTTGTGCACTGAAGAATAACATATGTTATGCACTTTTTGCATTGCATTGCACACCAGAACTACCTCATTCCCATGTTGATTAAAAACATAACGTGTGTTGTTGCATTGCATTGCATTGCATTGCATTGCATTTATTTGCATTGCTTTGCACTGAATGAACAAAGCATTGCATTGCATTGCACTAACGATCTAACGTTGTGCACTGAAGAATAACATATAGGTTATGCACGTATTGCATTGCATTGCACACCAGAACTAAATCATTCCCATGTTCATTAAAGACATAACGTGTGTTGTTGCATTGCATTGTATTGCATTGCATTGCTTTGCATTGCTTTGCATTGCTTTGCTTTGCTTTGCATTGCTTTGCATTGCTTTGCATTGCTTTGCATTGCATTGCTTTGCACTGCATTGCATTGCATTGCACTAACGATCTAACATTGTGCACTGAAAAATAACATATAGGTTATGCTCTTTTCGCATTGCATTGCACACCAGAACAAATCATTCCCAAGTTCATTATAGAGATAACGTTTGTTGGTGCATTGCATTGCATTGCATTGCACTAGCGATGTAACGTTGTGCACTCAAGAATAACATATAGGTTATGCACTTTTTGCATTTCATTGCATTGCACACCAGAACTACCTCATTCCCATGTTGATTAAAGACATAACGTGTGTTGTTGCATTGCATTGCATTGCATTGATTTGCAATGCCTTGTACTGCATTGCATTGCATTGCATTGCATTGCACTAACGATCTAACTTAGTGCACTGAAGAATAACATATAGGTTATGCACTTTTTGCATTGCATTGCATTGCACACTAGAACTTAACCATTCCCATGTTAATTAAAGAGATGGTATATGTGTTGTTGCATTGCATTGCACTAACGATCTAACGTTGTGCACTGAAGAATAACATATAGGTTATGCACTTTTCGCATTGCATTGCATTGCATTGCATACCAGACTACTAAATCATTCCCATGTTCATTTAAGAGATAACGTGTGTTGTTGCAATTGCATTGCATTGCATTTTATTGCACAAACGATCTAACGTTGTGCACTGAAGAAAAACATATAGGTTATGCACTTTTTGCATTGCATTGCATTGCACATCAGAACTAAATCATTCCCATGTTCATTAAAGAGATAATGTTTGTTGTTGCATTGCATTGCATTGCACAAACGATCTAACGTTGTGCTCTGAAGAATAACATATAGGTTATACACTTTTTGCATTGCATTGCACACCAGAAATAAATCATTCCCATGTTCTTTTAAGAGATGATATGTGTGTTGTTGCATTGCATTGCACTAGCGATGTAACGTTGTGCACTGAAGAATAACATATAGGTTATACACTTTTTGCATTGCATTGCACACTAGAACTTAACCATTCCCATGTTCATTAAAGAGATAACATATGTGTTGTTGCATTGCACAAACGATCTAACGTTGTGCACTGAAGAAAAACATATTTATACACTTTTTGCATTGCATTGCACACTAGAACTTAACCATTCCCATGTTCATTAAAGAGATAACATGTGTGCTGTTGCATTGCATTGCACTAACGATCTAACGTTGTGCATTGAAGAATAACATATGTTATGCACTTTTTGCATTGCATTGCACACCAGAACTACCTCATTCCCATGTTGATTAAAAACATAACGTGTTGTTGCATTGCATTGCATTGCATTGCATTGCATTTATTTGCATTGCTTTGCACTGCATTGCATTGCATTGCATTGCATTGCATTGCATTGCATTGCATTGCATTGCACTAACGATCTAACGTTGTGCACTGAAAAATAACATATAGGTTATGCTCTTTTCGCATTGCATTGCATTGCACACTAGAACTTAACCATTCCCATGTTCATTAAAGAGATGGTATGTGTGTTATTGCATTGCATTGCACTAACGATCTAACGTTGTGCACTGAAGAATAACATATAGGTTATGCACTTTTCGCATTGCATTGCATACCAGACTACTAAATCATTCCCATGTTCATTAAAGTGACAACATATAGGTTATGCACGTATTGCATTGCATTGCACACCAGAACTAAATCATTCCCATGTTCATTAAAGACATAACGTGTGTTGTTGCATTGCATTGCATTGCATTGTATTGCATTGCATTGCATTGCATTGCATTGCATTGCATTGCTTTGCATTGCTTTGCATTGCATTGCATTGCTTTGCTTTGCTTTGCATTGCTTTGCATTGCTTTGCATTGCTTTGCATTGCTTTGCATTGCTTTGCATTGCTTTGCACTGCATTGCATTGCATTGCATTGCACTAACGATCTAACGTTGTGCACTGAAAAATAACATATAGGTTATGCTCTTTTCGCATTGCATTGCACACCAGAACAAAATCATTCCCAAGTTCATTATAGAGATGATATGTGTGTTGTTGCATTGCATTGCATTGCATTGCATTGCACTAACGATCTAACTTTGTGCACGAAAGAATAACATATAGGTTATGCACTTTTTGCATTTCATTGCACACCAGACCTAAATCATTCCCATGTTCATTAAAGAGATAACGTTTGTTGGTGCATTGCATTGCATTGCATGATCTAACGTTGTGCATTGAAGAATAACATATAGGCTATGCACTTCTTGCATTGCATTACACACCAGAAGTAACTCATTCTCAAACTACATTGCGTTTTGCTTTGAGGAAATACAATATGTGCTACTGCATTGCATTTCACACAAGATCAAACTTTGTGCATTGAAGAATAACACATAAGCAATGAGTGCATCACAAACATACAATAACTATCTCAACTATCTACATTCCACTGCATAAAATATCTCTAACTGATATAGTTAGATATAATAATAATACATTATTATTCAACGCTAATTCTTATGTAATGCAAGAGGTAAATGCAATAATTTCCCTTAGAAGAATAAATGAATAAGTAAGTTATTGTGCAATGCCAATGCACATATGTCATGTGTCAAATCAGGCCTACAGAGGTCCCTCTTGTCTTATATAACATCACAAGAAGTCAGTCTTGTATGTTTGTAAGCCAGACAGTAGTCCATATTTGACTGATTGAACATATTTTTGGCAAAAGAGTCCTCAAAAGGTATTTTGTGTATATTATAAACTTATAGACTCCTTCTGATGTTAAATCAGCCATATAGAGGTGCATATTTGACCTATTGAACTTATTTCTGGTCAAAGGGTCCTCAAAGGTTTTTAAACAAACTTATAGACTCCTTCTGATGTTACATCACCCATAAAAAAAAAGAGTACATTTTTGACCTACTAAACATATTTCTGCCAAGAGACCATGAAACTTAACTTACTATACGTACATATTGACTTCTCGTGATGTTAACTCAGGCAAGGAGTAGTCGATATTTGACCGATTGAACACATTTTTGGCCAAAGAGGCCTCGAAATGTTTTTTTTTTTTACTCTTATAAATTTATAGACTCCTTCTGATGTTAAATCAGCCATATTTCAACTACTGGGAAAAAGAGTACTCGATCTTGAACTTTCTGTACATACTCTAGACATCTTCTGATGCTTCATAAGCCATTTAGAAGTCCATATCTGACCTGTTAAACTTATTTCTGGTCAATGGGTCCTTAAAAGGTTTTAAATATATATAATCTTATATAATATATAATACTTAAGCTATATAATCTTATAGACTAATTCTGATGTTAAATCAGCCATACAGAGGTCACTTTTTTTTACCTCAGTCCATATGTGACCCAAGGAACATATTTCTAATATATAATACTTAAGCTATATAAACTTATAGACTCCTTCTGATAATAAATCAGCTATACAAAGGTCACCTTTTGACCTTCTGAACATATTTCAGGCCAAAGAGTTCTTGAACATTGTCTTGCTATACTACAGACTGACTTCTTGTGATGTTATATTAACCAGCCAGTGGTCTATTTTTGACCTACTGTACATATTTATGGCCAGAGTCAGTGAACATCAACTCACTATACATATAGACTTACTTCTCGTAATGTAAAATCAGGCAGACAGTAGTCCATATTTGACTGATTGAGTTCTCAAAAGGATTTTGTCTAAATGTATAAACTCCTTCTGATGTTAAATCAGCCATACAGAAGTCCATATTTGACCTTCTGAACATATTTCTGGCCAGAGACCTTGAACATTTACCTTACTATTTATATTTCTCCTACCATAAAGACTTCTCTTGATGTTATGTCAGCCAGACTGTAGCCATATTTGACTGATTTAACATGTTTTTGGCCAAAGAATCCTCAAAATGTTTTTTACTCTTAGAAACTCATAGACTCCTGATGTTAAATCAGCCATACAGAAGTCCATATTTGACCCAAGGAATATATTTTTGGCCATAGAGTTCTCGATCTTGACCTTTCTATACATACTCATAGACTCCTTCTAATGTTACATAAGCCATATAGATATCCATATCTGACCTTTTGAACTTATTTCTGGTCATCAAAAGTTTTTAAACTATATAAAGTTATAGACTCTTTCTGATGATAAATCAGCTATTCAGAGGTCCCCTTTTGACCTATTGAACATATTTCTGGCCAAAGAGTCCTAAATGATTAACACTATACATTCAGACTGATATCTTCGGATGTTATATCTTCCTGACAAAAGTCCATATTTGACATACTGAATTTTCTTCTGGCCAAGGAGTACTCGAAACTTGACCTTTCCATACAGACTTGTTGACTCTTTCTGATGTTACGTCAGACATACAGAATTCCATATTTTGACCCAAGGAACATATTTCTTGCCAAAGAGTCCTCGATCTTGTGCTTTCTATACATACTCATAGACTCCTTCTGATGCCTCATAAGCCATATAGATGTCCATATCTGACCTTTTGAACTTATTTGTGGTCAAAGTGTCCTAAAAAAAATTCAAACTATATAAAGTTATAGACTCCTTTTGATGATAAGTCAGCTATACAGAGGTCCCCTTTTGACCTCCTGAACATGTTTCTGGCCAAAGAGTCCTTGATCTTGGGGCTTTCTATACATACTCATAGACTCCTTCTGGTGCTTCATAAGCCATATAGAAGTCCATATCTGACCTTTTGAACTTATTTGTGGTCAAAGTGTCCTAACATTTTTTCAAACTATAGAAAGTTATAGACTCCTTTTGATGATAAATCAGCTATACAGAGGTCCCCTTTTGAACTACTGAACATATTTCTGGCCAAAGAGTCCTCGATCTTGTGCTTTCTATACATACTCATAGACTCCTTCTGATGCCTCATAAGCCATATAGATGTCCATATCCGACCTTTTGAACTTATTTGTGGTCAAAGTTTCCTAAAAAAAATTCAAACTATATAAAGTTATAGACTCCTTTTGATGATAAATCAGCTATACAGAGGTCCCCTTTTGATCTCCTGAACATGTTTCTGGCCAAAGAGTCCTCGATATTGGGATTTCTATACATACTCATAGACTCCTTCTGGTGCTTCATAAGCCATATAGATGTCCATATCTGACCTTTTGAACTTATTTGTGGTCAAAGTGTCCTAAAAAAAATTCAAACTATATAAAGTTATAGACTCCTTTTGATGATAAATCAGCTATACAGAGGTCCCCTTTTGACCTCCTGAACATGTTTCTGGCCAAAGAGTCCTTGATCTTATGCTTTCTATACATACTCATAGATTCCTTCTGATGCTTCATAAGCCATATAGATGTCCATATCTGACCTGTTGAACTTATTTGTGGTCAAAGTGTCCTAACATGTTTTCAAACTATATAAAGTTATAGACTCCTTTTGATGATAAGTCAGCTATACAGAGGTCCCCTTTTGATCTCCTGAACATGTTTCTGGCCAAAGAGTCATCGCATTTGGGATTTCTATACATACTCATAGACTCCTTCTGGTGCTTCATAAGCCATATAGATGTCCATATCTGACATTTTGAACTTATTTGTGGTCAAAGTGTCCTAAAAAAAAATTCAAACTATATAAAGTTATAGACTCCTTTTGATGATAAATCAGATATACAGAGCTGACCTTTTGAATTTATTTGTGGTCAAAGTGTCCTAACATTTTTTCAAACTATAGAAAGTTATAGACTCCTTTTGATGATAAATCAGCTATACAGAGGTCCCCTTTTGAACTACTGAACATATTTCTGGCCTTTTGACCTCCTGAACATGTTTCTGGCCAAAGAGTCCTTGATCTTATGCTTTCTATACATACTCATAGATTCCTTCTGATGCTTCATAAGCCATATAGATGTCCATATCTGACCTTTTGAACTTATTTGTGGTCAAAGTGTCCTAACATGTTTTCAAACTATATAAAGTTTATAGACTTCTTTTGATGATAAATCAGCTAGACAGAGGGCCCCTTTTGATCTACTGAACATGTTTCTGGCCAAAGAGTCCTCAATCTTGGGCTTTCTATACATACTCATAGATTCCTTCTGATGCTTCATAAGCCATATAGATGTCCATATCTGACCTTTTGAACTTATTTGTGGTCAAAGTGTCCTAACATGTTTTCAAACTATATAAAGTTTATAGACTTCTTTTGATGATAAATCAGCTATACAGAGGTCCCCTTTTGACCTCCTGAACATGTTTCTGGCCAAAGAGTCCTTGATCTTATGCTTTCTATACATACTCATAGATTCCTTCTGATGCTTCATAAGCCATATAGATGTCCATATCTGACCTGTTGAACTTATTTGTGGTCAAAGTGTCCTAACATGTTTTCAAACTATATAAAGTTATAGACTCCTTTTGATGATAAGTCAGCTATACAGAGGTCCCCTTTTGATCTCCTGAACATGTTTCTGGCCAAAGAGTCATCGCATTTGGGATTTCTATACATACTCATAGACTCCTTCTGGTGCTTCATAAGCCATATAGATGTCCATATCTGACATTTTGAACTTATTTGTGGTCAAAGTGTCCTAAAAAAAAATTCAAACTATATAAAGTTATAGACTCCTTTTGATGATAAATCAGCTATACAGAGCTGACCTTTTGAATTTATTTGTGGTCAAAGTGTCCTAACATTTTTTCAAACTATAGAAAGTTATAGACTCCTTTTGATGATAAATCAGCTATACAGAGGTCCCCTTTTGAACTACTGAACATATTTCTGGCCTTTTGACCTCCTGAACATGTTTCTGGCCAAAGAGTCCTCAATCTTGGGCTTTCTATACATACTCATAGATTCCTTCTGATGCTTCATAAGCCATATAGATGTCCATATCTGACCTTTTGAACTTATTTGTGGTCAAAGTGTCCTCAAAATATTTCAAACAATAGAAAGTTATAGACTCCTTTTGATGATAAATCAGCTATACAGAGGTCCCCTTTTGACCTCCTGTTCATATTTCTGGCCAAAGAGTCCTTGATCTTGGGCTTTCTATACATACTCATAGACTCCTTCTGGTGCTTCATAAGCCATATAGATGTCCATATCTGACCTTTTGAACTTATTTGTGGTCAAAGTGTCATAAAAAAATTCAAACTATATAAAGTTATAGACTCCTTTTGATGATAAGTCAGCTATACAGAGGTCCCCTTTTGATCTCCTGAACATGTTTCTGGCCAAAGAGTCCTCGATATTGGGATTTCTATACATACTCATAGACTCCTTCTGGTGCTTCATAAGCCATATAGATGTCCATATCTGACCTTTTGAACTTATTTCTGGTCATCAAATTTTTTAATCTATATAAAGTTATAGACTCTTTCTGATGATAAATCCGCTATTCAGAGGTCCCCTTTTGACCTACTGAACATATTTCTGTCCAAAGAGTCCTCGATCTTATGCTTTCTGTACATATAGACTCCTTCTGGTGCTTCATAAGCCATATAGATGTCCATATCTGACCTTTTGAACTTATTTGTGGTCAAAGTGTCATAAAAAAATTCAAACTATATAAAGTTATAGACTCCTTTTGATGATAAGTCAGCTATACAGAGGTCCCCTTTTGAACTACTGAACATATTTCTGGCCAAAGAGTCCTCGATCTTATGCTTTCTATACATACTCATAGACTCCTTCTGGTGATTCATAAGCCATATAGATGTCCATATCTGACCTTTTGAACTTATTTGTGGTCAAAGTGTCCTAAAAAAAATTCAAACTATATAAAGTTATAGACTCCTTTTGATGATAAATCAGCTATACAGAGGGCCCCTTTTGACCTCCTGAACATATTTCTGGCTAAAGAGTCTTCGATCTTGGGCTTTCTATACATACTTCTAGACTCCTTCTGATGCTTCATAAGCCATATAGATTTCCATATCTGACATTTTGAACTTATTTGTGGTCAAAGTGTCCTGAAAAGTTTTCAAACTATAGAAAGTTATAGACTCCTTTTGATGATAAATCAGCTATACAGAGGTCCCCGTTTGACCTCCAGAACATATTTCTGGCCAAAGAGTCCTCGATCTTGGGCTTTCTATACTCATAGACTCCTTCTGATGCTTCATAAGCCATATAGATTTCCATATCTGACCTTTTGAACTTATTTGTGGTCAAAGTGTCCTAAAAAAATTCAAACTATATAAAGTTATAGACTCCTTTTGATGATAAATCAGCTATACAGAGGTCCCCTTTTGACCTCCAGAACATATTTCTGGCCAAAGAGTCCTCGATCTTGGGCTTTCTATACATACTCATAGACTCCTTCTGATGCCTCATAAGCCATATAGATGTCCATATCTGACCTTTTGAACTTATTTGTGGTCAAAGTGTCCTAAAAAAAATTCAAACTATATAAAGTTATAGACTCCTTTTGATGATAAATCAGCTATACAGAGGTCCCCTTTTGACCTCCTGAACATATTTCTGGCCAAACAGTCCTCAATCTTGGGCTTTCTATACATACTCATAGACTCCTTCTGATGCCTCATAAGCCATATAGATGTCCATATCTGACCTTTTGAACTTATTTGTGGTCAAAGTGTCCTAAAAAAAATTCAAACTATATAAAGTTATAGACTCCTTTTGATGATAAATCAGCTATACAGAGGTCCCCTTCTGACCTACTGAACATATTTCTGGCCAAAGAGTCCTCGATCTTGCGTTTTCTATACATACTCATAGACTCCTTCTGATGCTTCATAAGCCATATAGATTTCCATATCTGACCTTTTGAACTTATTTGTGGTCAAAGTGTCCTCAAAATTTTTCAAACTATATAAAGTTATAGACTCCTTTAGATGATAAATCAGCTATACAGAGGTCCCCTTTTGACCTCCTAAACATATTTCTGGCCAAAGAGTCCTTGATCTTGGGCTTTCTATACATATAGACTCCTTCTGATGCCTCATAAGCCATATAGATGTCCATATCTGACCTTTTGAACTTATTTGTGGTCAAAGTGTCCTAAAAAAAATTCAAACTATATAAAGTTATAGACTACTTTTGATGATAAATCAGATATACAGAGGTCCCCGTTTGACCTCCAGAACATATTTCTGGCCAAAGAGTCCTCGATCTTGGGCTTTCTATACTCATAGACTCCTTCTGATGCTTCATAAGCCATATAGATGTCCATATCTGACCTTTTGAACTTATTTGTGGTCAAAGTGTCATAAAAAAATTCAAACTATATAAAGTTATAGACTCCTTTTGATGATAAATCAGCTATACAGAGGTCCCCTTTTGACCTCCTGAACATATTTCTGGCCAAAGAGTCCTCGATCTTGGGCTTTCTATTCATACTCATAGACTCCTTCTGATGCTTCATAAGCCATATAGATGTCCATATCTGACCTTTTGAACTTATTTGTGGCCAAAGAGTCCTCGATCTTGGGCTTTCTATACATACTCATAGACTCCTTCTGATGCTTCATAAGCAATATAGATTTCCATATCTGACATTTTGAACTTATTTGTGGTCAAAGTGTCCTAAAATTTTTCAAACTATATAAAGTTATAGACTCCTTTTGATGATAAATCAGCTATACAGAGGGCCCCTTCTGACCTACTGAACATATTTCTGGCTAAAGAGTCTTCGATCTTGGGCTTTCTATACATACTTCTAGACTCCTTCTGATGCTTCATAAGCCATATAGATTTCCATATCTGACATTTTGAACTTATTTGTGGTCAAAGTGTCCTGAAAAGTTTTCAAACTATAGAAAGTTATAGACTCCTTTTGATGATAAATCAGCTATACAGAGGTCCCCGTTTGACCTCCAGAACATATTTCTGGCCAAAGAGTCCTCGATCTTGGGCTTTCTATACTCATAGACTCCTTCTGATGCTTCATAAGCCATATAGATTTCCATATCTGACCTTTTGAACTTATTTGTGGTCAAAGTGTCCTAAAAAAATTCAAACTATATAAAGTTATAGACTCCTTTTGATGATAAATCAGCTATACAGAGGTCCCCTTTTGACCTCCAGAACATATTTCTGGCCAAAGAGTCCTCGATCTTGGGCTTTCTATACATACTCATAGACTCCTTCTGATGCCTCATAAGCCATATAGATGTCCATATCTGACCTTTTGAACTTATTTGTGGTCAAAGTGTCCTAAAAAAAATTCAAACTATATAAAGTTATAGACTCCTTTTGATGATAAATCAGCTATACAGAGGTCCCCTTTTGACCTCCTGAACATATTTCTGGCCAAACAGTCCTCAATCTTGGGCTTTCTATACATACTCATAGACTCCTTCTGATGCCTCATAAGCCATATAGATGTCCATATCTGACCTTTTGAACTTATTTGTGGTCAAAGTGTCCTAAAAAAAATTCAAACTATATAAAGTTATAGACTCCTTTTGATGATAAATCAGCTATACAGAGGTCCCCTTCTGACCTACTGAACATATTTCTGGCCAAAGAGTCCTCGATCTTGCGTTTTCTATACATACTCATAGACTCCTTCTGATGCTTCATAAGCCATATAGATTTCCATATCTGACCTTTTGAACTTATTTGTGGTCAAAGTGTCCTCAAAATTTTTCAAACTATATAAAGTTATAGACTCCTTTAGATGATAAATCAGCTATACAGAGGTCCCCTTTTGACCTCCTAAACATATTTCTGGCCAAAGAGTCCTTGATCTTGGGCTTTCTATACATATAGACTCCTTCTGATGCCTCATAAGCCATATAGATGTCCATATCTGACCTTTTGAACTTATTTGTGGTCAAAGTGTCCTAAAAAAAATTCAAACTATATAAAGTTATAGACTACTTTTGATGATAAATCAGATATACAGAGGTCCCCGTTTGACCTCCAGAACATATTTCTGGCCAAAGAGTCCTCGATCTTGGGCTTTCTATACTCATAGACTCCTTCTGATGCTTCATAAGCCATATAGATGTCCATATCTGACCTTTTGAACTTATTTGTGGTCAAAGTGTCATAAAAAAATTCAAACTATATAAAGTTATAGACTCCTTTTGATGATAAATCAGCTATACAGAGGTCCCCTTTTGACCTCCTGAACATATTTCTGGCCAAAGAGTCCTCGATCTTGGGCTTTCTATTCATACTCATAGACTCCTTCTGATGCTTCATAAGCCATATAGATGTCCATATCTGACCTTTTGAACTTATTTGTGGCCAAAGAGTCCTCGATCTTGGGCTTTCTATACATACTCATAGACTCCTTCTGATGCTTCATAAGCAATATAGATTTCCATATCTGACATTTTGAACTTATTTGTGGTCAAAGTGTCCTAAAATTTTTCAAACTATATAAAGTTATAGACTCCTTTTGATGATAAATCAGCTATACAGAGGGCCCCTTCTGACCTACTGAACATATTTCTGGCCAAAGAGTCCTCGATCTTGCGTTTTCTATACATACTCATAGACTCCTTCTGATGCTTCATAAGCCATATAGATGTCCATATCTGACCTTTTGAACTTATTTGTGGTCAAAGTGTCCAAAATTTTTTCAAACTATAGAAAGTTATAGACTCCTTTTGATGATAAATCAGCTATACAGAGGTCCCCTTTTGACCTCCTGAACATATTTCTGGCCAAAGAGTCCTCGATCTTGGGCTTTCTATTCATACTCATAGACTCCTTCTGATGCTTCATAAGACATATAGATGTCCATATCTGACCTTTTGAACTTATTTGTGGCCAAAATGTCCTAAAAAAATTCTAACTATATAAAGTTATAGACTCCTTTTGATGATAAATCAGCTATACAGAGGGCCCCTTTTGACCTCCTGAACATATTTCTGGCCAAAGAGTCCTCGATCTTGGGCTTTCTATACATACTCATAGACTCCTTCTGATGCTTCATAAGCAATATAGATTTCCATATCTGACATTTTGAACTTATTTGTGGTCAAAGTGTCCTAAAATTTTTCAAACTATATAAAGTTATAGACTCCTTTTGATGATAAATCAGCTATACAGAGGGCCCCTTCTGACCTACTGAACATATTTCTGGCCAAAGAGTCCTCGATCTTGCGTTTTCTATACATACTCATAGACTCCTTCTGATGCTTCATAAGCCATATAGATGTCCATATCTGACCTTTTGAACTTATTTGTGGTCAAAGTGTCCTAACATTTTTTCAAACTATATAAAGTTATAGACTCCTTTTGATGATAAATCAGCTATACAGAGGTCCCCTTTTGACCTCCAGAACATATTTCTGGCCAAAGAGTCCTCGATCTTGGGCTTTCTATACATACTCATAGACTCCTTCTTCATAAGCCATATAGATTTCCATATCTGACCTTTTGAACTTATTTCTGGTCAAAGTGTCCTCAAAATTTTTCAAACTATATAAAGTTTGATAATAAATCAGCTATACCAAGGTCACCTTTTGACCTTCTGAACATATTTCTGGCCAAAGAGTTCTTGAACATTATCTTGCTATACTACAGATTGACTTGTTGTGATGTTATATTAACCAGCCAGTAGTCTATTTTTGACCTTCTGAACATATTTCTGGCCAGAGACCTTGAACATTTACCTTACTATTTATATTTCTCCTACCATAAAGACTTCTCGTGATGTTATGTCAGCCAGACTGTAGCCATATTTGACTGATTTAACATGTTTTTGGCCAAAGAATCCTCAAAATGTTTTTTTACTCTTAGAAACTCATAAACTCCTTCTGATGTTAAATCGGCCATACAGAAGTCCATATTTGACCCAAGGAATATATTTATGGCCATAGAGTTCTCGATCTTGACCTTTCTATACATACTCATAGACTCCTTCTAATGTTACATAAGCCATATAGATATCCATATCTAACCTTTTGAACTTATTTCTGGTCATCAAAAGTTTTTAAACTATATAAAGTTATAGACTCTTTCTGATGATAAATCAGCTATACAAAGGTCACCTTTTGACCTTTTGAACATATTTCTGGCCAAAGAGTTCTTGAACATTATCTTGCTTGAACTTTTGACTTTTGACTACAGATTGACTTGTTGTGATGTTATATTAACCAGCCAGTAGTCTATTTTTGACCTACTGAAAATATTTCTGGCCAGAGTCCGTGAACATTAACTCACTATACAATATAGACTGACTTCTTGTAATGCCAAACCAGGCAGGCAGTAGTCCATATTTGACCGATTGAAAAAAAAAATTGACCAAAGAGTTCTCAAAAGTATTTTGTCTGTCATAATCTGTAGACTCCTTCGGATGTCCGAAAATATTACTGGCCAAAGAGTCCTTAAAGATTAACACTATACATTCAGATTGATATCTTCGAATGTTATATCATCATGACAAAAGTCCATATTTGACATACTGAAATTTTTTCTGGTCAAAGAGTCTAAACTTGACCATTCTATATATACTCATTGACTCTTTCTGATTCTTCATTAGCTATATAGATGTCCATATCTGGCGAATTGAAAATATTTTTGGCAAAAAGGTCCTCACAAGTTAACTTACTAAATACTCATAGACTTCTTCTGATGATACATCACTTTAACAGGTATGTGACCCTCTGAATATATTTTTGGCCAAAGAATCATTGAACATTAACTCTCTATACATATTGACTCAAGAGTCAAAATTTGACCTCTTTTGGTCTGATTTATCATCAGATGGAGTCTATACATAGTTTAAAAACTTTTGAGGAACCTTTGACCAGAAATAATAATAAGTCATAAATATGGACATAAATATGGCTTATGAAGAATCAGAAGGAGACTATGAGTATGTATAGAAAGTTCAAGATTGGCCACAAATATGTCCCTTGGGTCAATTATGGACTTCTTTATGGCTGATGTAACATCAGATGGAGTAAACGACTATGTGTAGAAAGAAACAGCATAAGGAGTCAATGAGCATGTAGAATGTTCAAGATCGAGGACTCTTTTACTAGAAATATGTTCAGTAGGTAAATTATGGAGTACTCTCTGGCTGATGAAGCACTAAAAGAAGTCAATGAGCATGTATAGAAAGTTCAAGTACATAGACTCGTTGGCCAGAAAAAAAAGAAAAAAAAAGTCATTATGGACAGTTGTCTGGCCGATGTACTATCTGAAGGAGTCTATAAGTGTGAATAGAAAGTTCAAGATCAAGGACTCTTCAGTCAGAAATATGTTCAACATGTTAAATCTGAACTACTTTATGGCTAAAGAAACAAAATAAGGCGGCACTGAGAATGTATAGAAAGTTCAAAATCGAGGACTCTTTTACCAGAAATATTTTCAGTAGGTCCATTATTGACTACTGTCTGGCTGATGAAACACTAAAAGGAGTCAATTAGCATGTACAAAATTTTCAAGTCAGAAATATGTTCAACATGTCAAATCTGGACTTCTGTATGGCTAAAGAAACAAAATAAGGCATCACTGAGAATGTATAGAAAGTTCAAGATCGAGAACTCTTTTACTTCAATAGTCAATATCTACAATTGTCTGGCCGATGTACTATCTGAAAGAGTCTATAAGTATGAATAGAAAGTTCAAGATCGAGGACTCTTCGGTCAGAAATATGTTCATTATGTCAAATCAGAACTACTGCATGGCTGATGAAACACCAGAAAGAGTCTATGAGTATGTTTAAAAGGTTCAAGATCGAGGACTCTTTTGCCAGAAATATGTTTAGTGGGTCAAATATGGACTGCTGTCTGGCTGATGAATCAGAAGTCAATGAAGATTGAGGAAGAAGATTATGAATAGAAAGTTCAAGTTCAAAGACTCTTCAGGTAGAAATATGTTCAGTGGGTCAATTATCTATATGGAGTCACTGAGAATCTATAGAAAGTTCAAGACAGAGGACTCTTTTACTATAAATATGTTCAGAGGGTCAATTATGGACTATTGTCTGCTTGTGAAACATCAGAAGGAGTCAATGAGCCTATATAGAAAGTTCAAGTTCAAGACCCTTCGGGCAGCAATATGTTCAGTAGGTCAATTATGGACTAATGTCTGGCTGATGAAACACTAAAAGGAGTCAATTAGCATGTACAGAATGTTCAAGTTCATAGACTTGTTGGCCAGAAATATGTTTAATAATTAATATGGACAATTGTCTGTCCGATGTAACTTTCTGAAAGAGTCTATAATTATGAATAGAAAGTTCAAGATCAAAATCTCTTTGGTCAGAAATATGTTCAACATGTCAAATCTGGACTACTGTATGGCTGAAGAAACATCAGAAGTAAATGATTATGTATAGAAAGTTCAAGTTCATAGACTCTTCGGGCAGAAAAATGTTCAGTAGGTCAATTGTGGACAATTATCTGGCTGATGAAACATCAGAAGGAGTATGTATAGAAAGAATAAGATCAAGGTCTCTTTGGCCAGAAATATGTTCAATTGATCAAATTTTGAAATACTATATTGCTGTTGTAAAATCAGGAGTCATTGAGTATGTAATGAAAAATGTTCATAGACTCATTGGTCAGAAATAGGTTTAATAGGTCATATTGATACAATACAATACAATAATGTTTTGCTATTGTAACATCAGAAGGAGTCAATGTATAGAGAAATCAAGATTATAAACCCATCGCTCAGAAATGAGTTTAGTAGTCAATTATGGATCATTTTTTGGCTGAAGTACTATCTGAAACGTACTATCTATGAGTACGTATAGAAAGATCAAGGACTCTTCCAGCCAGAAATATGTTCAATTGTCAAATATGGATAATAGCCTAGGTGATGAAAAATCAGAAGGAGATAATTATGTATAGATAATTAAAGTTCTAGGTCTCTTTGGCCAGATATATGTTCAATGGGGCAAATTTGGACTAACAATATGGTTGATTTAACATCAAAAGTAGTCGATGAGAATGCATATAAACATACCTTTTGACGACTCTTTTGGCCAGAAATATGTTCTCTTGGTCAAATATGGACTACTGTATGGTGGATGTAAAATCAAAAATAGTCTAGGAGAAGGAACAGTAAGTTAAACTTTGATGATTCTTTTGCCAGAAATATGTTCAGTAGGTCAATAACTGACTTCTGTCTCAATGATGAAACATCAGAACAAGCCTATGATTATGTATAGAACGATCAAGATCGAGGACACTTTGGTTATAGAAATGTTCAATAGGTCAAATTTGAACTATACTGTATGGCTGATGAAACATCAGAAGGATTGTAAAAGCAATTAGTCTCATGTCTCATGTCTAGAAACATGTTCAAAATATAAAATTTGAACTACCGTTCAAATACATTGGATTGCAGATAATTAATTAACAAGTCTACAAGTATGTTTAGAAAGTTCAAGATCGAGGACTCTATGGTCAGAAATATATTCAATGGGTCAAGTATGGACATCTTTCAGGCTGATGAAACATCAGAAGCTGTCAATGAGCATGTACAGAAAGGTCAAGATCAGGGACTCTTTGACCAGAAATATATTAGTAGGTCAAATATGGACTTTTGTATGGCTAATGTATTATTAAGAGAAGTCAATAAGCAGAGAAAGTTAATGTTCAAAGACTCTTTGGCCAAAAATGTGTTCAGTAGTTCAAATAGGAACCTCTGTATGGCTGAATTAACATAATAAGAAAACCTTTGAGGACCATTTGACCAGAAATAAGTTCAGTAGGTCAAATATGGAATTCTATATGTGGCTTATGAACCATCAGAAGGAGTCTAGGAGTGAGAATGCAAAGTTCAAGATTGAGGACTCTTTTTTATCAGAAGGAGTCTATAACTTTATATAGTTTGAAAAATTTTGAGGACACTTTGACCAGAAATAAGTTCAAAAGGATAGATATGGACATCTATATGGCTTATGAAGCATCAGAAGGAGTCTATGAGTATGTATAGAAAGCCCAAGATCGAGGACTCTTTGGCAAGAGATATGTTCCTTGGGTCAAATATGGAATTCTGTATGTCTGACGTAACATCAGAAAGAGTCAACAAGTATATATGAAAAGGTCAAGTTTCGAGTACTCACTCCTTGGTCAGAAAAAAATTCGGTAGGTCAAATATGGACTTTTGTCAGGATGATATAACATCCGAAGATATCAGTCTGAATGTATAGTGTTAATCTTTTAGGACTCTTTGGCCAGAAATATGTTCAGTATAGGTCAAAAGGGGCCCTCTGTATAGCTGATATATCATCAGAAGGAGACTATAACTTTATATAGTTTGAAAAAATTTTGAGGACACTTTGACCACAAATAAGTTCAAAAGGTCAGATATGGACATCTATATGGCTTATGAAGCATCAGAAGGCGTCTATGAGTATGTATAGAAAGCCCAAGATCAAGGACTCTTTGGCCAGAAATATGTTCAGGAGCTCAAAATGGGACCTCTGTATAGCTGATTTATCATCAAAAGGAGTCAATAACTTTCTATAGTTTTAATTTTTTTTAGGACACTTTGACCACAAATAAGTTCAAAAGGTCAGATATGGACATCTATATGGCTTATGAGGCATCAGAAGGAGTCTATGAGTATGTATAGAAAGCATAAGATCGAGGACTCTTTGGCCAGAAATATGTTCAGTAGTTCAAAAGGGGACCTCTGTATAGCTGATTTATCATCAAAAGGAGTCTATAACTTTATATAGTTTGAATTTTTTTTTAGGACACTTTGACCACAAATAAGTTAAAAATGTCAGATATGGACATCTATATGGCTTATGAAGCATCAGAAGGAGTCTATGAGTATGTATAGAAATCCCAATATCGAGGACTCTTTGGCCAGAAACATGTTCAGGAGATCAAAAGGGGACCTCTGTATAGCTGATTTATCATCAGAAAGAGTCTATAACTTTATATAGTTTAAAAAATTTGATGACCAGAAATAAGTTCAAAAGGTCAGATATGGACATCTATATGGCTTATGAAGCATCAGAAGTAGTCTATGAGTATGTATAGAAAGCCCCAAGATCAAGGACTCTTTGGCCACAAATATGTTCAGTAGGTCAAAAGGGGACCTCTGTATAGCTGATTTATCATCAAAAGGAGTCTATAACTTTATATAGTTTGAAATTTTTTTAGGAAATTTTGACCACAAATAAGTTCAAAAGGTCAGATATGGACATCTATATGGCTTATGAGGCATCAGAAGGAGTCTATGAGTATGTATAGAAAGCCCCAAGATCGAGGACTCTTCGGCCAGAAACATGTTCAGGAGGTCAAAAGGGGACCTCTGTATAGCTGACTTATCATCAAAAGGAGTCTATAACTTTATATAGTTTGAATTTTTTTTAGGACACTTTGACCACAAATAAGTTCAAAAGGTCAGATATGGACATCTATATGGCTTATGAAGCACCAGAAGGAGTCTATGAGTATGTATAGAAATCCCAATATCGAGGACTCTTGGGCCAGAAATATGTTCAGTAGGTCAAAAGGGGACCTCTGTATAGCTGATTTATCATCAAAAGGAGTCTATAACTTTCTATTGTTTGAAATATTTTGAGAACACTTTGACCACAAATAAGTTCAAAAGGTCAGATATGGACATCTATATGGCTTATGAAGCATCAGAAGGAGTCTATGAGTATGTATAGAAAGCCCCAAGATCAAGGACTCTTTGGCCAGAAATATATTCAGTAGTTCAAAAGGGGACCTCTGTATAGCTGATTTTTCATCAAAAGGAGTCTATAACTTTCTATAGTTTGAAAAAAATTTTCATCAAAAGAAGTCTATAACTTTATATAGTTTGAATTTTTTTTAGGAAACTTTGACCACAAATAAGTTCAAAAGGTCAGATATGGACATCTATATGGCTTATGAGGCATCAGAAGGAGTCTATGAGTATGTATAGAAAGCACAAGATCGAGGACTCTTTGGCCAGAAATATGTTCAGTAGTTCAAAAGGGGCCCTCTGTATAGCTGATTTTTCATCAAAAGGAGTCTATAACTTTCTATAGTTTGAAAAAATGTTAGGACACTTTGACCACAAATAAATTCAAAAGGTCAGATATGGACATCTATATGGCTTATGAGGCATCAGAAGGAGTCTATATGTATAGAAAGCATAACATCGAGGACTCTTTGGCCAGAAATATGTTCAGTAGTTCAAATGGGGCCCTCTGTATAGCTGATTTATCATCAAAAGGAGTCTATAACTTTCTATAGTTTGAAAAAATGTTAGGACACTTTGACCACATATAAGTTCAAAAGGTCAGATATGGACATCTATATGGCTTATGAAGCACCAGAAATAATGAATGACCAGAAATAAGTTCAAAAGGTCAGATATGGATATCTATATGGCTTATGAAGCACCAGAAGGAGTCTATGAGTATGTATAGAAATCCCAATATCGAGGACTCTTTGGCCAGAAATATGTTCAGGAGGTCAAAAGGGGACCTCTGTATAGCTGATTTATCATCAAAAGGAGTCTATAACTTTCTATTGTTTGAAATATTTTGAGAACACTTTGACCACAAATAAGTTCAAAAGGTCAGATATGGACATCTATATGGCTTATGAAGCATCAGAAGGAATCTATGAGTATGTATAGAAAGCCCAAGATTGAGGACTCTTTGGCCAGAAACATGTTCAGTAGATCAAAAGGGGCCCTCTGTCTAGCTGATTTATCATCAAAAGAAGTCTATAAACTTTATATAGTTTGAAAACATGTTAGGACACTTTGACCACAAATAAGTTCAAAAGGTCAGATATGGACATCTATATGGCTTATGAAGCATCAGAAGGAATCTATGAGTATGTATAGAAAGCATAAGATCGAGGACTCTTTGGCCAGAAATATGTTCAGTAGGTCAAAAGGGGACCTCTGAATAGCTGATTTATTATCAGAAAGAGTCTATAACTTTATATAGTTTAAAAAAATTGTTGACCAGAAATAAGTTCAAAAGGTCAGATATGGACATCTATATGGCTTATGAAGCACCAGAAGGAGTCTATGAGTATGTATAGAAATCCCGAGATCGAGGACTCTTTGGCCAGAAACATGTTCAGGAGATCAAAAGGGGACCTCTGTATAGCTGACTTATCATCAAAAGGAGTCTATAACTTTATACAGTTTGAATTTTTTTAAGGATACTTTGACCACAAATAAGTTCAAAAGGTCAGATATGGACATCTATATGGCTTTTGAAGCACCAGAAGGAGTCTATGAGTATGTATAGAAATCCCGAGATCGAGGACTCTTTGGCCAGAAACATGTTCAGGAGGTCAAAAGGGGACCTCTGTATAGCTGACTTATCATCAAAAGGAGTCTATAACTTTATATAGTTTGAATTTTTTTAAGGATACTTTGACCACAAATAAGTTCAAAAGGTCAGATATGGACATCTATATGGCTTATGAGGCATCAGAAGGAGTCTATGAGTATGTATAGAAATCCCAATATCGAGGACTCTTTGGCCAGAAACATGTTCAGGAGATCAAAAGGGGACCTCTGTATAGCTGACTTATCATCAAAAGGAGTCTATAACTTTATATAGTTTGAATTTTTTTACTTTGACCACAAATAAGTTCAAAAGGTCAGATATGGACATCTATATGGCTTATGAAGCATCAGAAGGAGTCTATGAGTATGTATAGAAAGCCCCACGATCAAGGACTCTTTGGCCAGAAATATGTTCAGTAGTTCAAAAGGGGACCTCTGTATAGCTGATTTTTCATCAAAAGGAGTCTATAACTTTCTATAGTTTGAATTTTTTTTAGGAAACTTTGACCACAAATAAGTTCAAAAGGTCAGATATGGACATCTGTATGGCTTATGAAGCACCTGAAGGAGTCTATGAGTATGTATAGAAAGCATAACATCGAGGACTCTTTGGCCAGAAATATGTTCAGTAGTTCAAAAGGGGCCCTCTGTATAGCTGATTTATCATCAAAAGGAGTCTATAACTTTCTATAGTTTGAAAAAATGTTAGGACACTTTGACCACAAATAAGTTCAAAAGGTCAGATATGGACATCTATATGGCTTATGAAGCATCAGAAGGAGTCTATGAGTATGTATAGAAAGCCCCAAGATCGAGTACTCTTTTTCCCAGTAGTTGAAATATGGCTGATTTAACATCAGAAGGAGTCTATAAATTTATAAGAGTAAAAAAAAAAACATTTCGAGGCCTCTTTGGCCAAAAACGTGTTCAATCGGTCAAATATCGACTACTCCTTGCCTGAGTTAACATCACGAGAAGTCAATATGTACGTATAGTAAGTTAAGTTTCATGGTCTCTTGGCAGAAATATGTTTAGTAGGTCAAAAATGTACTTTTTTTTTATGGGTGATGTAACATCAGAAGGAGTCTATAAGTTTGTTTAAAAACCTTTGAGGACCCTTTGACCAGAAATAAGTTCAATAGGTCAAATATGCACCTCTAAATGGCTGATTTAACATCAGAAGGAGACTATAAGTTTATAATATACACAAAATACCTTTTGAGGACTCTTTTGCCAAAAATATGTTCAATCAGTCAAATATGGACTACTGTCTGGCTTACTAAACATACAAGACTGACTTCTTGTGATGTTATATAAGACAAGAGGGACCTCTGTAGGCCTGATTTGACACATGACATATGTGCATTGGCATTGCACAATAACTAACTTATTCATTTATTATTTTAAGGGAAATTATTGCATTTACCTCTTGCATTACAATGCATAGAATAAACTACTTCATACCTCATGTGCAATGAAAACATAACATGAGTGTTGCATTGCACAACCGATCTAAGAATTAGCGTTGAATTATAATGTATTATTATTATATCTAACTATATCAGTTAGATATTTTATGCAGTGGAATGTAGATAGTTGAGATAGTTATTGTATGTTTGTGATGCACTCATAGCTTATATGTTATTCTTCAATGCACAAAGTTTGATCTTGTGTGAAATGCAATGCAGTAGCACATATTGTATTTCCTCAAAGCAAAACGGAATGTAGTTTGGTAATGAGTTACTTCTGGTGTGTAATGCAATGCAAGAAGTGCATAGCCTATATGTTATTCTTCAATGCACAACGTTAGATCGTTTGTGCAATGCAACAACACATATGTTATCTCTTTAATGAACATGGGAATGGTTAAGTTGTAGTGTGCAATACAATGCAAAAAGTGTAAAACCTATATGTTATTCTTCAGTGCACAACGTTAGATCGTTAGTGCAATGCAATGCAATGCAACAACACACGTTATGTTTTTAATCATCATGGGAATGGTTAAGTTCTAGTGTGCAATGCAATGCAATGCAAAAAGTGCATAACCTATGTTATTCTTCAGTGCACAACGTTAGATCGTTAGTGCAATGCAATGCAACAACAAAAATACCATCTCTTTAATGAACATGGGAATGGTTAAGTTCTAGTGTGCAATGCAATGCAATGCAAAAAGTGCATAACCTATATGTTATTCTTGAGTGCACAACGTTACATCGCTAGTGCAATGCAATGCAATGCAATGCACCAACAAACGTTATCTCTTTAATGAACATGGGAATGATTTAGGTCTGGTGTGCAATGAAATGCAAAAAGTGCATAACCTATATGTTATTCTTTCGTGCACAAAGTTAGATTGTTAGTGCAATGCAATGTAATGCAATGCAGTGCAAAGCAATGCAATGCAATGCAATGCAATGCAATGCAACAACACACATATCATCTCTATAATGAACTTGGGAATGATTTTGTTCTGGTGTGCAATGCAATGCGAAAAGAGCATAACCTATATGTTATTTTTCAGTGCACAACGTTAGATCGTTAGTGCAATGCAATGCAATGCAATGCAGTGCAAAGCAATGCAAAGCAATGCAAAGCAATGCAAAGCAATGCAATGCAATGCAAAGCAATGCAAAGCAAAGCAATGCAATGCAATACAATGCAATGCAACAACACACGTTATCTTTAATGAACATGGGAATGATTTAGTTCTGGTGTGCAATGCAATGCAATACGTGCATAACCTATATGTTGTCTCTTTAATGAACATGGGAATGATTTAGTAGTCTGGTATGCAATGCAATGCGAATAGTGCATAACCTATATGTTATTCTTCAGTGCACAACGTTAGATCGTTAGTGCAATGCAATGCAACAACACACATACCATCTCTTTAATGAACATGGGAATGGTTAAGTTCTAGTGTGCAATGCAATGCAATGCAAAAAGTGCATAACCTATATGTTATTCTTCAGTGCACAAAGTTAGATCGTTAGTGCAATGCAATGCAATGCAATGCAATGCAATGCAATGCAATGCAATGCAATGCAATGCAGTACAAGGCATTGCAAATCAATGCAATGCAATGCAACAACACACGTTATGTCTTTAATCAACATGGGAATGAGGTAGTTCTGGTGTGCAATGCAATGAAATGCAAAAAGTGCATAACCTACATGTTATTCTTGAGTGCACAACGTTACATCGCTAGTGCAATGCAATGCAATGCACCAACAAACGTTATCTCTTTAATGAACATGGGAATGATTTAGGTCTGGTGTGCAATGAAATGCAAAAAGTGCATAACCTATATGTTATTCTTTCGTGCACAAAGTTAGATCGTTAGTGCAATGCAATGCAATGCAATGCAGTGCAAAGCAATGCAATGCAATGCAATGCAACAACACACATATCATCTCTATAATGAACTTGGGAATGATTTTGTTCTGGTGTGCAATGCAATGCGAAAAGAGCATAACCTATATGTTATTTTTCAGTGCACAACGTTAGATCGTTAGTGCAATGCAATGCAAAGCAAAGCAATGCAAAGCAATGCAAAGCAATGAAAAGCAATGCAATGCAATGCAATGCAATGCAATACAATGCAACAACACACGTTATGTCTTTAATGAACATGGGAATGATTTAGTTCTGGTGTGCAATGCAATGCAATACGTGCATAACCTATATGTTGTCTCTTTAATGAACATGGGAATGATTTAGTAGTCTGGTATGCAATGCAATGCGAAAAGTGCATAACCTATATGTTATTCTTCAGTGCACAACGTTAGATCGTTAGTGCAATGCAATGCAACAACACACATACCATCTCTTTAATGAACATGGGAATGGTTAAGTTCTAGTGTGCAATGCAATGCAATGCAAAAAGTGCATAACCTATATGTTATTCTTCAGTGCACAAAGTTAGATCGTTAGTGCAATGCAAAAAGTGCATAACCTATATGTTATTCTTGAGTGCACAACGTTACATCGCTAGTGCAATGCAATGCAATGCAATGCACCAACAAACGTTATCTCTTTAATGAACATGGGAATGATTTAGGTCTGGTGTGCAATGAAATGCAAAAAGTGCATAACCTATATGTTATTCTTTCGTGCACAAAGTTAGATTGTTAGTGCAATGCAATGTAATGCAATGCAGTGCAAAGCAATGCAATGCAATGCAATGCAACAACACACATATCATCTCTATAATGAACTTTGGAATGATTTTGTTCTGGTGTGCAATGCAATGCGAAAAGAGCATAACCTATATGTTATTTTTCAGTGCACAACGTTAGATCGTTAGTGCAATGCAATGCAATGCAGTGCAAAGCAATGCAAAGCAATGCAATGCAATGCAATGCAATGCAATGCAAAGCAATGCAAAGCAAAGCAATGCAATGCAATACAATGCAATGCAACAACACACGTTATCTTTAATGAACATGGGAATGATTTAGTTCTGGTGTGCAATGCAATGCAATACGTGCATAACCTATATGTTGTCTCTTTAATGAACATGGGAATGATTTAGTAGTCTGGTATGCAATGCAATGCGAATAGTGCATAACCTATATGTTATTCTTCAGTGCACAACGTTAGATCGTTAGTGCAATGCAATGCAACAACACACATACCATCTCTTTAATGAACATGGGAATGGTTAAGTTCTAGTGTGCAATGCAATGCAATGCAAAAAGTGCATAACCTATATGTTATTCTTCAGTGCACAAAGTTAGATCGTTAGTGCAATGCAATGCAATGCAATGCAATGCAATGCAATGCAGTACAAGGCATTGCAAATCAATGCAATGCAATGGAACAACACACGTTATGTCTTTAATCAACATGGGAATGAAGTAGTTCTGGTGTGCAATGCAATGAAATGCAAAAAGTGCATAACCTACATGTTATTCTTGAGTGCAGAACGTTACATCGCTAGTGCAATGCAATGCAATGCAATGCACCAACAAACGTTATCTCTTTAATGAACATGGGAATGATTTAGGTCTGGTGTGCAATGAAATGCAAAAAGTGCATAACCTATATGTTATTCTTTCGTGCACAAAGTTAGATCGTTAGTGCAATGCAATGCAATGCAGTGCAAAGCAATGCAATGCAACAACACACGTTATGTCTTTAATGAACATGGGAATGATTTAGTTCTGGTGTGCAATGCAATGCAATACGTGCATAACCTATATGTTGTCTCTTTAATGAACATGGGAATGATTTAGTAGTCTGGTATGCAATGCAATGCGAAAAGTGCATAACCTATATGTTATTCTTCAGTGCACAACGTTAGATCGTTAGTGCAATGCAATGCAACAACACACATACCATCTCTTTAATGAACATGGGAATGATTTTGTTCTGGTGTGCAATGCAATGCGAAAAGAGCATAACCTATATGTTATTTTTCAGTGCACAACGTTAGATCGTTAGTGCAATGCAATGCAATGCAATGCAATGCAAAGCAATGCAAAGCAATGCAAAGCAATGCAATGCAAAGCAATGCAAAGCAATGCAAAGCAATGAAAAGCAATGCAATGCAATGCAATGCAATACAATGCAACAACACACGTTATGTCTTTAATGAACATGGGAATGATTTAGTTCTGGTGTGCAATGCAATGCAATACGTGCATAACCTATATGTTGTCTCTTTAATGAACATGGGAATGATTTAGTAGTCTGGTATGCAATGCAATGCGAAAAGTGCATAACCTATATGTTATTCTTCAGTGCACAACGTTAGATCGTTAGTGCAATGCAATGCAACAACACACATACCATCTCTTTAATGAACATGGGAATGGTTAAGTTCTAGTGTGCAATGCAATGCAATGCAAAAAGTGCATAACCTATATGTTATTCTTCAGTGCACAAAGTTAGATCGTTAGTGCAATGCAATGCAATGCAATGCAATGCAATGCAATGCAGTACAAGGCATTGCAAATCAATGCAATGCAATGCAACAACACACGTTATGTCTTTAATCAACATGGGAATGAGGTAGTTCTGGTGTGCAATGCAATGAAATGCAAAAAGTGCATAACCTACATGTTATTCTTGAGTGCACAACGTTACATCGCTAGTGCAATGCAATGCAATGCACCAACAAACGTTATCTCTTTAATGAACATGGGAATGATTTAGGTCTGGTGTGCAATGAAATGCAAAAAGTGCATAACGTATATGTTATTCTTTCGTGCACAAAGTTATATCGTTAGTGCAATGCAATGCAATGCAGTGCAAAGCAATGCAATGCAATGCAACAACACACATATCATCTCTATAATGAACTTGGGAATGATTTTGTTCTGGTGTGCAATGCAATGCGAAAAGAGCATAACCTATTTTTCAGTGCACAACGTTAGATCGTTAGTGCAATGCAATGCAATGCAGTGCAAAGCAATGCAATGCAATGCAATGCAATGCAATGCAATGCAATGCAATGCAAAGCAATGCAAAGCAATGCAAAGCAATGCAAAGCAATGCAAAGCAATGCAAAGCAATGCAAAGCAATGCAATGCAAAGCAATGCAATACAATGCAATGCAACAACACACGTTATGTCTTTAATGAACATGGGAATGATTTAGTTCTGGTGTGCAATGCAATGCAATACGTGCATAACCTATATGTTGTCTCTTTAATGAACATGGAAATGATTTAGTAGTCTGGTATGCAATGCAATGCGAAAAGTGCATAACCTATATGTTATTCTTCAGTGCACAACGTTAGATCGTTAGTGCAATGCAATGCAACAACACACATACCATCTCTTTAATCAACATGGGAATGAGGTAGTTCTGGTGTGCAATGCAATGAAATGCAAAAAGTGCATAACCTATATGTTATTCTTGAGTGCACAACGTTACATCGCTAGTGCAATGCAATGCAATGCAATGCACCAACAAACGTTATCTCTTCAATGAACATTGGAATGATTTAGGTCTGGTGTGCAATGAAATGCAAAAAGTGCATAACCTATATGTTATTCTTTCGTGCACAAAGTTAGATCGTTAGTGCAATGCAATGCAATGCAATGCAATGCAATGCAATGCAATACAATGCAATGCAACAACACACGTTATGTCTTTAATGAACATTGGAATGATTTAGTTCTGGTATGCAATGCAATGCAATGCAAAAAGTGCATGACCTATATGTTATTCTTCAGTGCACAACGTTAGATCATTAGTGCAATGCAATGCAAAGCAATGCAAAACAGTGCAATTCAATGTAATGCAATGCAATGCAATGCAATGCAATGCAATGCAATGCAAAGCAATACATTGCATTGCAATGCAATGCAATACAATGCAATGCAATGCAATGCAATGCAATGCAATGCAATGCAGCAACACACGTTATGTCTTTAATAAACATGGGAATGATTTAGTTCTGGTGTGCAATGCAATGCAATACATGCACAACGTTAGATCGTTAGTGCAATGCAATGCAGTGCAAAGCAATGCAAATCAATGCAATGCAATACAATGCAATGCAACAACACACGTTATGTCTTTAATGAACATGGGAATGATTTAGTTCTGGTGTGCAATGCAATGCGAAAAGTGCATAACCTATATGTTATTCTTCAGTGCACAATGTTAGATCTTTAGAGCAATGCAATGCAGTGCAAAGCAATGCAAATGAATGTAATGCAACGCAAAACATTGCATTGCAATACATTGCAATGCAATGCAATGCAATGCAATGCAATACAATGCAATGCAACAACACACGTTATGTCTTTAATGAACATTGGAATGATTTAGTTCTGGTATGCAATGCAATGCAAAAAGTGCATGACCTATATGTTATTCTTCAGTGCACAACGTTAGATCATTAGTGCAATGCAATGCAAAGCAATGCAAAGCAATGCAAAGCAATGCAATGCAGTGCAAAGCAATGCAATGCAGTGCAAAGCAATGCAATGCAATGCAATGCAATGCAATGCAATGCAATGCAATGCACCAACAAACGTTATCTCTTTTATGAACATGGGAATGATTTAGTTCCGGTGTGCAATGCAATGCAGTGCAAAAAGTGCATATATGTTATTCTTCAGTGCACAACGTTAGATCGTTAGTGCAATGCAATGTAATTCAACAACAAACGTTATCTTTGTAATGAACATGGGATCGAGTAGTTCTGTTGTGCAATGCAATGCAAGTAGTGCACAGACTATATGTTATTCTTCAATGCACAACGTTAGACAGTTTGTGCAAAGCAACAACACATATGTTATCTCTCCAATGAACATGGCATTGAGTTAGTTTTGGTGTGCAATGCAATGCAATGCACGAAGTGCATAACCTATGTTTCTTTAATGATGCTCAACGTTAGATCGTTTGTGCAAAGCACATAATGTTATAAGAATGAGCTATACATAGGTACGCTTTTGACCTGCTGAACATATTTCTGGCCAAAGAGTCCTTAAAGATGATCATCCTGACAAAGGTCCAAATTTGACACTGAATTTTTTTCTGTCCAAGGAGTACTCGAAACTTGACCTTACCATTTATACTCGTTGACTTTTTCTGATGTTACGTCAGCCATAAAGAAGTCCATATTTGACCCAAGGAACATATTTTTGGCCAAAGAGTCCTCGATCTTGGGCTTTCTATTCATATAGTCCAACTCCTTCTGATACTTCATAAGCCATATAGATGTCCATATCTATCCTTTTGAACTTATTTCTTGTCAAAGTGTCCTAAAAAAAATTCAAACTATAAAGTTATAGACTCCCTTTGATGATAAATCAGCTATACAGAGGTCCCCTTTTGACCTCCTGAGCATATTTCTGGCCAAAGAGTCCTTGATCTTGGGCTTTCTATACATGCTCATAGACTCCTTCTGGTGCTTCATAAGCCATATAGATTTCCATATCTGACCTTTTGAACTTATTTGTGGTCAAAGTGTCCTAAAAATAATTCAAAATATAAAGTTATAGACTACTTTTGATGATAAATCAGCTATACAGAGGTCCCCTTTTGACCTCCAGAACATATTTCTGGCCAAAGAGTCCTTGATCTTGGGCTTTCTATACATACTCATAGACTCCTTCTGATGCTTCATAAGCCATATAGATGTCCATATCTGAACTTTTGAACTTATTTCTGGTCAAAGTGTCCTAAACTTTTTCAAACCATATATAGTTATAGACTCCTTTTAAAGATAAATCAGCTATACAGAGGTCCCCTTTTGACCTCCTGAACATATTTCTGGCCAAAGAGTCCTTGATCTTGGGCTTTCTATACATACTCATAGACTCCTTCTGATGCTTCATAAGCTATATAGATGTCCATATCTGACCTTTTGAACTTATTTGTGGTCAAAGTGTCCTAACATTTTTTCAAACTATATAAAGTGATAAACTCCTTTTGATGATAAATCAGCTATACAGAGGTCCCCTTCTGACCTACTGAACATATTTCTGGCCAAAGAGTCCTAAAAGATTAACACTATACATTCAGACTGATATCTTCGGATGTTATATCATCTTGACAAAAGTCCATATTTGACATACCGAATTTTTTTCTGACCAAGGAGTGAGTACTCGAAACTTGACCTTTTCATATATACTTGTTGACTCTTTCTGATGTTACGTCAGACATACAGAATTCCATATTTGACCCAAGGAACATATTTCTTGCCAAAATTCCTCGATCTTGGGCTTTCTATACATACTCATAGACTCCTTCTGATGCTTCATAAGCCATATCTATAGATGTCCATATCTATCCTTTTGAACTTATTTCTGGTCAAAGTGTCCTCAAAATTTTTCAAACTATATTAAGTTATAGACTCCTTCTGATAAAAAAGAGTCCTCAATCTTGAACTTTGCATTCTCACTCCTAGACTCCTTCTGATGGTTCATAAGCCACATATAGAATTCCATATTTGACCTACTGAACTTATTTCTGGTCAAATGGTCCTCAAAGGTTTTCTTATTATGTTAATTCAGCCATACAGATTTGAACTACTGAACTACTGAACACATTTTTGGCCAAAGAGTCTTTGAACATTAACTTTCTCTGCTTATTGACTTCTCTTAATAATACATTAGCCATACAAAAGTCCATATTTGACCTACTAATATATATTTCTGGTCAAAGAGTCCCTGATCTTGACCTTTCTGTACATGCTCATTGACAGCTTCTGATGTTTCATCAGCCTGAAAGATGTCCATACTTGACCCATTGAATATATTTCTGACCACAGAGTCCTCGATCTTGAATTTACTTGTAGACTTGTTAATTAATTATCTGCTATCCAATGTATTTGAACAGTAGTTCAAATTTTATATTTTGAACATATTTCTAGACATGAGACATGAGACTAATTGCTTTTACAATCCTTCTGATGTTTCATCAGCCATACAGTATAGTTCAAATTTGACCTATTGAACATTTCTATAACCAAAGTGTCCTCGATCTTGATCGTTCTATACATAATCATAGGCTTGTTCTGATGTTTCATCATTGAGACAGAAGTCAGTTATTGACCTACTGAACATATTTCTGGCAAAAGAATCATCAAAGTTTAACTTACTGTTCCTTCTCCTAGACTATTTTTGATTTTACATCCACCATACAGTAGTCCATATTTGACCAAGAGAACATATTTCTGGCCAAAAGAGTCGTCAAAAGGTATGTTTATATGCATTCTCATCGACTACTTTTGATGTTAAATCAACCATATTGTTAGTCCAAATTTGACCCATTGAACATATATCTGGCCAAAGAGACCTAGAACTTTAATTATCTATACATAATTACTATCTCCTTCTGATTTTTCATCACCCAGGCTATTATCCATATTTGACAATTGAACATATTTCTGGCTGGAAGAGTCCTTGATCTTTCTATACGTACTCATAGACGCTTTCAGATAGTACTTCAGCCAAAAAATGATCCATAATTGACTACTAAACTCATTTCTGAGCGATGGGTTTATAATCTTGATTTCTCTATACATTGACTCCTTCTGATGTTACAATAGCAAAAACATTATTGTATTGTATTGTATCAATATGACCTATTAAACCTATTTCTGACCAATGAGTCTATGAACATTTTTCAATACATACTCAATGACTCCTGATTTTACAACAGCAATATAGTATTTCAAAATTTGATCAATTGAACATATTTCTGGCCAAAGAGACCTTGATCTTATTCTTTCTATACATACTCCTTCTGATGTTTCATCAGCTAGATAATTGTCCACAATTGACCTACTGAACATTTTTCTGCCCGAAGAGTCTATGAACTTGAACTTTCTATACATAATCATTTACTTCTGATGTTTCTTCAGCCATACAGTAGTCCAGATTTGACATGTTGAACATATTTCTGACCAAAGAGATTTTGATCTTGAACTTTCTATTCATAATTATAGACTCTTTCAGAAAGTTACATCGGACAGACAATTGTCCATATTAATTATTAAACATATTTCTGGCCAACAAGTCCATGAACTTGAACATTCTGTGCATGCTAAATGACTCCTTTTAGTGTTTCATCAGCCAGACATTAGTCCATAATTGACATGAACATATTGCTGCCCGAAGAGTCTTGAACTTGAACTTTCTATATAGGCTCATTGACTCCTTCTGATGTTTCACAAGCAGACAATAGTCCATAATTGACCCTCTGAACATATTTATAGTAAAAGAGTCCTCTGTCTTGAACTTTCTATAGATTCTCAGTGACTCCATATAGATAATTGACCCACTGAACATATTTCTACCTGAAGAGTCTTTGAACTTGAACTTTCAATTCATAATCTTCTTCCTTAATCTTCATTGACTTCTGATTCATCAGCCAGACAGCAGTCCATATTTGACCCACTAAACATATTTCTGGCAAAAGAGACCTCGATCTTGAACCTTTTAAACATACTCATAGACTCTTTCTGGTGTTTCATCAGCCATGCAGTAGTTTTGATTTGACATAATGAACATATTTCTGACCGAAGAGTCCTCGATCTTGAACTTTCTATTCATACTTATAGACTCTTTCAGATAGTACATCGGCTAGACAATTGTAGATATTGACTATTGAAGTAAAAGAGTTCTCGATCTTGAACTTTCTATACATTCTCAGTGATGCCTTATTTTGTTTCTTTAGCCATACAGAAGTCCAGATTTGACATGTTGAACATATTTCTGACTTGAAAATTTTGTACATTCTAATTGACTAATTGTACATCCTTTTAGTGTTTCGTCAGCCAGACAGTAGTCAATAATGGACCTACTGAAAATATTTCTGGTAAAAGAGTCCTCGATTTTGAACTTTCTATACATTCTCAGTGACACCTTATTTTGTTTCTTTAGCCATAAAGTAGTTCAGATTTAACATGTTGAACATATTTCTGACTGAAGAGTCCTTGATCTTGAACTTTCTATTCACACTTATAGACTCCTTCAGATAGTACATCGGCCAGACAACTGTCCATAATGACTTTTTTTTTTGGCCAACGAGTCTATGTACTTGAACTTTCTATACATGCTCATTGACTCCTTTTAGTGCTTCATCAGCCAGAGAATACTCCATAATTTACCTACTGAACATATTTCTAGTAAAAGAGTCCTCGATCTTGAACATTCTACATGCTCATTGACTCCTTATGCTGTTTCTTTCTACACATAGTCATTTACTCCATCTGATGTTACATCAGCCATAAAGAAGTCCATAATTGACCCAAGGGACATATTTGTGGCCAATCTTGAACTTTCTATACATACTCATAGTCTCCTTCTGATTCTTCATAAGCCATATTTATGTCCATATTTATGACTTATTATTATTTCTGGTCAAAGGTTCCTCAAAAGTTTTTAAACTATGTAAAATTATAGACTCCATCTGATGATAAATCAGACCAAAAGAGGTCAAATTTTGACTCTTGAGTCAATATGTATAGAGAGTTAATGTTCAATGATTCTTTGGCCAAAAATATATTCAGAGGGTCACATACCTGTTAAAGTGATGTATCATCAGAAGAAGTCTATGAGTATTTAGTACGTTAACTTGTGAGGACCTTTTTGCCAAAAATATTTTCAATTCGCCAGATATGGACATCTATATAGCTAATGAAGAATCAGAAAGAGTCAATGAGTATATATAGAATGGTCAAGTTGAGACTCTTTGACCAGAAAAAATTTCAGTATGTCAAATATGGACTTTTGTCATGATGATATAACATCCGAAGATATCAATCTGAATGTATAGTGTTAATCTTTAAGGACTCTTTGGCCAGTAATATTTTCGGACATCAGAAGGAGTCTATAGATTATGACAGACAAAATCCTTTTGAGAACTCTTTGGTCAAATTTTTTTTTCAATCGGTCAAATATGGACTACTGCCTGCCTGGTTTGGCATTGCAAGAAGTCAGTCTATATTGTATAGTGAGTTAATGTTCACGGACTCTGGCCAGAAATATTTTCAGTAGGTCAAAAATAGACTACTGGCTGGTTAATATAACATCACAACAAGTCAATCTGTAGTCAAAAGTCAAAAGTTCAAGCAAGATAATGTTCAAGAACTCTTTGGCCAGAAATATGTTCAAAAGGTCAAAAGGTGACCTTTGTATAGCTGATTTATCATCAGAAAGAGTCTATAACTTTATATAGTTTAAAAACTTTTGATGACCAGAAATAAGTTCAAAAGGTTAGATATGGATATCTATATGGCTTATGTAACATTAGAAGGAGTCTATGAGTATGTATAGAAAGGTCAAGATCGAGAACTCTATGGCCATAAATATATTCCTTGGGTCAAATATGGACTTCTGTATGGCCGATTTAACATCAGAAGGAGTCTATGAGTTTCTAAGAGTAAAAAACATTTTGAGGATTCTTTGGCCAAAAACATGTTAAATCAGTCAAATATGGCTACAGTCTGGCTGACATAACATCACGAGAAGTCTTTATGGTAGGAGAAATATAAATAGTAAGGTAAATGTTCAAGGTCTCTGGCCAGAAATATGTTCAGAAGGTCAAATATGGACTTCTGTATGGCTGATTTAACATCAGAAGGAGTCTATACATTTATGATAGACAAAATCCTTTAGAGAACTCTTTGATCAAATTTTTTTTCAATCAGTCAAATATGGACTACTGTCTGCCTAATTTTACATTACGAGAAGTCAGTCTATATGTATAGTGAGTTGATGTTCACGGACTCTGGCCAGAAATATGTTCAGTAGGTCAAAAATAGACTACTGGCTGGTTAATATAACATCACAACAAGTCAATCTGTTCAAGTCAAGCAAGATAATGTTCAAGAACTCTTTGGCCAGAACTATGTTCAGAAGGTCAAAAGGTGACCTTGGTATAGCTGATTTATTATCAGAAGGAGTCTATAACTTTATATAGTTTGAAAAATTTTGAGGACACTTTGACCAGAAATAAGTTCAAAAGGTCAGATATAGACATCTATATGGCTTATGAAGCATCAGAAGGAGTCTATGAGTATGTATAGAAAGCCCAAGATCGAGGACTCTTTGGCAAGAAATATGTTCCTTGGGTCAAATATGGAATTCTGTATGTCTGACGTAACATCAGAAAGAGTCAACAATATGGAAAGGTCAAGTTTCGAGTACTCCTTGGCCAAAAAAAAATTCAGTATGTCAAATATGGACTTTTGTCAGGATGATATAACATCCGAAGATATCAGTCTGAATGAATAGTGTTAATCATTTAGGACTCTTTGGCCAGAAATATGTACAGGAGGTCAAAAGGGGACCTCTGTATAGTTGATTTATCATCAAAAGGAGTGTATAACTTTCTATTGTTTGAAATATTTCGAGGACACTTTGACCACAAATGAGTTCAAAAGGTCAGATATGGACATCTATATGGCTTATGAAGCATCAGAAGGAATCTATGAGTATGTATAGAAAGCCCAAGATTGAGGACTCTTTGGCCAGAAACATGTTCAGTAGATCAAAAGGGGCCCTCTGTATAGCTGATTTATCATCAAAAGAAGTCTAAAACTTTATATAGTTTGAAAAAATGTTAGGACACTTTGACCACAAATAAGTTCAAAAGGTCAGATATGGACATCTATATTGGCTTATGAGGCATCAGAAGGAGTCTATGAGTATGTATAGAAAGCATAAGATCGAGGACTCTTTGGCCAGAAATATGTACAGGAGGTCAAAAGGGGACCTCTGTATAGCTGATTTATCATCAAAAAGAGTCTATAACTTTCTATAGTTTGAAAAAATGTTAGGACACTTTGACCACAAATAAGTTCAAAAGGTCAGATATAGAAATCTATATGGCTTATGAAGCATCAGAAGGAGTCTATGAGTATGTATAGAAAGCCCAAGATCGAGGACTCTTTGGCCAGAAATATGTTCAGGAGGTCAAAGGGGGACCTCTGTATAGCTGATTTATCATCAAAAGGAGTCTATAACTTTATATAGTTTGAAAAAATGTTAGGACACTTTGACCACAAATAAGTTCTAAAGGTCAGATATGGACATCTATATGGCTTATGAAGGATCAGAAAGAGTCTATGAGTATGTATAGAAAGCCCAAGATCGAGGACTCTTTGGCCAGAAATATGTTCAGGAGGTCAAAAGGGGACCTCTGTATAGCTGATTTATCATCAAAAAGAGTCTATAACTTTCTACAGTTTGAAAAAATGTTAGGACACTTTGACCACAAATAAGTTCAAAAGGTCAGATATGGACATCTATATGGCTTATGAAGCATCAGAAGGAGTTGGACTATATGAATAGAAAGCCCAAGATCGAGGACTCTTTGGCCAAAAATATGTTCCTTGGGTCAAATATGGACTTCTGTATGGCTGACGTAACATCAGAAAAAGTCAACGAGTCTAAATGATAAGGTCAAGTTTCGAGTACTCCTTGGCCAGAAAAAAATTCAGTATGTCAAATTTGGACCTTTGTCAGGATGATATAACATTTTTAAGGACTCTTTGGCCAGAAATATGTTCAGTAGGTCAAAAGCGTACCTATGTATAGCTCATTGTTATAACATTATGTGCTTTGCACAAACGATCTAACGTTGAGCATCATTAAAGAAACAGGTTATGCACTTCGTGCATTGCATTGCATTGCACACCAAAACTAACTCAATGCCATGTTCATTAGAGAGATAACATATGTGTTGTTGCTTTGCACAAAATGTCTAACGTTATGCATTGAAGAATAACATTATTGTCTGTGCTCTGCATTGCACAACAGAACTAACTCGATCCCATGTTCATTACAAAGATAACATGTGTGTTGTTGCATTGCATTGCATTGCACACACGATCTAACGTTGTGCATTGAAGAATAACATAGGTTATGCACTTCTTGCATTGCATTGCACACCAGAACTAACTCATTCCCATGTTCATATGTGTTCACAGATAACATATGTGTTGTTGCAATTGCATTGCACAAACGATCTAACGTTGTGCACTGAAGAATAACTTATAGGTTATGCATATTTCGCATTGCATTGCACTAAATCATTCCCATGTTTGTGATATGTTTTATGATATGTGTGTTGTTGCATTGCATTGCATTGAATTGCATTGCACTAACGATCTAACGTTGTGCACTGAAGAATTAACAGATGTTATGCACTTTTTGAATTGCATTGCACACCAGAACTATCTCATTCCCATGTTGATTGAAGACATAACGTGTGTTGTTGCATTGCATTGTATTGCATTGCATTGCATTGCATTGCATTGCATTTATTTGCATTGCACTGCATTGCACTGCATTGCACTGCACTGCACTGCATTGCATTGCATTGCATTGCATTGCATTGCATTGCATTGCCATTGCATTGTATTGCATTACATTGCATTGCATTGCATTGCATTGCATTGCACTAACGATCTAACGTTGTGCACTGAAGAATAACATATAGGTTATGCACTTTTCGCATTGCATTGCACACCAGAACTACCCATGTTGATTAAAGACATAACGAGTGTTTTTGCATTGCATTGTATTGCACTATATTGATTTGCATTGCTTTGCACTGCATTGCATTGCATTGCATTACACTAATGCTCTAACGTTGTGCACTGAAGAATAACATATAGGTTATGCACTTTTTGCATTGCATTGCATTGCACACCAGAACTAAATCATTCCCAAGTTCATTATAGAGATGATATGTGTGTTGTTGCATTGCATTGCATTGCATTGATTTGCAATGCCTTGTACTGCATTGCATTGCATTGCATTGCATTGAATTGCATTGCACTAACGATCTAACGTTGTGCACTGAAGAATTAACAGATGTTATGCACTTTTTGAATTGCATTGCACACCAGAACTATCTCATTCCCATGTTGATTGAAGACATAACGTGTGTTGTTGCATTGCATTGTATGGCATTGCATTGCATTGCATTTATTTGCATTGCATTGCACTGCATTGCACTGCATTGCACTGCACTGCATTGCATTGCATTGCATTGTATTGCATTACATTGCATTGCATTGCATTGCATTGCATTGCATTGCACTAACGATCTAACGTTGTGCACTGAAGAATAACATATAGGTTATGCACTTTTCGCATTGCATTGCACACCAGAACTACCCATGTTGATTAAAGACATAACGAGTGTTTTTGCATTGCATTGTATTGCACTATATTGATTTGCATTGCTTTGCACTGCATTGCATTGCATTACACTAATGCTCTAACGTTGTGCACTGAAGAATAACATATAGGTTATGCACTTTTTGCATTGCATTGCATTGCACACCAGAACTAAATCATTCCCAAGTTCATTATAGAGATGATATGTGTGTTGTTGCATTGCATTGCATTGAATTGCATTGCACTAACGATCTAACATTGTGCACTGAAGAATTAACAGATGTTATGCACTTTTTGCATTGCATTGCACACCAGAACTACCTCATTCCCATGTTGATTAAAGACATAACGTGTGTTGTTGCATTGCATTGCATTGTATTTATTTGCATTGCATTGCACTGCACTGCACTGCATTGCATTGCATTGCATTGCATTGCATTTATTTGCATTGCATTGCACTGCACTGCATTGCTTTTATTTGCACTGCATTGCACTGTATTGCATTGCATTGCATTGCACTAACGATCTAACGTTGTGCACTGAAGAATAACATATAGGTTATACACTTTTTGCATTGCATTGCACACCAGAACTAAATCATTCCCATGTTCATTAAAGACATAACGTGTGTTGTTGCATTGCATTGCATTGCATTGCTTTGCATTGCTTTGCATTGCTTTGCATTGCTTCATTGCTTTGCATTGCATTGCTTTGCATTGCTTTGCATTGCTTTGCATTGCTTTGCATTGCTTTGCATTGCTTTGCATTGCTTTGCATTGCTTTGCATTGCTTTGCATTGCTTTGCACTGCATTGCACTAACGATCTAACGTTGTGCACTGAAGAATAACATATGTTATGCGCTTTTTGCATTGCATTGCACACCAGAACTACCTCATTCCCATGTTGATTACAGACATAACGTGTGTTGTTGCATTGCATTGCATTGCATTGCATTGCATTGCTTTTATTTGCATTGCATTGAACTGCATTGCATTGCATTTATTTGCATTGCATTGCACTGCATTGCATTGCTTTTATTTGCATTGCATTGCACTGCAATGCACTGCAATGCACTGCAATGCACTGCATTGCACTAACGATCTAACGTTGTGCACTGCAATGCACTGCAATGCACTGCATTGCACTAACGATCTAACGTTGTGCACTGAAGAATAACATATGTTATGCACTTTTTGCATTGCATTGCACACCAGAACTACCTCATTCCCATGTTGATTAAAGACATAACGTGTGTTGTTGCATTGCATTGCATTGCATTGCATTGCATTGCATTGCATTGCATTGCACTAACGATCTAACGTTGTGCACTGAGGTTATGCACAATTCACATTGCATTGCATTTGCACACCAGAACTAAATCATTCCCATGTTCATTAAAGACATAACGTGTGTTGTTGCATTGCATTGCATTGCATTGCTTTGCACACTAACGATCTAACGTTGTGCACGTATTGCATTGCATTGCACACCAGAACTAAATCATTCCCATGTTCATTAAAGACATAACGTGTGTTGTTGCATTGCATTGCATTGCATACCTCATTCCTAGACATAACGTGTGTTGTTGCATTGCATTGCATTGCATTGATTTGCATTGATTTGCATTGATTTGCACTGCATTGCACTAACGATCTAACGTTGTGCACTGAAGAATAACATATGTTATGCACTTTTTGCATTGCATTGCACACCAGAACTACCTCATTCCCATGTTGATTATAGACATAACGTGTGTTTTTGCATTGCATTGCATTGCATTGCATTGCTTTTATTTGCATTGCATTGAACTGCATTGCATTGCTTTTATTTGCATTGCATTGCACTGCATTGCATTGCATTGCATTGCATTGCATTGCATTGCATTGCACTAACGATCTAACGTTGTGCACTGAAGAATAACATATAGGTTATGCTCTTTTCGCATTGCATTTGCACACCAGAACAAAATCATTCCCAAGTTCATTATAGAGATGATATGTGTGTTGTTGCATTGCATTGCATTGCATTGCATTGCATTGCATTGATTTGCATTGCTTTGCATTGCATTGCATTGCATTGCATTGCATTGCATTGCATTGCATTGCATTGCATTGCACTAACGATCTAACGTTGTGCACGTATTGCATTGCATTGCACACCAGAACTAAATCATTCCCATGTTCATTAAAGACATAATTGTTTAAGACTTTTAATTGTTATTCTTCAGTACACAACGTTAGATCGTTAGTGCAATGCAAAGCAATGCAAATAAAAGCAATGCAATGCAATGCAATACAATGCAATGCAACAACACACGTTATGTCTTTAATCAACATGGGAATGAGGTAGTTCTGGTGTGCAATGCAATGCAATGCAAAAAGTGCATAACATATGTTATTCTTCAGTGCACAACGTTAAATCGTTAGTGCAATGCAATTCAAGTCAATGCAATGAATTGATATAGGTTATGCACTTTTCGCTTTGCATTGCACACCAGAACTACCTCATTCCCATGTTGATTAAAGACATAACGTGTGTTGTTGCATTGCATTGTATTGCATTGCATTGCATTGCTTTTATTTGCATTGCTTTGCACTGCATTGCATTGCATTGCATTGCATTGCACTAACGATCTAACGTTGTGCACTGAAGAATAACATATGTTATGCGCTTTTTGCATTGCATTGCACACCAGAACTACCTCATTCCCATGTTGATTACAGACATAACGTGTGTTGTTGCATTGCATTGCATTGCATTGCATTGCATTGCTTTTATTTGCATTGCATTGAACTGCATTGCATTGCATTTATTTGCATTGCATTGCACTGCATTGCATTGCTTTTATTTGCATTGCATTGCACTGCAATGCACTGCAATGCACTGCATTGCACTAACGATCTAACGTTGTGCACTGCAATGCACTGCAATGCACTGCAATGCACTGCATTGCACTAACGATCTAACGTTGTGCACTGAAGAATAACATATGTTATGCACTTTTTGCATTGCATTGCACACCAGAACTACCTCATTCCCATGTTGATTAAAGACATAACGTGTGTTGTTGCATTGCATTGCATTGCATTGCATTGCATTGCATTGCATTGCATTGCATTGCACTAACGATCTAACGTTGTGCACTGAGGTTATGCACAATTCACATTGCATTGCATTTGCACACCAGAACTAAATCATTCCCATGTTCATTAAAGACATAACGTGTGTTGTTGCATTGCATTGCATTGCATTGCTTTGCACACTAACGATCTAACGTTGTGCACGTATTGCATTGCATTGCACACCAGAACTAAATCATTCCCATGTTCATTAAAGACATAACGTGTGTTGTTGCATTGCATTGCATTGCATACCTCATTCCTAGACATAACGTGTGTTGTTGCATTGCATTGCATTGCATTGATTTGCATTGATTTGCATTGATTTGCACTGCATTGCACTAACGATCTAACGTTGTGCACTGAAGAATAACATATGTTATGCACTTTTTGCATTGCATTGCACACCAGAACTACCTCATTCCCATGTTGATTATAGACATAACGTGTGTTTTTGCATTGCATTGCATTGCATTGCATTGCTTTTATTTGCATTGCATTGAACTGCATTGCATTGCTTTTATTTGCATTGCATTGCACTGCATTGCATTGCATTGCATTGCATTGCATTGCATTGCATTGCATTGCACTAACGATCTAACGTTGTGCACTGAAGAATAACATATAGGTTATGCTCTTTTCGCATTGCATTTGCACACCAGAACAAAATCATTCCCAAGTTCATTATAGAGATGATATGTGTGTTGTTGCATTGCATTGCATTGCATTGCATTGCATTGCATTGATTTGCATTGCTTTGCATTGCATTGCATTGCATTGCATTGCATTGCATTGCATTGCATTGCATTGCATTGCATTGCACTAACGATCTAACGTTGTGCACGTATTGCATTGCATTGCACACCAGAACTAAATCATTCCCATGTTCATTAAAGACATAATTGTTTAAGACTTTTAATTGTTATTCTTCAGTACACAACGTTAGATCGTTAGTGCAATGCAAAGCAATGCAAATAAAAGCAATGCAATGCAATGCAATACAATGCAATGCAACAACACACGTTATGTCTTTAATCAACATGGGAATGAGGTAGTTCTGGTGTGCAATGCAATGCAATGCAAAAAGTGCATAACATATGTTATTCTTCAGTGCACAACGTTAAATCGTTAGTGCAATGCAATTCAAGTCAATGCAATGAATTGATATAGGTTATGCACTTTTCGCTTTGCATTGCACACCAGAACTACCTCATTCCCATGTTGATTAAAGACATAACGTGTGTTGTTGCATTGCATTGTATTGCATTGCATTGCATTGCTTTTATTTGCATTGCTTTGCACTGCATTGCATTGCATTGCATTGCATTGCACTAACGATCTAACGTTGTGTACTGAAGAATAACATATAGGTTATGCACTTTTCGCTTTGCATTGGACACCAGAACTACCTCATTCCCATGTTGATTAAAGACATAACGTGTGTTGTTGCATTGCATTGATTTGCAATGCTTTGCAATGCTTTGCACTGCACTGCATTGCATTGCATTGCATTGCATTGCATTGCATTGCATTGCATTGCATTGCATTGCATTGCATTGCACTAACGATCTAACGTTGTGTACTGAAGAATAATATATAGGTTATGCACTTTTCGCATTGCATTGCATTTGCACACCAGAACACATTCCCATGTTGATTAAAGACATAACGTCTGTTGTTGCATTTCATTGCATTGCATTGATTTGCACTGCATTGCATTGCACTAACGATCTAACGTTGTGCAATGAAGAATAACATATGTTATGCACTTTTTGCATTGCATTGCACACCAGAACTACCTCATTCCCATGTTGATTAAAGACATAACGTGTGTTGTTGCATTTCATTGCATTGCATTGATTTGCATTGATTTGCACTGCATTGCATTGCACTAACGATCTAACGTTGTGCACTGAAGAATAACATATGTTATGCACTTTTTGCATTGCATTGCACACCAGAACTACCTCATTCCCATGTTGATTAAAGACATAACGTGTGTTTTTGCATTGCATTGCATTGCATTGCATTGCATTGCATTTATTTGCATTGCATTGCACTGCATTGCATTTGCTTTTATTTGCATTGCATTGCATTGCACTGCATTGCATTGCTTTTATTTGCATTGCATTGCACTGCATTGCTTTGCATTGCACTAACGATCTAACGTTGTGCACTGAAGAATAACACAGGTTATGCACTTTTTGCATTGCATTGCACACCAGAACTAAATCATTCCCATGTTCATTCAAGACATATGTGTGTTGTTGCATTGCATTGCATTGCATTGTTAGATCGTTAGTGCAATACAATGCAATGGAATGCAACAACACACACATCATCTCTTTAATGAACATGGGATTGAGTTAGTTCTGGTGTGCAATGCAATGCAAATTTGCCTAGTAAAAACAGAGTTTGTGTTGTTGAATCATATTTTTTTCTAGTACCTCTTAAATATAGAGCTCATGACAAATAAAAGTTCCAGATGGACAAACATTAACTGCAAAACCCAGTGTGAATAACAATATCTTAAAATAAACTAGAGAGTGGATACACAGATATGGCCTATTTATGAATGAAATTCATGCATTTATTTGTCATTTAAACTTATGCAAACAGGGAAAGAGAGTAGAAAACACTTATTGTCCTGTCGCCCCCTCTAGTGGACAGCATTAAGTATTACGGCCTTCATTGCTCAGAGAACGCAAGTCAATGGATTTTTTGGGGAAAGTAAGTCTTTTTTATTTTTTTATTAATGTTTATTACAAACTCTCGTGGAGACAACAGCAAAGAAAAAGGCAAGGTATCAACAAAATGCAATGAAAAAGATCAAAGAAATAAAAAAAATAAAAAAAAAATAAGGCATTGTTCTCAAATAAATAATATGTGTAACAGGACCAAAAACATTTCAGCAGCATAACAAATAGCTTCTACAGTTTGTTTAGAATTTTTTACAAGGTTCAAGGAGGATAATAACATACGAAATTCATTTTTAAAACAGTTTACATTTGGCAATTGTTTTTTCCATTTAATTTTGTGAATGTTCAAACCCATAATGATGATAAGGTTAATCAAAAGTGAAATGTCCCTCGTCAGTTTAGAATTATAAATAAGAATATCTTCGATTGTAAATTGTTCAAGTTCACTAATTTTATGGAAAAGCTGGTTGAACAAAGACTTTTTGTTTGATACAAATTACTCTATTATTCCACAAGGTGGCACAATGAGGGGTAAAGTTATGGGTAAATACCATCTTCCAATGATGCAAACTTGTTTATGAAACTCAGATAATTTAATTTTTTTTTAGAAAATTTCAAAGTCACATTTCAAAAGAAAGTTTAACCCACCGAACCTCTTGAAAATACTTTTTGGAATTTGAAACCATATTGAATCCGGCTTCAATAGAAACTCTTTCAACCACTTTATTTTAAATGTTCCTAACATTGCCTCAAAATCCAATGTTTTGATCCCCCCCTTTAACCAACATAGTAGGTCTTATTTCACCATATAAATTGATATATAGTTAATTTTCCTCGCGTTTTTTGGAGCAATGTAAAGAGATTGACATGGATAAATCAGTTTGGATACCCTCAGCCTTGGACAATAAGTAACGCCCCAAAATGGAAAGATCTCTACTAAGCCAGTGGTTTAAGGATAATTGATATTTGAATAAGGAAAATTTGAATAAGGACAAATGATATTTGATAAATTTTTTCTTTCATATTAATTTCCTCTCTTTGTTTTTCATCTTTAACCATCTTAACTCCAAGATATTTAACTTATTTTTTTTAACAGGGATTTCTGTATCTATACAGTCATATAACGCAAGTAGTTCACACTTTCATATTTAAACGAAGACCTGAAGATTTGGAAAAAATTGAAATTATTTGCAATGAATTGCTAACCATAGATTTATCGCATTAAAGATTCGCGCAAATCTTTTGCGATTTTTTCTAAATATCGATAAAAAATTAACCGATGTTATGCGACTGAAACGTCATTTTTTCCTCTCGCGATAAGTCATTCCAACGGACGATCATGGCAACGGACGTTGGTAAGTTTATATATATAACAGCCACGTACCGCACTAGACATTATTATTATTATTAATGGAAGGAAACGTAGGTGTGTTATCCAAGCATTAATGGCAAGGAAAGACCCTTATACTGTGAGCGGCACATATGAGGTGTTTCTGGGTCTCCCTCATTTCTGCTTCGAGGTCTTGATTGTGGCATTTCTTTGAGGTTTAGAATCCAGTATTTCTATCATTATTTTGTCTTTTTTTATGAATTTAATAAAGAACTATGTCTCGTATTCTGTCCAAACACACCGCGTCATCTACGTCAGGTGACCTGTAAATGCGCAAAAACTGTTTCCATTGCAGTTTTGGGAAATATTGATTTTTCGAATTGCTTGAAAAACCAGCGGAAAAACTTTTTTGCGATAAATGGGAGTTTTTGCGCAATTGACGTGTTTCCATTGGGCGTATTTTCAATTCGCAATTTCAATTTGCGCAATTTGAAGGGTATGGAAACGCGGCTAGTGTCGTCTGCAAACTGACTGAGGCGAAATTCGTAATCAAAAAATTGTATAGGCTACCCTGAAAATTTGGATGATTTAATATCAGATATAGGCTACTAGTAGCTGTGAACATAAAATGAACAACTTTGGACTAATTGGACATCCTTGTCTTATTCCGCAAGTTATATTTATTCTTGGTGTTAGTCCTGCGTTTAAGGAGACATAACTGCAAATATCAGTATAGAACATATTGATTACTGAACAATTTTTTTTTGTAGAATCCAAAATTTTCTAAAGTAGAAAATAAAAAAATCGAGTTCTATAGAATCGAAAGCTTTGTAAAATAAAATCAGGCTTTCCGATTCCAGAATAGACCGATAGTCCAGCATGTCCAATATTAATCTCACATTATTACACACTTCTACCTTTTATAAACGCAGACTGAGTTTCATCTACTATTTTATCAATTACTGTTTTCAATCTCTCTGCATATGTTAACGCTAATAACTTATAGCCTATAATATAACTTAATAATAGGCCTCCAATTGTCTAAATTTGTTTTTATCTTTTTTTGTTTTGGGGAGTAGGGTTATTATACCAGTTTTCATTGTTGGAATAAGACATTCGATAAATGCATTCAATAACAATTCTTTGATATCTTCCCCAAAAAAACGTAAAAAATTCCGAGGTAAACCCATCAATTCCAGGTGACTTCCCATGTTTCAGTTTTTTTCAGGGCATTTTCTATTTCTTGCAGATTTATTTTGCCGTCTAACCTTTCTTTTGTCATTCTCCCCAATCCTTTTAATATTGCTCTTAATCAGAGTAAAAGGGATTCACAGTCCTCTTTGAGGAAATTTGAGCTATAAGTCAGAGTAAAAGAGTTGAACTTCCTCCTGTATTTGGCTATAGGCTCTTCTGTGTGTCATTTTCTGTTAATTTGCAGATTCTTTTTTTAGACTACCTAGACTTTTCTAAGCCATAGAAATATGTTGTGGTCTTCTCACCTTCTTCGATCCATCTAGCCCTGGATCGTACAAAGGCTCCACTTGCTTTTTCTTGCTGTTTTTGGAGGGAATTCAACTCCGTTAGTTCTTCCTCCGAAGCATTAGTTTTACCACAGAGTATGTTAATCCTTTTCAGTATTTCTTTCTGTTTAAGTTTACTTGTTTTTGACATGCTTTTTCCCGTTTCAATTGCCAACCTCTTTGTTTCAAATTTAAACCATTCCCACTTCCCTTTATTTGACATATCCATTCCTTTTACTTTTAGACAGGGATTTTATTTGTTTGCAAAAACCATAATTTGATAAAAGTATATTATTTAGTTTCCATATATTACAAAAAGTAAGTAAGTCAGACCAGTTAGAAAAGATATAAGCGAGTCAGACCAGTCTAAAGGTCTGAGCTGAGTTTGGTGAAGCATTAAGGCGGAGGCAATTTCTCATAATAATAATAATAATAATAATAATAATAATAATAATAATAATAATGTTTAAATATATGCTGGCTTTCTAAAGCCAACATAATAAAGAAAACTCAGAGAAACATCGACCAATTCAGTATGTAATAAAATTGTATTAGTTTTATAATAAAACTAATAACATTTTAAAGGTAGGCCTATGCCGTGCTCTTCAACCGACATGATTTTAATTAATCCCAAACCTGCTAATTTTGTCAGTATTAATGTACGTTCACTAGCTTCTACACATGCATACATTCATAAATATACATTTTGTGTCTATTAAAATTTCTAAATTATTTATAGCCTACATATGTCACACACGTCTACCTGCCTTTTGATGTAGGCCTAAATAAAAGACGAGAGTGGTAAATGTTACGGACATATGGTCCGTACTGTAGCCTACATATGGTACAGTTCAGCCTATTATTGCCTTATTTTTATTTCCACTTCCCTTTTACACAAAGAAACGGAACTATTTGCACTGTATTTATCAATGGGAAATACATCATGCTAAAATAATCTGTCATATACTGTGGTTCACATTATTGGGTTCGCTTGCAAGTCTCAGCAGCGCGAATTACGTGACCAGCAACATATTTCTGCTTCAAATATTGTAGTTAGTTAACAGTGAGTGGTGGTTTCGGACATTTTATATTTTATTACAGTGCATTTGTCAGTGCCGCACTCGTACCGACTCTTATTCTGCCTGACAGAAAGAAAAGCTCGTAGCTTACTGAAGGCGGAGCGTTTCGACCAATCAGATGAAAGGGACGTTTCTGCGCCGCCCACGTGTGCAAATTAAATATCTAACCCATAAACCGATTTGTAAACCACAAACGAAAAATGAAAAATCAAGCCAAAACCTAATTTTTCATTTTTTTAACTAAAAAACGAATAAACGAGCTGGTTTTCATTTCTCATTATTCCATTCCAAACAGGAAATCAAATGATCAAAAAGTTTTTATTTTTTATGTTTTATTGAACACCAAAAAAGTAACAAAAAACAGAATATACATCTATAATGGCATTGACAAATACAGATAAATGAGTTGGCACATGACAGTCAAATAAATGGATAATGACAAAAGAATACATATATTTGAAGGAAAAAAAGAAAAAAAGAACAAGAAGGGGTCTCTTCATTCCTCTTCAAAGAGATCAAGGTCTCTTATTATTCTAGCCAATTTCTGGGCCTTTTTACTTTTCATACATTGCAACGATGGAAAGAAATTACAAATAAAGTCTCTTTTAAATACAGAAAAATAAGGTTTCGTCTTCGCATTTAAGAGCCACTGGAAAGCTAATATACTGTGTTCGCAATTCTTTAACAAATGTCATAAGCTTGCAAAAAACAGTTATTAAACAGATATGTCGGATATAATATAGAACGGATAAGAGCGAATAAGTTTGTTGGGAAGCATTGCCCTGAGGTCATTGAAGAGAAGGGAGTTCACAAGATCCATCTGGCATGTTGACAGAAGCGTTTTGTACAAAATTTATAAAACTTTTTGGAATGGCATTTAAGACACGCTCAAATTGTTGGCGTTCACATTGTAAATTGTATTTAGTACAGAAGTCTCTAAAAGTTAACAAGCTCCCATCTTCATCCATTACAGTAAATGAAGAACTGACCAAATACCATTTTCAAGCCAATCAAGAACACATAGAGACTTGTATCTAGATACAATAAATCTATTGTTCCATATAGGGAATCTGTGTGGAGAAAAGTTGTGGTTATATAACAAAATCTGCTGGTGAAAGGAAGATAATTTGATTGGCAGTCTGGAAACAGTAAAATCAAATCTCAGTAGAAAATCAATTCCACCCAATTTTCTAAATATACCTCTGGGAATGCAAAACCAGAAATTAGTTTCATTTGTTATACATTTTTTAAGCCATTTGACCTTCAACATACCATTTATACAATAGAAGTCAAAGGCTTGTAATCCACCATTTTCATAATCTTGTATAAGAGTTGCCCTCTTTATATAGTGCACACGTTTACTCCATATATAATTGAAATGAATTTGATTAATGGTCTTAATAGCTCTATTAGAAATGGAGAGACAAGATGCAGGATAGATACACACTTTCCATTTGAGTTAAATAAATTCTACCAAAGATAGACAAATCCCTTTGCATCCATGCATCAAGCCTGCCTTTGCATTCATTCCACCTATTCCAGACATTTTGCTTTTCCATCATGACCTCATCCTTAGAAATGTTTATGCCTAAATATCTGACATTCGACTTGACTGGAATATTATGTGAAATTTTAAGAGGGCATTCATGTATGGTAATAATTTCTGAGAATTTAGAAAAATAGTTAACTATCTCAATTGCTTTAGGAACCTGGTCAAGACCTTTTAAAAATAATGTTGTATCGTCAGCCAATTGACTAAGTATAATTTCCTGTCCAAACACATTTAATTTTTCAATATTTGAGTTTTTAATTAGGAGAGCCAACATCTCTGTAGCCAGAATAAACAATGAGGGTGAGATGGGACATCCTTGTTTAACTCCTCTCTTAATATCAAATCTGGGTGAAGTACCTGTTGGTAGGGCCACTGAACTATTGGTATTTGTGTAGAATAACTGAATAACATTACAAACATGTTCACCAAACCCATACATTTTCAAACATTTAAAAATAAATGAATGTTCTAACAGGCTTTATAGAAATCTAAAAATAAAATAACCCCATCATCCTCTGTTTCTTGATTATACTCCAGCAAGTCCAAAACCAGTCGAATATTGTTATGTATAGAACCACGGTTTTAGTGATTTCCTGAAAAGCTGCAAAAATAAATTCCCCAAAGTAAAGTAAATAAAAAGTAAATAAAGTCCCAAAAATGGCGCTAAAAATGAGACGTAATACCATCTGGGCCAGGTGATTTATCCAATGACAAACACATAACAGCAGAATCAAGCTCTTCGATTGTTAATTCTGCATCACATATCATTTTGAACTGTTCATCTATATGAGGAACAAATTCTCCGTATTTTTAATGATTAAAATTGCCATTATTTTATATGAAAAAGTTAATAATTTTATTTTATTGACAAAATATTTTATTTTGTCTTTTGTATATATATATATATATTAGATCAGATAACATTTTAATCTGTCATATGATCATGTGATAATGTCTACTTGGGGCATGTTGTCTCATTTCACTTCATTCATTCAGGGTAAATCAAGAGAAAAGTATACGCTGTAATGAAACAAAACCACTACTAGACGTGTGAAATTAAGGGGGAAATAAATACTCTGAACCTTAAGTAGATTTACACAAACTGAGAAAGTCTAAAAGCGTAAGGTTGTGCCCCGCTCTCCCCTTTCTGTAAACACTTTTTTTTTGTCTCAAAAAAAAAAATAAAAAAAATAATTATGTACAATTTAACATTTGCTTCTTTAATTAAAAAAAGACAAGGACAAGCGTTAATGTCGAGCCCTGGTATGTTTTCCTTGACTGGTTTTCCCTGCAGAATTACGTTGTTGAAAACGAAAAGCGAGTGTTTCTGCATTAAACAACTATCTCAACTGTTAAATAACAGATGTAAGATTAAAATAATATCAGATCTGTCTTATTTTAAATAAACACACACACACACAAAAAAACAGATGAAAAATTAACATGAGTAAGAAATGTTCATTTGCTCCATCGTCATGAAATGCCATGTTATACTATTTTTGTCCACAAGAGGTCGGCAAAGCAAAGCAATGCAATGAGTTATTTTGTATTTAAATTAAAGAATGTGGAAAATGTGCTTTTTTTTTGTTAAAATGTAATATTGTTTTATCTTGTATGTGAACAATGACTCAAGGAAATCATCTGCAAATCATTCTGATGGCAGAGTTCACTGACATAAATACTGACTTTTGAGAGGTGAACTAAGGGTTTTTAGGCTTTTGCAGATAATCCATTGTGTTCTGCGGTTTGTATGAATTGTTTGGAGAAATGCACTTACTGGTTTGCAAATGTTTTTTTTTCCTCACTTTATTTAAATTTTCCATTTAAACAAAATATAACATACACTTACAAAACATATATATAACCTTCATATATATATACACACACACACACACACACACACATATACAGTATATATATATATATATATATATATATATTGTTGATAAAAGGATCCACACAACAAATAACAAAAGAATACAATTTATACTAGAAAAAAAGAACAATAATAATATTAATAATAATAATAACAACAAGATAGTAAGACAAGCAAATAGTAAAAAAAAAAAAACTATGGTCATCCAAAACTATAAATAAATGAATAAAATAATAATAATAATAAAAAAGAATAATTTCACAGGTACAAAAAGGTGCTAAACATCCTGAGCACAGCCGACATATCCCTAAAGCAGGGTACCAATCTATATACCAGGGGAGGGAAATAATTACTACCAGAGGAGATGTGTAGTCAGGTGAAAGAAGGCCTTTCATTTCTTTACATATCCTATAGGAAAGATCCACAAATTCTATTGAAATTATCCGAGGATCTCTTCATTTTGTGTCTGATTTTTTCTAGCTTAATAAAATGGAAAATATCTTGAATCCATAAAGAATGAGTCGATTTCCAGTTTAATAAAATGAGACGCCTTGCCAGCAGTGTGACAAAGGCTACGAAGTCAGACTTGTATTTGGGCATATCAAGAGAAGTGGAAAGAGTACCGAATAAAGCAGTGAAAGCCAGAGGTTCAATTTGATTTGTTAGAACTTCAGATAATGTTTTACAAATTAATTTTGTAGGGAGGGACAGGACCAAAACATGTGTGCAGTAGTTGCGTGGGCTTGGTGACAACGGTCACATGTGGGATCCACTTCAGGATATATTTTTAACAGTCTAACTTTGGTCCAGTGGGTACGGTGGAGAATTTGAAACTGATTCAGAGCATGTCTGGCACAAAAAGATGAAGAGTGCACACTTTCCACTGTTCTTCTGACATGTTTTCTCCAATGTCCTCCTCCCACTGAGATTTAATAGTTGCAAGTGCTGGGCAAAGTGCAAATGGCATTATAAAGATATGAGATCATACCCTTCATAATATGGGTGGGCTTGAAAAAAAAGTCAATAGGAGTAGCTCTAGGGAGATTGAGGGTGCATGTCTCGAACGAAGCTACGAACCTGCAAATACCTAAAAAAGTGGTGTGTACATTTTTCTGCTAGTTGCTGGAAAGATGCAAAGACATTATCTATATATAGATCGTTAAATGTTATAATGCCCAGTGCTGACCACTGTGAAAAAGTGCTATCATCAATGATGGTGGGAAAGCAACATTTGCTGCTACAGGTGCGAAGATAGAATAGGTTTGTTATCCAAAGTGGTGTCTGAATTGCCTCCAGATTCTCAGCGTAGTTTTAACAATGACATTTTTAGTATAGGGAGACGAAGAGCATTTAATGGGGGCATGTCAGTGAAGTGGGCATGCATGAAGTAGCCTCCATATTAACCATCCAGATCCTGATCCTGATTTAACCAGTATTGCATGACTCTGAGATTTGAAGCCCAATAATAAAACTGTAAATTAGGTAGAGCCATTCCCCCAAGTATTTTGGGTCTATGAAGGAATGTCTTAAGAATTGTGGGTATCTTTTTATTCCAGATAAATCCTAGGATCAGGGAATCAATTTTACGAAAAAAAAGTGTTCAGGCAGGAAAATGGGTATACACTGAAAATAACAGGAGAATTTGGGAAGAATATTCATTTTAACTGCTTCCCCTATGCTTGGCTGGAAGAATTAATTCAAAGACCAGCGCTCAAAATCTTTCTCCATCTGGAGTAACAAATTAGCAAAGTTAAATAAGTAAATCTATGGTGTGCAATCATAAATGGAAAATTATAGTCCCTAGCTGCAGAATTCAGTGGAGAAATTTCACTCTTGCTCAGATTTAATTTGTAACCAGAAATTATTCCGAATGATTTCAAAATATTAAGAGCTGCCGGTATCGATCTAGCTAAATCAGAAATATAAAGGAGGAGATCATCCGCATACAAAGACACTTTTTGCTCTGTACCCATTCTTTTTATACCTTTTATAGTTGAATCAACCCTCAGTGCAATAGCAAGGGGTTCGATAGCGATGGCGAAGAGGAGTGGACTCAAGGGACATCCCTGACGAGTGGACCGCGGTGGAGGGAAAATAGTCAGAACGGGCATTGTTGGTTCTGACAGACGCTTGGGGGGCGGAATATAATAACCTCACCCAAGAAATAAAGTTATCACCAAAACCAAATTTCTCTAGTGTGTAAAAGAGGTATTTCCACTCCACCCAGCCTTCTCTACATCTTCTCTGCATTCTCTGTGACAGTAAATAAAGTCAGTCTGCTTAGCAATAAAAAGTGAAGCTGGTAATGCTGTTTGTGGAGTTGTTTAGTCAGATCTTCAGAGAGTTCATGTCTTTTATCTTCAGTTCAAGGCTGTGTCTGAATAAAGTTGTAGTTTGTGTTCTTATTACTCTTTCGAAAGATGATTGAAAGAATGTTTCAGGAACATCACACTAACCTTTCAATAACATTCCAGCAACATTCAGGAAACTGGACATTTTTATGTTCTTGGAATGTCACGTTTCAACAAGAACGTTTCAGGAACATTATACCTTTTAAAACACGTTCCTCTAACGTCAAGAAAGCTGGACATTTTTACTCTTTTACTTTCGTTTTCAACGTAATTCTCCTCAGGGAAAGGGAAAACAACACACAAAAAGCACATTTTCCACATTCTTTAATTTAAACACAAAAACCACAAAATAACTCATTGCATTGCATTGGGTTGCATGCATTTTACATGCATTTTATGACTATTGCCACTAGATGGAGCAAATGAACATTTCTCACTCATGCTAATTTTTCATTCTTTCATTAAAAAAGAGGGAGAATTGATGCTAAATTTATTGATTAAAGATTAAAGTGCACACGAATTAAACAATAAGAATAATGATAAACAGTGTAATATTCTGTTAAAAAAATATGATCAATTTTGAATTCATGGTGACTTTAAGTGAATGTCGTCACTTCCTCAGTTCCCGTCACTATGTTTTTTTTAATATTTTTTTTATTGAAATCTTTCCAGTACAGACATAACAATTATAAACATTACCATTTGAACATGACAGTTTAAGATGGCTTGCGGACAGAGTCATACACAAAAGACGCTTAAGAGAAGCGAGAGATTTACAAGAGATAGATTAACATAATTAAGAAAGAAAAAAAAAAAAAAAAAAAAAAAAAAAAAAACCCGGGAGAGAGCTAGGGATTTTTTTGCATTTCGAGATTGTACAAAGTTTCACAGCATTCTTTCCTTTCATGTGTTTCAGAGATGAAAAGTAACAGTACAATTCTTTGTGAAAAGCAAAAAATTTGGGAATGGATTTCATAAATCTGTTCTTATGTATGAAGAATTTTCCAAGTATTACTATGGAGTTGATCAACATATTGTGATAGTTATCTTTGACAATAAAACCATATAAAACATTTTCTTTCTTTAAAACAGGAACAGGCAGATATTTAGACAACCAATGGAATAAATCACTCCAGAGGGCATTGATGTAAATACAATCATAGAACATGTGATCTGTGGTTTCTGCGTTATTGGTACAAAACACACAGTCCTTACAGTCAAAACCAAATCTATTAGAAAGAAACTCAGAAGATGATAGATTCCATTTAGGACCTTGTAGTGCACTTCCTTAACCTTTGGCACAATTGGAAATTTAAAGAATAAGGATCTTAAACAATCAGCGTCTTTTTTGGAAAAAAAATTGGAGATTGAACTGTAAGATCTAGAGAACGGGTACAGTTCTTTGTTAAATATTTGTCTAATAACGAGGTTACTTATTTTACATTCGAACAGATTACTCCCCTGTACCAAAAGCGAAGGAAGCTTTGGAGTCGAAAAGTCTCGATGCCGGATATCATTAAAAGAACTTGCTTAGGAATTGCATTAAACACTTTTTTATATTGCTGTTTGTCTATAATATTAAATTTAGCACAGAAATCCTCGAATGAGAGTAAGTTACCATTACAGTCCAGTAAATGAGAAACAGACCAAATGCCCTTATCTAACCAGTTTTGTAAAAACAGAGATTTACGATTATGTAAAATATACCTGCAGTTCCATATTGGGATATTGTGGGGACTAAAATTATGTTTGTATATCATTTTCCAATAAAACAGAGTTTGATAATGAAATGAAAAGATTTTATAGGGAAGTTTCTTGAGGTCATAATCACAACTAAGGAGAAATTTGATGCCACCAAGTTTCATAAAGATATTGTTGGGAATGTGAAACCAAATTTGTGTTTTTTTATTTAGAAATTGTTTTAGCCAGTTGGTTTTGATTGTACCATCAATACATTCAAAATCAATTGCCCTAACCCCGCCTTCTTCATAGTTTCTGATGAACATATCCTCTTTTTTATATAATGCGTTTTACCTTTCCAGATGTAGTTAAAGTTTGCTTGGTTTATTGCTTTGATTGCTTCCTTGGGAACTGACAATGATTGGGCTGGGTAGATGAAGCGAGAGATGGTTTCAGTTTTAGTAAGTAATGTTCGCCCGATAATAGATAGATCTCTCTGAGACCAAGAGTTGAGATGAGCTTTACATTTTTCCAAGTTCCCCCAAATATTAAGATTGGTTAATTGATTCACGTCCTTTGTAATTTGTATGCCTATTGTTTTCACAGGGATGGAATGAATAACTGAGAGATTACAATCATGAATAGGTAGAAGTTCGCATTTATTGAGATTCAATTTTAGCCCAGACGCTTTTGAAAAGAAACCTATTGTTTCAAGGATTTTTGGGAGTTGGTCGCTATTTTCCATAAATATGGCTGTATCATCAGCAAGTTGGCTTATTGTCAGTTGTTGATCAAATATTGTTAGTTTTTTAAAATCTGAAATTTTAATAAGAATGGATAACATCTCGGCTGCAATAATAAATAACAGTGGGGATATAGGACATCCCTGCTTAATACCTTTTTGAATCGGGAATCTTGGGGAAGTTCCTTGCGGCAGAAGGACTGTACTATTTGTATCTTTGTAAATTAATTTGACTATGTTTATAAATTGTTCACCAAATCCTAGGAGCTCTAAAGTCCGAAACATAAATCTGTGTTCGATCGAGTCAAAAGCTTTAAAAAAGTCCAGAAAAAGAATTAGGCTCTTGTTTTCTATTAGGTAATTATAGTCAAGTAAGTCAAGTACAAGTCGTATATTATTATGTATTGAACGTCCTCTGATGAAGCCTGATTGTGTGTCCTCGATCCCCACTCCCGTCACTATGGTTACGGTAAACAGCAGTGGGTGGAGCTGAACTAATGTTCATTCGCATAATTTATAATCTAACAAACAAACAAACAAACAAACAAACAAACAAACAAACAAACAAACAAACAAACAAACAAACAAACAGCCTCCACTTTCGTCTTGTTATGAAAGCGACGGAGGCAGGTGAGAAAACTGATTTTTATTTTCTCTCACTAAGTATAAATCATTCGAGCTATTAATAACGCGGTGTATATTGGGAAATAGTTTGATAAATTATATGTTTTTTTCCCCTGTTTTGCAGAGGAAGACATGAACGAGTCATCCAGTTAGAACTATGAAGAACTATTATAAGGTTATTATAACTATTAAAGGTTATATTTTTTTAACCTTTTTAAAGGGCATTTTTTCCCTCATTAAACGCATTAAATGCATGCTCCATCTTTCATTTCAAATTCTTAAATTTGATCATTCAATTAGAATAATAAGACACTAGGCTGTTACCAATCAAATAAAATAATTTACATTGAAAAATTACTGTATTAAATGAGATTATGGGAGTGTAAATATTTTTTGAATAAACAAATAAGGAATGTTGAAAAGAATGATACTTTGAAACTAAACCGCCAGTAGGAGGCGGCAGGCGACCGTGTTAATGAGCGAGTCATTGAGTCATTCATTCAAACAAATTCATTCAATGGGCCATTGAATCTTTGAGTCAACCGATTCGTTCAAAACGCTGAATCATTCAGCGTTTGAAACATGGCTGAGTGTTCATGTGAGATGCGCGTCATCTGCGCTATCAATCGCCACTTACATTAAATGAAATAAAACCAGAATCATCCTCGCGTTTTCAGTGATTCCCTAGTAATTTTTTTATTTTTTATTTTATGTTAAAAATGATTTTAATCATGGCATTTGTCCGGTTGGGCGAGTACACTTCTCTTTCACGTGTCCCTTCAAAAAAAAAAAAAAAAAAAAAAAAAAAAAACACACAAAAAAAACAACAACAACACACGTGTCCCGGGCAAGTTAATGTCGAGCCCTGATATGTTTTCCTTGACTGGTTTTCCCTGAGGAGAGTTACGTGGTTGAAAACGAAAGTAAAAAAGAGTGACGCACGTTCATTGCGTTTTACAGTGATGACTTTATTAAACTCAACACATTATAATGATTTATCTGTCATCCACCCTCGATTAATTAGAATGTTTTTTTTTATTACTTGGCTCGCCTGACCCGCGGGTTATGATGATCCGCAGCGGCAGCGCTATCGGCAAACTATACGGTTTGCATTGCACTGCTTTGGGTGTCTCTGCCGACCTCTTGTGGACAAAAATAGTATAACATGACATTTCATGACTATTGCCACTAGATGGAGCAAATGAACATTTCTTACGCATGTTAATTTTTCATCTCTGTTTTTTGTGTTTATTTAAAATAAGACAAATCTGATATTATTTTAATCTTACATCTGTTATTTAACAGTTGAGATAGTTGTTTAATGCAGAAACACTCGCCGGGTTTAAACTAGCAAAACCGGTTTAAAGTGCACACGAATTAATTAGCATGTTGTCACAATGAGTTATAATGAATGTTACTATTAGAACTATATATTCTATTCTATACTTTTATCAATTCTATTGAGAAACCATGAGAAAAAGGTGAATAAAGACTGAAATTATTCATTATTATTATGTTTTGAACTATGCTGTATAGCTGTGTTTTGCAGTGTGTGTGTTGTCAAAATGTATTTTTAATTATTAAAATTGCCATTATTTTATATGAAAAAGTTCATTTTATTTTATTGACAAAATATTTTGTTTGGTCTTTTTGTATATTTTTTTTATTAGATTAGATAACATTTTAATCTGTCATATGATCATGTGATAATGTACTCCACCTATGGGGCATGTTGTCTCATTTCACTTCATTCATTCAGGGTAAATCAAGAGAAAAGTATATGCTGTATTAATGAAAGTTCCGTGTATCTTTTGATCATTTCATTTCCTGTTTGGAATGGAATAACGACAAATGAAAACCAGCTCGTTTATTCGTTTTTTAGTTTATTTTAAAAAACGAAAAATTTGATTTTTGGCTTGATTAATTTGCACACGTGGGCGGCGCTGAAACGCCCCTTTCATCTGATTGGTCGGAACGCTCCGCCTTCAGTAAGCGACGAGCTTTTCTTTCTGTCAGGCAGAATAAGAGTCGGTACGAGTGCGGCACTGACAAATGCACTGTAATAAAATAATTTCTGAAACCACCACTCACTGTTAACTAACTACAATATTTGAAGCAGAAATATGTTGCTGGTCACGTAATTCGCGCTGCTGCTGCAAGCGACCCCAATAATGTGAACCACAGTATATGACAGATTATTTTAGCATGATGTATTTCCCATTGATAAATACAGTGCAAATAGTTCCGTCTCTTTGGATAAAAGTGAAGTGGAAATAAAAATCAATAATAGGCTGCTGAACTGTACCATGATAATATGTCCGTAACATTTACCACTCTCGTCTTTTATTTACATCAAAAGGCAGGTGTGTGTGACGTATAAATCATTTTGAAAATTGAACAGAAATAAAGTTTATATTAATGAATGTAAGCATGTGTAGCCTACTCAGTTCACATGAAAAGAAAGAGACAGAAAAGAGAGAAGCTAGAATCAGTGAATGTACATTAATACTGACAAAATGACCAGGTTTGGGATTAATTAAAATCATGTCGGTTGAAGAGCACGGCATACCTTTAAAATGTTATTAGTTTTATTATAAAACTAACACAATTTTATTACATACTGAATTGGTCGATGTTTCTCTGAGTTTTCTTTATTATGTTGGCTTAAGAAAGCATTTAAACATTATTATTATGCATTATTATTATGAGAAATTGACTCCGCCTAGAACTTTAATGCTTCACCAAACTCAGCTCAGACTGGTCTGACTCGCTTATATCTTTTCAACTGGTCAGACTTACTTTCCCAAAAAATCCATTGACTTGCGTTCTCTGAGCAATGAAGGCCGTAATACTCAATGCTGTCACTAGAGGGGGCGACAGGACAATAAGTGTTTTCTACTCTTTTTCCCTGTTTGCATCAGTTTAAATGACAAATGCATGAATTTCATTCATAAATAGGCCATATCTGTGTATGAGAACAAGATTTACACTTCAAACTTTACAACTAATTAAAACTTTAACCCTACTTCAAAGTTTGCCACTCTGTCATTTCTTTTAAGATATTGTTATTCCGCAGTTTTTTTGCATTTAATGTTTGTCCATCTGGAACTTGTATTTGCCATGAGCTCTATATTTAAGTAGCCTGACTACGTCAGACTTCTTACTTCCGCTCAATTTCATTTCGCTTCTGTAGTCAGTCTGATACAGCGTAATAGCTTTCCGTTTGCCTCCGGCCTGAAAACAGCCGGGCCAATCAACGAACAGAGGGCGGGCTGAGAGCCGTGACGTAGACGCTGATTGTACCGTGGATGCGTTGATTTTTACTTCACATAATCTGCAAAAGTCGCGCACAGCCATGTTCAAAGCGAAGTAGCAGAGTTTGGTATTACCAGGCTAATATTTAAGATGTACTAGAAAAAATATGATTCAACAACACAAACTCTGTTTTTACTCTGCAAATTTGTTTTCCTTTCAAGTAGGCTATAGCCAACAGGTTATCCTGCTTTTTGCCATGGCTTGCCACACTGCCCAGAATAAACTATATTTTCTCCACACAAGATGTGGACGAGCGCATATCTTACACAGCTTCCAGTTCTGTTTAGGCTATTGTAGTTTGTAATGCTTGTTATGTTCCTTAATTTAGATAGAATCGGGTTGTCTGTCTGTAAACATAAACATATTACCTTTTTTAAACTATTTAAAAATCTGCTATATTTCACAAAGGAAGCCCATTTGTTGGCGTTGGCGTTATACGAGAAAGACATTCTGAATATGAGCCTATTGTTAGCTGGTTTAAAAATGCGGATTGATCATTGTAGAGTTATTCCTTATTGCAATGCAATACAAGAAGTGCATAGCCTATATGTTATTCTTCAATGCACAACGTTAGATCGGTAGTGCAATGCAATGCAACAACACACATGTCATCTCTTTAATGAACATGGGAATGAGTTAGTACTGGTGTGCAATGCAATGCAAAAAGTTCATTAAAGAGATAACATGTTGCAATGCATTGCACAAACGATCTAACATTGTGCATTGAAGAATTGCATATAGGCTATGCACTTTTTGCATTGCATTGCACAGCAGAACTAACTCCTTCAAATGTTCATTAAAGAGATGACATGTGTGTTGTTGCATTGCATTGCACAAACGATCTAACGTTGTGCATTGAAGAATAACATATAGGCTATGCACTTCTTGCATTGCACACCAGAACTAAGAGGTAAATTCAATTCAAGCAAGAGGTAAATTCAATAATTTCCCTTCAAAGCAAAAATGAATAAGTTAGTTATTCAGTGCAATGCGATAGCATATATGTTATGAGTCAAATCAGGCATACTCTTTGACCTACGGAACATATTTTCTGTCCAAAGAGTTCTTACTATACATACAGACTGACTTCTTGTGATGTTGTATTAGCTGACATATCTGACCTTTTGAACTTATTTGTGGTCAAAGTGTCCTCAAAATTTTTCAAACTATATAAAGTTATAGACTCCTTTTGATGATCAAAAGGGGCCCTCTCTATAGCTGATTTATCATCAAAAGGAGTCTATAACTTTCTATAGTTTGAACATTTTTTAGGACACTTTGACCACAAATAAGTTCAAAATGTCAGATATGGACATCAATATGGCTTATGAAGCACCAGAAGGAGTCTATGAGTATGTAGAGAAAGCCCAAGATCGAGGACTCTTTGGCCAGAAATATGTTCAGGAGGTCAAAAGGGGCCCTCTGTATAGCTGATTTATCATCAAAAGGAGTCTATAACTTTATATAGTTTGAAAAATATTTATGACAATTTGACCACAAATAAGTTAAAAATGTCAGATATGGACATCTATATGGCTTATGAAGCATCAGAAGGCGTCTTTGAGTATGTAGAGAAAGCCCAAGATCGAGGACTCTTTGGCCAGAAATATGTTCAGGAGGTCAAAAGGGGACCTCTCAATAGCTGATTTATCATCAAAAGGAGTCTATAACTTTCTATAGTTTGAAAAAAATGTAGGACACTTTGACCACAAATAAGTTCAAAAGGTCAGATATGGACATCTATATGGCTTATGAAGCATCAGAAGGAGTCTATGAGTATGTATAGAAAGCATAAGATCGAGGACTCTTTGGCCAGAAATATGTTCTGGAGGTCAAACGGGGACCTCTGAATAGCTGATTTATCATCAAAAGAAGTCTATAACTTTATATAGTTTGAAAAATATTTATGACAATTTGACCACAAATAAGTTCAAAAGGTCAGATATGGACATCTATATGGCTTATGAAGCTTCAGAAGGAGTCTATGAGTATGTATAGAAAGCCCAAGATCAAGGACTCTTTGGCCAGAAATATGTACAGGAGATCAAAAGGGGCCCTCTGTCTAGCTGACTTATCATCAAAAGGAGTCTATAACTTTCTATTGTTTGAAATATTTTGAGGACACTTTGACCACAAATAAGTTCAAAAGGTCAGATATGGACATCTATATGGCTTATGAGGCATCAGAAGGAGTCTATGAGTATGTATAGAAAGCCCAAGATCGAGGACTCTTTGGCCAGAAAAATGTTCAGGAGGTCAAAAGGGGACCTCTGTATAGCTGACTTATCATCAGAAAGAGTCAATGAGTATATATGGACAGGTCAAGTTTCGAGTACTCCTTGGCCAGAAAAAAATTCAGTATGTCAAATATGGACTTTTGTCAGGTTGATATAACATACGAAGATATAAGTCTGAATGTATTGTATTAATCTTTTTTGACTCTTTGGCCAGAAATATGTTCAGGAGGTCAAAAGGGGACCTCTGAATAGCTGATTTATCATCAAAAGGAGTCTATAACTTTATATAGTTTGAGAAATTTTGAGGTCACTTTGACCACAAATAAGTTCAAAAGGTCAGATATGGACATCTATATGGCTTATGAAGCATCAGAAGGAGTCTATGAGTATGTATAGAAAGCCCAAGATCGACGACTCTTTGGCCAGAAATATGTTCAGGAGGTCAAAAGGGGACCTCTGAATAGCTGATTTATCATCAAAAGAAGTCTATAACTTTATATAGTTTAAAAAATTTGATGACCAGAAATAAGTTCAAAAGGTCAGATATGGACATCTATATGGCTTATGAAGCATCAGAAGGAGTCTATGAGTATGTATAGAAAGCCCAAGATCAAGGACTCTTTGGCCAGAAATATGTACAGGAGATCAAAAGGGGCCCTCTGTCTAGCTGACTTATCATCAAAAGGAGTCTATAACTTTCTATTGTTTGAAATATTTTGAGGACACTTTGACCACAAATAAGTTCAAAAGGTCAGATATGGACATCTATATGGCTTATGAGGCATCAGAAGGAGTCTATGAGTATGTATAGAAAGCCCAAGATCGAGGACTCTTTGGCCAGAAAAATGTTCAGGAGGTCAAAAGGGGACCTCTGTATAGCTGACTTATCATCAGAAAGAGTCAATGAGTATATATGGACAGGTCAAGTTTCGAGTACTCCTTGGCCAGAAAAAAATTCAGTATGTCAAATATGGACTTTTGTCAGGTTGATATAACATACGAAGATATAAGTCTGAATGTATTGTATTAATCTTTTTTGACTCTTTGGCCAGAAATATGTTCAGGAGGTCAAAAGGGGACCTCTGAATAGCTGATTTATCATCAAAAGGAGTCTATAACTTTATATAGTTTGAGAAATTTTGAGGTCACTTTGACCACAAATAAGTTCAAAAGGTCAGATATGGACATCTATATGGCTTATGAAGCATCAGAAGGAGTCTATGAGTATGTATAGAAAGCCCAAGATCGACGACTCTTTGGCCAGAAATATGTTCAGGAGGTCAAAAGGGGACCTCTGAATAGCTGATTTATCATCAAAAGAAGTCTATAACTTTGTATAGTTTGAAAAATGTTGAGGACACTTTGACCACAAATAAGTTCAAAAGGTCAGATATGGACATCTATATGGCTTATGAAGCATCAGAAGGAGTCTATGAGTATGTATAGAAAGCATAAGATCAAGGACTCTTTGGCCAGAAATATGTTCAGGAGGTCAAAAGGGGACCTCTGAATAGCTGACTTATCATCAGAAAGAGTCAACGAGTATATATGGACAGGTCAAGTTTCGAGTACTCCTTGGCCAGAAAAAAATTCAGTATGTCAAATATGGACTTTTGTCAGGTTGATATAACATACGAAGATATAAGTTTGAATGTATTGTATTAATCTTTTAGGACTCTTTTTCCAGAAAAATGTTCAGGAGGTCAAAAGGGGACCTCTATTCAGAGGTCCCCTTTTGACCTCCTGAACATTTTTCTGGTTTATCTTTCTGATTTATCATCAAAAGGAGTCTATAACTTTATATAGTTTGAAAAATTTTGAGGACACTTTGACCACAAATAAGTTCAAAAGGTCAGATATGGACATCTATATGGCTTATGAAGCATCAGAAGGAGTCTATGAGTATAGAATATTCAAATATTCAAATATTAATTAAACAGATAACATGTTGCATTGCATTGCACAAACGATCTAACGTTGTGCATTGAAGAATAAAATATAGGCTATGCACTTTTTGCATTGCATTCCACACCTGAACTAACTCCTTCAAATGTTTATTAAAGAGATAACATGTTGCCTTGCATTGCACAAACGAACTAACGTTGTGCATTGAAGAATAACATATAGGCCATGCCCTTCTTGCATTGCATTGCATTGCACACCATAACTAACTCTTTCCTATGTTCATTAAAGAGATAACATGTTGCATTGCATTGCACAAACGATCTAACGTTGTGCACTGAAGAGTAAACAGGCCATGCACTTTTTGCATTGCATTGCACTTCAGAACTATAACTCCTTCAAATGTTCATTAAAGAGATAACATTTTGCATTGCATTGCACAAACAATCTAATGTCGTGCATTGAAGAGTTAGAGTAACATAGGACATGCACTTTTTACATTGCATTGCATTGCACACCAGATCTAACTCCTTCCCATTTTCAGTAAAGAGATAACGTTGCATTGCATTGCACAAACGATCTAACGTTGAGCATTGAAGAATAACATATAGGCTATGCACTTTTTGCATTGCACACCATAACTAACTCCTTCCCATTAAAGAGATAACATGTTGCACATTGCACAAAAGATCTTAAGTTATGCATTGAAGAATAACATAAAGGCTATGCACTTGTGAAACACTTGTGGTCTGTTATAGTCAGACAGACAGACAGACAGATAGACAGATAGATAGATAGACAGAAAGATAGAGAGACATTAGATAGATAGATAGTTAGATTTTTCTAGTACATCTTAAATATAGAGCTCATGACAAAAAAGAGATCCAGATGGAAAAATGTAAATGCAAAAACCAGTGGAATAACAATATCTTAAAAGAAACGAGAGAGTGGCAAACTTTGAAGTAGGATTAAAGTTTTGATTAGTTAATAATTCATGCATGTATTTGTCATTTAAACTGATGCAAACAGGGAAAGAGAGTAGAAAACACTTATTATCCTGTCGCCCCCTCTAGTGGACAGCATTGAGTATTACGGCCTTCATTGCTCAGAGAACGCAAGTCAATGGATTTTTTGGGAAAGTAAGTCTGACTTGTTAGAAAAGATATAAGGGACCGTTCGGTATTTATGGAAGGGGCCACCGGAGGAAAATAGGGGAGGGTCATGTCTTTTTATTCTTTGTTGAGGGGAGGGTCATCCAACTTTTTTTTAAGTCTAAGGGGAGGGTCACCCAACTTTTATATTCATGAAAATAGCAACATTTCAAAGTGGCTTGTTTGGTGCTATTTTTTTCCATTTAGCTCCATGGCATGTTGATCTCGCGTTATCAGCCCCCCTTCGATATCAGATGGGTCTGACCCAACAAAAATCACGTTTGCCGCTGTTCGCGCACTTCAGTTCGTGCTTAGAAAAAGTGCATCATGTCAGAACAGAATGCCAAAGAAATTTTTTCCCGGCAAAGCTTTAAAGCACGAGCTAATAATGAACTTTTGTGAATGCGAATAAGTGCACAGTGTCCTGTGAGTGTACCTCTACCACTGCATTAACATGTGATGTGAACGTACGTCGAGTTTTACAGTATTGGGACTGAGGCACCAGAACTGCAGTTGATAGAATGTGCGCTAGCGCGCTACCATATTTTAGTTTCTATTCTTATTTTGTTTCCACGATGTGTAAGATGTAGGGCTACCACATCTTTAAATTACTATCAGTATTATTTAAGTTAACATTAAATACATAGACCTACACCACAAAAACTAGTTGAGGATAAATTCGTTAAAATTGGGCGATTCCAGTGTTATGGACGTGACATTTGCAGTCAAAACTTGAAATATAAATTCTCAGAAAATGCATTTAATACCAATATGTTGAAACGTCTGAAAGGAGTCAAGACATTAGAAAAATATCAGTCTACAAATGCGTTTTATATTTAATATGAGGGAAATACACATGTGACGTGATAAAAAATCTTTAACTTTTAGGTGGCAAAATATTTATTCTATAAATTACACTGTGCAAACCAAAAGATGTATAGGCTACCCACCGGATGAATAAAGATCGGCCTCCACAGAACATCAAATATTAGGCTATTTTTATTTTATTTTTCGTGTTCGCATTTATGTGAAAAAATAAAATAAAAACAATGTTACGGGCGTGACAGTTCTCCATTACAGACATGACTGCTCTGCGTCTGAAAGCGACTTTAAAAATATCCCAGAGACCTCAAACAGAAAGCACAAAGCCTTTCTTTAAAGTGAATTTCGATTCTTTATTAATTGTATCTTAATTTTAATCAATGTTTCATTTGTATTTAATAAATAGCCTAAGAAGTAAATATAGTAGAACTGTCTAGTGGCGCTTTTCCACTGCATGGTACGGTACGGCTCTGTTCGGTACGGCACGCTTATGGCGCATTTCCACTGCATGGTACGGTACGGTACGGCTCGCTTCGGCTCGCTTTAAATGGTTCCACCTCTGTTGAGGTTCCAAGCGTACCGTACCGGTACTAAAATGTGACGTGAAAACACTGAAGATCACTGATTGGTCAGACAGAATCGTCACTACCAGTGTCGTTAGGCTTGTTCGACTTCATGCAGCTCTGCGCAGACCGATCGGCGGCTGACTTAAAGCAGTGCATGCCGGTTAGAAATTTTGTCCGACTTGATACAGCGCCGACGCCACGTGACTGTGACGTATGCCATCAAAGTACCACGAGAGCAATTCGAGAGTAGCCGGAGAACTCAGCCAGCGCAGCTTCTCAAGAGCGGCTGCACGAGGGCTGCATGTGGGCTGATGACGACACAGCTGTTCCACGATTGAACGGATTCACCGCATGACAACGATCACGTGTGTTTCGTGTTTATTCGAACACCTTTAGTTCCTCTAAAGCTCTCATATCAGTTTATTATAACAGTAAACACTCTTTTATGTCGTTGTCATGTTATATTGTGTCATGTTTATCAAATTAAAACTGCTTAAAAAACGTAGACTCCACTTCATTGATAGTTGAACTTTATTCTTGTTCAAACAGACGCTGTATGAAGCAGTACATTTAAAGTATTGAATGAAAATGTCTCTGAAACATCTGTGTATTATTTGGCAAATATTGCATTTATTTCACTTCAGCTGTGGCAAAGTATGCAAACACCACGTGAGCGGTCACCACGGGAACCAGAAAGTGTCCGACTTCACGTCTCCGTTTGCAGCTCCTCCCCGCCTGCACACGGCTACTCTCGCCGATCGGTTGCATCCAGCCGCAGCCGATGTCGAACACACCTATTGAATTTGCGACACGAGACCATGCACGAGACAAACCCGCTAGATTTAAATAGCCAGTAGACAACAGCCAACGCTGTAGTGTCTTGCAGTTAAAAAGTTTCTTGTAAACTGTTTCTTGCAGTCAGGGGCGGCGCCGGATAATTTTTAACGCATGTGCTGAGGGCACACACACACACATATGTGTGTGTGTGTGTATATATATATATATATTATTAATAAATGAGCAAAACTTGGCCACAAAATATTTAATATTCAATTATTTTAATGATCACAATTAAAGTTTTAATTTTATTAAATTGAACAAGCGGAAAATTCAGCATTCAATCAAATATTCAAAAATACTTAATAATAATGTTATTTCTCTCTATAGGCGCGTTTACTACGAATATGGCGATCGTCAACTTCATCTTTGCCAGACACTGACAGAAAACACTATTTTATACAAATCAGTGCACGCGTCCCCGGATTTACAAACGCACATCTTGCTTGTTGCACGCACATTATGTCGAAATAACGAGATATTATGTTGAAATAACATTGTTATTATTAAGTCTTTTTGAATATTTGATTGAATGCTGAATTTTGCGCTTGTTCAATTTAATAAAATTAGGCCTATATATAGCCTATATATACTATTAATAAATGAGCAAAACTTGGCCACAAATTATTTAATATTCAATTATTTTAATGATCACAATTAAAGTTTTAATTTTATTAAAACGCGTGCACTGATTTTTATTTATAAAATAGTGTTTTCTGTCAGTGTCTGTGCATGGCAAAGATGAAGTTGACGATCGCCATATTCGTAGTAAACGCGCCTATAGAGAGAAATGCACATAAAGGATTACATAAGAGAGTAGCCTATTTCTTTTTGTTTTGAATTATTTCGTTTAAAGACATTTCAAGCTTTGTGTATTTGAGGATGAGATGCGCTCCAGTTAACGTACAATGCAAGTGACCGCTCGGGCGCCTCAATGGTTAAATTGTCTATTTTGCATCTTATTCAATCCAGGCAATTGTTTGATGAAAAAAATATTAAAATTAAGATACAATTTATACAAAACGAAATTCACTTTAAAGAAAACAAAGTGAACAAAACTTAATGAAGTGGTCAAAATTATGTCTGACTCGCTCCATGTCTCTCTACTCGTCTCGTGCTGTTCACTTTTCATAATCAACATAGGCAGATGGAAAAAAATAACATAACATTAACATTAAATGCGCTTTTTTAATGGCAGTAGTTTAAAACAGAAGGCTACATTAGGCCTAGACTCTCTATTTGTAAAGATTGCTGCACATTCATTTAATTCTGAATTTTGCACACACAAGTTGAAAGGCATTTGTTCAAATCAAGTTCACGGATAATTGTGCCTGCATTTATTAATCATTATGATACTAAAATCATAAAGTAGGCTATGCTATGTACAAAAAAATCAGATGAGCCCAGAATATGAACGCAACGTTTAATTACACGTTAAGAATTTTCCTTCCATATAGTAAACAATTATAAGAACGTTTAATTTAATTTAAAAACATCCACATGCCGAGAATCAAGAGCACCATCCCCTGTGTTGTGCGTTTGAAATGTGGCGCGTTTACGATGATGTCATGGCAGTAGAGGCGGCAACTATAACGATCAGTCCCACCCATTTTGAAGCGGTACTAACTGCAATGGAAAAGCAACCGAGCTAAAGCGAACCGAACCGTGCCGTACCGAGTCGAGTCGTACCACGCAGTGGAAAAGCGAAGCGAGCCGAACCGTTCCGCGCCGAGTCGAACCGTACCGAGCCGAACCGTGCCATACCATGCAGTGGAAAAGCGCCAATACTAAGTCGAAATTATGACTTTAAAAGTCATAATTATGAGATAAAAAGTCAAAATTTTGACATACCAAATCGAAATTATGAGATAAAAAAATCGAAATTATGACTTTAAAAGTCAAAATTATGACATAACTAAATCGAAATTATGACTTGCCGACTGGCACGCTCATTGATCTGACGCACGCGACCCGACACATGATGAATTATGAACAGATTAAGGAGTATTTCGACCGTGGTTTTACAAATGATGAAATTCCATGGAATTCATTCGATTCACATGACGTCACTGTAGCTTTGCGCCGCCATCTTTGCGACCGCGGCGGTCTCAGTAATGCCTGCAATATGTTGTGCAGTGCAGTTGGCTGCAACAACAGCCGAAAGAGGAACCCTGAACTGGTATTTTATTCTATACCAAAAGAAGAGAGAAGAGAGAATCATTTATTTAAAAGACTTGAAGTCTCATGTTGGTTTGTGGTTAATTATATTTCCATTTTACTCTCAGTGGCCAACATTATAGACAGATATCGACAGATAATGTTTTGTCTTCATTTTATTGTTGGATCTGTTTAAATGCACTTTATCATGGTAAGTTAGTAAGATTTGGGGTTGTTTTGAATATAACTGTCTGTCTGTCTGTCTGTTAGTTAATCTAATAAATCCTACCTAAATCTAATAAATATTTTTCTGAAGTTCATAAAGATATTGTCTTCGTCACATGCTCTTTAGATGTTATTTTGTGTAAGTAACGTTAGCTCTGCAGACGATGCATAATCTCAGCCTTGAAATGCATATTAAAGGACTAGTTCTTCCAAAAATGATAATTCTGCCGTCATTTACTCACCTTCATGTGCAAATCCTTAAGGTTACTTTCCGAGGAAGACAAAGGGACATTTTCGAACATGTATCCTAATGGAGACTCTTCTTGTCGATGTAATGAAAGTGAATGAGTAGCCTAACGTTAGCCTACTGGGGGGTGTCACGCAAAAAATAATAATAATAAAAGACAAAAAAAAAACCATCATAAAAGTGATCTAATACGACTCGTCCGTTATATTAATATCGTTATTTATTCATATGATAGGTTTATGTGACGAACAAACTGCAATTTAAGTCGTTATATTATAATCACTGAGTTTACCTCTTGATAGCTTTTAATCGCAGCCGAATCATTCAAAGATTCGACTCGAAAGATTCTGTCATTTCGATATTTGTGTGTATTAAACCTTCTCTCTGTAATTGAACATCTGTTCTTTCGGACAGATATGGCAGTCTTTTATGATATTCGGCTGATGTCTCTGGCTGTGCTGATGGACGGATTAGATAGATTCATTCATGCCAGCCGAACGGCTGCAGATTCATAGATTCATTCATGACATCGCCTCGACTCTCATGAACGCGCGCCATGAAGCTCTATGACTTAAGTATTTCTATATCATGAAAGGCCAATTGGGGCAAGCCTGGTGCAGATAATAATGGACTAAAGAAAACTGGGGGTAAAAAAATAAGGATCGGAGCCTAAAATAGAAATTTTCTCCAGGTATCTGTCTCTCTCTCTCATTCAAATGGGCAGTTTGGGCGGCCATACCGGGCGAGTCGGTCGCAAATATGGCGGCGTTCTATTTGTAGTGACGTAGGTGGCATCTATGAATAGCTCTGAGCAAACGCACTCTTGAGAGGATTTTAAGCAAGAACAAACTTTGGCGCAGAAAGAACAAAACGGATGTGGCGGAGGTGCAGCTTTCATAGAATAACAACTTCAAACATCTGGGCAATGTCATGGCTATAGATGGATGCACCAAAAATGTTGGATGAATGGGACTGTAACTGATAGGGAAACAGTGAGAGTTCTGCTGTATGGAGCTTATAATATGACAATATGATTTGAATTTGAATTGTGTAAATTTGAATTATTTAGGCTACAAGATGTGTAATCTAACAAATTTGAATTTTATGTGGTATTTTAAATAGTTCTGAATTTGATTTCTTTAAACGAATATTGAACATTTGAAATTTAACGAATTGAAATGATATGTTTATGGCTGAATTTATTAGACATGTTTTTCAAACAGCAATTCTTTTGTTCTGAATTCTTAGACTGCAAATATTCAGTTTTAAAAAATACAGATTCAAGTTTTCAAGATGAAGAAGAAATCCAGAACTTCAAATTCAGTTTTCTAAAATTCAAACCGCAGAAAAATCAGATCTTACAGAAAGTACGTCACCACGGGGAAGAGTAAAGGATCTCAGAAAAGTCGAACAGAGCATTTTGGCTACCGCAAACGCGGTGGTGGTTCAAGAGAATCCGTGTATCTTTCGTTCAGTCGTTTTTATTATTATTTAATATTAAGAGTAGAAAAATGAGAAAACAGCTTGAGTATTAGATTTCTAATATTCTAGTAATAATAGTCCTCTGCTGCAGCAGTTGCACGGAGCTTACAAAACTTAACGCGTGTATTGCAACTAGGCTCCATTTTCTCATCAAACAACTAACGAATGGCTCGGTACAACAGAAGAGCCTAGACAGGACTTTCTCTCTGTGTAGACCAGCAGTTGGTCTGAATTTGCTATAACCTAGGCTATAGCCTATTTTCTGGACTGTAGGCTAACACGTTTTTATCATGAAACACGCTGTTATTTATTCCAAAGTGACTCAAGCATAATAATGCATTTAACGTTAAATAATCTAAATGTTGACTTTCAAAAGTAGGCGCGCCAAGAAGGCTATTCTCTGTATTTTGGTTCATTTTTGGTGTGCGCCAGAAAGACCTAAAGAGACAGAGACGCGCTAAAGCAGCGCATCTTGTTGTTTTATTTATTTTTCAGTGGCATGATATTTTGCAGTCATTTTGAATGTAAACAAATAAAAATATACATTTTACTGTTTCGAATGATGTCATATTATCTGACTATAAATAACAGAGTATTAAGTTATTTCCCAGCAGTGGAACAAATCCAAGTGATGGCGCTCGCGCATCGCGCTCTCACACAACATAGTAGCCTATTAGTTCTGGCGTTGCTTCATATCGCAGACTGCTCATTATCAAAATGAAACACAGTCAACCAAACATATCAAAAGTTATTCTGCCTAATTTAATTGGTCTGTTGTACAATATAAAGGGCAAGCTGTGCCGCACACATGCAGTCCTACGTGTTATTCCAAACATTTCCCTTGCTGTGAAGACGCTGAAGAAGCCTATACGTGTATTTTGGGACTCGACTGAAGTATGAAGCCTTCTTTATATTAATAGTTAGCATCCACATGTTACATTGCAAATATGAAAACTTTTGACTGAATGAGAGATGCGCGACCGTTTCTATTTAAATAAATTTGTTTAGGCTTGGCGTTTAAAATAGGCTAAATGTTGTTTGTATAATAAAGGGCACAATATGGGCTATTTTTATAGTCTATGTAGCCTATATATTATTTTATTATACATGGCTACTTATTTTTCATTCTTGTTGATATATACGTTTTTATCATGAAACACGCTGTTATTTATTCCAAAGTGACTCAAGCATATATAATGCATTTAACGTTAAATAATCTAAATGTTGACTTAGGCGCGCCCTTACTGTATGACAAATCCTTAAATTAATGTAGAAAACAACAAGAATGAAAAATAAGTAGCCATATATAATTAAATAATATATAGGCTACATAGACTATAAAAATAGCCCATATTGTGCCCTTGATTATACAAACAACATTTAGCCTATTTTAAACGCCAAGCCTAAACAAATTTATTTAAATCGAAACGGTCGCGCATCTCTCATTCAGTCAAAAGTTTTCATATTTGCAATGTAACATGTGGATGCTAACTATTAATATAAAGAAGGCTTCATACTTCAGTCGAGTCCCAAAATACACGTAGCCTATAGGCTAAATCAGCGTCTTCACAGCAAGGGAAATGTTTGGAATAACACGTAGGACTGTGTGCGGCACAGCTTGCCCTTTATATTGTACAACAGACCAATTAAATTAGGCAGAATAACTTTTTATATGTTTGGTTGACTGTGTTTCATTTTGATAATGAGCAGTCTGCGATATGAAGCAACGCCAGAACTGATACTATGTTGTGTGAGAGCGCGATGCGCGATGCCCGAGCAAAATTATGTCATAATTTTGACTTTTAAAGTCATAATTTCGATTTTTTAATCTCATAATTTCGATTTGGTATGTCAAAATTTTGACTTTTTATCTCATAATTATGACTTTTAAAGTCATAATTTCGACTTAGTATGTGAAAATTTCGACTTGGTATGTCAAAAGTTTGACTTTTTATCACATAATTATGACTTTTAAAGTCATAATTTCGATTTAGTAAATCATAAATTCGACATTTTATGTCATAATAATGACTTAAGAATGTCATAATTTCGAGTTTTTATGCTCGTTTTTTTTTTTTTTTGTGGCGGGAATGGGCTTCCATAGGAATGGGCTTCCATAGGCTTCCATAGAAACAAGCTTCCATAGTAATGGCTTTTCTTTTTTGCATTGCAGATTTCTTCAATTGCACAAGCGATCTCAATAATTTCCACTCATTGCATTGCACACGAGATTCGCACTTACACATAACATGCTTTTTATCCTCCTGCTGTGCATAGACCACTAACACATGTTCTTATTAAAAGTATTCAAATGTATTTTATTTGCATATCTGCCTTATTTTTTATGGGATTTTAATTATTTCCCTCATATTCTAATTTCTAAACGAAACCCGTGAAAAGCTGTAGCTCCACCTGTGTGGAAATGGCCAATGAGCCTCTGGATCTCTGGAGCCATCTAGCGGCTTTAGATCAAATGTCTTATTACTTTATTTTTGTTTGGTTTCCAATAGATGGCAGCAATCTTCCACTAATCATGGCGCATTTTTCATGTAATCAATTGCTTTCATCTCATGTAGGCTACTAGATGTTCTATGCACAGCAGGAATGCATTGCAAATAAGCACTAATTTAACTGAATAAACTATTTGAGTAATTATACAACAAGTAGCCTATATTGCTTATATTTGATTCTTTATAGCACAATGTTAGAACTTAGAACCTGTGTGCAATGCAATGCAACATCACGTTTATCTCTTTATTGCACAAGTTTTATAAGTTACAAGTTAGATACAATGCGAATGCATATATTAATTGTGTCTTTTTATTGCACAAATTTAGATATTTTATGCAATGCAATAAATTGCATTCGTTCTCATAGACTCCTTCTGATGATTCATCAGCCATACAGGTCGGTGTACTTTTTGATCATTTGATTTCCTGTTTGGAATGGAATAACGAGAAATGAAAACCAGCTCGTTTATTCGGTTTTTAGTTTAGTTTAAAAAACGAAAAATGAGATATTGGCTCGATTTTTCATTTTTCGTTTGTGGTTTATAAATCGGTTTATGGGTTCGATATTTCATTTGCACACGTGGGCGGCGCTGAAACGCCCCTTTCATCTGATTGGTCAAAACGCTCCGCCTTCAGTAAGCTACGAGCTTTTCTTTCTGTCAGGCAGAATAAGAGTCAGTACGAGTGCGGCACTATAAAATAATGCACTATTATAATTATAATAGCTATTAACTATTATAATAGCGGCACTATTTAATGCACTATAAAATAATGTCTGAAACCACTACTCACTGTTAACTACGCACAATATTTGAAGCAGAAATATGTTGCTGGTCACGTCACTAAGCATGATGTATTTCCCATTGATAATACAGTGCAAATAGTTCCGTCTCTTTGGATAAAAGGGAAGTGGAAATAAAAATAATAGGCTGAACTGTACCATGATAATATGTCCATAACATGTACCACTCTCGTCTTTTTATTTACATCAAAAGGCAGGTAGGCGTGTGTGACATATGTAGGCTATAAATTATTTTGAAAATTTAATAGAAATAAAGTTTATATTTAAGAATAAGCATGTGTAGCCTCACATGAAAAGAAAGAGACAGGAAAGAGAGAAGCTAGAATCAGTGAATGTACATTAATACTGACAAAATTACCAGGTTTGGGATTAATTAAAATCATGTCGATTGAAGAGCACGGCATACCTTTAAAATGTTATTAGTTTTATTATAAAACTAATACAATTTTATTACATACTGAATTGGTCGATGTTTCTCTGAGTTTTCTTTATTATGTTAGCTTAAGAAAGCCATCATATTTGAACATTATTATTATTATTATTATTTATTATTATTATGAGAAATTGACTCGCCTAGAACTTTAATGCTTCACCAAACTCAGCTCAGACCTTAAGACTGGTCTGACTCGCTTATATTTTTTCTAACTGGTCAGACTTACTTTCCCAAAAAATCCATTTACCTGAGCAATGAAGGCCGTAATACTTAATGCTGTCCACTAGAGGGGGCGACAGGATAATACGTTTTTTCTACTCTCTTTCCCTGTTTGCATCAGCTTAAATGACAAATAAATGCATGAATTTCATTCATAAATTGGCCATATCTGTGTATCCACTCTCTAGTTTATTTTAAGATATTGTTATTCACACTGGTTTTTGCATTTAATGTTGTCCAACTGGAACTTTTATTTGTCATTATTTGTCATTTATTTGTTTAGTAAAGTGCACTCAAGTCCACAATGGTTTCTTTCACCCAAATGTCTGTTCCCTCAAATAGTGCCATATTTAAAGTTTTTTGTCTTTTAGTATGAATATGTTAGCCTTACTGTTATCTATAAGCTAGTGTGCACCAAAACAATGACAAAATTCGCATTTAGAAGACCAAACCCAACATTGAAAATGAAAATCAGTTTCAAGTACAGTAAAATCAAGCAAAGATTACAGATACTCAAAAAGTGTACAGTACTCAAGTAAATGTACTTTGTTACTGTCCACCTCTGGATGTTTTACACAACAAGCATATATTCCCATTGGGTTGTTGGGTTTTCATTTTTAATGGGAACTTTAGACAATGATTTTTATACTGTACAAACTGTGTTATCCCCTAACTCTATTGTAACAGTTATGGGTAGGTCATCTACGGACATCTAATGTTACGGACATATTATCATGGTACAGTTCAGCCTATTATTGACTTTTATCCAAAGAGATATTTGAACTATTTGCACTGTATTTATCAATGGGAAATACATCATGCTAAACTAATCTGTCTGTCATATGCTGTGGCTCACATCAAGCGAAAGCTTGCAAGAAGCAGCAGCACGAATTACGTGACCAGCAACATATTTCTGCTTCAAATATTGTGCGTAGTTAACAGTGAGTGGTGGTTTCAGACATTATTTTATTAAAGTGCATTTGTCAGTGTCGCACTCGTACTGACTCTTATTCTGCCTGACAGAAAGAAAAGCTCGTCGCTTACTGAAGGCGGAGCGTTTTGACCAATCAGATGAAAGGGGCGTTTCTGCGCCGCCCACGTGTGCAAATGAAAGATCGAACCCATAAACCGATTTGTAAACCACAAACGAAAAATGATAAATCGAGCCAAAATCTCATTTTTCGTTTTTTAAACTAAACTAAAAAACGAATAAACGAGCTGGTTTTCATTTCTCGTTATTCCATTCCAAACAGGAAATGAAATGATCAAAAAGTACACGGACCCATACAATAGTCCATATTTGACCTATTGAACATGTTTTTAACAAATGATCCTGGAACTTTAACTTTTTATACATCCTCATAATCTCCTTCTGATGTTACATGATCGAGGAGGACTCTGGCCAGAAGTATGTTCAAAAGGCCAAATATGGTTCCATGGCTCTTTGGCCAGAAAGATGTTCAATTGGTCCAATATGGTCAAATATGGACTGATGAAACGTCAAAAGAAGTCTTTGAGAACAAACAATAAGTCACCCATTGTTGGCTCTTTGGCCAGAAATATGTTCTCCAGGTCAAATATGGACTACTATATGGCTGATGAAATAGCTATATAGCATCATGAATATGATTAGAAAGTTCAAGTTCATATACCCTGTAGACAGAAATTTACATCATGAGTAGTCATAGAGTATGTATAGAAAGTTTTCAATCGAGAAGTTCTTGGCCAGAAAAATATTCGGTACATCACATACGGACTACTATATGGCCGATGAAATAGCTATATAGTATTATGAATAAGAAAGTTCAAGATCATGCAGACAGAAATTTATGATTGAGGACTCTTTTTCCAGAAATATGTTCAGTAGGTTATATATGGACTGACTGATATAACATCAGAAGAAGTCATTGAGCATGTCTGGAAAGTTAAAAATCGAGGAGTCTTTGGACAAAAATTTTTTTCAATAGGTCACATATGGACTACTGTAAGGCTATAGTCTATAAGTATGTAAAGATAGTTCATGATCGATGACTCTTAGGCCAGATGTTTAATGGGTCAATAATGGATAGATGCCTGGGCTTCACTTCCTAAAGAGTGAATGCCTATGTATAGAAAAAAATGCGTTGTGCAATAAAAAAATAACATATAAGCAATGCACTTGATTCATTTTAATGCATACTATAACTAACTCATTCCGTTGTGCAATGCACAAATGTTATCTCGTTGCACAACTCAATGAGTTAGTTATTGTATGCATTGCAATGCATCAAGTGCATTGCTTATAAGTTATTCTTTTGCAACAGCTTCATCGCACAAAGGTAGATCGTGTGTGCAATGCAAAACAACAGCACATATCATCTCTTCGTTGCACAAGTTAGTTGTTGTAGTGCAATGCGAATGTTAATGCTATTTTCAACGTACAAAGTTAGATATTTCATGCAATGCAAAAATAAGGTATTTTTTATGCATAAAAGTCGTTATGAGATTAATGTTAAAAATAAAACATAGAAATATGAAATGATGGAATCAATTAAATTGTGTGCTATGTGTGTTAACCCTATATAGCCTACCCTACATACAGTTAGGGTGATATCACATGACTTAAAATGTGATATTGTCCGCACACCTCTTGCGTTTCGTTTGGTCACACCACAAGGTGTCACTGTGGCCTCAAGGCTTCAGCACTGCCACTCTGAGCTCGATTGCTGATGTCTGAGGTAAAACACGCCCCCCTCATTAGCATACGGACAAATAAATGTGTAAATAAATAAATGTAGAAATAAATAAATGTGGAAATAAATAAATGTAGAAATAAATAAATGTGAAAATAAATAAATGTAGACATAAAAACATATATACATAAATAAATGTGGAAATAAATCAAAGTGGAAATAAATAAATGTATAAATGTATAAATAAAAAAATAAAAAAATGTGTGAAAAAATACAATTATACATAAATAAGGAAATAAAAGTATAAATACTCATTTCTTTGTACTTTTTTACATTTCTTTGTATATTTATTTATGTATTTTTGCTTTGGCTTTGGCGACAGTAAAACGAGAGAACTGGCATATGAGAGCCTTTCATGAGTTACAATGATAAAAGTTATGATATATTTTTGTAAGCAATGTTATGAATGAGAGTATATCCTAATCACGAGGTAATCCAGTGTAATGAATGAGCGCACACATTGAGAGTAGTTCTTTCAAGAAAGCGTTTAGTTGTAACTTTTACAATTAAACAATTAAAACCTTTAAATACTTTAGATAATTAAATACTCTCCTCACGTGTGATTACAAATCCTTCTTTCCTCACCAAGTATTATCCAAGTATCCAAGTATTACTATTACACTTCATTACTTGTCCAGAAAGCTTATATCATTTCATTCTGATATTTTTTCTTTTTTTAATGCATTTTTTGGGTGTTATTTATTATTTTATTTCATTTTATTATTTTATTTACTTCTTAACTTTAACAATAATTACATTTTAACATTCTACACATTCTAAATACAAAATAAATCTGAATTGCATGCAAAGATCAGTTAAAAAAAATCCTAATATTCATTTCATGACTATTGCCACTAGATGGCTGAGCAGTTTTTCTCAGTCGCTTTGGTACATTTCTTGAATCATCTTAAGATTTGCAAACCAGTAAGTGCATTTCTCCGAACAATTCATACAAACCGAAGAACACAATGGATTATCTGCAAAAGCCTAAAAAACCCTTAGTTCACCTCTCAAAAGTCAGGATTTATGTCAATGAACTCTGCCATCAGAATGACAAGTCCTTGAGTCATTGTTCACATACAAGATAAAACAATATTGACAGCATGACTAAGCGTTTTGAAGCAGTTTTTCCTTTTTGTCCAGAAAACTTATATCATTTTATTCTGATATTTATTTATTTTTTCATTCTCTTTTTTTGTTGTTGTTATTTCTTATTTTATTTACCTTTCAATAACTTTAACAATAATTACATTTTAACAAAAAAAAAAAAAAAAGCACTTTTTCCACATTATTTAATTTAAATACAAAATAACTCATTGCACTGCTTTGGGTGTCTCTGCCGACCTCTTGTGGACAAAAATAGTATAACATGACTATGGAGCAAATGAACATTTCTTACTCATGTTAATTTTTCATCTCAGTTTTTTTGTGTTTATTTAAAATAAGACAAATATGATATTACTTGAATCTTACATCTGTTATTTAACAGTTGAGATAGTTGTTTAATGCAGAAACACTCGCCGGGTTTAAACTAGCAAAACGGGTTTAAAGAGCACACGAATTAAAGAAAGCATGTTGTCACATGAGTTACAGTGAATGTTAGAACCATGATATTCTATTCTATACTTTTATCAATTCTATTGAGAAACCATGAGAAAAGGTGAATAAAGACTGAAATTATTCATTATTATTATGTTTTGAACTATGCTGTATAGCTGTGTTTTGCAGTGTGTGTTGTCAAAATTTATTTTTAATGATAAAAAATTGCCATTATTTTATATGAAAAAGTTATTCATTTTATTTTATTGACAAAATATTTGATTTTGTCTTCTGTAGGCCTATATGTTTTGATTAGATCAGAAAACATTTTAATCTGTCATATGATCATGTGATAATGTACTCCACCTATGGGGCATGTTGTCTCATTTCACTTCCATTCATTCAGGGTAAATCAAGAGAAAAGTATATGCTGTATTAATGAAACAAAACCACATAATTGTACTAGACATGTGTGTGAAAAATAAATACTCTGAACCTTAAGTAGATTTACACAAACTGAGAAAGTCTAAAAGCGTAAGGTTGTGTCTGTACTCACGAATTTGTGGCTCACTCTCATTTTAGAACACGTTGTTAACGAATCTTGTACGTGATTCGTTAACAACGCCTCCTTGTGTTCTTCTAAAATGAGGGCGAGCCACAAATCCGTGAGTACAGATTACAAACCCGTGGGAACGGATTGCGAAAGCGTGGGCACGGTTTATGAATTTGTGGGTACAGATTGCAAAAACTGAAGGCACGGTTTACAAATCTGAGAGCGCGGATTAGAAACTCGTGGTTTATTAATCCGTGGGCACGATTTGTTAAACCGAGGGAACAGTTTGAGAATTCGTGAGTACGGTTTATAAACTGAGCTGACGGATTGCAAAACCGTCGCCACGTATTTTTTTTTTTTCTCCCACTATTAAATGAGATTATGAGAGTGTAAATATTTTTTAAATAAACAAATAAGGAATGTTGAAAAGAATGATACTTTGAAACTAAACCGCCAGTAGGAGGCAGCAGGCGACCGGGTTAATGAGTGAGTCATTGAGTCATTCATTCAAACGATTCGTTCAAACGGCTGATTTATTCAGAAATGAAACATGGCTGAGTGTTCATGTGAGATGCGCGTGATCTGCGCTATCAATGGCCACTTACATTAAATGAAATAAAATCAGAATCATCCTCGCGGTTTCTGTGATTTTTATTTTTTATGTTAAAAATTATTTTAATAAGGGCATTTGTCTGGTTGGGCAAGTACACTTCTCTTTCACGTGTCCCTCCTTGACTGGTTTTCCCTGAGGAGAATTACGTTGTTGAAAACGAAAGTAAAAGAGTGATGCAAGAGTCATTGCGTTTTACCATGATGACTTTATTAAACTTAACACATTATAATGGTTTATCTGTCATCCACCCTCGATTTATTAGAATGTTGTGTTTTTATTACTTGGCCCGCCCGATTATGATGATCCGCAGCACTATCGGCAAACTATACGGTTTGCATTGCTTTGGGTGTCTCTGCCGACCTCTTGTGGACAAAAATAGTATAACATGGCATTTCATTACTATTGCCACTAGATGGAGCAAATGAACATTTCTTACTCATGGTAATTTTTCATCTCTGTTTTTTTATATAATCTGATATTATTTTAATTTTACATCTGTTATTTAACAGTTGAGATAGTTGTTTAATGCAGAAAAACTCGCTGGGTTTAAACTAGAAAAACGGGTGATGTTCTGTGAAGGGAAAAGATATCTCCTATGGGGTCAAAGCCTGTTCCCCAATGGTCTCTGTTGAAGCTTTTGCAAGAGGCATATATACCCCTCGGTCCCAGCAAGTTTTCACCAAGGTGGTAGGACCCAGCAATCCATTTCGTCCCTTTGCATACCTTGTTTATTCGTGTAGCCTGCCCTCCAGATAATAAATATGCACTTGCTTTGCAATTCATCCATTGGGTTATTATGGAATCAAACTAATCAAGAGTTCTAAACTTTTTACAGGTTCTTCTTATTTGTTTTCATGTTGCTGTCCTCATTATTGCTGTATGAGATTTTTATAGACAACTATGCCTAGGGTCTTGAAGTTCTATCACACCACATGTAGCCACTTACATGTATCCCAGATAGCATGTAATCATTGAGACAATGTTGAGTCAGTGTTGATGCGTTAACACTAATTACATTGAATTAACGTTACAAAGTGATGTTGTTTCTGCTAATGGTGAAGCAATGTTGAGATTTCAACCAAAAATCAACGGTAGTAGTATTGATTCAACATTACAAAGTGATATTTTATCAACATCACTTTTGCACCTTCAGTTAATGTTGAAACTGTTCAACAAAAAATCTATTGTAATGCTACTGAGTCAACATTACACTATAATTGATTCTACATCACCAATGCTGAATCAACTCTGAAATTAACAGAAATAATCTTTGGTAATATGGTTTGATCAATGTTACAATGTGATGTTGATTCTAAATACATTTTGTTGAAACACTGAAAATACAACTGAAAAGGAATGTCGGTAACACTTTAGAATACTGTATCTTACTTACTGCATAACTAATAAGTAATTATTGAAGAACTAATAGGTAATTATTCATTAACTACTTCTTCACTACTGTTAACTACTAAGGAAGATGTGTTAACTAATCAGTATGTAATATATTTTTATGATTGTGTTAAGTAACAGTTAGTTAATCAATAAATAATGAATTCTGTCATAACTCTTGAAGAACTACTACTAATTATCTACTAATTAAGGTTCAAGAAAAACAACTAAGAAGTAACTACTAATGAACAGTCATACAAAACTAACCTCAGATTAGTTTTTATATTTTATATACAGTACTGTGTGTGTCTGTTTTCCTCAGCATAGAATGCCATTGAGTAAATTCATGTTTGAGGCAATGACTGAGGGAAACTGAAAATATAGGGAACTTATTAGTAATTCATAAATAATTATCAAATAATTCTGCAGGAATTACTTAGAACCTAGAACAGTATTCTAAAGTGAGAATATAGGGAACTCATTAGTAATTAATAAATAATTATCAAATAATTATCCAGGAATTAGGCTACTTATAACCTGAAACAGTATTCTAAAGTGAACATAAAAGGAAATTAATTGGTAATTAACAAATAATTATTAGATAATTCTTCAGGAATTACTTGGAACCTGGAACAGTATTCTAAAGTGAGAATATAGGGAACTCATTAGTAATTAATACAGAATTATCAAATAATTATCCAGGAATTAGGCTACTTATAACCTGAAACAGTATTCTAAAGTGAACATAAAAGGAAATTAATTGGTAATTAACAAATAATTATTAGATAATTCTTCAGGAATTACTTGGAACCTGGAACAGTATTCTAAAGTGAGAATATAGGGAACTCATTAGTAATTAATACAGAATTATCAAATAATTATCCAGGAATTAGGCTACTTATAACCTGAAACAGTATTCTAAAGTGAACATATAAGGAAATTAATTGGTAATTAACAAATAATTATTAGATAATTCTTCAGGAATTACTTGAAACCTGGAACAGTATTCTAAAGTGAGAATATAGGGAACTCATTAGTAATTAATACAGAATTACCACATACTTCTGACTCAAATCAAACTAACTGTAAAAAACACATAATTAACGGTATTATCTAAACCTTTGTAAAATAGATAAGTTATCATACATTATGATACATTTTGCTAATTAAATAAAAAATTTGCTTATTTGCAGATCAATATATAGCCTAGTAAATGTCTGCACTTATCTTTCTTATTAGTGCTGAAGAATGACTAAAACTGGCTAGAAAATAAAATAAAAAACATTGATCAGTGCTTTTTACTTTTCAAGTAATTACCTTTGTACTTTTACTAAGGTAATTTTGAAAATGAATAGGCCAATAGTTTATCATTTTACTGGAGTAATATTTTATTGGGTTGTCTGTACTTTTACTCAAGTACTTGATTTGTGTACTTCATCCACCACTCCACTGCTATAATAAAACGGCTTATTGTATCCACTGTGTATGACTGTTCATTAGTAGTTACTTCTTAGTTATTTTTCTTGCACATTAATTAATAGATAATTAATAATAGTTCTTCAAGAGTTATGACATAATTCATTAGTTATTGATTAACTAACTGAAACTTAACACAATCATACAATTCTATTACATACTAATTAGTTAACACATCTTCCTTAGTAGTTAACAGTAGTGACTTAAGTGTTAATAAATAATTATCTATTAGTTCCTCAATAATTCCTTATTAGTTATGCAGTAAGTAAGATACAGTATTCTAAAGTGTTACCGGAATGTCAAACAATGCTGCCATCTGGTGTACCAAGTTAATGTTGAAACAACATTAATATTTCAACTACACTTCAATGATGCGTCAACAAATTCCTGACCATTTCAAAATTTGGCGAAAACCTTTTAAAATATAAATGAAACCTTTCCAGCAGTTGAGTCAATTTATTTTATTCAATCAATCAATGACAAAAATATATTAAAAGAGCATTCTTTAAAAAAGAAAGGGGGAGAAATAGGACAAAAGCATTTCAACCTTTAAAAATAGAATTGGCTTCAGAAGTCTGATGTCATTTCTACAGGTGGTCCAACGGTTCAGGTTTTTAAAAATCTGTCTTACATCAGGCTACTGCCTCTTTTCCTTTGGGTTCTCTGAAATCTGAAAAAGAAAGCATGATGTTACTCAAGAACGAGTCAATTCAGTTGCCATACACAGTCACATTCAAGAATGTTAATTTACTAAACACAATATGATTCACTTTCAAAAAAAGTTGCTGCTCACAAAATAAGATATTTTAAAGAATGTTGGTGACCAGAAAGTTGACAGTGGCCATTGATTTCCATAGTAGAAAATAAATACCATGGAAGTCAATTCCTACCATCAACTGTCTGGTATACCAACATTCTTCACTCTATCTTCTTTAACGAGTTTGTTTGCCCATAAAATCTTTAAGATATTAGGTTAAACTTATTTGGCTTGCTGAAGAGGGGCTCGATGAAGCAGCTTCAACTCGAGCTCTGATATACCCCCCCAGTGGCTAAAAGTAGGATATGATAATTGAAAGGCAAGGTACCTGAGATGAAGGTGGAGTTTGGGGAGGTGGAGGGATACTGGAACAGCTGATGCAAGAGAGAGGTAAGCGGCTGCTTATATACTCAGGCTGTTGATTGAAAGATTAGATGGGCTCACTCCTCCCTAACTTGCGTTTAGGAACTTCATTTTGTGTGCAGCAGAAGAAAGAAATTCATACAGGTTTGGAACTTGAGGGTGAATAAATGATGACATGCATTTCATTTCGGGCTGAACTATCCCTTTGAAGCTGCAGATTCACCTTATGTAGACCTTAATCTCTTTAAATATCACAAAATAGCCATGTCAGTCACTTTCTTAATAAACACAAGATGTATTTTGTTATTGTGTTTCAGTGGAAACAAGCTAAACTGAATGGAAATCAGTTACATTTCTCAAATTTAATACAGATTCAGGAATATGAATGATTACCTGATTAAGCAGTGATAAGTCCCAGGTCAGGTGATTATGCTGTCGACAACAATGTCAGCATTATCAGGAGGGTGCTTCTTTTTGTTCTTTTTTTTTGTCCATCTTCGTTGGCCTTCATTCCTACTAAAGGAGCAATAATGTGCATGCAAGCACTGACGAATACAAGACATGGGCTATGTTTGCAGTGAAACTTTCTTGCTCATGTTCATGTCTCCTGCACTTCAAGAAATGTGTTAAATGACGTTAGAACTTTAGTCAGGAAAGTCGTAATAAACTTTACTAAAGCAATGTGCATTTTTTAAGAATGTAGATGCACCAGGCCATCCTTAAAAATATTCTTGTTTGCCGTAACACGACCGACCCTGTCAATTTAGTACCGACCCAAATACATTTTTTTTTCCCTTTTAGTCCAACCGACTTGCCGGTTGTAAACTTGCGTTAAGACCTATCGATTTTTTTTTTTTTTTTTTTTTTACTCTTCAAACAATTAATACAAATGCAATAAAATTATATTAATTATATTTTAGTAAGTATTGTCAAAATAAATTGCCCATACTCCTACATACAAATGTAGGCTAGGCTCTTTCTTTTAAATAAAAACCCGTGGCGTCATCTATGATTATAAGGGCTGTAGGCTAGGCCTATATGCGAAATGAAACCGAAATCGCGACACTCAGGGAGAAAAATGCGTTCATCAGAAAAAACTTCATCAGAAAATGCGTTTAAAACTAATATATATATTGAAACGTCTGTTTATACATCCATACTCCCTTAATAAAGAAGTCCAGACGTTAGAAAAATATCAGTATACACATGCGTTTTATATTTAATATGAGGGAAATACACTTGCGTTATGGTCCGGACTTGACACAAAAAAATCTTTAACTTTTAGGTGGTAAAATATGTTTTAGTAGGCTAATTCTATGAATTAGGCCTACACTGGCAAACCAAAAGTAATATACCCACCGGATGAAGAAGGGTTGGCTCTCCACAGAACATAATATATTCATTTTATTTAATTTTTCGTGTTCGCATTTATGAGGAACAAACAATGTTATGGACATGAGTGCTCTGAAAGCGGCACTACAAAACTGCTTTAAAACTTTCACAGAGATCTCAAACAGGCATTTAAAACACCAAATATTAAGGATTGGAATATCAAGCAAAATAATAGGCTATTCGATGATTGATCGAAAATCGTATCTCTCCCCCCACACCGGTAAGACGCTCTGACATTAACTTTCTCTGTAGCCTGTAGACTAATAGGCCTATGTGTTGTAGCCCAGTCATTAAAAAACGATTTAGTTTCACTGTTAGAAAAATCTGTAGAAATTACAGTATTACTGGCAGCTACTTGCCAGTCACTTACTGTAGATTTGAATTTATGTTATTTACTGGCAACAATTTGTTCAAAATTAAATGAACATTAAACATTAACAAGTCTTTATCTTTACAGAATACAACTAAAATAACAGCCTCATGCTAGAGACCTGCACGGGTTCGGGTACCCAACGGGTGACCCGCAAATTTTGCTCAAACGGGTGAGAAATATGTCACGGTGTGACAAATGAGAAGGCGGAACTAAAGTTCGCCGCAATTGTGTCCCCTCCGGTACAATAACAAGGAGACATACCACCCCCGTGTAAATGTGTATCTGTTGCCTTGCCAACCGGGATGAGGAAATCGACATCAGGTGTGGGGAATTAATCTAGAGCCATGACGAAGCCATGCGAGCATTGAGAAGGATATAAAAAGCCAGCGAAGAGAGACTGTTGTGTGGTTCTTCCCCGGGACGAGCAGAGGTGGGGCGTGCAGCACGTGAGCGGCCGTGGCCGCGGTCGGGAGAGAGAGGACGAGAGAGAGACAGACGAGAGAGACAGATGAGAGAGCCAGAGAGAACTTCGGCTGGATGGCGGGCGGAGGCCTTGGTGCACTGTGGGTCTGTTGAGTTGCAGTTTTATTGTGGAAATGAGCACGAGTGAAACCTTACAGTGTGTGGTGGAAATGTGAGTGTGGGAATTATTTCTGCTGTTCACTCGCAATCACAGCTGTCCATTCCTCTCTCTGCCTGAGCTCAATGAAGAGCCTGCTAATGCTGGAAGAACCTGTTAATGCTGTGAGTTATACATATTCTCCTCTCTCTGTCTGAGTCCAGTGAAGAGCCTGCTAATGCTGTGAGTTACACGTGTCTATTCCTCTCTCTGTCCGAGTCCAGTGAAGAGCCTGCTAATGCTGTGCTGAGAAACGCGAAGAGAACGCTGAAGAGAATGCGGAAGCTGTGGATTATGTCCAGTCCTCTCTCTGTCCGAAGGTGCTGAGAAACGCGAAGAGAACGCTGAAGAGAATGCGGAAGCTGTGGATTATGTCCATTCCTCTCTCCGTCCGAGTCCAGTGAAGAGCCTGCTAATGCTGTGCTGAGAAACGCGAAGAGAACGCTGAAGAGAATGCGGAAGCTGTGGATTATGTCCAGTCCTCTCTCTGTCCGAAGGTGCTGAGAAACGCGAAGAGAACGCTGAAGAGAATGCGGAAGCTGTGGATTATGTCCATTCCTCTCTCTGTCCGAAGGTGCTGAGAAACGCGAAGAGAACGCTGAAGAGAATGCGGAAGCTGTGGATTATGTCCAGTCCTCTCTCTGTCCGAAGGTGCTGAGAAACGCGAAGAGAACGCTGAAGAGAATGCGGAAGCTGTGGATTATGTGCAGTCCTCTCTCTGTCCGAAGGTGCTGAGAAACGCGAAGAGAACGCTGAAGAGAATGCGGAAGCTGTGGATTATGTCCAGTCCTCTCTCTGTCCGAAGGTGCTGAGAAACGCGAAGAGAACGCTGAAGAGAATGCGGAAGCTGTGGATTATGTCCAGTCCTCTCTCTGTCCGAAGGTGCTGAGAAACGCGAAGAGAACGCTGAAGAGAATGCGGAAGCTGTGGATTATGTCCAGTCCTCTCTCTGTCCGAAGGTGCTGAGAAACGCGAAGAGAACGCTGAAGAGAATGCGGAAGCTGTGGATTATGTCCAGTCCTCTCTCTGTCCGAAGGTGCTGAGAAACGCGAAGAGAACGCTGAAGAGAATGCGGAAGCTGTGGATTATGTCCATTCCTCTCTCTGTCCGAGTCCAGTGAAGAGCCTGCTAATGCTGTGCTGAGAAACGCGAAGAGAACGCTGAAGAGAATGCGGAAGCTGTGGATTATGTCCAGTCCTCTCTCTGTCCGAAGGTTCTGAGAAACGCGAAGAGAACGCTGAAGAGAATGCGGAAGCTGTGGATTATGTCCATTCCTCTCTCTGTCCGAAGGTGCTGAGAAACGCGAAGAGAACGCTGAAGAGAATGCGGAAGCTGTGGATTATGTCCAGTCCTCTCTCTGTCCGAAGGTGCTGAGAAACGCGAAGAGAACGCTGAAGAGAATGCGGAAGCTGTGGATTATGTCCAGTCCTCTCTCTGTCCGAAGGTGCTGAGAAACGCGAAGAGAACGCTGAAGAGAATGCGGAAGCTGTGGATTATGTCCAGTACTCTCTCTGTCCGAAGGTGCTGAGAAACGCGAAGAGAACGCCGAAGAGAATGCGGAAGCTGTGGATTATGTCCAGTCCTCTCTCTGTCCGAAGGTGCTGAGAAACGCGAAGAGAACGCTGAAGAGAATGCGGAAGCTGTGGATTATGTCCAGTCCTCTCTCTGTCCGAAGGTGCTGAGAAACGCGAAGAGAACGCTGAAGAGAATGCGGAAGCTGTGGATTATGTCCAGTCCTCTCTCTGTCCGAAGGTGCTGAGAAACGCGAAGAGAACGCTGAAGAGAATGCAGAAGCTGTGGATTATGTCCAGTCCTCTCTCTGTCCGAAGGTGCTGAGAAACGCGAAGAGAACGCTGAAGAGAATGCGGAAGCTGTGGATTATGTCCATTCCCCTCTCCGTCCGAAGGTTCTGAGAAACGCGAAGAGAACGCTGAAGAGAATGCGGAAGCTGTGGATTATGTCCAGTCCTCTCTCTGTCCGAAGGTGCTGAGAAACGCGAAGAGAACGCTGAAGAGAATGCGGAAGCTGTGGATTATGTTCATTCCTCTCTCTGTCCGAAGGTGCTGAGAAATGTGAAGAGATACATGAAGAGAACCTGAACTGAAGAGACTTTTAACATTGTTTTTATTATTTAATAAAGAGTATATTTATTTTGAATGCTGTGTCCGCCATTTCCTTTGTGTCCACGGCCGGCTCCTCAGGGGCGGCACGCAAGCGAAGGGGTGGGCGGCCCGCTGGCGCTCCACCCCGACCTGTGACATAAAATGGCGTAGTCGGCAGGGTGCCGCCCTGAGTTGAGCAACCGTGGGCCGAAGGGATGGCGACCAGTTTTTTTTCCCCTTTTTTTTGTTTATTTTTGCTTTGTTTCTTTTTTTGTTTTCCTCTTTTTTTTTTCTCTTCTTCAGCATCCCGCTCCAGGGACTGGAGCGGTTTGGCGGGGGGGTATGTCACGGTGTGACAAATGAGAAGGCGGAACTAAAGTTCGCCGCAATTGTGTCCCCTCCGGTACAATAACAAGGACGCACCACCCCCGTGTAAATGTGTATCTGTTGCCTTGCCAACCTAGATGAGGAAATCGACATCAGGTGTGGGGAATTAATCTAGAGCCATGATGAAGCCATGCGAGCATTGAGAAGGATATAAAAAGCCAGCGAAGAGAGACTGTTGTGTGGTTCTTCCCCGGGACGAGCAGAGGTGGGGTGTGCAGCACGTGAGCGGCCGTGGCCGCGGTCGCGGCGGGAGGCCGCGGGAGAGAGAGGACGAGAGAGAGACAGACGAGAGAGACAGATGAGAGAGCCAGAGAGAACTTCGGCTGGATGGCGGGCGGAGGCCTTGGTGCACTGTGGGTCTGTTGAGTTGCAGTTTTATTGTGGAAATGAGCACGAGTGAAACCTTACAGTGTGTGGTGGAAATGTGAGTGTGGGAATTATTTCTGCTGTTCACTCGCAATCACAGCTGTCCATTCCTCTCTCTGCCTGAGCTCAATGAAGAGCCTGCTAATGCTGGAAGAACCTGTTAATGCTGTGAGTTATACATATTCTCCTCTCTCTGTCTGAGTCCAGTGAAGAGCCTGCTAATGCTGTGAGTTACACGTGTCTATTCCTCTCTCTGTCCGAGTCCAGTGAAGAGCCTGCTAATGCTGTGCTGAGAAACGCGAAGAGAACGCTGAAGAGAATGCGGAAGCTGTGGATTATGTCTAGTCCTCTCTCTGTCCGAAGGTGCTGAGAAACGCGAAGAGAACGCTGAAGAGAATGCGGAAGCTGTGGATTATGTCCATTCCCCTCTCTGTCCGAAGGTGCTGAGAAACGCGAAGAGAACGCTGAAGAGAATGCGGAAGCTGTGGATTATGTCCAGTCCTCTCTCTGTCCGAAGGTGCTGAGAAACGCGAAGAGAACGCTGAAGAGAATGCGGAAGCTGTGGATTATGTCCAGTCCTCTCTCTGTCCGAAGGTGCTGAGAAACGCGAAGAGAACGCTGAAGAGAATGCGGAAGCTGTGGATTATGTCCATTCCTCTCTCTGTCCGAAGGTGCTGAGAAACGCGAAGAGAACGCTGAAGAGAATGCGGAAGCTGTGGATTATGTCCATTCCCCTCTCCGTCCGAAGGTGCTGAGAAACGCGAAGAGAACGCTGAAGAGAATGCGGAAGCTGTGGATTATGTCCATTCCTCTCTCTGTCCGAAGGTGCTGAGAAATGTGAAGAGATACATGAAGAGAACCTGAACTGAAGAGACTTTTAACATTGTTTTTATTATTTAATAAAGAGTATATTTATTTTGAATGCTGTGTCCGCCATTTCCTTTGTGTCCACGGCCGGCTCCTCAGGGGCGGCACGCAAGCGAAGGGGTGGGCGGCCCGCTGGCGCTCCATCCCGACCTGTGACAAAATATCCAACTGTGTCGGATACGGGTGCGGGTCGGGTCGGACACGGAGGAAACACGGGTTTAAAACAATCACGTGCAAACGTAAAAATATATATATGCATATTTTTAGGAACACACTTACAAAAATATGCCTGTATTTCAAGTTGATAAAATAATTTAAAATCCACATCAGTTTATTTGTGCCCACGCCCTCTCAGGAGTCTGTCTCTATACCTACTTTCACTTTGAAAAAAAAGACGTCATTACCGCGCGCGCGATCTGCTTGCAGTCGGCGAGATGGATGCTGAAGAGTTGGAGAAAAGAATAGCTAGGACTAGGAGATTGTAAAGTTGTCGACAATACGTTATCAAAAATCAAGTCCATTGTGTGGGAGAAATTTGGAGATATCTGAAGAAAACAATATTGTGAAAGGATTTGCTGCATGCATTTTCATGTTGGATAGCCGCATGTGTATTCATCGCCGAGGAAGCACGCAGTAAGCAGTTCTATGAACAGTATTTTTCACATTTAACACTGTTAAATATGTGTTGTGTGCTGGCAGGGCGTGTTTGAACCCAAAATTGTCAGATGTAAGCTAGACAAAATTGCGTGGCAGAAAATAGTGTTGTAGCCGCGTCTGTTATTAGGCTACTCGAGTTTTGTGGTAACGTTGGCTAACGTATGTTCTTCATGTACCGGCCGTTTGACAGATTCGGCTGAAGTTGTCCTTGTGTTAATGGTTGTGTAATAACTTCTGTATGACCGGGCAATAAACATTTTTGTAAGCGTGTCTATAATGTGATTGTCTAAACTGATTTTATTTCGGGTGCGGGTCGGGTGTCGGTCCTATTTTAAGCGGGTCGGGTCGGGTGCGGATTTGAATTAGTGCTGCTGTCGGAAAACGGGTCGGATTCGGTTTTAAGCACTGCGGGTACGGGCGGGTGCGGATTTAAAAAAATGGACCCGTGCAGGACTCTGCCTCATGCAAAGCATTCTGGGAACCAAAATCTGAAGGAAAAAAACAGAAAAAGGTTGATGAAGATTTCTGGTTCCCAGAATGCTTTGCATTAGATTGTTATTTTATAGTTTTATTCTGTAAAGACAAAGACTTGTTAATGTTTAATGTTCATTTAACTTTGAACAAACTGTTGCCAGTAAATAACATAAATTTAAATCTACAGTAAGTTACTGGCAAACAGCTGCATAACTACAGCAATTTTTTTACAGTGTTCATATTCATGTTTAAATAAAATAATATAAATATTTTTAATTTTATGTTGATTATATGAAAAGTGAAAAGCATGAATAAGAGGATCCCGAAAATATCGGGAGACAAATGGAGTGGGCAGACATGATTTTGACCACTTCATTAAGTTTGTTTTTGTAGAAAGCCTTTCTTTAAAGTGAATTTCGTTTTGTTTTAATTGTATCTTAATTTTAATCAATGTTTCATCAACCAATTGCCTGGATTTAATAAATATAGCAGGCAATAAATCAGGACACGGAGTCGCCGGCGAGTGAACTGGAGATCGTCTCTTAAATGAATCGAAACTCAGCGTATAGGCTACTTGACTCACAGACCTGATATATATATATATATATATATATATATATAGAAAGCATGAAATGTGTACTTTTAAACAAAACAATTCAAAACGAAAGAAAACAGACTGCTCTCTGCTTATAGGCTAATCCGTATGAAATGTGCATTTCTCTCTGAAATTTCTTCACTGCTGCGAAGATCGCGTCAGCATCGTCAACTTCATCTTTGACACAGAAAACACTTGTTTATTAATAAACAATTTAAATGTCTCCTTGATATATTTGACATATTAATAATCATTATTTTTCCCAGTTCTTTGTGACAGCTTTTAGGTGCGTTATTGGCAGCGCCACCCTTACACATGAACGCGTCCCCACCGCTCAATAGTTAATATTATTCTTTGGTGTTCAGTTTATACAGGTTTTCTAATTGTTATTTAATATATAAATATACATGTATTATTATTATTTTTATTATTATTTTTAATCAAAATCTCTCTTTCTTTTCTCTCGACACCTCTTTAACTTGGCACGAAATTCTGTCAGTGAAGTCCCGATATGCAAATTTGTTTAAATTCATACCTACGTAATCACCATGACCAAAATTGTACTTTTTTTTTTTTACATTGAATCTTGAAAAAATATACTGTATATAGTCCGACCTGCCGATTTTTTTTTTGGCTGTTACGGCAAACCAAAATATTTTTAAGGATGGCCCCATTGTTTGAAACTGTGCTAGAGAAGTCATGTAAGTATGTCAGGTGCTTCAACAAACAAGACTTCTTGTATAGGATGCACCTATGCTTTCTCTCTAATGAGGAAGCATTAGACTACTGAGAAGTGCGCATGCAAAACCAAAATGGGCGTTTACCAATCAGTGGCCAATTTCAAACAGTAATTGTTTTTCAACCATTTTTTAACAGACTTGCTAAAATCAAGAAGGCCCACCCCTAAACCAAGCCCCAGTGGATTAGAGCATATTGGGTAAAGCGGTTGAAACTGCCATCGTGTCTGAAACGCCCCAGTGATTGGGAAACACCCAGTCGTGTTCTGCAGAGATACATGCCTGGATGATCTTGTGCTCATCAACTACAAATCACTGTTAGTTCAGTGTCACTGTCTCCACCCATGTGTGCTGTTGACTTTCGTCAAAATTTCAATGCTGATCCAACACACTTTAAACACTGAAATGTCAGTCTCAACCAAAATGATGGTTTGGATCAAAACTCAACTTTGTATCAATGTCCCCATGCTGTCTGAGATGTTTACTTAGTATATGTAACTCTTCAGGTATTTACAACACCACTGGTCCCTATATGATAAAAGTGTGAAAATTAATCATACGAAGAAGTTTATTATGTTCAAGTTTTTATTTACTTCTCAATAACTTTAACAATAATTACATTTTAACATTCTACACATTCTAAATACAAAATAAATCTGCAAAGATCAGTGAAAAATCATTTCATGACTATTACCACTAGATGGCCGAGCAGTTTTTCTCAGTAGCTTTGGTACATAATCTCCTTCTGATGATTCATCAGCCACACAATAGTCCATATTTGACCAGTTTAACATATTTCTGGCCAAAGAGCCATCAATGGGTAACTTACTATTCGTTCTCATAGACTCCTTCTGTGATTCATCAGCTATACAATAGTCCATATTTGACCTATTGAACATGTTTTTAGCAAATGATCCTGGAACTTTAACTTTTTATACATCCTCATAATCTCCTTCTGATGTTACCTCATGCAGATTTTAGTCCAATTTTGACCTTTTGAGCATATTTATGGCCAAAGAGTCCTCAGGGTAAGACTATATATATATAGATCATCATTTAGCCTAATGTGTTTCCCACATTATTTTTGTGGGTGGAGCCTGGTACCCCTAGGGGTAGGCATTAATTAACCCCTAGGCATGTCCCCCCGTAAGAAAATTTTATACATTTTAAAGATAAATTCATTAATCTGGTGCACTTTGAGTTACCCAAATCCATTGTTAAAAATAAATAATCCACCCACAAACCGCCCATATTCTTTGATTTAGATATCTAGATATTCCCTAGTTCTTTTTTTATTTTTATATAAAAAATTGTTTTAATCAGGGCATTTGTCCAGATGGGCTACAATTCTCTCCCACTTTTCCCTTAAAAAAAACGAAAAAAAACAAACAAACACGTGTCCCGGACACAGTCTATGGTCCCGGACAAGCGTTATTGTCGAGTCCTGATATGTTTTCTACGGAAGCCCTGAACCGCAACGTAAAAATAAAAAAATAAATCCGTACAAAAAAAAAAATTCTAGCATTTCGAGATTAAAGTCGAAATATTTCGACTTTATTCTCGAAATATTTCGACTTTGCATAATACTCATTTTATTGCATTTTCTTAAACACTTACACAACAATGTACATCACATGTCTGTAACATCACATATAATGTAATATTTCGACTTTAATCTCGAAATGCTAGAATTTTTTTTTTTTGTACGGATTTTTTTTTTAAGTCGAAACATTTCGAGATTAAAGTCGAAACATTCCGAGAATAAAGTCGAAACATTACCAGAATACAGTCTTCTGTAGAAGTTGCGTGTGTGCTTGCCGTTATTTCACATTGCCGCAGGCATTCATGCGTGTGCGTGCATGTGTGTGTGGGTCATTCTATAATTAGGGGTACATTTCAAGTCCATTGGGGTATATTTATCATTTTTACTGAATATTAGCTTCAAACAATGATCACTTTTATATTTGGGCACATTTCTCTTTATTTCATGCAGAAAAGTAAACCAGTTCCATAAGTTAATTAGGAGAAAATGCATATGCTGTACTGGAAATTGCAGTTTTTGTGCTGTCCGATTTGCTAAAAGTCAAGTTTTGCCTTTCAAATTAACACTACAATACATGTTTTTGTATATTATTTTCATCATTATTTGTTAAAAATAATAATTATAACAAGGCAAATGTATTTTAAAAACTAATTCACTCGTTTAAATCTATTCAATTATTAACTTTGTGTGTGTCCGAGAAATCTTTGTCAACTGTGTTACCCATTGACAAAACCCCTATAAATCAGCAATGGTTTGTTCCAAAGTCACATGTCCAACATCATGTGATGTCACATCCTTCAGTGGCGGGAATTTGAAATACAGTGAGGTAAGTTTCTACTCCTACTCTTCAATTTTTAATCATTATTATTGTCTACACAGAGTAGATGAATTGCTCATCAACTGTGTTTTCAACATGGTCTTGTGTATTTACTTTAGATATTATATTTACGAAAATGTATAAAAACACTAGTTGATCAAGGTAATGTTGATTATGAGGTCAACAGTTAGCACAAGGCCCTAAAATGGAAGAAATGTCAACTGTGTTACTTGTCAACTGTGTTACCCATCAAGTGTAACACAGTTGACAGGGATTAACACTGTTGACAATGATGGCTGGGTTTCTTGTCATAGTTTATGCCTAAATTGAGTATTGTTGATAAAAACATTCATTAACTATTGTTATTACACAGGAATGACATGGTAAAATATGAACAAGTGTAATTACATAGTAATAGTTATTTTATAAAAACATGTGATTCACATTAAGGGATTAATTTAACTAATCTTAACACTATTATATTATATATTACACTGAATACATCATTACACTCTAACTAGACTTTACTACATATGATTAAAGGAGCATTCCATAGCTTTTCAGCAAAATCTATATTATCTCCAGAAATATACATGTATCAACAAACAAGGATTTCATGAAGTCAAGTCAAGTCAAGTCAAGTATATTTGTATAGCGCTTTTCACATACAGATTGTATCAAAGCAGCTTCACAGTATTAAATTAAAATAATACAACAATACAGTTTGTTTCTAGTGGAATTTATTGATTGATAAAGTCAAATTAAATATCCCCAAAATATCCCCAACTGAGCAAGCCAAAGGCAACAGTGGCAAGGAACCGAAAAACTCCATCAAGTGACCTAATGGTGTCCTAAAACTCCATCAGGTGACCCAATGGTGTCCTAAAACTCCATCAGGTGACCCAATGGAGAAAAAAAAAACCTTGGGAGAACCCAGGCTCAGTCGGGGGCCAGTTCTCCTCTGGCATTTATGAACTAGAGGATTGTAGTTTGAACTGTAAGATTAAAAATATTATATGAATGCCTGGCTGAAGAGATGCGACTTTAATCTAGTTTTAAACTGGGAGAGCGAGTCTGAGCAACGAACAGTATCAGGAAGGCTATTCCAGAGTTTTGGGGCTAAATGTGAAAATGCTCTCCCTCCTTTGGTGGATCTGGATATCCTAGGTATGACCAAAAGCCTTGAATTTAGTGATCTTAAAGAGCGCGATGGATTATAGGGCGACAGAAGATCCGTTAAATAGACTGGAGCTAAGCCGTTTAGGGCTTTATAAGTCAGTAGCAATACCTTGTAATTAATACAGAACTTTATAGGTAACCAATGTAGTGATGATAAAATCAGTGTTATATGATCATATTTTCTTGATCTAATAAGAACTCTAGCGGCGGCATTTTGGACTAACTGTAGCTTGTTTATTGAGGATGCAGGACAACCAGCTAATAAAGCATTACAGTAATCTAGTCTCGAGGTCATGAATGCATGAACTAACTTTTCTGCATCAGAAACTGATAGCATATTACGTAGCTTAGCAATGTTTCTAAGGTGGAAAAAGGCTGTTTTTGTAACATACGAAATATGATTTTCGAAAGACAGGTTGCAATCGAGTATAACACCCAGGTCTTTTACTGTAGAGGATAAAGTAACAGGACATCCTACGATGTTAAAGTTGTATTGTGAAAGGTGAAAGAAGTATGGTTCATTTTTATATGATTTAATGGTTTGGAATGGTGGGTTTCTGCTGACATTTATTTAATGTGATCCCTATATCAAGCAAGGTTGAAAAACTATAAATTGCTCTTAATCTTGTTTTAGGGAAATGAGGTTATCTGCTGCTGAGAAGCAGCGCCAGTACAGTGCTCAGCGTGATGCTGATCCTGAGAGAAGGTCTGCTTATTTACAAAAACATAGAGAGACGTGGCATGAGAACGAAAAGCTAGGAAAGGTGAAGACAGTGAAAGATTTAAGTGAGAGGGAGAAGAGAAGGAAACGAGCATATTGGAGAAAAGCCCAACACCAGTCCAGAGAGAGAAAGCAAGTGATAGAGAACCAGGTTTCTCCACCCCTGAGTTCTGAAGTTGATCCACAGCCTCAGATGTCAAGGTAGAGATTTTGTGAACAACATTCAGAAAATAGTTTTAACAATAGATTTGATTATGAAATTGTGGTGAAAAGACTAGAGTAATTGCTGGTCATCCTTATTCTGTCCAGTGAGATAAATGAAAACACATGATCAATGAAGTAATGCTTTGTGTATGATTTCAGAGAGAATTGCTGGAAGGAAGAAAGTGCAGAGAAGGGAGTCAAAATTGTACAGGGAGATTCAGGCTTTGAGGGAATCACTCAAACAACAGAAAAGACAAACAGACAAATACAGAAAAAGATATGCAAGACTACAGAAAGATTCAGACTCACCCAGATCAATAACCAAGCACCTTTTAGGAAGGTTTCCTGTGCCTAGAGAAGTGCACAGAACGTTAGTTTTCCACCATGCCCTAGTGGACAACATCCGCAAAAAGTATGCCTCTACCAAACACAAGAAATCTAGACAGTTAATTGCAGCTGTAGTGTCAGGAAGAATTTTGATAAAAAATAAAAGTTCAAACAAAGACTTCAGGTGACTAGCAATTTCGAGAAAACAGCAGAACCACTGTGAGATATCCATAATCTCCAACAAGATGAAGTACAGATCCCTATGTTTTAAACAGCATGACAAAGTTATGTCCTTCTGGACAAGGGATGACAACAGTCGCCTAACAGCTGGAAAATCGCAAACAATAACAAGAGGAAAGATAAAGAAACAGAAAAGGTTCCTAAATGACACCATGAAAAACCTGCATAGGAAATTCCTCCTTGAGAGCCCCAACAACAGCATTTGCTACAGTTTGTTCTGCCGTATGCGGCCCTTCTGGGTGGTCCAGCCATCCATTGCAGACAGAGAGACCTGCCTCTGCAAGGTACATGAGAATCTCTATTTTCTTGTAGAAAAGCTACATTCTCTCCGACTCATTGGAAGCACTAATTTGGAGAAAATGGCAGAGTTAATATGCTGTGACTCAAATTTAAAGGACTGCATGTACAATGAATGTCCCAACTGCAAAGTTAGAGACTTTCCAGTTGCAACTGAGGGGGATTTGCAAGCAAGTGTTTGTTTTACACATCGGACAACAGAGAATGTTCTCAGAGAGAAAAAGAACAAGGAAGGTGAAAAGGAGAAAGTGTCTGTCAAAACAACAGTGAAAAAGACGACGGAGACAACTTTGGAGAACCTGCTAGAGCTCTTCCAGTGCCAACTTAAACACTTCAGAAGACACCTCTTCAACATTAAACGGCAATTCACCTACCACCAGGAACTAAGGAGAAGTATGAAAGATCATGAATGCTTAATTCATGTAGATTTCTCAGAAAACTATGCTTGTAAGTACTTCTCTGAAATATAAGCTGTACACTTCGCTTCTAACCAGCAGCAGGCAACACTTCACACTGGAGTTCTACATGTTGGTGGAGTGGAAGAACATGTGTGCTTTGGCACAATCAGCTCATCAAAAGAGAAAGGCCCAGCAGCCATATGGACCCATCTTTCCCCAATCCTCGATCTGGTCAAGGCTTCTTATCCCAATGTGACTGTGGTGCATTTCTTCAGCAATGGGCCATGCACACAATACAGGCAAAAAGGCAATTTCTATATGTTTTGCACTAAGCTGCAGCAATATGGGTTCCAAGCAGGCACCTGGAACTTTTTTGAGGCGAGCCACGCCAAGGGTGCTCCAGATGGAGTTGGAGGCCTCCTCAAAAGGACTGCTGACCGACTTGTCAGCCATGGGAAAGACATCCCAAATGCTGAGCTTTTCTTCAACGCACTGGTGGATGCACAGACCTCAGTAAGACTGTTCTACATAAATGAGAATAGTGTAGATGAAGCCACAAAGAATATGCCACATAGTCTCCCGGTGGTTCCATCAACCATGCGCATTCACCAAGTGGTAACAGTTACCCCAAGAAAAATCAGTTACCGAGATGTGAGCTGCCTTTGCTCAACAAGACAGACCCTGGAGTGTCAATGTGATGACACCAAAACGTTTACCTTTGAGGTTCAGGCAACAGCACCCACACAGAAGAATAACAGTGAAGACCTGCCTGAAATTTCTTGGCAAAACTCAGACATCATTGGCAAGTGGTGTTCTCTCAAATATGATGACGATATTTATCCTGGCATTATTCAAGAAGTGACTGAAATGCATGTCGAAGTCAAATGTATGCACCGGATTGGAGTCAACCGCTTTTTCTGGCCAACACGGGATGATGTCCTATGGTATTTGCACGATGACGTCATCAGGATGATTCCACCTCCAACTTTTGTGACCTCACGTCGAGATCATGTGGAGATCGACAGAGACATATGGTCCAAGATCTCAGAAATGTGAACTGTCGGAAATCAAAAGAAACACGAAGGAAAAAAGAAACTGGAAGATGAAATAGACTTTAAGTAGGATGTGTTGGAAAGGACTGTTTTGTGAATGAGACTAATGTAGTATTAACAGCATTTTTTTAAGTTTTTGTTTGTTTTCTCCATTGTTTCAAGAGAGTTAATTAATTACTTGTTGCTGACACTTGTCAAAATAAAAAGGTTTTATTTTAAAGAAAGGTTTCTCTTTTTCTCCTAATGCATCCCGTCAACCGTGTTACTCCTGTCAGCTGTGTTACTTTATCTGTCAATTGTGTTACGTGTGATTTTTGTGTCATAAATCTTTAATTGTAGGCAAATTTTTTATAAAAATGATAAAAAGGACATCTCTAGAGTGAACAGTATTACATAAAGACGTTGAATAACTCTAAATTCAGTGTAATGGAGAATTATGTTGAAAAATTATCCATCCTTGATGATAGTATACCAAAGAATATCAGTTATTCAGTTTAAAATTCATATTTTTTAAATCAGTTAGACATACAACCTCAAAACCCCTGGGGCCTCATGTATCAATCTTGTGTACGCACAAAAACTTTGCGTATGCCAGCTTTCACGCTCACGGTCGGATGTACTAACAGTGAAATTAACGCGGCAATGCGCGTTCCTCCACGCCAATTTCATGTCTGGCCTATGTACATTTCTCATTGTTTTTGTCCGTTGGCGACTCTTACAGGCAATGAAGTAAAGTTGCAAACATTACACAACGAATTGTTCTACAAGTCTATCGCACCACCACCTGTGGGAAGCATTGCTATTAATTAGCAATTTATAAAATAATTGACATATTGTCACATGAGCCTTATGGGAATATTCTATCAATTATGCAATTAAGTAAGAACATAAAAAAGCATATGCAAATTGAAAATTGATACAACCCTTAGTCTATAAAAAAAACACACAAAAAAAACATATATAATATATATATATATATATATATATATAAAATATAATATATATATAATATATATAATATAATGTATAATAATATATAATATATATAATAATATAATAATATAATATATATAAAATAATATATATAAAATAATAATAATACCAATACCGCATTGATGGCATCAGCCAAACTCTCCCGCTCATATTTTTTCCTTTTGTTATTAATGTCCTCTTTTGTTATTAGAGGACAAAGTTCCACATAAAATATTTTTTTCTCGTTTCTACCTTCGATAGTAGCACCTACTGCTTTCTTTTGCCAAAGTGGACTCATTACCATATTTAAATTGACTTAATTAAGGGAGGAGACTGGGTGGGGCGTTGTGCTCATGCATATGCGCTCAATTTTACGTTAATTGGGATGTACAAAGAGAATATGCGTGGGATCCTTCGTACGCAGAGATTTATACATCTGGGGTTTTTTGTGCGTACGCACATTTACAGCTTTGTCCGTAGGCAATGTTTTAGTATGAATTCAATGCAAGTCTTTGTACATGAGGCCCCTGATGAATAGACTCAAGAACTTTAAAAAAAAAAACACATATGTGTTGTACTTCATTTATGTCTTCTATTTTGTCTGTAACACAGTTGACAAAACAATGAATCGAATATTTATTTTCATTTAAATATTCAAAAAGTAATTTGAGCTTAAGCTTGGCAACTAATGAATTTAGAACAATATGGGGGTATATTATGGAAACAACTAGATTATTTTGCAGAAAAGCACACTGATTTCTTCACTTTTTTGTTGATCTGAAATGTACCCCTAATTATAGAATGACCCGTGTGTGTGTAAACTGGATCTACACAAAATAATAGCTTTACTTTTATCTTGCCTTTCAACAAAAGGAAAATCTACATGTCTACCAACATGGCATTAGGCTGCTATAGGACGTTATAAAATATACTGCGCCGAAAAGACTTTAGCCTGGCGAAAACACTTTTCAGGCTGGATCAAGATATTCAGCTTTATGAATGAATGAATGCATGAATGAGGCATTTATATAGCGCTTTCATATGTTTACTGTAGGCCTACACTTAAAAGCGCTTTACAATCATTTCAGGGAATCTCTCCTCAACCACCACCAGTGGTTATTATATTTGAGGAAATCACGGGATCCGGCCAAATGATTGGATACAGAATGATGCACTTAAAATGTATCCAGAACGGTGAAGAGGGAATCAGTGCGGTTACTGTTAAGTGTTCTCGACCCAGATAGTGTTGCCTATTATAGACAAGCATGAAAACACGTCAAAAACACTGCCACATAAAGCTTCGACCAGATTGTGAACCTATCCGGCGGAGTCTGTGCTCGTCTATAGGCAACGCCATGATAATGCATGTTGGTAGATTGGCACCTGTCGAATTTTCTTGTTCTTGAATTTTGTTGAAAGTCCAGATAAAAGTAAAAAGCTACTTTATTCTATTTTGTGTAGATCCATGTCCGAGGCAGTTCGACTTCACAAGTGCATTTCTTTACACAAACACACACGCACACAAATTCAGAATTGGAAACACGCCCTATGCACCAGTGGACGCGCGCCGTTATGCACACACACGCAACTTCTACAGAAGACTGTATTCTGGTAATGTTTCGACTTTATTCTCAAAACATTTCGACTTTATTCTCTAAACGTTTCGACTTTAATCTCGAAATACTAGATTTTTCTTCTTTTTTTTTTGACGGATTTTTTTTTTTAACGTTGCGTTTCAGGGCTTCCGTAGTTTTCCTTGATTTGTTTTCCCTGAAGAGAATTACATTGTTGAAAACGAAAGTAGAGTGACGCACGTTCATTGCGTTTTACCGAGTTCCGTGTCTTTATTAAACTCAATACATTATTGAGTATTATAATACTCAATAATGCCGCCTCATAATTCTCTATGCAGGAAAAACCCTGCTCACTATTCGTTTTCATAGACTCCTTCTGATGATTCATCAACCATACAATAGTACATATTTGACCAATTGAACATATTTCTGGCTAAAGAGCCATCAATGGGTAACTCACTATTAGTTCTCATAGACTCCTTCTGTGATTCATCAGCCATACAATAGTCCATATTTGACCTATTGAACATGTTTTTAGCAAATAATCTTGGAATTGTAACTTTTTATACATCCTCATAATCTCCTTCTGATGATTCATCAGCCACACAATAGTCCATATTTGACCATTTGAAAATATTTCTGGCCAAAGAGCCACCAATGGGTAACTTACTATTCGTCCTCATAGACTCCTTGTGATGATTCATCAGCCATACAATTGTCCATATTTTACCTATTGATTATATTTCTGGCCAAAGAGCTAAAAATGGGTAATTTTTTGTTTGTTCTCATATGCTTCTTATGTTTCATATTTTTTTATTTCTTAGTATTATGGACCATATATTTGTCCATATTTGACCAATTGAATATTTGTCTGATGAAAGAGTCATCGAGCGCAAACTTTCTATACATTCCCGTAGACTCCTGATGTTTCTTCAGCCATAAAGTTTTCCAAATTTGGCCTTTTGAACATATCGTGGCCAAAGAATCCTTGATCTTTAACTTTCTCTACATTCTTAAGGACTTCTTCTGATGATTCATCAGCCAGACAGCAGTCCATATTTGACCAATAGAACATATTCCTTGCTAAAGAGTCCTGGAAATTGAATTACCTACAATTTCTGGTGCTTTTGATGGTGCTTTGGGCTTTTGATGGTGCTTTGGGCAGAAATATGTTCTGTTGGTCAAATATGGACTTCTGTGTGGCTGATTCTGTTCTGGGTGATGAAACATCAGAAGAAGACTAAAAGTATGTATAGATAATGAAAGTTCTAGGACTCTTTGGCCAGAAATATGTTCTCTAGGTCAAATATGGACTACCGTATGGCTGATGAATCGTGATGATGTGTAGAGAATCTAAAGTTCCAGGACCATTTGCTAAAAACATGTTCAATAGGTCAAGTATGGAATACTTAATGGCTGATGAAACATCAGGAGGAGTCTATGAGAATCTATAAAAAGTTCTATGAGAATCTATAAAAAGAACGAGAACTTTCATCAGACATTTGTTCAATTGGTTAAATATGGACAAATATATGGTTGATGAAACATTAAAAGAAGTCTATGAGAACGAATAATAAGTTACCCATTGATGGCTCTTTGGCCAAAAATATGTTCTCTAGGTCAAATATGGACAGTAGTCCATAGACTCGAAAATAGACTCATTCTGATGATTCACCAGCTATATAGTAGTAACTATATAGCTGGTGAATCATCAGAATGAGTCTATGAGAATATGCAGAAAGTTAATGATTGAGGATTTTGTCCAGAAGTATGTTCAAAAGGTCAAATCTGGAATATTTTGTGGCTGATAAAACATCAGGAGGAGTCTATCCAAAGAATCTATCCAAAGTTCAACAACGAGGACTCTTTCATTAGATATATGTTCAAATGGTCACATATGGACAAATATATGGTTGATGTAACATCAAAAGAAGTCAGATAATAAGTTACACATTGATGGCCAGGTCAAATAAGGAATTACTATATGGCTGATGAAATAGCAGAATGTTCAAGATCTTCTGGCTGCAGTCCATATTTGACCAAGAGAACATATTTCTGACCAAAGAGCCACCAATGGGTAACTCACCATTTGTTCTCATAGACAACAAATGGTGAGTTACCCATTGATGGCTCTTTGGTCAGAAATATGTTCTCTTGGTCAAATATGGACTACTGTACGGCTGATGAAACATCAGAAGGAGTCTAGGAGAATGTATAGAAAGTTCAAGTTCGAGGTCTCTTTGGCCAGAAGTATGTGTGGAAAGTTCAAGATAGAGGACTCTTTTGTCAGAAATATGTTCAATTGGTCCAATTTTGGAATAATGTATGGCTTTTGGAACATCAGGAGTCATTATGTATAGAAAGTTCAAGTTAATTTACCCTTCAGCCAGAAATATGTTCAATTAGTGAAATATGGACAATTGTCTGGCTGTTGTTATATCTGGAGGAGTCAATGAATGTCTTGTTGATGTAATAACAGAAGGAGACTATGAGGATATAGAGGGTTAAGGAAGCAAAAGTTACAGGACTCTTTGGCTATCTGTATGTGCAAATTGTCAATTTTGGACTAACGTCTGCCTGATGTAAAATCAGAAGGAGACTATGAGTATGTATAGAAAGGAAAAGTTCCAGGGCTCTTTGTCCAGAAAGATGTTCAGTTGGTTCAATACGGACATGGTTAATGAAACATCAAAAGAAGCCAATGAGAACAAATAGTAAGTTTCCCATGATGGCCAGAAATCTGTTCAATTGGTCAAATTTTGACTACTATATGGCTAGTGAATCATCAGAAGAATGTGAACACTATGAGAATGTGCAGAAAGTTAATGATCGAGGAGGACTCTGGCCAGAAGTATGTTCAAAAGGCCAAATATGGTTCCAGGGCTCTTTGACCAGAAAGATGTTCAATTGGTCCAATATGGACTAATATATGGTTGATGAAACAACAAAAGAAGTCAAGTCAAGTCAAGTATATTTGTATAGCGCTTTTCACAATACAGATTGTATCAAAGCAGCTTTACAGTATTAAATTAAAATAATACAACAAGGTTTGTTTCTAGTGGAATTTATTGATTGATAAAATTAAATAAAATAAAAAAGTCTTTGAGAACAAACAATAAGTTACCCATTGTTGGCTCTTTGGCCAGAAATATGTTCTCCAGGTCAAATATGGACTACTATATGGCTGATGAAATAGCTATATAGCATCATGAATATGATTAGAAAGTTCAAGTTCATATACCCTGTAGACAGAAATTTACATCATGAGTAGTCAAACATATAGAAAGTTTTAAATCGAGAAGTTCTTGGCCAGAAAAATATTCGGTACATCACATACGGACTACTATATGGCCGATGAAATAGCTATATAGTATTATGAATAAGAAAGTTCAAGATCATGCAGACATAAATTTCTGATTGAGGACTCTTTTTCCAGAAATATGTTCAGTAGGTTATATATGGACTGACTGATATAACATCAGAAGAAGTCATTGAGCATGTCTTTGGACAAAAAAAAATGTTCAATAGGTGTTCAATGTTATATGGACATTATATTAAGGCTGAATTAATGTCAGAAAGAGTCTATAATTATATACAGATAGTTCATGATCGATGACTCTTAGGCCAGATGTTCAATGGGTCAATAATGGATTGATGCCAGAGCTTCACTTCCTAAAGAGTGAATGCCTATGTATAGAACATTCATGATTGAGGACTCTTAGGTCACAATATTTTCATTTGGTCAAATATGCCCTTCTGCACAGGCTGATGAAACATCAGAAGTAGTCATAGAGTATGTATAGAAAGTTTTAAATCGAGGAGTTCTTGAACAGAAAAATGTTCAGTAGGTCACATATGGACCATGGCTATATGACTATATGGCTGATGAAATAGTTATATAGTATTATGAATATGTATAGAAACTTCAAGATCATGTAACCTGCCAGCAGAAATGTATGGTTGAGGACTCTATTTCAAGAAATATGTTCAGTAGGTTATATATGGACTACTCTCTGACTGATATAAGATCAGAAGAAGTCATTGAGCATGTCTAGAAAGTAAAAAATCTTGAACAAAAAATGTTCAATAGGCCACATATGGCAGAGCCGTCGCATAGACTGTGCGAACTGTGCAACCGCACAGGGCCTCGCGCCACTAGGGGGCCTCGCAATCCTGCTGATTTTTAAAAAAATTTTTTGGAAAAAATAAAAGTTTTTGTTTTTTTGTCCCCACCACTCTTTAAAACATCTCGCGGCACGAATATAACAATTCTACAAATAAATAAAATATCTCCAGTTAACTGGCAGAGCATTCATTTCGTTCGTTTTTTAAATAAGAGCCGATCTAGCGCTGAAATGTGTTTTTTAAATCAAGTGATCAAAGTGCTCGTTGCCGCTGCGATCGGTGGCGCGGATACAGTGTTTTCTCGTGTGACTCGCGCACACGTCGCACAGTCTTCACTCGGACGCGCGCTTCAATCCGTAACTTGCGGATTAGAGATGGGCTATTATTTCATCCGCAACCGCATCACAAAAATCATCATCCGTCCGCCATCCAGCCGCACCAACGTTTTTGACCAATTTTCAAAACCGCACCCGCCCGCCATTTGTGTATACATATATTTTTCATTTGATTGGTTCAACCGCCCGCCACCCGCCCGAATTTAATTAAAATATTATTTTTCGTCACGTCATCCACCCAATCCGCGGTTTATCCGCGGAGTCCGCGGCTGTAACCGCCAACCGCGCATCTCTATTGCGGATACTATATTCGTTCTGGTGAAACCACAAAACATAATGCACACAAATGTGTCCCTGCTTGATGTACAACCACTGATGAACATAATCGGTTTTGATGAAAAAAAAAAAAAAAAAAACTATACGAGAGCGTATTCGAACCCAGAACCTTTAACATGCTTGGCGAACGTTCTACCACTGGACCATTAAACTACACGTTAATCAAATAGGCGGATCTATGTAATTCTCGAGCTGACTTGATTTAAAACCACTTGTTGCACAGTTGATTTTTTTCCCTCTGAAATAAATAGCAAAAAGTCATAGCTGAGACTATGTGCATGATTGTGCTGTATTATACTTGATAAAAATGTATTGCAGCGAGATTATGCGTGCAATAGAACTAGAACAGCTACGTCCGTGGGACTGTTATTCACGCGCAATTGAGCATCCACATCAAAGAGCAGGGCCTCGCATTTCAAGTTCGCACAGGGCCTCGCACCCCACCTGCGACGGCACTGACATATGGACTACTGTATGGCTGAATTAACGTCACAAGGAGTCTATTAGTATGTACAGATAGTTCAGGATGGATGACTCTTAGGCCAGATGTTCAGTGGGTCAATAATGGATAGATGCCTGGGCTTCACTTCCTAAAGAGTGAATGCATAGAAAAAATGCGTTGTGCAATAAAGAATAACATATAAGCAATGCACTTGATGCATTGCAATGCAACAAAGTATAATGCTATATTTAATTCTTTATTGCACAGTGTTAGAACCTGTGTACAATGCAATGCAACACCGCATATGTTATGTCTACATTGCACAAGTTAGTTAATTAGAGTGCAATGCAATGTGAATGGTGTCTTTTCAAGAAATAGCACAAATTTATCTCCTCGTTGCACAACAGAATGAGTTAGTTATTTTATTCACTGCAACGCAACAAACGCATAGCTTATATGTTATTCATCATTGCACACACGATCTAACGTTGTTATGTTATGTTAATGCTCTTGCATTGAATTGTAATGCGTTGTGCAATAAAGAATAACATAGCAATGCACTTTATGCATTACAATGCATAACTAACTCATTATGTTGTGCAATGCACAAATGTTATCTCCTCGTTGCACAACGGAATGAGTTAGTTATGTATGCATTGCAATGCAACAAGTATATTGCTTATATGTTATTCTTTATTGCACAACGATAGATCGTGTGTGCAATGCAATACAACAGCACATATCATCTCTTCGTTGCACAAGTTAGTTGTTGCAGTGCAATGCGATGTTAATGCTGTCTTTTCAATGCACAAATGTATAAGTTGCAAATGTATTTTATGCAATGCAACTGTTATCTCCTCGTTGCACAGCAAAATTATTTAGTTTATTGAACGCATTGAACGCAACAGCCTGTTGTAGGCTAATACTGTCTTTTCAATCCACAAATGAAGTATGTTCATGCAATGTAACAGCACATCTCCTTGTTGCACAACGGAATGAGTTCATTATTGTATGAATTGCAATGCAACAAGTGCATAGCTTATATATTATTCTTTATTGCACAATGTTAGATCGTGTGTGCAATGCAATGTGAATGCACTATTGTTGTCTTTTAAAAGCACAAAGGTATTTTATGCAATGCAACAGAGCACAAATATTATATCTCTTCATTGCACAATGGAACGGTATGCATTGCAATGCAACTAGTGCATGTTATTCTATGCATAGCAACTAGTGCTATGCTATGTTCAATAAACAAAGGAATAAGTTAGATATGCATTGCAAGGGGATATATTTTTATTTCCTCAATGCACGGCAAAATGAGTTCGCATTGCAACGCAAAAGCAGGTTATGTGTTTTTTCTTCAATGGTCAACGGAATAAGTTAGTTCTTGTATTCAATCTAATGAAACAAAACAGTTCTTCAATGAAACAGTGCATATAGTTTTTACATTATTTGGATTCTGCACAACGGATTACCGTTCAAAAGTTTGGGGTCAGTAAGATTTTTTAATGTTTTTAAAAGTATCTTCTGCTCACCAAGGCTGCATTTATTTGATAAAAAACAATAAAAAAAAACAGTAATATTGTGAAATATTATGACAATTTAAAATGACTGTTTTCTATTTTAATATATTTTAAACTGTAATTTATTCCTGTGATCAAAGCTGAATTTTCATCATCATTACTCCAGTCTTCAGTGTCACATGATCCTTCAGAAATCATTCTAATATGATGATTTGATGCTCAAGAAACATTCATTATTATTATCAATGTTGAAAACAGTTGTACACATTTTTTTCAAAATTCTTTGATGAATAGAAAGTTCAAAAGAACAGCATTTATTTAAACTTTCTATTCATCATAGTATCATAAAATAAAAATGTAAATAACTGTTTTCAACATTGATAATAATCATAAATGTTTCTTGAACATCAAATCATCATATTAGAGTGATTTGTGAAGGATCATGTGACACTGAAGACTGGAGTAATGATGATGAAAATTCAGCTTTGATCACAGGAATAAATTACACTTTACTGTATATTCACATAGAAAACAGCTGTTTAAAATTGGAATAATATTTCACAATATTAATGTTTTTGTTTGTATTTTTAATCAAATAAATGCAGCCTTGGTGAGAAGATACTTCTTTTAAAAACATTAAAAATCTTACTGACCCCAAACTTTTGAACGGTAATGTATGTTCAGTGGATCAAATGGCTGATGTAACATCAGGAGTCAATGAGAATGTATTGTAAGTAAATGTTCAAGGACACTTTGGCCAGGAATATGTTCAGTTGGTTAATTATGGGTTGCATTGCACACACAATGTAACGTCGTGTGTTGAAGAATAACATTTTTGCTTTTGTTTGCATAAAAAAATTGAACTTATTTTGTATGTGCTTTCACATTGCATTGCATACCACAACTAATATCTGTGCATTTAAGGAAAATCATTGTATTAGCTGTTGCAAGCAAAGCGTTGGAAGAACAACCTCATTCCATTGTTTAAAGAAGTGTATGTTAATTTGTGCTGGTGCATTGCATTGCATAAAAGATCAAGCTAATTATTCGGTTTAATGAAAAGACAATACATAACATATGTGCTTTCGCATTGCATTTCATTTACAACTAACTGTTCATTTGCGTAATGAAGGGGAATCATTCCATTAGCTGTTCCTTTAAATCCATACAATAATTATTCCGTTGTGCAACGAAAATATAAAATGTGTTGCAGTGCATGGCATATTAGATCTAACTTATCCATCTGTGTACTAACAATAAAACAATAAACGAGAGGCTGCTTTAAGATGCATAACAAAACTAACTCATTACGATGTGTTACATTAAATAGTTAACATTTGTGCTGTTACTTTGCATTGCACACACCTTGTGAAAGAAAAACATATTTGCACTTGCAATGCATACAACTCATTCCGATGTGCATTGAAGAGATAAAGTTGTGTGCCTTTACATTGCATTGCATAAAAGATCTAACTTATTCCTCCTAGTTTGCAATAAGAAACACATAAGTGCTATTGCATTACATTGCAGGCTAACTTATTCATTTGTTTATTTGAAGGGAAATAATAACACTACCTGTTCCATTACAATGCAAACAATAACTAACTCATTCTGTTGTGCAACAGAGATAACAAATGTGCTGTTGTAATGCATTGTGTCTGATCGTTGCATTGCTTGCATTGGATTGATTTAACTAACTCATCTGTACAATGAAAATAAAACAAATATGTGCTTTCATATTGCATTGCTTACTACAACTAACATATTCATTCTTGTAAATGATTGGGAGAAATCACTGCATGGGCTATTGCATAACAATGCATACAAGAGCTTGTTCCATTGCGCAACAAAAAGAACACATGCATTGCATTTGCACACGTGAAAAGGTCACATTTGTGCTGTTGATCTAACGTATGTGCTTTTGCATTGCATTGTATTCTGCAACTAACTTATTAATTTGTGTGTTGAAGTGCATTGCATTAGATTTTTGCTGTTGCATTGCATTGCACACACGATCTAACGGTGTGTATTGAAGAATAACAAGGCTATGCGCTTGTGACATTGCAATGCATACCAGAAATAACTCACTCCATTGTGCATTGAAGAGATTACACATGTGCTGTTGCATTGCATTGCATAAACGTTTGAACTTTTAACTTCTGTGTAATGAAAAGACAATACATAACATACGAGCTTTCGCATTCATTTGGTAACTACAACTATATTCAATTGTTTCTTGAAGGGGAATCATTGCATTTAGCTGTTGCATTATAACATACTGAAGAACTACATCATGCCGATGTGTAACAAAGAGATAGCATACAGTATGTGCTGTGACTTTGTATTGCACAATCGGTCTGTGCATTGAAGAAAAACGTATAAGGCTATGCGCTTGTTGCAATGCAATGCATACAGTAATTAGCTTGTTCCGTTCTGGATTAAAGAGATAACATATTTGCTTACATTGCATTGCATAAAAGATCTAACATGTTCCCCCATGCCATAAAAAAAAAAACATAGCATATGAGTTTGAACCATATGAACAAAATTCAACTAACTTATTCAATTGTGTATTTGAAGGGAAATCATTGCATTTACCTTTTGCATGTAAGGCATAGTTCCGTTGTTCAACGAAACGATAACATATGTGCTGTTGCCTTTGCATTGCACTGCACAGATGAGCGAACGTGGTCTGAATAACATTCAAAACAACATTAACATAGAAAAAATAAATAACGTACTGACGAAAAAGATTACATGAGGTTATTGCTTTAGAATGCATAGAGTAACTAAACTCATTCCGTTGTGCACTGAAGACAAAACATTGTGCTACAGCATGCCTGATGTCCCAGACAGCAACATAATGTCAGGGCAGATCGGGCCCACATCGGTAGGTGTGATATCCACATGTATTAACTCCTTCTGATGTTACGTTAGCCACACATTAGTCCAAATTCGACCTAATCAAAGCATTTCTCAATCAAGAACTTTCTATACATTCTCATTGACTCCTGAGGTTATGTCAGACATAAAGAAGTCCATATTTGACCTACTGAATATATTTCTGGTGAAAAGGTAACACTATAGTCTCAAAGACCCATTCTGATGAAACTTAAGCCAAACAGAAGTCCTTATTTGACCTAGTGAGTTCTGGCCAAAGAATACTTGATCTTGAATTTTCCATATATTCTCTTTTACTCCTGATATTAAATCAACCATACAGTGGTTTATATTTGACCGATTGAACATATTTCTGGCCAAGGGGTCCACAAAAGGTTTTTTAATATATATACTCATAGAGTCCTTCTGATTTCAAATCAGCCATGACAGTAATCCATATTTGACATACTAAGCAAATTTCTGGCCAAAGATTATTTGAGCTTGAACTGTCAATATACATTAGTTGACTTTGACATTAGTTGACTCCTTCTGTTGTTACATCAGCCAAAGATTCTTGATCTTGAACTTTCTATACATACTCAATGACTCCTCCAGATGTTACATCAGCCATGCAGTAGTCCACATCTGACTTATTGAACACATTTCTGGCCAAGGGGTCTGTAATGGAAAAATGTAATTTTTATTGATCCTCAGTAGATATTACAAAGTAATGTGAGCCACATGTTTATATTGATTGTAGTGTGGTATGGGAACAGGGAATATATGTTTGAGGACGGTTAATTTATGTATGTTTGCACACCTGTGAAAGCAGGAGTGAGACACTTTGGGGACAGCTGGGAAGGGACCTTTGACCCCAGAGGTCAGAGGGCATCCAATTTGGGTGGTCTTAAAAGGGTCAGCTATTGATAAATCGAAGCTTATACAACAGTGTTTTTGTGCAACCACACAATTTTATGTGTTTTTGTAGTGCTGTCATGAAAGCTGTCTACAAAGGTTTTAACCAAATTTGAGTTTCCAGAAATATGATTTCTGAAGTATTTTGTATGCATGTCTTGATATGTCATATTTTGCAGTGTTAACAATGCACTTACGATTGCACCCCTGTGTTAAGTACCCCTTTCTGCTTTTTTAGAGCAATTCAGGAGAAAAATAAATAAATACAAAGTAAGAAAATTAATACACACATCTTTGCTGAAATGTATTGTGCTGTTGTTGTTAACAAGCCATGGTTCATTTGCTCTGCCTTTAGGATTGCAAGTGTCCTGGGACATATGAGGGTGTGAGTGGGAAACCCACTGCTGCAACTTGGCCCTGGTTTGTCCTCATGGATGAGGTGTTGGGACAGAGGCATTGCACCAACCCCCCTGTCCTCATTGCCTCAATCCCTGAGGACACACCGGGGCCAAGTTCAGCAGTGTATGACCAAGAAGTGAAGAAGTCACCCACGGTGAGGAGGAGCCAGGGGCATCAGCAGCACCAGCAGCAGCACCACCAGCACCAGCAGCAGCACCACCAGCATCAGCAGCACCACCAGCATCAGCAGCACCACCAGCAGCAGCACCAGCATGAAGGCGGCGAAACAAAGAGCAACTAGAGAGGGAGGCAGAGGTGAGGAGAGCACAGGAGAGGAGGGAGAGGATGCACAGGCTGTTTTCTCTTCTTGAGAGAATTATTGAAAAATACATATTTTTTCTACATATTCTTGTTTAATTTTTTTTCACTTTTTTTTTTTTTAAGGAAAGAAAAAATCTGTACATTATTTTTATGCAACTTTCAATGTGTAAATAAAAGAGAATGAATTGTTCTGTACATTGTTTATTTTTGTAATGACAGTCATAATTTCTACATGAAACAAATTCTTCTATACCTTTTTTTTTTTTTTAAATAAAATTGGTAAATGAAAATCATTTGTTCCACGGGCTACATTAAAGTACTTTTTCCAACTATTAACAACATACGTTAAACATATCAAAATCAACATAAACATTTAAATTTACAGTACATAAAATTGGGGAAAAACTACTAAAACCTTAGCTAAGCAAAATTATCTTGCATACTCTAGTTTTACTCTTGATACTTTAAGTACATTAGAGGTATGTATTCTGCAGGGGGAAAAAAAAAACTCCTTGTCAGGGTTTTTATGATAGTTTTGCATTTATATTATGCTACTACTGCATTTTACTTCTGTATATTTTCAAGGTTGTTACATTTAAACTATATACTTTTGTGTAGTTTAATGTAAAATCATATGTGAGGGGAAAAAAAGTACTTCAGTAGGTTACTTCACATTTGTACGTGAATACTGTGAAACGAAATATTCAGTTCAGAATTTTTTTTTTTTTTTTTTATATTAGAATATTTTTAGTAGGTCACTAAATAAATAATAATAAAAAATTCAAGATCGAGTATTGTTTGGCCATAATATTTTCAGTTGGTCAAATATGGACTTTAGTATAGCTGACTTGACATCAGAAGGAGTCAATGAGTATGTATGGACAGTTCAAAATCAAGGAAACTTTGGCCAGAAGTATTATCAGCAGGTCAAACATAGACTTCTGTATGGCTGATGTAACATCATAAAGAGTCAATTAGTATCTATAGAAATTTCAAAATCAAGTCTTTGGCCAGAAGAATGTTTAGTAGGAAGAAGCCATATGGCTTCGGCTGTTGTAGAAGTAGTGAATCAGTATGTGTAGAACTTTTAAGATCGAGTGCTGTTTGGCCCAATATATTTTTATTAGGTCAAATATGGACCAGTATAGCTGACTTGACATCAGAAGGAGTAAATGAATATGTGTAGAAATTCAAGCTCATGTACTCTTTGGCCAGAAATTTGCTCAGAAGGTCATATATGGTCTTCTGTATGGCTATTGTATCATCAAATGAAGCGAATCAGTATGTGTATGTGGCAGGTCCAATGAAATTCTTCCCGCCTGCATGTGGTTGGTTAGTCCACTCGTTGAGTTTCGTCCTATCAGTGGGCTGTAGCAGCATATATAAACGGGCTGGCTATGGTGTCACGAGTCACCGCCCCTTCCCGGGTCGTCATTTGGTCGCCATCCAGGTATGTTGTGTGATGTTAGCTGAGTTGTCTATGGTATAATGTAGCTATACGTTAGCCTATTTTCAGAGTGGCGTGCGAGTTTCCTGTGGCTGGCAGTTGATTGAGGTTGTCCCTCCTCTGGTAGGTGAAGTCGTGATTGGTTTTACACCTTGTATCCACTTGTATTGTAGTGACATTCTTGTTGTGTACAGTCAAAGGTTTGAGTGAGAAGTACCATAGATATCATATAAAGGCTAGATGTCTCGTCCGCGCTGCTGGTCAATGGAGGTCGACGTCCGCACACAGCGGCCATCTTACCACAGGGTGCTCACTCACTCGTAACATGGTGCATGTACTTTTAAATAACCATAACTTGCTCAATTTTCTACAGATTTTCAAGCGGTTTGGTTTGTTATTAACGTCAGAGATGTAGCTATGAAACTGCATACATGAATAATTATACAAATGGACTTCCATATGAAAGAATTATAGCCACGGTAATGACGTTTGTAAGAAACCAAACCGTTTGTAAATCCGTCAAGATTTCACCGAGATAAGAGGATTTGTGTGCGTGCTGCTCACTTACCTTAATTCACAGAGCCCTGTGGTAAGATGGCCGCCGGTGATGCCGGAAGTGACTCCGCCTTAAGACATCTAGCCTTTATATATCTATGAGAAGTACGGCCAGTATGAGTGTTTACACTTCAATGCGGAAGTGCTTAGTTTCCGCTGGCACACTCCCGATCGACTGGACGAGCACTCAGTCTGCATGTATGCGTTTATCTGCCTGACTGGTTTGGTTCCCAGGGATCGCACCCATAAGGTAGGTGATTTAAGTCATTATCGCCTGGATCGCGTGGCGATCTTCTGTTGAGAGAAACAGATTTTAGTAATTGTTCGTAGTTAAATGATGAATTCGTCTGATTGTTAACCTGTAATTTTATAGATGCATCAAGTACGGATTGGTGGCGTCTGCATGGCCGATTAGCTTTCTTGCAGTTGGACTGCGTGGAACTACTGTCCGAAGGCGCTGTTGCTTTGCTGTTAACAATTGGACTGACATCGTTTTCGTGTTTGTGTATTACGTGTGTGTGTATGCGCGTGTGTGATTGTGGTTTATATCTTTTTCTTTTGTATTAGTTATTTTTGTATTTTGATTTAGAATTTGTAAGGTTTAAATTGAAAAGTGTGAACACCTCGATTCCATTTGTCTCCGTGAAGTGACAATTCTGAGTGTTTCAACTGCCAATTCTGAGTGTTTCAACTGCCAATTCTGAGTGTTTCAACTGCCAATTCTGAGTGTTTCAACCGTGACAATTCTGAGTGTAACCAGAGAATGTCTAATAGGAAGAGAATTGGCACTCTCTGCTTACTTCCGGGTTCTGGATTGGTTGCAGTAACACGTCTCTGTCCATGCGGGGGCGCTCGCTCGCGAGTGCAGAATGAATGGAGGTCTATGGCGAAAAACCCTCAAAATCCACTTTTCTCAGGATATAATTTTTTGTCTAGTAATTTAAATGTTGTATTCGAAAGGGGGGGCTAAGATAATACACTCAGCTGAAAATTGCATTTTTAAGTTCACTTATCTGCTCTAAAAAAGCGTTCAAAAATGTGATGACGTCACATATTTTCACACTGCCAGAGGGTCTGCTTTACGGCAATTTCTGACTTCCGCTTCATGGCTTCCTTACTCGTGGCATCGACGATAACACCAGCTGCTACTTGAGGTAAGGCTCTTTCGGTTAATACACGAGTTACAAAGAGTTTTAGTTAGCTAATGTAAAAAGGAAAATGCGCGAATATTTTACATATGTATATTACTTACAATGGTAATGGCAGCGACTTTGATTTCTTCGGCTGGCTGTCGAAGAAATCATATTTTCTTCGACAGCCAGCCAACAGTTAGCTATCTGTTATGTAGCCTAACGTTAGCCAATTTATGGCGGCAATGGTGAAGGTAAAATAACCTTATATATTAACATCATTAATTTACGGATGTTGCCGTATTGATTTTTCTCTAGACAAAGATATACCTACTGAGCTCACAGCTAAAATACATGGATGCATTCATTGAAGTTTGATTTTCTTTAAAACAATGTAGAACAATGGTGATGGCTAATTAATAAATAACAATCGTTCCATGTGGTATTTTTTTATTTAGACTACTTGTTTTAAACTTCGTTAATATTAAGAAAAAACTTATTCACAGGAACAGCCACAGCAATAATGGTCTTCTAGCTCCAGCTCTCCATTCAGGCCGTGAAGGAGGACAGCTTTCTCTGAGCTGCTATGGCGCTTTGTTGTTTGCTCAGCCTCCTGTTCCTCTCGCGGATTTCTGCCCCGAGCCTGCACATCACAAATTTTTTAATAGCTATTGTCTCCAATAGGCTGGCATGCTCAGGGTGCGAGCTAAAGAGGCTGTTGAACACACCCAGATTGCCCAGAGTCCTTTCCATTTTTTGGGTGATCTTGTTGTGAGGCCAGAAAGTGTCTATGTGCCTCGCAAATTCCCCCTCCAAAAGCTGGATTGCAGCGAAAATTTTTTCCGATGGCTTCATGAGGTTTGCCGATGCTGTGTATTTTTTGGCCTCCAGGAATGGGTGGTCCACACTTGCGGCATAGCTGTGGTCCTGATGTCGGTCACCCAACAGCAGCACCTCGCAGTGTGGACAGGCTTGGATTATTTCCTCCTGCTGAAGGACCCGGACAAGCCAGCCAGCGACGTAGAACAGGCCCTCCTCCTCGATGCAATCGCCAACAGTCTACAAGTAAGAGAAAATACAGTGTTACATTGAATATGAGCATTAATATGAGCATTATCATGTCTGTTCCATGTGATTTATTTGTGTCAATGCAGTGTTTTGTGTTGTAGAGATGACCTTATCTTCTACAATGTCCGACATCAACACCAGTTCTTCGTCCTCGATCTCTGTGGTCAGTGAGGTAGGGAGTGCCAGTGAGGTCATTGGAGCTGTTGTGGAAGAGGTAGAGGGGATTGCATCCTCTGAGACACTCAATCCCCTGAGCGCAGCGGTGAACTCTCTCGCACTTGGGTTGTATTTGTGGCCCCCTTTGCCCCGAATCAAGGAGAATAGGTTCTAACAGAAAAAAGAAGGTGGTCAAAATCCTAGTTTTCAGCTTTTTATTTGATAAACTTTTTATTTGAAAAGTAATTCTGTGTTGCACTACCTCAATGCAGTCCTGATTTAATTTCGAGGTGCACAGATACTTCATTCCAGCATCTGTGCACCTCTTGTGGACTAGAAGAACGTCTCGGGTTACGACTGTAACCCTTGTTCCCCGAGAAGGGAACGAGACACTGCGTCGTCGTCGTGACGACACTATGGGAACGCCCCCAGCGTAACGCATCTGAAGCATGAATGAAATCTGTCCAATCCTGATTGGTGCTGCGTCATGACGTAGTAGATGACGGCATGCCCGGAAGCTACAAAGGGACGCCGGCTCAAACACACGTTAGCTACTTTGCGATGAAGCAAGCGCTCTGAACGTGATAGGTGTGGCGGCGAGACGCAGTGTCTCGTTCCCTTCTCGGGGAACAAGGGTTACAGTCGTAACCCGAGACGTTCCCCTTCGAGGGAACTCGCACTGCGTCGTCGTCGTGACGACACTATGGGAACGCAATGCCCACTATGCCACACCGTAAGCACGCCACCCTAGTGTGAAGCTGGAGACCAGGCACACTTAGGACGCGAGCACTCTGGCGCCAGGCGTCACAGGGAGTTGCAGACTATAAAATCTTATGAAGGTGTGCGGAGTGGCCCACCCAGCCGCTTCGCAAATATCTTGAAGTGAGGCTCCAGAAAGGAGGGCTACCGAGGAGGCCATGCCCCTGGTAGAATGAGCCCTCACAGCTATAGGTGAAGGCAGATTGCGCACCTGATAAGCCGTGGCTATAGCCTGAACAATCCAATTACTGATTGTCTGCTTGGATGCAGGCAGCCCTTTCTTGGGTGAACCAAAGCACACCAACAACTGGTCTGACTTCCTCCACTGAGAGGACCTCTCAAGGTACACTCTCAGGGCTCTGACTGGGCAGAGCCGGTGGAGTCTCCCCTCTTCCGCCGTCACGTGAGGTGGAGGATGGAAGGCCTGAAGAACCACTGACCGTGCCACATTAGATGGCACCTTGGGCACATAGCCCGGTCTAGGATGTAAGATGGCCTTAACTCCGCCAGGGGCAAACTCCAGGCAAGTTGGCGATATCGCCAAGGCCTGGAGATCCCCCACTCTCCTCAGAGAAGTGATAGCAAGGAGCAAAGCCACCTTAAGGGTCAGGTTCTTTGCCTCAGCCGACTCCAGTGGCTCGAAGGGGGCCTCAGCCAACCCTTCAAGTACCACCGCCAGGTCCCAGGTTGGAACTCTGGAGCGAGCCGCAGGCCTCATCCTCCGAGCCCCACGGAGGAAACGTACAACCAGGTGGTGCTTCCCCAAAGGCCCATCACCTAGAGGCGAGTGGAAAGCCGCAATGGCAGCCACATACACCTTAAGTGTGGACGGGGTAAGACCGGCAGAGAAACGATCTTGGAGGAACTCCAGCACTGAAGCCACTGGGCAGTTAACTGGGTCCACCTCACGCTCTCTACACCAAGTGGAAAACACATTCCACTTCAGGCTGTACAGTCTCCTGGTAGAGGGAGCCCTGGAGCTGAGTAAGGTCTCGACAACATCTGCTGACAGGCCAGCCTCTAGGTACCGAGCCCCCTCAGGGGCCAGACCCAAAGGTTCCACAGCTCTGGCCGGGGGTGAAATATTGTGCCCCCTGCCTGAGACAGCAGATCCCTCCTCAGAGGGACCTGCCACGGGGGGCCGTCTAGCAGAGCTATAATGTCCGAGAACCAAACTCGGGTCGGCCAGCGGGGTGCTACTAAGAGTAGACTGATCCCCTCTTGGCGAACCCGCTCCAAGACTCCCGGGAGCAGAGCGATCGGGGGAAATGCGTACAGACGCAGCCTCGGCCACGTCTGCATCATGGCATCCAGCCCCAGCGGAGCTGGATGCCTGAGAGAGAACCACAGTGGACAGTGGGACGTCTCTTGAGACGCAAAGAGATCCACTTCCACCGGGCCAAATCTCACGCATATGGCTTTTACCACCTCTGGGTGGAGTCGCCACTCCCCGGGCCTCAGCCCCTGCCTCGACAGGATGTCTGCTCCCTGATTTTGGTCCCCGGGGACGTACATCGCTCTGAGAGACGACAGTTTCCCCTGGGACCACAGGAGGATCTGGTGTGCCAGTCTGCATAGAGGGCGCGACCTCAGACCCCCCTGGTGATTCAGATACGCGACAACCGAAGTGTTGTCCGAGCGTATCAGGACATGGTGGCCGCGGAGGTCTGGGAAAAAGCTCCTCAGAGCTTTGTAGACCGCCAGCATTTCCAGGCAATTGATGTGCCAGGAAGAATGCCGGGTCTCCCACAGACCTCTCGCAAAGTGGCCGTCCATGACCGCGCCCCAACCAGTGAGGGAAGCGTCTGTTGAAACGGTTTTCCGGCAACATGATGCTCCCAGCACTGGTCCCTGGGACAGGAACCAAGGTTTCCTCCATATGACGAGAGAACGAAGGCATCTGCGCGTTACTCTGATCATACGGAACGGATTTCCCCTCGGGGAAAACCCCTTGGCTCTCAACCACCACTGTAGGGGTCTCATGTGCAGCAGGCCAGAAGGTATGACGCTGGACGCTGCTGCCATGTGCCCCAGCAGTATTTGAAACTGCTTCACAGTGAGGTTGTGGCCTAGCTTCACTCTGGAGACCAACGCCTGTATGGAACCCACCCGAGCAGGAGACATTTGTGCCCGCATCGTCGTGGAGTCCCATACCACTCCCAGGAACGTAGTCCTCTGGGAGGGCGTCAACACGCTCTTCTTCGTGTTGAGTCTCAGCCCCAAGCACCTGATATGAGCGAGAACGACATCTCGATGTCGAACTGCCACATCGTACGACTTGGCTAATATTAGCCAGTCGTCGATGTAATTGAGTACACGAATGCCCTGGAGTCTCAGCGGAGCCAGTGCTGCATCCATGCACTTGGTGAAGGTGCGAGGGGAAAGAGCTAGGCCAAAGGGAAGAACCCGATATTGGTACGCTTCGCCCCCGAAAGCGCACCTCAGGAACTTCCTGTGACATGGAAGGATGGAGATATGGAAGTATGCGTCCTTTAGATCTATCGTGACGAACCAGTCCTCGAACTGGATCTGACTCACGATGGCTGGAATTGTAAGCATCTTGAACCTGAATCTCCTCAGAGAACGATTCAAGTGCCTGAGATCTATTATTGGACGCAACCCCCCATCCTTCTTGGGAACTATGAAGTACCGGCTGTAGAACCCGGACTCCCTGTCTGGCAGAGGAACACGTTCTATGGCCTCCTTGACCAACAGGGATTGAACTTCCTGTTCCATAACCCGAACCTGCTCTGGGCCGACCACAGTCCAGACCACCCCGTTGAACTTCGGGGGAGGGGAGCTGAACTGCAGTCTGTAACCCAGCTCTACAGTACGCAGGGCCCAAGCAGATATATTCGGAAGGCATGACCATGCGCCGAGATAATCTACTAAGGGAACCAGCCTCTCGAGGCTGGCCTCGGGTGTCAACCGAGCCTCGTTCCCGACCCCCTGAAGCGGCTGACCGGCAGGGAGCAGTCGAGAATGATTTTCGGTGTGCGTACGCGTTCGCTGCCCAGCCGCAGGTCTTATTTGAGGCGGCTGGAGCGGCGTGCGTGCGCGGGAAATCAGTGTGGCCCGAAGCGTACTGGACGGCGGGAGCACAGCACTGATTCCCCGAGAGCTCCGGGACGGAGGCGACCTCAATCGCTCCACCCCGGGGGGGACAGCTCTCAGTGGTCCGGCCACGCCTAGGACCGCTTAGAGGAAGCCTTCCTCGCCTGAAGGACGGTCCTCAGATCGACCTTAGGCTGGGAGGGCTTACCTCGAGAGCGTCGCCTCCTTTGCCAAGCTCCCTCAGGAGGGGCGCGGGCGGCGACACTCTCTTTCTGCACCTGACGGTGCATGGAGCTGGTAGACGGCTGAGACTGCCCTTTTGCAGCAGTCTTCCCCGAGGAGCCAGGGCGGCGAGGGAGGTACTGATGGAAGGCAGCTGACTGCTTTTTCACCTCCTGAAACCTCTCAACTACGGAATTAACCGCGCCGCCGAAGAGGCCAGAAGGCGAAATCGGAGAGTCGAGAAGAAAATGCTTCTCCCTCTCCTTCATCCCTGATAAATTTAGCCAGAGATGTCTCTCTACGCATACCAGACCAGCCATAGAGCGGCCGATTGCACGGGCCGTCTCTTTGGTAATGCGGAGAGATAAGTCAGTAGCCTTCCTCAGCTCCAAAATATCATCAGGAGAAGGACCCTCGCCTTCGTCTAGCTCTTTAAGGAGATCAGCCTGATAGGCCTGCAATACCGCCATGGTATGCAGGCAGCTACCAGCCCGCCCGGCCGCCATAAAAGCTCTGCCCACCAGAGAAGATGTTTCTCGGCATGGCTTGGTGGGCAATACCGGAGCCTTGAGGGAAGATGCGGCCTCGGGAGAAAGATAGCTCGCGAGAGCTTCCTCTACCCGAGGGATCTTCCCATAGCCATGCTCAGCCGTCCCCAGAACATTAGCGAAATCAAGCACTGGGGGGTTGGAGAGCCTGGCTGAATAAGGTTTTTCCCACGACTTGCACAACTCATTGTGCAAGTCAGGAAAAAACGGAAGGCCCCGGCGTGGAGGCTGAGCCCGGCGCTTAAAGAACCTCTCATCCAGTTTACTAGAAGGCTGGACTACAGGTTCTTCTTGTGGCCAATTAATATTTAATTTGGCCACAGCGCGGGTCAAGACCTCCACCAGCTCTTCTTGAGCGGGTGTATGAAGCGATGGATGGGGCTCCATAACACCCGCCTCGATACTCACAGCATCTGACCCCTCAGAGCCAGATAGCTGAAGCATCGGTGCCTCCACCTCGCGGGAAGAAGCCGCATCGCGGGCTTCCACACGAGGCGGGAGAGCGTCAGGATCTTCAGACGAGGACTGGGAAGATGACGAATCAGTCCCATGTCCCGCTGAAAGATCCATCTGCGAACCCCACGATCTGCGGCGCCACGCTGCCTCGGCAACGGCGGGCCCAGAACCGCGAGGCTCGCGAGCTTGGCCGAGCTGATCAAATATAGCGAGCCGCGAGCGCAAAACCCTCAGCGGCAGCTTCTCACACTCGCTACAAGCGGCTCCCTCGAGAGCCGCTCTAGCGTGCTGCGCGCCGAGACAATGCACACACATCTGGTGTGTGTCCGTGCCCGAAATGTAACGTGGACACGGGTGCACACACCTTTTAAACTGCTCGCTTGCCATGCTAATAATGCTTGTGAAACTTGGACAAACAACACCAAATAAGACTCACAGAAACACAGAGCGCTTAAGCTGAAGAGCAAAAAGCTAACGTGTGTTTGAGCCGGCGTCCCTTTGTAGCTTCCGGGCATGCCGTCATCTACTACGTCATGACGCAGCACCAATCAGGATTGGACAGATTTCATTCATGCTTCAGATGCGTTACGCTGGGGGCGTTCCCATAGTGTCGTCACGACGACGACGCAGTGCGAGTTCCCTCGAAGGGGAACGCTCTTTATGGAGAGGCACATTCCGTGCTGGCACGGTGGTGGTTTACGCTGAGATCTGGGGGGTGGGGGTTGGTTAGTGTGTGCCTCAGCCTAGATGTTGATTTGGTGTAGTTTTTCTTTTCTTATTGACTGACCTGAATTGCCAGCCTGCCACCCAATTGATACATTCACTCAGGAAGTTTTCTTTTTCCTGGTTTCCAGTACCGAGGGGTCGTCGCCAGGGATTTGAGTCCTTGACGGATCTGCAAGTAGGATAGGTCGTAGTTAATCGTGTGTAGTTAGTAAGTTGTATGTTTGAAGTTAAGGTGCTATTTTTTTTACATAATTACCTGGAATTTAGCACGTCAAAGAGGTGATTTATTTTTGCAACAAATTCTGCTGTATCTTTTGCCTCTGCTGGCAGTCTCTGCAATGTTACCATCGCAGAAATGCCTGGGTCACAACAGATTTGACAATTGAATAGGTGGTCAGTATCACATTACAATCTGCAGTTAGTTATTGAAGAAAAGTTTTTGAAAAGATGGATAAACTTTACCAGCAGAGACAGTGTGGCTAAACACTTGTGTAGCCAAGCTGACGCGCATTTTGGAAAATGCAGGCAGGTGGATGTGCCTCTCTGTTAGTTTTGGGGCCATTCTAATGGCGTGAAGCTTGTCCAGCTCGTAGAATTTTGTGATGTAATTCCAACAAACATTTTTTCCTTGTGTCTAAGGATATAAATAAATATGTACTGGTGTGTGAATCAATGTGATATCTTTTATGTTCAGTATGAGTCATTGCAATTGTGATTGCTTTGTTTACTGTGCTTACCTGTAGGCCATATTTGAACAGGTTGTTCCTGATTGATTTCAGAAGGTGAGGTACATCAAAGATGACTGGAACTCTCTGAACCCCCACCAGGATGCAGTGGGACTCCTCACCTCCCAGAGGGTCCAGGCTAGCCCCGAGGTTACGCACAGCCTTAACATTAGGGCTGCCCTGGTCACATATTACTGCCTGCACCTTTGAAATTGGTTTATACATTTTGTCACACAATGCAGTAATGCATTTGTTAATGCTGTTATTTAAAAAAATAAAAAAATCTGTGCACTACATACTGTCAGCCCTATGTTTTGTAGGTGGTGAATGGCATCTTTAATAATGGTTGCAATTTCCTCCGCTGGCATTGAAGTTGGGGAAAAGAAATATCCTATGGTCTGTTGAAAGACATGATTTAGGTAAATGCGTTTGAATATACACAGCAATATCCAAAACAAATGTTTTTCTTAAATATGGCTTGCCTGCTTCCACTTCCCCATAATGCCCCTAGCCATGACGACCATTGTTTGTTTGGCAGCAGCTCCTGATCCTGATACACCATAAATGGCGTCATTTCTCCGGTCGTAATCAAATTGTTTTTTGATTGCCATCTCGTCCAGGACTACTGTGCACATTCTTTCCACAGGGGTCATAGTGGTGGCGATGACTCCCATTTGGGAGATGATTCCCTGCAGGAAGCCAGGCTGTCGGAACAAGTAAGTTATAATCAGAATAATTATATTTATACTTACTCTAATAACTTACTCTAGTTATAATAGAATAATCAGATTTTGTTATATCTTCAAATTATGAAACTGGTCGAAGTTGAGTAGACTAATTTCATAAATTGGTATTTACAGAGAAATATCCCACACGTCCAGTGACATAACACCTAAGCGTTCTTGTTGAGGGAAGAGCAAATATCGTCTTCAGTTGACGATAGGCCTTTGGACTGCTGTGTAAAAGCTGCAGCCCTAGGTCCTTCATGTTCCGGTCAAACCTCCTTCCTCTGTCTTTTTTCCCTGCCTCTGACAGCTGTGCCTTGATGAATTTCTGGCAGCCCTCAGGACACCTCTGGAGCATCTCAGCCATAATTTCATGGGGACTATGGAAGAACAAGTAAGTAGATTGTAAGATTCAAGATGCATTCCCTTTTTGTTAAATCAAGGGTTTATAATTCTAAAGGCAGCTTTTTTTTGCCTTTTTTTTTACATTACTTGGGTTTTTTAGGCCTGACAGTTGGCTTTCTTTTCCTCCGTTTTAGCCTTTCCAGCCGTGCAAGGCGTGCCTCTAGTTGTTTAATTCTCTGTAATAACAAAAAAGGCATCCTGTATGTGTGTCTTGTGATAATGCTACAGTCACAATCTTGAAATTGAAGAAGATCAGATCATCACCTGGTCCTTTTGTTGGAGACTGCTGAGTGGAATGGTCACCTGAACCTGAGCCTGTTCTTTTGTGCCTCCATGATCTGTCCCTTCTGTGCTCTCCTCTGTCCTTTCCTCTATCTCAACTGGTGTCTCGAGAGTCTCCTCTGACCTTTCCTCTATAATATCTGGTGTCTCCTCTGTGCTTTTTTCTGTCCCTCCCTCTGTGTCTATTATATCCCTCTCTTCTTCCTGCTCCTCAGATTGTCTTTGCTTAGCTTTTGAGAATTGAATCAGTCAATTAATATCAAAGGATCAGTTAAAGTTAATTCATTTAATGTAATGTATGTAAACGTAATTTCATGGTCTTGTGTCTTAATTATTTGTTTGGTCTTAGCCTCAGTTGTCATTGTTACCTTCAGTTTTTTTCCGCCTTTTTAGAGGTGGGGAGGCAAGTGTTGGCGGGTTGTCGCAATCCACCAATTTAGGGATGGCATCACTGGTGAGTGTCGCCTTTCCATTGTGCTATTAGAAGCACACAGCACAATGTATCAGTAATTCTATTAATTGTATTATTTATTGTATTATTTTTATTTAAATTGTCATTTCCTTCCAAATGCACAACTCACTTTGACAAGGAAGCATTCCTCAAAATGCATTTCACAAACAACATATCCCCCCTGTATTAACTCCTCGTGTGACATGGAGAGTCTGAGGTCACTTCGTCTCATGTTCATGAGCCATTTCTTTCTCCTGAAATTGAAGCCTGGATTAGAATCATAATTTTCATAATTTTCCTTATCCACATATTGGTTCTTCACTAGCAGTTTTCTCCTTCTCCTTCAAATTGTTGAATGTGTTACAGACTTAATGGACTTTATTTACATCATCCAATTATTTACATCTCGTGTTATTGTTCTTATTGTTAGGTATTCCACTTGTTCTTTTGATAGGCCTTTCACTTTTATTGTTCTGTTGAGAAGCCCCCTCGCACACACACATACTCCTGAATTCTTTGTTCTTTTGATTTCTTTATTCTTGAAGTTGTAGGACTTGACTTGACTTAGTATAGTAACCTATCCTATCATTTCTCATTATTATTTACTATTAGTTGTGTCCAAGGAACTAAGGAGAATAGGTTCCACCAAAAAAAAAAAGTGTTTGAAATCTTAGTTTCAGCAGGCTTTTTATTTGAAAAGTAATTGTGTGTTGCACTACCACAGTGCAGCCCTGATTCTATTTTGAGGTGTAAAGATGCTTCATTCCAGCAGCCTGCCACCCAATTGATGCATTCTCTCAGGAAGTTCTCCTTCTCCTGGTTTCCTGCACCAAGTTGTCGTCGCCAGGGGTTTGAATGTTCAGTATTGTAGTATAGTATCCTATCATTTTCAAGTTTGTTCATTTACTAATTTACTATTGGTTGTGTTCTTGTTGTTAGACCCCTCGTTTTTACAGTTCTGCAGAGGTGGAAAGAGTACTGAAAATTTGTACTCAAGTACAAGTACCGTTACATTGCTGAAATAATACTCAATTACAAGTAAAAGTACTGGTGTCAAAAAAGTAATTAAGTAAAAGTACAAATTACTCTTCTCAAAAACTACTCAGAGTACTAGTTACTAATTACTTTTTAGCTGGCGATAGTTAATGCATTACCAATAAAAATATTCAACAAAATAGCTACTTTTAACACGTTTTTACCTTATTGTCAAAGGACATTAATTAGTGGATACTGGAATTTCTAACTTCAATATGACACCTTGAAATATGTCAATATTCAGTAGGCCTAGCCTATAATTTTTAATACCATCGGGAAAACTAATACTAAATATTTTAATATCTACATTTTTGTCCATCCATTTTGTCAAGGCAATCATTATTTTCAAGCATTGAAAAGCACAACACTCATTGTAACAGTAATCTATTTGAATGGAAAAGTTTAATTCAAGTCTTCTGAAGAGACACGTCCACTTTATAAGGTGAGATTTTAATTTAGGCTTTTGTTTACATATTTAAACATTGATCAATAACCATTACAATAATCTAATATTTACTCACTCAGTGTATTTGTCTTTACAATAGGGTAACGTGAACTGTTGCAATAGCTCACACACAGCACAAGGAAGCTTGATTTCAATTCAAACTGAATTTAATTTGCAAAAAGACTAGATTTTTCATAACTTTTGACAGCGTTTAATTCAAGAGCATGGAGAGATTGGAGCTGGACGTCATTTGAGTCTGCAGTGAGAACCACTTGGAGAGATTCGCGATTACATATGATATGACACACAGTCCGAGAGCGCACACTCAATATCCGAGTCCAGTTCATTCGTAGCCTACATTTGAGAGCTCGCGTCCAGTTTTCTGCGATTACATGAATGTGCCCTCGCGTTATAATATTGTTCGTGACATTTGCCATTAAAATATGCCATAGAAACTTGCAGGTATTAATAAAATTATGCGTAATAGGCCTACCTGCAATCCCGCGCTGAGAGGAGGCGGGTGTGTCAAACTCGCTGTCGTTGAGATGAGAGAATGAGAACGCGCAGCTGGTAAAATATAGATATTTTTGACAATACTACTATGTAGTTTGTTGTTCCAAACTTTCAGTCCAGCCATTAATCACTCTGAGCTCCTCGCCTCCTTCATGATCAGCTCTTCAAAACCTGCTGCGACTGCGGCGGCTTTCATTCAGTCCAAATATCAGGGGTATTACTGGTCCGTTTACGATCGAATATTTTTATTGGCTACCGAAATGCCATTCAAATATTTGAATATCAATTCAAATTGTACTCAGTAACGAAATGTGATTTTACAAGTAGCGAAGTAGATTACTTAGCTTAATATGTACTTGAGTACAAGTAAAATTACAGATTTAAAAATTTACTCAAAAAAGTACAAGTACCCAAAAAAACTACTTAATTACAGTAACGTGAGTAGTTGTAATTCGTTACTTCCACCTCTGCAGTTCTGTTGGTGTGAAGTTTACTGTAGATGTAGTATAAGATGTTCTTTATATAGATTTTAATCTTCAGGTCTTTATCTTAATGTTTTGATGCCTTTTATTTGTATTTCCTAAACTGAATAAACTAGCCTGTTGCAATGTTTTGTGTAATTACTGTTTCAATGTGATTATCTGTCTGTCTATTAGGAGGTCATGTAGCCTAGACCATGTTCCTCATTTAACAAATTTGTAGCTTATAATGTGTTGCAGGGCTGATGGTTAATTCAAATTCAATTTCAACGGCTAACAACAAATTATGTTGACAAATTTTACTAATGAATACATAACATTTATAACATCAACATAGCTGAACATGAATTCCTCAATTACCTACTTGATTATCTGTTTTGTTTGGTAAAATAATATTTAGTAGTAATATTATTTACGTACTTTTGTATATGTTATGCATTCTAATTGTATCAACATCTTTTCATTGGTAATGAGAGGCTATCTGACCTACTGCTGCACTCCATCGAGCGAGATATTCCAAATAATTGTGAGAAAGTCATTAAAATATATAAAAACACAACAGACAGACGGGTACTGCTTTAAATACAGGTGATTTATTTTAAAAAAATCGATGTTTTTTGTGCCCTTTTTGGTTCTTCCGCCCCTGCCCCGGAGGTCTGTGCGCACCACTGATACAGTCTAAGCAGATGCTGAAGTTGTTAAATCGTAAACAAACGATCTGTATGGAACAATTGGTTAAGGTACGTTAAGTGTTCGACACCCAACCACTTGGAAGCGCCAGAGAAAGTCTCAATAGACAGGCTCTGGCAGCGCGGACTCCTATTAGACATTCTCTGGTCATGCGCAATTTTACCCGCGCTCCAGTTTTTGCCAACATTCCCGCCCAGGTGCCGGTATCCTATGACCGTTTATACAGGAGCAAGAAAGAACATTACCTTTTTTTATCCTTGGGGAATGAAAAGAATGACAGTCCATTCCCACTGTTGGAACAATGCATTACTGCACATCTACGAGGCATTTTCGTTATTTCTAATTTATGCTATGATCATTGAAATGTTTTTGAGCGGGATATTGACTGGATTATTTAAGGTTGTCATACCATAACCTTACCATGTATATAAACACATTGAACACAAGAATAGAAAAAACACTCAAATTCCATTTATTCCCATGTACTTTTTACAATGAAATGAAAATAAAATTGCCCGCAGCAAAATATAAATACAGTACACAAAAATTAACTTCGACAGAAAGTCCTCCTTAAGATAATGTCAGACATTCCAGAACCGTCTACATTAGACATTCTCTGGACATTCTCAGACGGGCTCGAGCTCTTTCTTCTGATTCTGCTTTAGCTTCAGGTGCCATCAAGCGGGGTCTGTGGTCGTAATCAGTCGCAAGTCCGTCACTGACCAATCAGCATTCATTAGCAGAATGCTAGCTTGTTCCGGCCAACAACGGCCCCACCTGTAAGAAATCGAAAGGACATAAGTACTGGTTCATTCAATTTTCGACCTATAACCTATGTTGAACTTGCAAAGCCTACAATAAAATCTGAGATTTCTCAACGGCAATCGGGTGAAAGAGACACATTTAGCCGTATAGCCCCATTGACTCCCATTCATTCTGCACTCGCTCGCGATCACCCCCAGTGGAATTCTAATGGAACTACAACCAAAATCAATACAATGGGGCTGAATAGGGAGTGCCAAGGCTCTCTGTAGACGGGCTCTGGTGTAACTTCATTCTGTCGTTACAGGAGCTGAGTGCGTAAAGCAGGGGCGGATTGCTGGTGGTGGTCTTTCTCACGAGTGCTGTGTCATGAGTGGTGTGTGTACTTGTGTGTGAGTGTGTGTGTGTGCACAGGTGTACGGGAAAGGTGACTTGCCGTGGAGGCCTTATGTGCCCTTTATCCCCTGCTCTGCCTCGGCTCCTTTTTCGCTGACTTCTCAGGTCGCTCTGTGTGTGTCTTGTTGAATAGTGACATTGTTGTGTCTATATTAATTGTTGTTGATTGTGTTTTGTGCTTTTTTTGTTTATTTTTCTATATAAAGTATTTATCTTCAATAAAATGTATATTTTTTTGTATCCACGTCTCCTGCCACTTTACTGTGAATGAACGTGTTGCCTTTAATCAGAAATTCTACTGTATTGTCCCTGGCAAGATTCCCGGGTGGCGTGCTGATCACCTCCAAGTCCCTCCGTCTGTGCTGCCACATGTAGAACGTTTAAGATCGAGTGCTGTTTGGCCCGGAATTTTTTTTATTTTTTTTTGGTCACTGGGTATAATGAGAAATTCAAGATTGAGTATTGTTTGGTCATACATTTCTCAGTAGGTCAAATATGGACTCCTGCATAGTTGACTTGACATTAGGAGTCAATGAGTATGTTGTAAAAGTTCAAGCTCAAGTACTCTTCGGCCAGAAATATGCTCAGAAGGTCAAAAATGGACTTCTGTATGGCTGATTTATCATCAGAAGGAGTGAGTATGCATGGTGTTTTATGGTGCGTAATTATAAACCCCTTTTACCTTATTTTAATTATTCTAGTTAGGTAAAGAAAGTCAAATCTGTCCTAAATAATGAGCATTTGGATTTCCATACTTACAATATTTAGATCACAGAAGACTTCTCCGTGGTCAGTTCAGCTCAATCTTTTGTAAAACAGAGACTTATGGCAGGTGAGCTTCTTACTTTCAATTATATATATTTTTTTATTAAATACAGGTTTACATAAAAGGTACTAATATATAAAATAGAAGTAAATCAAAACCAAATAATTTACAAGCTTTAACTGCAGGAGGCGCAATGGCAAGGCATCTAACACCGGAGAGGCCGTCCTTGGTGAATCAGCGTCTGACTGGACATTATCTTTCTAGTCCTTTTAAAGTCCATCAAAGTTTTTGACCTCTTCAGAAATCCTCTCCTGGAAACTCCCTAGGACTTGCCTTTTGCCTCTTTCCTCCTTCTTCTGACCTTTGTTGCATTCTGTGTCTCGTCTGCAACACATACGACGGCAATGCTTGCATTTTTTTCTTTCTTCAGCAAAGCTCTTTCTAATACATGTTTTGTTCCTCAATATGCTTTTTAATAAATGCTTAAACCATTAAGTGTGGTTTTTCTTTATAAACCATTTTACAAAAATAATTGCAGTGTTTTTCTTTATAAACCACTTTCTTCATATATGGTTACAATGATAATTACAAGTGTCTTTATATAACACTTCCTTAATAAATGGTTTAATAACAACTTCTGGTGTCTTGCTTTGTCTTTCATTACACTTTCATTATATAAGGTTACTATTATGGTTGTGTCAGAATGAGAGTCGTAGATCCAAATGCAAGCAAGCAGTTTATTGAAGACAGGTTGAAACAGTGATTATACTCAAAACACCACATATAGCAGGCGGGCGACCACTGTTGTGGCAAAAACAATAACTAACAAACAGCATCAAGGCATAAGAAACATTCAGAGTCAAATTGTATTAAAGAGAAGTTTTATTCTCTTTAAGAGGCTTGGTCACACAAATCACCGCAGCTACCCAGTGATAGGAGCAAGAACCTAATCACACAGAAAACAGACAGTCTTTTTATAGTCTCTTCTCCTGTAATTTTCCGCTCCCCCAGTAAACCAGATCTAGCTGGATTTAAGAAATGTAGTGGTCCTCTTTGCCCAAACCCCCCCTGTGGTTTTACTGTCCTCACTCCCGTGAGCTCAAAAGGTCTTTGTTTGTGGCTAAATAATACCTCTGTCTTTCCTGAATACAAATACACACTAGAGACTTCAAAGGCTCATCTGACCATTTGTTTTACTGTGTGCGTGTCTTTTTTCCTGCCAGGTGCATACATACATTCCAGGAGAGAAAACACATGATTGAATTGAAAGAAAACCCACACAATGTTTAAGGAAACTATAAATTTTTCCACAATTCAAATACATAGGAGAGGATGAGTGATATGAATAAGCCCAGCGCAGATGCCAAACTGGAACTGGATGAAGAGAACTCCAAACGATCTCCAGAAGTCTGGAAACACAGACGAGATCGAGGAAATAACTCCGTAAGGAACTCAGGCACCGGAACTGGGTAAGAGAGCACAAACAAGAGTGACGAACTGACACCAAGCAATAATCACTCCCACTAGATATAGGCAGCTAACAACGGAAGTAACTAGCTGCAGCTGCGGACGGATTAAGTGATCAGCTAGTTACTAAGCAACAAACAAGCACTACACACTCAGACCCCACACCCACAACAACCAACAGATACACAAAATGAACACATGTCCCAATTCGCCTGCTTATACTACGCCCTAAAAGTATGTACTCTTTTTGTGAAGAAAAAGTACATACTTTTGAGTGTGTAGCAAAAGAGTAGGCAAGCTTTGGGACATACTACTTAACGGACAGATCTGTCGCGTGCATCCTGTCACCGCAAACTGCCCTGTCAATCATCTTGTCACAGTTAAAATCCTCTATTCAATCTAATTTAATTTCCTACCGTTTCGGAGAGAAATATATTTGCACGTTTATCTGCCAGTCGTGGGTCTTTCATGCGGAGACTCTCCTCATGTGTTTGCAATTTGAATATAATGATGCATTTAAAAGTTAATGGCTAAACGTATCTTTACAAAAGTTCACAATGCTGCTGCAGATGCAACATTTTCGTCAGGTTAGATACTGATAATTAATCACTCAAACCCCTTTACCTCTCTACATAACCGCCAGACTCGCGCGTCCTCCATGTCTGTAGTTTTTTAACACTTTTCACTCGTGTTTGTAGTTCTAACCGAAACCTCGTCCAACACGCGATGGGTTGTGGGCAATATTAGCCGTTAGAGTGTGCATCGATCTGCACTTCGGATTCTGACCGGAAATAGTAGACCATCCGGGTATCTTTGGAACACTCATTTCAACATACTACGATTTGGGACGTACTAATTCTATTTTCGAATACTATTTAGGACGGATAGTATGCGAATTTGGACGCACCAACCGACAGGTTGACTACAATACATGAGTGCTTCATACACAAAATGGGATATTTATAATAGAATAATTGCATATTCTATAACAGTGGACAATTAAAAATCAAGGAAACTTTGGCCAGAAATATTATCAGCAGGTCAAACATGGACTACTCTCTGGCTGAAACACATCCGTAGGAGTCTATAAGTCTAAATAGGGAAAAAAACTTTTTGAGGATCCTTTTGGCCAGAAATATGTTCAATAGATCAGATATGAACTTCTTTATGGCTGACGTAACATTAGAATGAGTCTATGAGAATATATGAAGAGTTCAGATGCAAAAGCCTCTAAATGCCATCTGAAATTTTCTTATAGAATGATCATTTTTATCAAGCTCGTATATTTAAGTTCAGTAATTTCACTTAAATGATAATTAATAGGTAATCTTCATTGCCATTTAAGTGAAATTATTGAATTTAAATATACGAGCTTGATAAAAATGATCATTCTATAAGAAAATTTCAGATGGCATTTAGAGGCTTTTGCATCTGAACTCTTCATATAGTGTTACCTTTTAAGGTCCCTTTGGTGAGAAATATAATTAGTAGGTCAAATATTGTCTACTGTATGACTGATTAAATATCAGAATCAGAATCAGAATCAGAATCAGAAAGAGCTTTATTGCCAAGTATGCTTGCGCATACGAGGAATTTGTCTTGGTGACAGTAGCTTCCAGTACACATACAATATAAAGTGACAAGACAAGTAACATAGGTATAAATAAAAAATAGAAAAAATAAAAATAAAATAAAAATAAAAATAAAAAGATTATAAATTATAAATATATATAAAGTTATAAGGTGCTATAATGAAATGTCTGAGGGAAGTATTGCACATGTTTGTTCCACAGTAGCGGAACATTTAAGTGTTCATGAGGTAGATGGCCTGGGGAAAGAAACTTTTCCTGTGTCTGGTTGTTTTTGTGCTCGGTGCTCTGTAGCGTCGACCAGACGGTAACAGTTCAAACAGAAAGTGTGCTGGGTGTGACGGGTCCAGAGTGATTTTGCGAGCCCTTTTACTCACTCTGGATGAGTGCAGTACTTTGAGTGTGGGAAGGGTAGTGCCAGTGATTCGCTCAGCAGTCCGAACTATCCGCTGTAGTCTACGGAGGTCGGTTTTGGTAGCAGAGCCGAACCAGACGGTGATGGAAGTGCAGAGGATGGACTGGATGACAGCTGAGTAGAACTGTACGAGCAGCTCCTGTGGCAGGTTGAATTTCCTCAGCTGACGCAGGAAGTACAGTCTCTGTTGGGCTTTCTTCACAATAGAGTCTATGTGAGTGTCCCACTTCAGATCCTGAGAGATGGTGGTGCCCAGGAACCTGAATGACTCTACTGCAGTCACAGTGCTGTCCATGATGGTGAGTGAAGGGAGTGCAGGGGGGTTTCTCCTGAAGTCCACGATCATCTCCACTGTTTTGAGCGTGTTCAGCTCCAGGTTGTTATAACTGCACCAAAGAGCCAGCTGCTCCACCTCCTGTCTGTACGCAGACTCGTCACCGTTCCGGATGAGTCCGATAACAGTAGTGTCGTCCGCAAACTTCAGGAGCTTGACAGAGGTGTCTTTAGAGGTGCAGTCATTTGTGTACAGGGAGAAGAGCAGTGGTGAGAGAACACATCCCTGTGGAGCACCGGTGCTGATGGTGCGGCTGTCGGACGTGATTTTGCCCATTCTGACTAGCTGTTGTCTGTCTGTCAGAAAGCTTGTGATCCATTGACAGACGGAGCTAGGGACAGAGAGCTGGGTCAGTTTGGTCTGGAGCAGTGATGGGACGATGGTGTTGAAGGCAGAACTAAAGTCCACGAACAGAATCCTTGCATAGGTCCCTGGTTTGTCCAGATGTTGTAGGGTGTAATGCAGTCCCATATTGACCGCATCATCCACAGACCGGTTTGCTCTGTAGGCAAACTGCAGGGGGTCCAGCAAGGGTCCAGTGATGTCCTTCAGATATGCTAACACCAGTCTTTCGAATGACTTCATGGCCACAGATGTTAAGGCAACAGGTCTGTAGTCATTGAGTCCTGTGATCTTTGGTTTCTTCGGGATTGGGATGATGGTGGAGCGTTTAAAGCAGAAAGGGACTTTGCACTGCTCCAGTGATCTGTTGAAGATCAGTGAGAAGATAGAGGCCAGCTGGTCAGCGCAGGTTTTCAGACAGGCTGGTGAAACACCGTCTGGGCCTGGTGCTTTCCTTCTCTTCTGTTTCCTGAAGATCTGACGCACATTATCCTCACTGATCTGAAGTGCAGGGGGGGAGGGGAGGGGGATGGCTGGAGGTGTTGATGGCTGTGTAGAGAGATGGTCAGGGCGGGTATGGGGTGTCTGATCGGGGGTCTCAAATCTACAGTAAAAGACATTCAGCTCGTTCGCAAGATGCTTATTGCTGTCGATGCTGGGGGATGGTGTCTTGTAGTTGGTAATGTCTTTCAGGCCTTTCCACACTGATGCAGGGTCGTTGGAGGAAAACTGGTTTTCCAGCTTTTTGGCATAGCTCTTCTTAGCCACTTCAATCTCCTTTGTCAATGTGTTCCTGGCCTGATTATACAAGATCCTATCCCCACTCCTGTAGGCATCTTCTTTGACCTGACGAAGCTGTCTGAGTTTTGGTGTGAACCATGGTTTATCATTGTTGAATGATAAGTAAGTCCTGGTAGGGATGCATAAATCCTCACAGAAACTGATGTATGATGTTACATATCAGGAGTCAATAAGAATGTTTAGAAGTTCATGATGAAGAATTCAATGGCCATAAGAATGTTTAGTAGGTCAAATATGGATTTCTGTATGGCTGTTGTATCATCAGAAGAAGTGAATCAGTATCAAGCCAGATACTTGCTCAGTAGGTCAAATTTAGGGCTGATGTAACATCAGAAATAATCAGTTTGTATAGAAAATTCAAGATCATTGGTTGCATTGTATTGATCCAACTAACTCCTCTGTGCAGTGAAAAGAAAACAAATATGTGCTTTCGCTTTGCATTGCTTATTAAGAATAACATTCATTCCTTTACTCATTGGGAGAAGTCATGACATGTGCTGTTGCATAACAATGCATAGAAGAGCTACCTTGTTCCTTTGCAAAACAAAGAGAACACATGTGATGTTGCATTACATTGCACACGTTAAAAGGTCAAATTTGTGCTGTTGAATTGCATTGCAAACACGATCTAAGGTTTTGCACTCAGCTCTTTATTTTACATTGCAGTTCATACAGGAACTATCTCATTCTGGTGTTTATTGAAGAGATAACGTGCTTTTGCATTGCATTTTATAAAAGTTTTATCTTATTCCTCTGTGGAATGAAAAGACAATACATAACATACGCACACTGCAAACTTATTCATTTGTGTATTGAATCGTTGCATTAGCTTTTTTGCATTACAAAAAATACGCTGTTTCATTGCATTGCACTCACGATCTAACGTTGTGCATTCAAGAATAGTATAACCATGCACATGTTTCAATGCAATTAATACAGTAATTAGTTAATTCCGTTGTGCATTGAAGAGATAACATTTGTGCTTTTTGCATTGCATTGCATAAAAGCTCTAACTTGTGCAATGGACAGAAAACACATAACATATGAGCTTTTTCAATGTAACTAACTTATATATTTTTGTATAGAAGTGAAATCATTGCATTCGGTTTTTGCATTACAAAAATCCCCCAAAAAACTCATTCGCTGTTGCATTGCACACGATCTAACGTTGTGCATTGAAGAATAACATATAAGTTATGCACTTCTTGCATTGCAGTGCATTGCACACCAGAACTAACTAAATCCCATGTTCATTAAAGAGATAACATGTGTTGTTGCATTGCATTGCACAAACGATCAAACTTTGTGCATTGAAGAATAAAATATAAGCTATGAGTGCATTGCAAACATACAGCAACTATACAGCAATTTCTTTATATAACAGGTGGTTGTGTTAAGCTATCCTGGGATTATTTTGACAGGCCTATTCCTGTCTGGCGCCCAAGCAATATTGTTAAAAGTGTTATTGGGGCCCACCACTGTTACAACATATACATATACATATACATATACATATACATATACATATACATATATACATATACATATACATATACATATACATATGGGTCATTCTATAATTAGGATTTCAGCATTTCAGATCAACAAAAAGGTGAAGAAATCAGTGTGCTTTTCTGCAAAATAATCTAGTTGTTTCCATAATATACCCCCATATTGTTCTAAATTCATTAGTTGCCAAGCTTAAGCTCAAATTACTTTTTGAATATTTAAATGAAAATAAATATTCGATTCATTGTTTTGTCAACTGTGTTACAGACAAAATAGAAGACATAAATGAAGTACTACACATATGTGTTTTTTTTTTAAAGTTCTTGAGTCTATTCACCAGGGGCCTCATGTACAAAGACTTGCATTGAATTCATACTAAAACATTGCCTACGGACAAAGCTGTAAATGTGCGTACGCACAAAAAACCCCAGATGTATGAATCTCTGCGTACGAAGGATCCCACGCATATTCTCTTTGTAAATCCCAATTAACGTAAAATTGAGCGCATATGCACGAGCACAACGCCCCACCCAGTCTCCTCCCTTAATTAAGTCAATTTAAATATGGTAATGAGTCCACTTTGGCAAAAGAAAGCAGTAAGAAAATGGCTAAAGCAAGCGGCAAGAAACACAACTTTACAGAAAGTGAATTGGAGGTGCTACTATCGAAGGTAGAAACGAGAAAAAATTATTTTATGTGGAACTTTGTCCTCTAATAACAAAAGAGGACATTAATAACAAAAGGAAAAAAATATGAGCGGGAGAGTTTGGCTGATGCCGTCAATGCGGTATTGGTATTATTATTATTATTATTTTATATATATTATTTTATATATATTATATTATTATTATATATTATTATACATTATATTATATATATTATATTTATATATATATATATATATATATATTGTTTTATGGTGCTTAATTTAACTCCTTGTTTGGTTCTTAAATATAGACACCTTCTACCTAATTTTATTTAGTCTCATGCTCCTCATCAAACGGGTAATGCTTGCCATTTCTACTTTGCTAAGTTACATGTTTTTTTCCACTACTTAATGTTACTTCTATCTATTGATTAAATGCTTAAACATGAGTATATCATTATTACTTCTTGCATGCATTATTACAATAAAAGTTTATTACAAGAACAAAATACCGTGTCTTCTTTAATTACAACAGTTCAATAATAAAGACCTTTACAAAATCGTCTCCATTGTCTTCCTTAATAAAACAATTTCACAATAAAAGAATTATACAAAACAGTTTGCATTGTCTCTTTCTTAATAAACCAGATTCAATAAAAGACTTATACCAAACCATTTGCATTGTCTTTTTCTTAATAAACCAGATTCAATAAAAGACTTATACCAAACCATTTGCATTGTCTTTTTCTTAATAAACCAGATTCAGTAAAAGACTTATACAAAACCATTTGCATTGTCTTTTTCTTAATAACACCCTATTCTAATAGGTTATATAGTTAGTTAGTAAGAATACAGAATAAATTGTATACACATATTTCATTTCTAAAACTACAATGGTGATTAATATCATATACGCCCATGTATATGAGGCGTAATAAAAGAATAAATTGCATGTTTACTTAACACGCCCCTTATGCAAATTTATTCTTTTATTACGCCTCATATACATGGGCGTATATGATATTAATCACCATTGTAGTTTTAGAAATGAAATATGTGTATACAATTTATTCTGTATTCTTACTAACTAACTATATAACCTATTAGAATAGGGTGTTATTAAGAAAAAGACAATGCAAATGGTTTTGTATAAGTCTTTTATTGAATCTGGTTTATTAAGAAAGAGACAATGCAAACTGTTTTGTATAATTATTTTATTGTGAAATTGTTTTATTAAGGAAGACAATGGAGACGATTTTGTAAAGGTCTTTATTATTGAACTGTTGTAATTAAAGAAGACACGGTATTTTGTTCTTGTAATAAACTTTTATTGTAATAATGCATGCAAGAAGTAATAATGATATACTCATGTTTAAGCATTTAATCAATAGATAGAAGTAACATTAAGTAGTGGAAAAAAACATGTAACTTAGCAAAGTAGAAATGGCAAGCATTACCCGTTTGATGAGGAGCATGAGACTAAATAAAATTAGGTAGAAGGTGTCTATATTTAAGAACCAAACAAGGAGTTAAATTAAGCACCATAAAACATGGCGCCCAACGGGATAGGGGCACATTAATCATAAATCTCTGGCCAAGATCTATGATTGATTGCTCAAAAGACTAAGACCGTTGTGTATAGGTTACACGAAGGAAAGTGAACCTAGATAGAGGAAAAAGAAATCCTAAATCAAGTTCAAGTTCAAGTCTTTATTTTGCCAGAACGACCCACATCGCCTGGAATTCATTTTGGTGAATTGGCTCACACAAGACAGTACAACATAACATATACAATAAAAACATGAAATCTAAACAGAAAACAAATACTTAGATTACTGCTAATAAATAATAATAAAACTAATCAGACAAAGTGCTAGTGCATTTAGTGACCCTAAGAAGAAGAAGGGCATAGCTTTGTCTGAATAAGTAAAGTAGATAGAGATTGTTGTTGTGAGTTGAGAGCCCTCACAGCCTGCGGGTAAGTGCTATTAGAAAAACGGGTGGTTCTAGATCTTATGCTTCCCAACCTTCTGCCTGATGGTAGAGGAATGAAAAGGGAATTAGCAGGGTGTGATGAATCCTTAAGTATTTTCAGACCAGTTTTGAGTAGACGGTTGTTATAAATGTCACAGATCTTAGGGAGGTCCAACCCAATTATTCTTGACGCAGTGCTAACTACCCTGTTCAATGCAGACTTATCCTCCGCCGAGCAGCTACCCCACCATACAGTGATGGAGAAAGTAAGAATGCTCTCTATCACACCCCTGTAAAAGTGGAGCATTCCAGCCTTGGACACTTTAAATTTCCTTAGTTGTCTCAAAAAGAAAAGTCGCTGCTGAGCTTTTTTAACAATCTGGCTGACATTGAGGTTCCATTTAAGACTAGAGGAAATAATGGTCCCAAGGAACCTGAAACTTTCCACCCACTCTACAGTTTTGTCCTTGATGGCCAGAGGTTGAAGCGACTTAGTATTTTTGCTCCTAAAATCAATGACAATCTCCTTGGTTTTGGAGATGTTAAGGGACAAGTTGTTAATTGTGCACCACTTAGCCAGCAAGGATACTTCTGTTCTGTATATTCTGTAAATAAGGCTCGATCAGAGTAAAATAATTCAAGTAAGAATTATTGAAGTAGTCCAGAGGAAGGACGGTATAAATAGTAGTGTTGAGATCTCATGTAATGAGATGTATATAGGATAAGAGTATCCTATATACTAATAATTCCAGAGGGAATTATTTTAAGCCGCGAGAGAGGCTAGTGCATGCACGCGCTACTATTCTCTACAATAAAAGTAGAGGTGCACTAAATCCAAAGAGAGAAAGGATTTGGTGTGTGCTGTTGGGGCTATCCTGCAAGAGTGCGCACTTGTTGGGTGGCTGGGACAGCAGACTCACATCAAGATTTACAATTGGAAGAAATCCAAGAGTGCTTGTGTGAGAAGTAGAGTTTTGAGAGCAAATAAATCGGCGATAGAAATAAAGTCGGATTTGTTTGTACTTTAGTTTCCATCCAGAAATCAATTGAGTGAAGGAAAGTTTAATGAGACAGAGGTAGCCATCTCAGTAATACGGTGGGCACGAAAATTAAAGAGTGATAGAAATACAGTGTAAATATATACAGTGTAAAAACGAAGAAATAGAAGGTATATTGTTAAAAATACCAAACGTAGGAACAATAAAAATATACTATACTAAATTAGATAAAATACTAGGAAAACAGACATAAGAGAGAAAAAAAAACAGGAAATAATAGATTAAATATTGGAAAAAGTAGAATTATATACGTTATGTTCTAAAGTAGAGGCTATACAGGGAATGATTTTCTTAAGTAGAAACAAACAAATGCTAACTGAAGGGACTGCAGTGTAGTTTTAATCTGTTAGGAGTACAGATGTTAAAAGAGATAGACAATGAAAAAGGGAGAGTAAAAGTGATATCCCTGGGGTCAGTCACAATAGTTGTTGTGCACCCCACTGGAATAGTGTAAAAGCTGTTATTAATAACAGGAATAGTAGAGAATTCAAAAGAGGATTTTAAACTCATAGAGAGGAGTTTAAGCAAGCGTATAACAAAATAAGAGTAACAACAATGACTGCCGTAACAGCAGTCTCTAAGTTATAGAGAGATAGACAGAGGTCTAGGGAGTTTGAAAACGGCTCAGACGGAGAGCAGAAAGATGATGAGTTATATTCATCAATAGTTAATACAGAAAGTGAAAATAGTGAAACAAAGTTAGGGATATGAAAAAGACTATGGAAAATAAATGAATAGATAAATTGCAGTTGAAAAGAAGAACTAAAGAATTCAAAATTAGGAGTTAAAGGAAATACATTCTAGCAATGAAAAGAGCGCTGATAAGAAACTGGGAAAAGGAGATAGTTCCTGACATAGACTGGACTTATGGGCAAGTGAAAACAGACAATCGCCTCTGGTTTAAAAAATAGCTAAAGAAAAGAGTGATGTTTAAAGTCAGGAAAACAGAATAAAATGAAACAATCATATGTTAAGTAAGTTATGAATTTAGAATAATGAGAGAAATATAAAAAATTATAAAACCATTAAACACTAGAAATAAAGAGACTAAAAAGAATGCTGGAAACAAGAAAAAAAATCAGCGAGCAATAAAGCTCTTAAACTCAGAGATATCTGAGAACTAGGAGAGTGTAGAAGCAAAGCAGAGAAAGGATGATAGAAGGGGACCTTTGACTTCTGTTAGGAGAGGAATCCAGTCAGGCAACTGGAATTTAAACCCAAAGAAAAGTTAAGAGAAGAGAAGACAACAGCGCTTATAGAAATTGTATAATTAAAACAACTAAAAATGTGAATTTGAGTTGAGAAGCTATAACATTTATTAATTTGGCATAGCTATAACAAAAACTAAAAGCTATTGACATTATGAGAACAGGGACAAAGGAGAAATATTGGCAATGAAAGGAGATGTTAGTTAATGCATCTGAAGACCAAATTCCACTATTAAGTAAATGGTTATCAATGCAGGATGAAATACCAATAACAGATAGAGTAAGGTTACTAAGAGAAGTAGGTCGGAAGATAATGAGGTTGATAAATTTGTAATAATCCTAAATACTGTACTTAAAATACAAATAGAGGAAAAATATAGCTGAGTATGACTTGAGGTCTCAGCATTTGAGAATAGTGGTAAAAACAATAAATTAATATAAAAACAAAAATTTATCCTTTGATAGTACAAAGTGTTAAGATGAATAAAAATATTATATAATAGACAAGTTATATCTAATGATAAATGGAAAGGAATAACCCTAAAACAAGGAAGACAGGTAATAAGTAAAATAGAAAACTCATAAATAAAAAGATGTAAGCAGAATAAAAATATATAAAATAAATAAATAAATAAATAAATAAATAAATAAATAAAGCTTGATGAATAAAGAACAGCTATGGATAAAAAGAAGGTTAGGATACATTGAAAAAAAAATAGGTTGTTAAAAAGAAACAGGGTGACTAAAGAGAATGATAAAAATAAAAACTAGTTTGTCAATTAAATAGGTTAAATAAATTTAATTTATATTAGACAAATGTGCTCAGGTGTACTCAACAACAGAGCCAATGCAATTTACAGAGAATATTTTTAATAAGAAAAAAAAAATGAATTAGTAAGAGAGAAGAATTCGGTGTTAAAATGATGGACAATTTGCATGAAGGAGTAGAATTAAAGAAAGTCTTGAGGTTAAAGGTAAATATTGAACAAGAATATAAATGAAAATGGAATGAATTGATAATATTAATTAAGAGAGAAAATTACTATGGGCTTTACTAGAAATACCCTATTTAAGTAGATATAAAAGCGATTGTGGAATAAAATCAATTAGTAATTAGTGAAGCATATACTTATAAAAAACTGAGTAAGATACATAAATTAAAAAGATAATATCCAATTAATGTGATGGATAAAAGAAAAATTAAATATGGCAATACAAGAGCTATTGAAGCAAGGAGTTAAGGCAATTACGTATGCAATAACAAGAAGTCCTGTACAATAAACACCAAAATTAGATGAGACTTTAACAAATTATAAAGCACTAATTAGAGTAATAAAGTAAAGTAGGCATTATGGTTCTAATGCTAGTAGTACAATTTAACAATCGAGGAATGGTAAATTTCTTTTAAAATTGGATTTGGCTAATGATTTTTAATCAATTCTATTAACAGAGATGAGTCAAAAAAATACTTAATTTACTAAAATAGCCAACATTAAGTATATCAGAGATTACCAATAAATAGGGATAGATAAATTCCTCAGCAGCATTTCCATTAAAGAATTACCTGTGGAAGTTTATATTAATTAAATATTAGTTATAAAGAAGGAAAAAGAGCATATTGAAATGAATAAGCAGCTGAAAAAAAAAAACAGAAAAGGAATTTCTTTTTATAGAGAAGAAACTAGCAAATATGAGTAAAAGATATGCAGAACTACCAGGTATTGCAAGAAAATAAAATAAAATAAATATAAATTAGTAGCAGTAGATAGTCGTTGAGCAAGCACCGTAAAAGACACTATATTAAATATCTTTGTAAAAGCAATAGAGGAGTTACTGACAGTCTAGACCCGAGAATATCTGGATTGATAAAATAATATACTTTATCAGAGGAAAGGTAGAGGTTATCTGAAAAACAAACTGTTTTACACAAAGCTTAGCGGTATACACCAGAAAGTAATGTAATTAAAAAATGTGCAGTAGGAACTTTAAAAAGTCTCTTTAGAGCAAGATATAAGGACATAAGATGGGATGGAAAATTGAGGAGTCATTAAATTGTAATAACTTACCTAATGTAATTCAAAGATAAAGAGAAAAAATAAACACCATGAAAATCATCAGTTACTATTAGTGTAAAAAGTCCTTGAGCGTGAAAAAGGCATAATGTAAATTAAACATATTGTTATCAACTAAACCTATTAAGGATTTAATTACCAAAAAATATAAAATTGTAAGAATAGTGGATAAGCATACAGTTGAGCTTCAAAAAAATGGGCTATGGGGCAAGAGAAACTTAATTTTGGTCTAATGATTGTTAAAAACCGGGATATTTCTCGAGGAGGAAGACGAAATAAGACCTTGTAGCAGCAGTACACTGTGACACATCGTAAATTCTGATAAATAAATAAATAAATAAATAAATTATCCCTTGTGAGGCCAGTGGAAAAGGAAACGTATTCCTTTGGTCGGATAATGAGGTTTGGAACTTTCTGGATGGAACTAAAGTTTGTTACGATCGGAGCTAAAAGGGATTTCGTGAGAATGTAAGAGCAGGAATATAACAGGATAAACGATGATATACTACAGTTAAGACTGATAACGGCGTTAAAGATCCTAGAATGGAACAGACCAAACTCATTCTAGCTTGCTTGTGTGTGTGAGACAGCAAGAATGCAGATTTACGGGGTAATGAAACTACTGATAGCGTGTCTCTGGATGGAGCAAAGTTAAAGCAAAGTTGAACGTTAATAAAAGTGTTCAATTACAATAGCCATATAGGATACAAAGTTAAATATGAAATGAGACGGACATGGCAGAGTGAGTAAATGAGGCTGTAAGCAAATAATGTAAATTTGTTGGTAATGGCTTGGACATCTGACACCGTAAGTATACAAACTAAGACAACCCTTGACAGAAGGGGAATATGTGTTGGTGGATTTTTAGAAGGGGAATAAGGCCCAATTTAAAGAGCAAAATCCTCTAACACATAAAACAAGAACTTGGAATCTTAAGAACTTGGAACTTTAAAAGTGAATACTGAAGAGATACAAAAAAAGGTAAAGGAAAAAAGGTACAAAAAGCATGCAACCTTTGTGATAGACAAAGAGATTGATATGGAAAATCTAAAAGAGAAAACAATTGATTTAGAACCTAAAGAATCATTTTAATAGTGTGAAAAGAAAAAGTTTCATTAAGTTAGTATTAAAACAGATACATTTTGAGGAAAATGTATAAATGACAATTGTAATGAATGTGATAAAACAAAATACAATGGTAAATTACATATAACGTGTAGTATTAAGTTATTATAAGAGTTAAGGTATCAAGTTTGAAATCAAACTTGAAAAGCTAGAGGGATGAATTGGATAGGCTATATATGTGTGTGAAATTGGCAATGTGAAAATAATTATAAAGCAAAAGCAAGTACAAAGATGAGTGTTTAAGGCTAACATTTTCAGATGGAAGTAAAATTAAGACTCAAAGATAGAGAAACAACAGAGAATAATACAGTAACTAGTCAGATACAGTTCAGACTGTGTGATGTGCTGGAAGATGTAGCAATGCACAAGTATGGGGAAATAATTCCAATCAAAAATCAAGGGTCTGGTAAAGAGCTCATAATTAGGGCATTAAAGTAAGAGTACAGTAAGTAATACAGATTGGGTAAAATATTATCATATACCTTTATTTTTGATAAGATGATGTAAAAAAACGATGAAGTAATAATTACATGGGAGATTTCTAAAGAAATTCCAGAGTATTGTATAAGACAAAAAATCTGCCATAATAAGCATACAAAATAACATAGGATTTTATTGATAATTTGGCAGAGGAAAAGGGATTATTCAATTTGAGTAAATTCTGAACCGTAAAGTATTTTGGAGGAATGAGTCCAAGCATATATGCAGGACGGGAATATTTGAATCAGACATGGGACAGTAATATTAGAAGGAATAATATAAATCAAGGGATAAGCAGATTATTGTCTGACCCTATTGTGACTGTATGCCACCATTTCCATTCTTAGAAAACATCAAGAGAGAATGGAAAGAATGAAAAATGGTGAGCCAGAGGAAATTAAGAGTACTGTATAAAGCAATGTGTATCTAATAACATAAACACAGAGAACTAGAGACTGGAGATACCAGTACATTTTCAACATGGTATTCAGCAGACTGACCCTTACACGACCTTTCAGAGGCCTGGAGGAATATGGCATGTACAACATACTGGTAGATATACATTTATTATATCTAGAACAAATATAACTCTATTCATTGATAACCATTGAACATTGTAATTAATGAGAAGAAGCTGAAGGGTATAAAGTTAAAAGGGAAAATAGAAAACTGTTGTTAAGACATCAGAAGTGATGGATTGCAAGTAGAGATGATGAATGCATGAGTTATCTTTAATATGTTATTTGTACAGAAAGCTGATTTTGAGATGGAAGACCTATATAAAGAATGGTTTTGGAAAAAAAAAATATATATATATATGATACAATAACAATGATGGATTGAGGGAATATTGTGTGAAAGCAATTGAGTTGATAATGTATTTTAGCACAGATGTGTTTGGGAGATATAGAAACGTTGAAAATGCTCCACCCAGAGGTCAAAGAATTTTACAATGATTTAGTTGCACATTTAGATTGGATTAAAAAAGACCAAGCTGTTTATACATGAAATTGCATGGTAGGTTTACCATGGATGTTATAACAGTGATAAAATGTGATAAAGTATTTTATTATATAGACAGAAACATTGATGGGGACCTGCAGGAGACAGGATCAGCCACTCCAGACACAATGGTCTCGTCAGAGCATCGAGATAAAACAAGCGGCCCAAGGGAAGTCCTTCATTCCAAAGATCAGTTAGTCTGATTAATGGAAGGTGGCCGTACGTTTCTGTGTAAAGACTCTAAGAGACAATTAGTTGGAGAATGGTATCATAAAATGAATGATGGAAAACTGAAGCAAGTAAATTTGGATGTTATTTGAAAAAAAAAAAAAACTTGGCCTTCTGGAGATTTGGTAAACAGGAGATCCTGGGTGGAACATTGAAGGAACATTTTCAAATGAATGTTGTTACGGAGACAGGGAGAGTGTATTCTAAGTTGTCAAAATATGACAAGAAGAAAAAATGCTGTGTGCAGTATTTGACTTTGGAAATAAAAGAATAAATTTGCATAAGGGGCGTGTTAAGTAAACATGCAATTTATTCTTTTATTACGCCTCATATACATGGGCGTATATGATATTAATCACCATTGTAGTTTTAGAAATGAAATATGTGTATACAATTTATTCTGTATTCTTACTAACTAACTATATAACCTATTAGAATAGGGTGTTATTAAGAAAAAGACAATGCAAATGGTTTTGTATAAGTCTTTTATTGAATCTGGTTTATTAAGAAAAAGACAATGCAAATGGTTTGGTATAAGTCTTTTATTGAATCTGGTTTATTAAGAAAGAGACAATGCAAACTGTTTTGTATAAGTCTTTTATTGAATCTGGTTTATTAAGAAAGAGACAATGCAAACTGTTTTGTATAATTCTTTTATTGTGAAATTGTTTTATTAAGGAAGACAATGGAGACGATTTTGTAAAGGTCTTTATTATTGAACTGTTGTAATTAAAGAAGACACGGTATTTTGTTCTTGTAATAAACTTTTATTGTAATAATGCATGCAAGAAGTAATAATGATATACTCATGTTTAAGCATTTAATCAATAGATAGAAGTAACATTAAGTAGTGGAAAAAAACATGTAACTTAGCAAAGTAGAAATGGCAAGCATTACCCGTTTGATGAGGAGCATGAGACGCAGGAGAAAGGCAGAGGGTCCAGAGCAGCAAACAAAGGAGAACAAAGGAAAGAGCTTTATATATGGAGTTACAAGGGGATTTCCAGAACGGAGGACAGTTCAAGACTTCGGATTGGACAGATTGTCTGTAAAGGACTGAACCTGTGCGGAGGGCGTGTGGACTATAAAAAGTATTGTAAAGAATGTTAAAGTGAGACGCTGTTTCACCAAGGACGGCCTCTCCGGTGTTAGATGCCTTGCCATTGCGCCTCATGAAGATGAAAGCTTGTAGATTAATTGGTTCTGATTTACTTTTAATTTTATTTTAGATTTTAGTACCTTTATGTAAACTAGTTAACCTGTATGTAATAAAAATTATATTTAATTGAAATTAATAAGCTCGCCTATCTTTAGTCTCTGTTTTACCAAATATTGAGCTGAACAAAACCACGGAGCAGTCTTTCGACTAAATTGTAAGTATATGAATTTATACTTTATATTTAGATCGAATTTGACTTACTTTACCTTACCTGAGAATAAATAAAATAAGGTAGAAGGTGGATAGGAATAGACACCATAAAACAATATATATTAAAAAAAAATTTTTTATATATATTATATTATATTTGATATATATATTTTTTTATATATATTTTTTTTATTTATAGACTAAGGGTTGTATCAATTTTCAATTTACATATGCTTTTTTATGTTCTTACTTAATTGCATAATTGATAGAATATTCCCATAAGGCTCATGTGACAATATGTCAATTATTTTATAAATTGCTAATTAATAGCAATGCTTCCCACAGGTGGTGGTGCGATAGACTTGTAGAACAATTCGTTGTGTAATGTTTGCAACTTTACTTCATTGCCTGTAAGAGTCGCCAACGGACAAAAACAATGAGAAATGTACATAGGCCAGACATGAAATTGGCGTGGAGGAACGCGCATTCCCGCGTTAATTTCACTGTTAGTACATCCGACCGTGAGCGTGAAAGCTGGCATACGCAAAGTTTTTGTGCGTACGCAAGATTGATACATGAGGCCCCAGGGGTTTTGAGGTTGTATGTCTAACTGATTTAAAAAATATGAATTTTAAACTGAATAACGGATATTCTTTGGTATACTATCATCAAGGATGGATAATTTTTCAACATAATTCTCCATTACACTGAATTTAGAGTTATTCAATGTCTTTCCTACTGTTCACTCTAGAGATGTCCTTTTTATCATTTGTATAATTTTTTTGCCTACAATTAAAGATTTATGACACAAAAATCACACGTAACACAATTGACAGATAAAGTAACACAGCTGACAGGAGTAACACGGTTGACGGGATGCATTAGGAGAAAAAGAGAAACCTTTCTTTAAAATAAAACCTTTTTATTTTGACAAGTGTCAGCAACAAGTAATTAATTAACTCTCTTGAAACAATGGAGAAAACAAACAAAAACTTAAAAAAATGCTGTTAATACTACATTAGTCTCATTCACAAAACAGTCCTTTCCAACACATCCTACTTAAAGTCTATTTCATCTTCCAGTTTCTTTTTTCCTTCGTGTTTCTTTTGATTTCCGACAGTTCACATTTCTGAGATCTTGGACCATATGTCTCTGTCGATCTCCACATGATCTCGACGTGAGGTCACAAAAGTTGGAGGTGGAATCATCCTGATGACGTCATCGTGCAAATACCATAGGACATCATCCCGTGTTGGCCAGAAAAAGCGGTTGACTCCAATCCGGTGCATACATTTGACTTCGACATGCATTTCAGTCACTTCTTGAATAATGCCAGGATAAATATCGTCATCATATTTGAGAGAACACCACTTGCCAATGATGTCTGAGTTTTGCCAAGAAATTTCAGGCAGGTCTTCACTGTTATTCTTCTGTGTGGGTGCTGTTGCCTGAACCTCAAAGGTAAACGTTTTGGTGTCATCACATTGACACTCCAGGGTCTGTCTTGTTGAGCAAAGGCAGCTCACATCTCGGTAACTGATTTTTCTTGGGGTAACTTGGTAACATTCACTTGGTGAATGCGCATGGTTGATGGAACCACCGGGAGACTATGTGGCATATTCTTTGTGGCTTCATCTACACTATTCTCATTTATGTAGAACAGTCTTACTGAGGTCTGTGCATCCACCAGTGCATTGAAGAAAAGCTCAGCATTTGGGATGTCTTTCCCATGGCTGACAAGTCGGTCAGCAGTCCTTTTGAGGAGGCCTTCAACTCCATCTGGAGCACCCTTGGCGTGGCTCGCCTCAAAAAAGTTCCAGGTGCCTGCTTGGAACCCATATTGCTGCAGCAACTCCATCTGGAGCACCCTTGGCGTGGCTCGCCTCAAAAAAGTTCCAGGTGCCTGCTTGGAACCCATATTGCTGCAGCTTAGTGCAAAAGATATAGAAATTGCCCTTTTGCCTGTATTGTGTGCATGGCCCATCGCTGAAGAAATGCACCACAGTCACATTGGGATAAGAAGCCTTGACCAGATCGAGGATTGGGGAAAGATGGGTCCATATGGCTGCTGGGCCTTTCTCTTTTGATGAGCTGATTGTGCCAAAGCACACATGTTCTTCCACTCCACCAACATGTAGAACTCCAGTGTGAAGTGTTGCCTGCTGCTGGTTAGAAGCGAAGTGTACAGCTTGTATTTCAGAGGAGTACTTACAAGCATAGTTTTCTGAGAAATCTACATAAATTAAGCATTCATGGAACTCCTTAGTTCCTGGTGGTAGGTGAATTGCCGTTTAATGTTGAAGAGGTGTCTTCTGAAGTGTTTAAGTTGGCACTGGAAGAGCTCTAGCAGGTTCTCCAAAGTTGTCTCCGTCGTCTTTTTCACTGTTGTTTTGACAGACACTTTCTCCTTTTCACCTTCCTTGATCTTTTTCTCTCTGAGAACATTCTCTGTTGTCCGATGTGTGAAACAAACACTTGCTTGCAAATCCCCCTCAGTTGCAACTGGAAAGTCTCTAACTTTGCAGTTGGGACATTCATTGTACATGCAGTCCTTCAAGTTTGAGTCACAGCATATTGACTCTGCCATTTTCTCCAAATCAATGCTTCCAATGAGTCGGAGAGAATGTAGCTTTTCTACAAGAAAACAGAGATTCTCATGTACCTTGCAGAGGCAGGTCTCTCTGTCTGCAATGGATGGCTGGACCACCCAGAAGGGTCGCATACGGCAGAACAAACTGTAGCAAATGCTGTTGTTGTGGCTCTCAAGGAGGAATTTCCTATGCAGGTTTTTCATGGTGTCATTTAGGTGTCTTTTCTGTTTCTTTATCTTTCCTCTTGTTATTGTTTGCGATTTTCCAGCTGTTAGGCGACTGTTGTCATCCCTTGTCCAGAAGGACATAACTTTGTCATGCTGTTTAAAACATAGGGATCTGTACTTCATCTTGTTGGAGATTATGGATATCTCACAGTGGTTCTGCTGTTTTCTCGAAATTGCTAGTCTCCTGAAGTCTTTGTTTGAACTTTTATTTTTTATCAAAATTCTTCCTGACACTACAGCTGCAATTAACTGTCTAGATTTCTTGTGTTTGGTAGAGGCATACTTTTTGCGGATGTTGTCCACTAGGGCATGGTGGAAAACTAACGTTCTGTGCACTTCTCTAGGCACAGGAAACCTTCCTAAAAGGTGCTTGGTTATTGATCTGGGTGAGTCTGAATCTTTCTATAGTCTTGCATATCTTTTTCTGTATTTGTCTGTTTGTCTTTTCTGTTGTTTGAGTGATTCCCTCAAAGCCTGAATCTCCCTGTACAATTTTGACTCCCTTCTCTGCACTTTCTTCCTTCCAGCAATTCTCTCTGAAATCATACACAAAGCATTACTTCATTGATCATGTGTTTTCATTTATCTCACTGGACAGAATAAGGATGACCAGCAATTACTCTAGTCTTTTCACCATAATTTCATAATCAAATCTATTGTTAAAACTATTTTCTGAATGTTGTTCACAAAATCTCTACCTTGACATCTGAGGCTGTGGATCAACTTCAGAACTCAGGGGTGGAGAAACCTGGTTCTCTATCACTTGCTTTCTCTCTCTGGACTGGTGTTGGGCTTTTCTCCAATATGCTCGTTTCCTTCTCTTCTCCCTCTCACTTAAATCTTTCACTGTCTTCACCTTTCCTAGCTTTTCGTTCTCATGCCACGTCTCTCTATGTTTTTGTAAATAAGCAGACCTTCTCTCAGGATCAGCATCACGCTGAGCACTGTACTGGCGCTGCTTCTCAGCAGCAGATAACCTCATTTCCCTAAAACAAGATTAAGAGCAATTTATAGTTTTTCAACCTTGCTTGATATAGGGATCACATTAAATAAATGTCAGCAGAAACCCACCATTCCAAACCATTAAATCATATAAAAATGAACCATACTTCTTTCACCTTTCACAATACAACTTTAACATCGTAGGATGTCCTGTTACTTTATCCTCTACAGTAAAAGACCTGGGTGTTATACTCGATTGCAACCTGTCTTTCGAAAATCATATTTCGTATGTTAAAAAAACAGCCTTTTTCCACCTTAGAAACATTGCTAAGCTACGTAACATGCTATCAGTTTCTGATGCAGAAAAGTTAGTTCATGCATTCATGACCTCGAGACTAGATTACTGTAATGCTTTATTAGCTGGTTGTCCTGCATCCTCAATAAACAAGCTACAGTTAGTCCAAAATGCCGCCGCTAGAGTTCTTACTAGATCAAGAAAATATGATCATATAACACCGATTTTATCATCACTGCATTGGTTACCTATAAAGTTCCGTATTAATTACAAGGTATTGCTACTGACTTATAAAGCCCTAAACGGCTTAGCTCCAGTCTATTTAACGGATCTTCTATCGCCCTATAATCCATCGCGCTCTTTAAGATCACTAAATTCAAGGCTTTTGGTCATACCTAGGATATCCAGATCCACCAAAGGAGGGAGAGCATTTTCACATTTAGCCCCAAAACTCTGGAATAGTCTTCCTGATACTGTTCGTTGCTCAGACTCACTCTCCCAGTTTAAAACTAGATTAAAGTCGCATCTCTTCAGCCAGGCATTCATATAATATTTTTAATCTTACAGTTCAAATTACAATCCGGCCTCTAGTTAATAAATGCCAGAGGAGAACTGGCCCCCGACTGAGCCTGGGTTCTCCCAAGGTTTTTTTTTCTCCATTGGGTCACCTGATGGAGTTTTAGGACACCATTAGGTCACTTGATGGAGTTTTTCGGTTCCTTGCCACTGTTGCATTTGGCTTGCTCAGTTGGGGATATTTTGGGGATATTTAATTTGACTTTATCAATCAATAAATTCCACTAGAAACAAACCTTGTTGTATTATTTTAATTTAATACTGTGAAGCTGCTTTGATACAATCTGTATTGTGAAAAGCGCTATACAAATATACTTGACTTGACTTGACTCGACTTCATGAAATCCTTGTTTGTTGATACATGTATATTTCTGGAGATAATATAGATTTTGCTGAAAAGCTATGGAATGCTCCTTTAATGTAGTATAGTCTAGTTAGAGTGTAATGATTTATTCAGTGTAATATATAATATAATAGTGTTAAGATAAGTTAAATTAATCCCTTAATGTGAATCACATGTTTTTATAAAATAACTATTACTATGTAATTACACTTGTTCATATTTTACCATGTCATTCCTGTGTAATAACAATAGTTAATGAATGTTTTTATCAACAATACTCAATTTAGGCATAAACTATGACAAGAAACCCAGCCAACATTGTCAACAGTGTTAATCCCTGTCAACTGTGTTACACTTGATGGGTAACACAGTTGACAAGTAACACAGTTGACATTTCTTCCATTTTAGGGCCTTGTGCTAACTGTTGACCTCATAATCAACATTACCTTGATCAACTAGTGTTTTTATACATTTTCTCTACATTTTTGTAAATATAGTATCTAAAGTAAATTCACAAGACCATGTTGAAAACTAGCCTGGGTTTCCCCATGCTGCCTTGCTCGCAGCGCGATTTTATTCACGCTGCTAGGCAGCCTGGACACCATGGACCAGATTTTCCCCTGAAAAAGGGAACCAATCACAGAACGGGGAGGGAGCAGCAAGACGATGACGACACCGAAGCAGTTTGTTTATATCTATGGATCCAACATGGCATCAGACTTGACGTTACCTTCTACCCTTATGTTTATCTTGCACAAACGGTAATATTCGCTAAACGCCATCGTGTACAAATAAATCTTTGACCCATCGTCTTTTTCCTCGTCGAATTTCTCTCACTCTACATACGTCATCTGGTATAATTGAAGCGATTGGCTATGAGCTACGTACAGGCACATTTGATAGACATTCATAGCGCCCAATAAACGGCTCTGGGCATTCGTAAACCACGCTTCAAATACGAGAAAATGAACAAGTGGTTCCCAGACCAAGTCTCAAATGAGACTTGGTCTGACGTTAGCCAGGCTAGTTGAAAACACAGTTGATGAGCAATTCATCTACTCTGTGTAGACAATAATAATGATTAAAAATTGAAGAGTAGGAGTAGAAACTTACCTTACTGTATTTCAAATTCCCGCCACTGAAGGATGTGACATCACATGATGTTGGACATGTGACTTTGGAACAAACCATTGCTGATTTATAGGGGTTTTGTCAATGGGTAACACAGTTGGCAAAGATTTCTGGGACACACATAAAGTTAATAATTTAATAGATATAAACGAGTGAATTAGTTTTTAAAATACATTTGCCTTGTTTTAATGATTATTTTTAACAAATAATGATGAAAATAATATACAAAAACATGTATTGTAGTGTTAATTTGAAAGGCAAAACTTGACTTTTAGCAAATCGGACAGCACAAAAACTGCAATTTCCAGTACAGCATATGCATTTTCTCCTAATTAACTTATGGAACTGGTTTACTTTTCTGCATGGAATAAAGAGAAATGTGCCCAAATATAAAAGTGATCATTGTTTGAAGCTAATATTCAGTAAAAATGATAAATACAACCCATGGACTTGAAATGTACCCCTAATTATAGAATGACCCATATACATATGTATATACATACAAACATAGTAAACATACTTGTTTACTCCTCCTGATGTTATGTCAGTCATGAAGTAGTCCATATTTGACCCAAGGAACATATTTCTGGAAAAGAGTCCTCAATCTTGAACTTTGTATTCTCACTCCTAGACTCCTTCTGATGGTTCACAACCACATAGAATTCAATATTTGACCAATTGAACTTATTTCTGGTCAAAGGGTCCTCAAAGAGTTTCTTATTATAATAATTCAGCCATACAGAGTTTCCTATTTGAACTACTGAACACATTTTTGGCCAAAGAGTCTTTGAACATTAACTTTCTCTGCTTATTGACTTCTCTTAATAATACATTAGCCATACAAAAGCCCATATTTGACCCATTGAATATATTTCTGACCGTAGAGTCAGAAAACTTTCTAAACGTACTCATAGACTGCTTCTGATGTATCTTCTATCCGATCTGCTATCCGATGTATTTGAACAGTAATTCAAATTTTATATTTTGAACATATTTCTAGACATGAGACCTTGAACTTTATATTTCTAGACTAATTTCTTTTACAATCCAACTGATGTTTCATCAGCCATACAGTAGTTCAAATATGACCTATTGAACATTTCTATAACCAAAACGATCGATCTTGGTCGTTCTATACATAATCATAGGCTTGTTCTGATGTTTCATCATTGAGACAGAAGTCAGTTATTGACCTACTGAACATATTTCTGTCTGGAAGAGTCCTTGATCTTTCTATACATACTCATAGTTTATATTAACAATACTTTTAAACTTAATCGGTTAAGAAACTGTCAAAGAAAAAGCTTTCAGATAGTACTTCAGCCAAAAAATTATCCATAATTGACTATTAAACTCATTTCTGGGCGATGGGTTTATGAACTTGATTTCTCTATATATATTAATTGACTCCTTCTGATGTTATTATGATTATGACTTTTGTAAATCATTTACTAATGACATTCAAGATTTTATTCCATTAATCAGTAATGACTTATAAAACCGTTGTGACTCTGACCTTAAGAAGCAGGAATTACTGTCAGCTCTATATTATAGACTATAAATTGTTTGTACTAGTATATGCAAAAAGATTAAAATCCGGATTAAATGAAGTCATTAATGAGACTCAGGTTTCATGAAAAATAGGCACATTAGTAATAACATTCACCTTATAATTGACCTTCTAGACTATTCTGATCAAATTGATTCAGGGGCTGTTAGATTGTGTTGTTAGATTTTTGTAAAGCCTTTGACACCATCGAACACGGCTTCTTACTCCATTCACTGAAAGTTTTTGGTTTTGGCAATAATTTCATTGATATTATAAAAATGTTTTATAAAGATATTAATAGCTCTATTATTCTTAATATGGGAACCTCTAAAAGATTTGGGATTCATCGTGGCATACGCCAAGGCTGTCCAATCTCTCCCTTTCTGTTTAATAGTGGATGAACTTGAATAATCATAACATTCTGGGATTGAAAATATTTGATAGAGAAATCAAAATTTCTCAATTGGCAGATGACACTGCTTTATTTCTGAGAGATAAAAAGCAAGTTAAAATGGCCCTGGAATGTATATCTAAATTTTCCAGATCCGCTGGTTTAATGTTAAACCTTAAGAAATGTGAAATATTATTTATACACGATTCTGTCAAGTCAAGTCATTTTCATTTATATAGCGCTTTTAACAATGTAGATTGTCTCAAAGCAGCTTTACAGAGATAAATGTATAATTTAACATAAGATTGTTTTGGCTTTATAGCGGTTCTTTAATAAAGTTATTTTATTTTCCAGCTAAAGTTAGTTTTGATTGATTCGCTTCCGTCGCAACGATCATTTGTTTTTAAATTAGGGCCGCCAAGACGACACCATTCTCTCTACACTGACTTTAAACGCGAACCTGTGAGAAACGCTGATGGCGTTCAGATGCGCATTAAGAACGGGTTCCATAGTTATGTGCGTTTGAATATATGTGTGCAGGTTTGGAATTCCCTGCAAACCAAGCCTAAACAAATTACTGGTGTTTCCTTATAGTTCTATCTGTAGATCTATTAGTTGAAAGCATACCAGTAAAGGACTGGCATTCCGCCAGTGCTGCTTTTATGGACAACAGTTCACATCATAGTTCCTCTCTGCAGTCAGTTTCCTGAAGAAAAAAGCACAAGGAAACAATTTACCTGGGTTACCATGTCTCTGAGATAATACTGCTCCAATGCAAAAGTCAGAAGCATCTACTTCCACAATGAACGGTAAGTCCAGATCTGGATGTTTCAGGATTGGAGCTGTAGTAAAGCTGGTCCTTAGGGCTTCAAAGGCCGACTGTGCATGCTGAGTCCATAACAATTTATTTGGTTTTCCCTTAAGTAGCGATGTAAGGGGGCTTGCGATGGTACTGTAATTGCGGATAAACCTCCTATAAAAATGAGCAAATCCCCAAAATCTCTGCAGTTCCTTGACCGTGGTAGGACGTGGCCACTCCGTGACAGCTCCGACCTTTGCTGTGTCCATCTCCACTCCTTTATGACTGATCTTGTATCCGAGGAAGGTGGTGTTAGAAACGTTAAATTCACATTTCTCGGCTTTGACGTATAGATGTTAGCCAGCAGTCGAGACAGGACATTTCTTACATGATAGATATGTTGCCCCCGTGTCTTAGAATAGATCAAAATGTCATCAATGTAGGCAATGACGTAGTGGTTCAGGACATCACGGAAAATCTCATTTATAAATGACTGAAACACGGAGGGAGCATTAGACAGGTCATAAGGCATAACAGAATATTCATAGTGCCCCCTGGTGGTGATGAAAGCTGTCTTCCATTCATCACCTTCTCTGATTCGGATTAAATTATAGGCACTGCGTAGATCTAATTTAGCGAAGGTGGTGGCTTCTCGTAACTGTTTTAATGCAGAAGGAACTAATGGGAGTGGGTACCTGTTCTTAATGGTGACTGAGTTGAGACCACGGTAATCTATGCAGGGGCGTAAACCTCCATCTTTCTTTTCCACAAAGAAACCGGAAGCAGCGGGTGAGGTGGAAGGATGGATGAAGCCAGATTCCAAAGCCTCCTCGATATAATTCTCCATGGCTTGTGTTTCAGGAATGGTTAGTGGATAGACCTTGCTCTTAGGGGGTGCAGTGTTGGGTAACATTTCAATTGCACAATCCCATGGGCGATGAGGAGGTAGTTCGGTGGCTTTGGTCTTGCTGAAGACCTCGCTGTAGTCAGAATACTCTGGGGGAATATACACATGATCATTAGTTACAGGACTCTCAATACTTGTGGTTAGACAAGGGTGTTGTGTCCGAATTTGGAGGCAACGTGAGAAACAATGTGGTGACCATTTTGTGAGCTCCTTGGAACAAAATCTGTGGGTCGTGAATAGTCAGCCATGGATTTCCTAGGATTATCGGATGCTGGGGCGTTGATGTCACATACAAGGAGATGTAGCGAATACGACTCTGGGTAAATATGAATTAGCTCAAGAATATGGGGAATCTTGGGAATATTAATATTTATGACTCATGGTCATAATTCATAAGTCGCATGTACATTTATTTTATCAATTATCGAGATTACCTTGTTCTATAACTATCTGACCAACATTTAATTCGTCCAGCGAAACAAATGTAAAATCATTACAGTCAAGAAGAGGTATTCACAAACTTCAAGAGAGTTTCATGTCCTGGCCACGGACACCCAACTTTCTGAGTTTATAAATTAAAACTACTGAATGTAGTCTAATATCGAGCTTGTAGCTTAAATAAGATCTTTGATTTCATTGACTTCATAAAAAGTGGATTCTTCAAACACAGAGGCAGTGAAAAGTATAAATGGGTTTATTAATAAAATGGCACACACTAAGAGATTATATAAGCTACAAATATAAACGTACGTAAAATGCAAACAATAAAACACACAAACATTTAAACAAACAAGAAAAATATGTGATCAGAATAAAATGAAAATGAAAGAAAGAAAGCAAGAAAGAAATAAAGAGATAAAAGATAGACGGTAACTTAATTCACAGACCTACGAGCTAGACACCAGGAATCAGCTGTTAGAGAGAGAGATCAAAAGATACTTGCAAGTCTGTTCTCTGTTCGGGTGAGGCTGAGACAGGAAGGAAACACGGACAGTGTCCGGTTTCTGTTGCGTCTTCTGGTGTCGCGGGAAGCTTGAAAGGCTCACTTGAATTTAACGTTACCGAGAAAGTTCAGTCGTTTCCCTTGTCGAGGGGAAAGGCGATAGGAACTTAGTTGCAAAGAACGGCAGCTACGACTCGAACATGTGTTGGTCCAAGGAGAAGGCCTGAGCCTTTCAGATGTTTCTTGAAGCCGGGGAGAAGAGGAGGAGGTCAGAGCGATCGAAGAGAGAAGAGAGAGATCAGAGTGGGGGTCTCTTCCTTTTAACAGACATCTGTTTACGCCCTGTTTTGTGACAGAGCGAATCAGCTCTCCTGATATGAAGCGGGAAACAGTTCTTTGTGTGAAGAAGAAGACGCCTACTTTGACTTTGTCATGTGAGAGATAGAATTCGTATTTCCTCTTTCAGACAAGATACTACCCGTAAGAATACATTTCATTGTAATCTCATACATATATGTAATTCCGTGAGATCACTACGATTAGAATGATACCAGACATGGTGTACAGAACATGGGAATACAGATATGCATTTCTAATGTAGGATTCTGAGCATTTTAAGAGTCAATTGATTTCTTATGATAGAACATAGAAAATCTCAATCTACCATGGAAATTATACACACATAAAAATACATATCAAAAACATGGTTCTTGGATTGCCTGTGTGGAAGTGTATGGAATGTGGGCTTGCAGGAACTGGATGAGATGCAGCTCTGGGTCATAAAGTTTATGATTAAATTACCAGACCGAACCAGGTCGAGTTACAAGACACTATGGAGTGATTTTCTTTCAATGAACCTTCAGAATTAAAGATTTTACTCTAGCAAGTCACACCTCTATTATAAATTTGTAATGAGTGGTAAAATGAAATTTAATATGTGGAAGTCCATGTATGGAAATGTGCTTAAGTTGCATCTCGTGGTGGGTTTCTGGTTGAAAGTCCACGAGTGTGTGTGTGTGTGTGTGTGTGTGTGTGTGTGTGTGTGTGGAATGTCATGAGGCTGTAAAGTCGGGGGATACGAGTCACATCGGTGTACCAGCCAAACTGGCGCTGGCAAATTGGTCCTCGTGGGGCAATTATTAACCAGCAAACACAAAGACGATGTGTTTTGCCATCACATGATCTACTTAATGCGAAAAGCAGATGTCATTGTTGCTACAGAGATGGTTTCTGAGTGAAACAGGCCTATCTTGATGGTAACTGGAACAGTTTGATGAGTAATTCCTTTTCCAATAGGTTGACTATTAATGGCTGTAATGTTAATCGCCAGAGTCAATTAACGCTGGAACACATTGAGAATAATTAGCATATGTGAGCATGATGAGAAGAGAAAAAACATTTAGTCAACATCATAGACAATGGGGTACTCACTTTGGTTTGGACTGGTTTACTAGGGCATGAACGACACTGATGACCCGGCTGACCACAGTAGAAGCATAGCCTGTTCGCTCTGCATCGTTTCCGTTCTTCCACAGATACCTTGGTGAATCCGATCTGCATGGGTTCAGCTGGTTCCTGAATATTGATAGCTGGGATAACATTTGAAGTTGCCAATGAACTTGGTGGATTATTACGTTGAAGATTATCAACCTTGATAGCCATTGAGATGAGTTGACTGAGATCTGAACCCACATCCTTTGCATGTCAGCTCAGCCTGTAATGTATGACTCAGACCCTGCTTGAACACTGGTTTCAACGCAATCTCATTCCAGCCACTTTGCGCTGCAAGCGTGTGAAACTCGACGGCATAATCGGCTGCTGAGCGATTTCCTTGACGTAACTGTAGCAACTGTAAAGAAACATCTCTTCCTCCCGTGGGATATTCAAAGACTTCTCGTATTTGTTTGGAGAAATAATCAAACAAGGTTCTCAGTTGGTCGTTATGATCCCAAACAGCAGATGCCCAATCGAGGGCTTTTCCAGTTAACAGTGACATCATGAATGAGCACTTGATTGAATCTCTGAAAAAAGCCTCCGGCTGATTCTCAAAATAGATAGTGCATTGACGCAAAAACCCTCTGCATCTTTCAGCAGTGCTATCAAACTTGTCAGGTAAAGAAAATCTTACCGTATCATGCCTGATCGGTGGAAGAGATTGAATGTACCGTGTGAGATGTTCGTTTGCAGCCCGTAGAGATGAAAGTTGGCCTTGAAAATCTGTGATAATTTCAGTTTGATAGGCAAAAGCAGCCTGTAGTTGCGTTATCTCTGCTGGATTCTGTTCATAATCTGTGATTACACAATTCCAATACGAATAGCACCGGGAGGCGTCTATACCCAATGATGTAAATTGTTAACCTTTCAATTGCTCAGGGATTGTTCCCAAATGTGTGGAAGTTGGCTGCAGTCTTTCCTGTATTTAAAGGAGGTGATCGTTTGTCCATCTGCAACTACAGACCTATTAGTATCCTGCAGGTCATTTCCAAGGTGGCCAAAAAACTTGTCTCAACAAATGAACAAATCATTTAAATACTAGTTCCTATTCTTTACATCCATATCAATTTGACTTCCATATTAATCATTCAACAGAAACAGCCAATTGCTATTTCGTTGACAGAGTTAAGTCACTGTTGGATCGAGGAGGGGTTGTTGGTGCTGTTTTTCTAGATAAAAAAAAAGCATTTGACACCATTAATCATGGAGTTCTTCTATCTAAGTTACAAACTTTTAACTTTGCCACAGGCACTATTAAATGGGTAGAATCGTATGTAACACATCGGACTCCGTTTGTTAGAGTTAGGAATTATCAATCAGGTGTTATTTCCTTGTCTGCAGGTGTCCCACAGGGCTCTATTTTGGGTCCACTTTTATTTCCTTTGTATGTTAATGACTTGCCAAATGTTTGTCCTAATGTAACCCAAATATATGCAGATGACACAGTAATCTATGTACATGCTAACAGTCGAGCTCAAGCTGCTGATCTGCTATCAAACTCCATGCAAAGATCACAGAATGGTTAAATCACAATTGCCTTCAATTGAATGTATCCAAAACTGTATGTATGTTTTTTTAGTAAATCTAAAAGCCGCTGTGCAGAACCGGATGTAGTCGTAGCAGGGGAGAGACTACAAGTCGTCTCAGATACGTATACATTGATAACAATCTTACTTTTAAATTACATATTAAGAAGGTTTGTAATCACATCAAGTACAACCTGAAAAATTTTAGATATGTCTGTAGCTGCATGTCAAGAAGGGCCGCTATGATGTTCATGCACTCAATGATTTTATCTCATATCACCTACTGTTTGACAGCCTAGTCACAAGCTAGTAACACCTCTCTCAAACCACTATTCTCTCTATATAAAAAAACTCTTAAAGTACTTGATAGGAAATCCATAAAATTGTACATGGACTGGCTCCTCCTGTATTGCGCCAGTGTGTAAACACAGCACCAAATGCTCACAGATCTACAAGGAGTGCAGCAAGAGGTGTGACTGCATTGTCCCGTTGAGGAAGAGTGCACTTGGTCAAACAGCTTTCTCAGTCAGGGCTGCTCACGAATGGAACCTCATTCCAATTCACATTAGGAATTTTAAAACTTACACCTCTTTTAAATGTAACTTAAAGAAGTGGCTAACAGGTAGTCAGGACTGTCAACATTACATTTGACATGAAATCTTGCTGTTACTCTGTCTTCTCTGTCCTGCCTGTTTGTTGTTTGTTGATGCTTCTTGTGCTGTGCCGATGAGGTTGTCTGGCACATTTTTGTTTATAGGTTAAACCTCTGTTGTTCATCATTGTTCCAGCTATATTGTTTTTTGTGCAAAGAATGAAACAAAAAATGTTTGTTATATGGACTGACAGTTTGGCTTGTGTGTGTATGTGTGTGTTGGTGTTGTTGTTGATTTTGACAAATTGTTCTATTTTATATGTTGATTTAGTAAAAAAAAACATTTTTGTATATTCATATTAACCTGTATGTATTATTTCAATCCTTTTATTTTAGGTGTGACATATTAAGATCTGTCCAGGGTGTCGTGGAAATTCTTTTCTCAACTTTAAATAATAATTGTAAGACAGTAGGATATCTCAAAGGTTAATAAAGATCAGCTTTATTTCTTGCAAGAAATTGACATTCACATACAGAACGCATCTGGTATGAGAAGGCCCCGACTTCTGCTTTTTGCCCAGCTTATATACACAAAACACATCCTGGTTTTCTCAAAAGATCGCCTTCGTTACCTTAAAAGGATACATCTTGTTCAAAATCTTTGTCTGGCATAAATTATATCTAGACAGAACAATATCGTGCCTACATACAAGTTCCTGTTTTTAGCTGCTGCTCAAAATTCACACCTTTTGTCTATCTCTATTTTGATCTGAGCTGCGCACATATTTTTCACACTTGAAGTCCAACAATAGGTCACTTGAGTACTCTTAGTCTCTATGCTACTAAGTCGTCTATCACCCAGGACCTTTTGTCCCTGCAAGCTTATATGATTATATTTCTTTAAATGCTTATGAGTAAAGACAAAGTAAAAGATGTTAATACAAGTTGTACACTTCTAAAAGTAAAAACACATCTAAAAGTAAAAACACATCTAAGAGTAAAAGAACACATCTAAAAGTAAAAGAACACATCTAAAAGTAAAAGAACACATGGCACGCTATACATTTATCTATGTATTATTAGTGTGCATTGTCCCTGTTAAATAAACCTGAAAGAAAGAAAGAAAGAAAGAAAGAAAGAAAGAAAGAAAGAAAGAAAGAAAGAAAGAGAAATAAAGAGCGCATTGGGGAACAGGCTTTGATATATTTTCCCTTCAAGGTTTAGTCACAGAACATCACTGGAACAGAACAATACATCCACAAACTTGATATAATATAAACTTCTTAAACATCTCGTGTGGAGAAAATATAGTTTGTTCTGGGCAGTGTGACAAGCCATGGCAAAAAGCAGGATAACTTGCTGGCTATAGCCTACTTGAAAGGGAAACGAATTTGCCGAGTAAAAACAGAGTTTGTGTTGTTGAATCATATTTTTTTTCTAGTAGGCTACATCTTAAAATATAGAGCTCATGACAAATAAAAGTTCCAGATAGTCAAACATTAAATGCAAAAACCAGTGTGAATAACAATATTTTAAAATAAACTAGAGAGTGGATAAACAGATATGGCCCATTTATGAATGAAATCCATGCATTTATTTGTCATTTAAACTGATGCAAACAGGGAAAGAGAGTAGAAAACACTTATTATCCTGTCGGGGCGACTTATTGTCCTCTAGTGGACAGCATTAAGTATTACGGCCTTCATTGCTCAGATATAGTCAATGGATTTTTTGGGAAAGTAAGTCTGACTAGTTAGAAAAGATATAAGCGAGTCAGACCAGTCTGAAGGTCTGAACTGAGTTTGGTGAAGCATTAAAGTTCTAGGAGGAGTCAATTTCTCATAATAATAATGAATAATAATAATAATGTTTAAATATACAGGTGCTGGTCATAAAATTTGAATATCATCGATTTATTTCAAGAATTCAACTTAACAGGTGAAACTTATACAGTATATTATATAGACTCATTACATGCAAAGTTAGATATTTCAAGCCTTTATTTGTTATAATTTTGATGATTATGGCTTACAGCTTATGAAACCCACGAAATCAAAATCCCAGAAAATTAGAATATTACATGAAATCACACAGTAATTACACAGTGATACCATGGTCATTGAACCAGGTTTGGGTTCTTTTGGCAGTGTGGGCAGGTGCAAATCCTGCTGGAAAATGAATTCAGCATGAAGTGCTCTGAAAATGTCCTGGTAGACGGCTACGTTGACTCTGGATTTAATAAAGCACAGTGGACCAAAGTCCTCTTTTCTGATGAGAGCAAATTTTGCATCTCATTTGGAAACCAAGGTCCCAGAGTCTGGAGGAAGAATGGAGAGGCACACAAGCTTTATGGAGATGCTGACTTCATTTTCCAGCAGGATTTGCACCTGCCCACACTGCCAAAAGAACCAAAACCTGGTTAAAAGCCAATAAAGGCTTGAAATATCTCACTTTGCATGTAATGAGTCTATATAATATATTAGTTTCACCTGTTAAGTTGAATTCTTGAAATAAATCAACTTTCTGATGATTTTCTAATTTTATGACCAGCACCTGTATATACAAATTTTCTATCAATGTAAGATAAAGTTACACACTGAAAAACACACCCCATACAGTATATAAAGTTTTCACCTAACAAATATTTTTTCCCACTGTTAGCAAAATAAAATACTTGTACAGTGATCAACAAAAACAGTCTTGTCTTTTTATCTCCTTTATTTTATCTCTGTTCAGGCAGGTCTTGCATGTGGTGTGCAGATAATTCTGCAGTATTTTCTCCTTTGACTAATACGTACTGTTCTGATAAATACTCTAACATTTTGTAGTTACAAATTGTAGGTGGTTACTGATTCCAAATAACATGACAAATTGTAGTTTATTATTGACCTAAATTAGTAAGTAGAAATCTCGGGGCTTATTTCTAGTAAATATATTATGTAAAAGAGGTTCATCTGACAACATTTTGGGGGAAACCCTGCATTGCATGTAAATGTGAAATGACATGAATTTGTATTTTTTTTTTTTTTAAAGGCTTTCAAATACAAAAGCCTTCTGACAGTAATACATGGTTAAATGACTCAGTGAGTGATATTCAAATAATGCTGTTTCCACCAGGAGTCAATTAGATATTCAATGTTGCAATTTTGAGAAAACAATTAAAACACTAAAATGTTTATGATTTCTGTAAATCCAGTGATCAAATACTGTGTTTTGCATGAGTTTCCAGTGATAGACACATGATTAGTGGCTAATGTGTAAGTGCTACTCCACAAACCTGGAAGGAAGACTTTCTGAATGTATATAATCAGAAGACTTTTTTAGAAAGATAAAAAAAGAAGTAGAGAGAATATACAGTATATTTTTAAAAATTCACTTCCATTGACAATAACATGTACTCAATAAAAAGTCAAGTCAAGTCAAGTCAAGTCATCTTCATTTATATAGCGCTTTTAACAATGTAGATTGTCTCAAAGCAGCTTTACAGAGATAAGCGTATAATTTAAGGTAACAGAGATTGTTTCGGCTTTACAGCAGAGTTAAGTTATTTCCATCTAAAGTTAGTTTTAATTGATTTGCTTACGTCGCAATGATCATTTGTTATTAAATTAGGGGCCGCTAAGACGACACCATTCTCTCTACACAGACTTTAAACGCGAACCTGTGAGAAACGCTGATGGCGGTCACATGCGCATTTAGAATGGGTTCTATAGTTATGTGCGTTAGAATATACGCAGGTTTGGAATTCCCTACAAGCCAAGCCTAAACAAAATACTTGTCTTTCCTTATAAATTTTGATAAGGAATTTTATTTTATTTGTTGCTTTGGGGTAGGACCGCAAGACGAATTTTCCCGACAACGCCTTATCTGTAGAGTGGTAGTGGGATCCTCCATAGGGAGAGAGACTAGTTGGCACTTCAGCACTGCGTTGTCATCGGTCCAGGCGAAGGTCCTTCGTCAGATCTGGATACGGCCCGGATCCGGCAGGCTGCAGGAAAAACCTTGGGATAAACACAGACACTAAAATTAGCGTAGATGCCATTCTTCTCATGATGTAACGAGTACATCAGGATTTTTGGGAAGTGTTCCCGGTTCCGGCTGACCTAATCTATGCAGCATAACATTAAATTATAGAAGTCTATAATGTATTATGTGAATGCTAGGTCAAAGAGATGTGTTTTTAGTCTAGATTTGAACTGACAGAGTGTGTCTGCTTCCCGGACAATGGTAGGAAGACTGTTCCAGAGTTTTGGTGCTAAATAGGAAAAGGATCTACCGCCAGCAGTGGATTTTGATATTCTAGGTATAATCAACTGGCCGGAATTTTGAGATCGTAATAGACGTGACGGACTATAATGCGTTAAGAGCTCGCTCAAGTACTGCAGAGCTAAACCATTCAGTGCTTTGTAAGTAATCAGCAATATTTTAAAATTTATGCGATGTTTAATAGGGAGCCAATGCAGTTTCGACAGAACTGGGCTAATATGGTCATACTTCCTGGTTCTGGTAAGAACTCGAGCTGCTGCGTTTTGAACTAGCTGTAGTTTGTTTATTAAGCGTGCAGGGCAACCACCCAGTAGAGCATTACAATAATCTAGCCTTGAGGTCATGAACGCATGAACTAATTGTTCCGCATTTGTCAATGAGAGCATATGGCGTAATTTAGATATATTTTTAAGATGGAAAAATGCAGTTTTACAGATACTAGACACGTGACTTTCAAATGAAAGATTGGTATCAAAGAGCACACCCAGGTTCCTAACCGACGACGAAGACTTAACAGAGCAGCCATCAAGTGTTAGACAGTATTCTAGGTTATTACGTGAGGAAGTTTTTTGTCCAATAATTAGAAACTCTGTTTTTTCAGAATTTAGAAGTAGGAAATTACAAGTCATCCAATTTTTTATATCCGCTATGCATTCCGTTAATTTTGTGAATTGATAAGTTTCGTTAGGTTTTGAAGAAATATAGAGCTGAGTATCATCGGCATAACAGTGAAAGCTAATGCCATGTTTCCTAATGATATCTCCTAAGGGTAGCATGTACAGAGTGAACAGCAGCGGTCCTAGTACTGAGCCCTGTGGTACGCCATACTGAACTTGTGATCGATGAGACATCTCATCATTTACTGCTACAAACTGATAACGGTCAGATAAGTATGATTTAAACCATGCTAGTGCATTTCCCGTAATGCCAACATAATGTTCTAATCTATTTAAAAGAACGTTGTGGTCGATGGTGTCAAATGCAGCACTAAGATCGAGTAACACTAATAGAGAGATACAACCACGATCGGATGATAAGAGCAAATCATTTGTGACTCTAACGAGAGCAGTCTCAGTACTATGGTACGGTCTAAATCCGGACTGGAAATCCTCGCAGATATCATTTCTTTCAAGAAAGGAACACAGTTGTGAGGATACTGCCTTTTCTAATATCTTTGACAGAAAAGGTAGATTCGAGATCGGCCTGTAATTGACTAATTCTGAAGGATCAAGTTGCGTTTTTTTAACAAGCGGTTTAATCAAAGCCAGCTTAAAGTTTTTTGGTACGTATCCTAGAGACAAAGACGAATTAATGATATTAAGAAGAGGATCTATGACCTCTGGAAGTATTTCTTTCAGTAGCTTAGTCGGTATAGGGTCTAACATACATGTTGTAGATTTAGATGATTTAATGAGTTTAGTAAATTCTTCCTCTCCTATAGCAACGAATGAATCAAATTTTTCCTCAGGGAGACTACAATGCACTGCCTGATGCGATACTGTAGTAGACGGTTGCATAGTTATAATTTTGTCCCTGATATTATCAATCTTATAAGTGAAGAAGTTCATAAAGTCATTACTGCTGTGTTGCTTGGAAACTTCGGTGCTTGAAGCTTTATTTTTCGTTAGTTTAGCCACCGTTTCAAATAAATACCTAGGATTATGTTTATTTTCTTCTAATAGGGTTGAAAAATAAGCAGATCTAGCAGCTTTTAAAGCCTCTCTGTAAGTAATTGAGCTCTCTTTCCATGAAATGCGAAATACCTCTAGTTTTGTTTTCTTCCAGTTGCGCTCCATTTTTCTGGCTGCTCTCTTAAGGGCCCGAGTGTGCTCGTTGTACCACGGCGTTGGACTATTTTCTTTAATCTTCTTTAAGCGCAACGGAGCAACTGTGTCTAAAGTGCTGGAAAAGAGAGAGTTAAACGTTTCTGTTGTAATATCTAGTTCTTCTAAGCTATCTGAGATGCTGAGATGATGAAACTGATTAGGAAGATTATTAATAAAGCAATCTTTAGTAGCAGAAGTGATAGGTCTCACATATTTGAAACACGGAGTCGGCTTTGCAGCCTTGGCTAAATGCAAATTACACGAGACTAGATAATGATCTGAGATGTCATCGCTCTGCTGCAGAATTTCAACGGCATCCACATCTATTCCGTGTGATAATATTAGATCTAGAGTATGATTACGACGATGAGTAGGTCCTGACACGTGTTGTCTAACTCCAATTGAATTTACAATGTCTTTAAATGCCAATCCCAATGCATCTTTTTCATTATCGATGTGTATATTAAAATCACCAACAATTAGTACTTTATCTGCAGTCAATATTAATTCTGATAGAAAGTCCGCAAATTCTTTGATAAAGTCTGTATGGTGCCCTGGTGGCCTGTATACAGTAGCCAGCACAAATCTCAAACGTGATTTATCGTTTACACTATATATTTTTACATTAAGCACCAATGCTTCAAAAGAATTATATTTAAAACTTGATTTCTTAGTGGTTTTGAAACTATTACTATAGATTACAGCAACACCACCCCCTTTGCGTTTAAGACGAGGTTCATGTTTATAACAGTAATCTTGCGGGGTTGATTCATTTAAAGTAATGTAATCGTTTGGTTTTAGCCAGGTTTCTGTCAAACACAGCACATCTAGGTTATTATCTGAAATCATATCGTTAACAACGAGTGCTTTTGAAGTAAGCGATCGAATATTCAGCAACCCAAGCTTTAGCATTTGCTCATCTGTATTATAGCTGTTTTTTATTTGTTGAACATCAATTAAATTTTAAATTTTTAAAAAAAAGTTTAAACGTTTTTTGGATTTCCAAATTCGGGGAACAGACACAGTCTCTATATGATGATAGCTAGGTGAAAGAGGCTCTATGTGATAGGATTTATCTGACCTTGGTGACGCGAGGCCGCTAGCAGACAGTCGGTTTAGCCAGTCTGTCTGCTTCCTGACCTGAGCCCCAGATTGTCATGTTTGAGCTCTAAGACTATGAGCCATATTACTAGAGAGAAGAGCAGCACCATCCCAGGAGGGATGAATACCATCTCTTTTCAACAGGTCAGGTTTGCCCCAAAAACTTTTCCAATTGTCTATGAATTCTATATTATTAAGCGGACACCACCGAGACAGCCAACCGTTAAGCGAACATAATCTACTAACTATCTCATCACTCCTGCGAACAGGAAGGGGGCCAGAGCAAATTACAGTCCTTGACATCGTACTTGCAAGTCCACACACCTCTTTAATATTAATTTTGGTGATCTCCGACTGGCGGAGTCGAACATCATTAGTGCCGACATGAATAATGATCTTAGAGAATTTACGATTAGCATTAGCCAGCACTTTTAAATTTGCTTTGATGTCAGGCGCTCTGGCTCCCGGCAAACATGTGACTATGGTGGTTGGTGTCTCTATTTTCACGTTCCGTGTAATAGAATCGCCAATAACTAGGGCACAATCATTCTCAGTGGGTGTTTCACTGAGCGGGGCAAATTGATTTGTTGTGGTAATCGGAACGGAAGAGTGGTTTTTAGATCCGCGACTAGAGCGATCCCCCACTGTCACCCATTTGCCCGGCTGCACGGGCTCTACTTCAGCCGGAACCGACTCATGTAAAGTGTGCACTATTCTATGCGCATCCAAAACATCTAAAGCACTAGCACTCTTACTATCCTCAATTAAAGTTTGGATGCGTGTTTCTAATTCTGAAATCTTCTCTGTCAACCTAACTGTCTCCTTACATTTATCACATATAAATCCTATATTGTCGACAGAGAAGCCTATACTAAACATGTGACATGAAGTGCAAGTGACAATAACAGGACAAGACATTACTCACCGTGTTTGTTGACTGATTCTTACTCACCTGAGCTTTTTATGAACTCAAAGGCGCGGACGCGCGAGAGAAAAATACACGGGTGGCGCGTTAACAGGCTAGCGAATTACTAGCGTTTTGTGCTAGTAGTACTAATAACAAAAGCTAGCGATGTCAGGTTAATCTGAGATGTTGGGTAAAATGTAGTAGTATAAACAACTAGAAATGGTAGTAAAATGATGGTTCAAAACAAAGAAATATATGGCTAAGACGGAGCTTATCGCACCGAATCAAACAAACACACTCACAGCAGGCAGCGAGGCAGACAGGAGCAATCTAAAAAGTAACTGTAGTCTGGTTATGAGTATTTTAAAATATAACAATCTAATTACAAGTACTTAATTTTTGGAATCTGATTACGTAATCCAGTTACTACCCATCAATGAACGTTGTATACAATAAAATACATCAAAAGTATGTAGAATTGCATTTTAGGTATAGTACAAGTCCCAACTATTATAGTTGTCTTGAGCCACAATCCAGAATCTTAAAAAGCATTTTATTAATAATGTCTTAGGGTTAGGGTTAAAAATTGGGTTAGGGCTTGCACGTAGGGTTAGAGCCGCCCTAATGTAAGTAACCAAGAACATGTAAAAATTCATCCAGAAAGTGGCCCATTTTATCAATGTTTATAAACTTGCAACAACTTATATAATCAAGTTGTTGAAAAGACAATATAAATGTGACTCAACAGACTTTGTTGTCCATGATGCGAATACATCCGTGTATGTTTTACTGCCCTTCCACCCTCAGGGAAGTTATGCTTAGGGTTAGGATCTCGGTAAAGGGGTAATTTCTCACAACATAGCAACGCCGCTTTGTTAACTGAATGCATTACTTACATAATAATAACAGCAACACGTACTTTGCAACATTAAACGGTTTTTAATATGGGCTAAAAGATTGTCCAACCACAGCGAATCCTGCAGGTGCCAAGGGAAGGTCAGAGCCATTGACAACCTAATTGAGCAGATGCGTCACACTTGTCCATATATGGTCATTTATGACAGAATCTTCCAGGGTCTTGTGGTGAATGATCAGATTATAATTTAAACATTTATTTGCCCCCATTAAATATGAAACTAAAATGACAGTTTGCATTTTGGGGTTAACCTGATGCCGCAAAAGATTTGTTGATTACAGTGAAACTTTTTTTTTTTTCTTCCTTTGCTTACAAAAAAAATAGTCTGATATTATTAAAGCATTGCAGTATTTCTTGACCAAAGTGCAGCTACTCAAATGAAGTGCTTCTGTAATATTTAGTGCATCTAGAGTAAATTAATGGTATACATTTAAACACTTCTGTGTTTCCTGGAAATAAACCCTTCAACCAAATCTCACCAGTTGAACTATAATGATAATATATAATGTAACTTTTCTCTTTTTGTTCTTCGATTTAGTTACTAACGAGAGTTTATCACATAGATCAATTATTGTTTAATGAACTTGAGCACATAATCTACTATATTTTAGGTGATTTATTCCCCCAATTCTGTGGCACTTTATAACAATAATCCAGAGGAAGGACTAGAGAAACAGTGTCTTTGATTTCACACACAAAAACAAAAAATCAAATAAAAAAAAAAAATCAAATGAAGGTTCTTATCTGAGATGAAGTTTTGTCCTGAGAAAAAGATGAAACTATGCAACCTGAAGAAAAAAACAAAAAAACATTGAGTGCGTTGAAATTGGTTTCCATGAAGAAAAACATTGAGTACATTGAACTTCTTCTCTCTTCTTTAGAACTGTCCTTTCAGGCTGGAGAAAACAAAACAAACAAATCCACTCCACCACAAAATCATTTTGAACCAATAGGCTTCCCAATTCACCCCAAGACACATGGTAAACAAATAGTTTTTAACATTGAGCTTAAAACCCTACGGTTTCTCAATGAATCCAAGTCTTCTAAGGTAGCCTCCAAGAAACATGTGCTCCCCCTACCCCCAAACTGACTTGCTTCTTCATGCCAGCTTTTTCTTATATGCCATACAGGTAAGCATATATAGCGCCCTCTAATGGCTTGTAGTATATCTACATCTTTCCATTCTTTTATTACAAAATACCTGTTACAGATATTTCACTCTGTTACATTCCCCCTCCAATGTTTTTAAAATTTGTGACATCCGTGGCAAATTTTCAAGTTCTGTACATGATATGAATCAATGACTGTTGGATCAGAAATAAGAGAAACCCGATAGTTCACAGGTCCTAACTTCTTTACTATTTTTGCAGGCCCTTTCCACCTAGGAGATAATTTGGCCATGAAAGCATCATCGGCCTTGGATAAAGAATGAGATCGCACCCATACCACATCTCCTTCACAGAACTCTTGGTTCTTTCTTCTCTGGTTGTAATACTTTCTTTGGTGATGTTGTGCTTTCTCCACATTAGCTTTAACCAGATCAATTAGATGAGCATGACGTTCCAGAGTACTGTAACTCTGATGGTCTGGATCTGGGGGATGTTGAATTGCTCGTTCCAGAGGCCCTTTCAACCTTCTTTCAAGAGCGATTTCCGTTGGTGAGTATCCTGTGGTTTCTTGCCATGCTGAATTCAATGCAAATCGAAATTCCGGAATCCACTGATCCCACATTCGATGGTTCTCTTTTACATATGAAGCCATCATCGTTTTAAGATTCCTATTGACCCGTTCTGTTAAATTACTTTGAGGATGATAGGCTGTAGTCAACCTCTGAATGACTTTCCATTGTTTGCAGATAGTTGTGAGGAGATTTGAAGTGAACTGCTTTCCACGGTCAGACACCAGGTAAGTGGGGGTTCCCCAACGCGTGAAAATCTCTTCTATGAGAATTCGAGCAATGGTAGGAGCTCTTGCGGCTCTCAGCGGAAATAACTCCACCCATTTGGAGAAATAGTCCACAACTACTAACAGGTACTCATGTTGCTTTGAACTCCTTGGAAAAGGACCCATTATGTCAATCCCCATCATGTATCCCGGCTCGATTACTGGTACACTCTGCATCATACCTGCAGTCTTAGTTGTGGGTGGTTTGTATTGTTGGCATACAGTACATACTTTGCAATACTGCCAGACGTCACCTCTTATGTTGGGCCAATACACAAAATCAAGCAGTCGCATTAAGGTCTTGAACCTTCCTAAATGGCCACTCAAAGGATTGTCACGAGCATAGGATAAAAATGTCTTTCTGAAAACAGTTGGAATCACTATTTGCAGTTTTTGTCCTTTCTTTGTCCTTTCACTCCTAAAAATTACTCAATTTTTACACACATAGTGAACTCTCATTGCATCATCACTTTGTCTTAGCAGATTTTGGGATATCAAATTCTGGATCTCCTTGTCATCTTTCTGAGCTTTGCTGATTTGCTCAAGATCAACAGGTAGAGTGTAGTCAGGTAAATTCTTTTTTTGTGCAGTATTTAAAAAAAGAGACTCAGTTTCTGTGTGGTACTGTCTCGACAGGGCATCAGGAACCACATTGCATTGTCCCTTACGGTAATTTACGATGAAATGCAACCCTTGGAGCCGTATTGTCCACCTTATTAACCTGGAGGATGGCTTTGGATGTTGGAATGCCCATACCAATGCAGCATGATCAGTTGCCACCTCAAAAGGTTGGCCCTCCAGGTAATGTCTCCATTTTTCTACAGCCCATACGACTGCTAGGCACTCTTTTTCTGATGTAGAGTATGCTCTCTCCGCTCCCCTCAAAAGCCGAGAGGCATATGCCACCACTCTCTCTTGTCCTTCTTCTTCTTGAGTTAAAACTGCCCCCAACCCATTCTCACTGGCATCTGTCTGAACTTTAAAAGCACGGTTAACATCAGGTGAGATTAAAACCGGAGCACTGATGAGATCTTGTTTGATCGTCTCAAAGGCTCTTCTTTAAAGCATGAAGTGGAGCAGCTTTCTTAGAAAAATTCTCAATAAACCGGTGGTACCAACCTGACAGACCCAAAAATCTTTGGACTTCTTTGACTGACGTTGGTACCAGAAATGATTGGACAGCTGATACTTTCTCCAGGTCTGTCTTAACTCCATCTGCAGAGATGACATGACCTAGAAATGTCAGTGATGGCTTGATGAAATTGCATTTCTTCAAGTTAAGAGACAAACCAGCCTTTTGAAGACAGGTAAACACTTTCTGGAGATGTTGAATGTGGGTTGAAATAGAAGGAGAGTACACCACAATATCATCAATGTAGACCATGCAGAATTTGTTTTTGTACTCTCTAAGCACCTGTTCCATGAGCCTTTGAAAAGATGCGGCCGAGTTTTTAAGGCCGAAGGGTAGACATAAAAATTCATATAATCCTGAAGATGTACAAAACGCTGTTTTTTCAACACTGTTCCATCTCCATTTGCCAATACCCACTTTTCAGGTCCAAAGTACTAAAAACTTTGGCTCCATTCAGTGATTCCAGTATATCAACAATTTGCGGCTTGGGATAGGCATCCAGGTGAGTCTTTGCATTCAGCCCTCTATAATCTACACATAGTCTCTTGCTTCCATCCTTTTTATCCACCACTACCACTGGTGATGCCCACGGAGAGGTTGAAGGCTGGATGATTTTCTTTTCAAGTAATTCTTTCACTTGTCCTTCTATAAAATCATTCTTATAAGTAGAGACTTTGTATGGTTTTTTTCTTACCGGTTGCTGGTCAGTTGTGATGATCTGATGTCGAATAATGCTGGTTCGGCCTAGACTTTGAATCAATCAAAACTAACTTTAGCTGGAAAATAACTTTATTAAAGAACCGCTATAAAGCCAAAACAATCTTACGTTAAATTATACATTTATCTCTGTAAAGCTGCTTTGAGACAATCTACATTGTTAAAAGCGCTATATAAATGAAAATGACTTGACTTGACTTGACTTTGTGTACATACCGTTGACCACTTTACCATCAGGTCTTTCAGCTGTGCTTGTATCTCAGGGGTTGTTTCAGCATTTTTTGCTGCTTCAACAATGAGATGATCAAGTCAAGTCAAGTCATTTTCATTTATATAGCGCTTTTAACAATGTAGATTGTCTCAAAGCAGCTTTACAGAGATAAATGTATAATTTAACGTAAGATTGTTTTGGCTTTATAGCGGTTTATGGCTTTGTGGTTTGGCTTTATGATGGTCCTCTTCACTTATGGCAGGATCTTCCTCTGTATCCAGGATAGCCATGTAAAAATGGTTGGTGGATGGTTCATCGTGGAAAGAAAAAGGCAATGTACATTTCTTTTGTGCTACCTCTGGAAAATTAAAGTTCAAAGTGTTAAAATCCAAAACCATTTTGGATGTTTTCAAAAAGTCAAGACCCAGGATTACTGACATGGCTAAATCCTTATCTTCCATCACAAAAAAGTCCACTTCAAACTTTTCTTCTTTGATCTCACACATCCATCTCACCTTTCCGATAGCTTTTTGACATTGTCCATTTGCTAATATAAAGTTCTGATTGCTTATAGAAAACTGATTACTTCCTTTCTCTATACCCTTTGCCAGCGTTATGTTGATCTACCAGCATCAATTGATTTTCTCTTTTTGACATAGCTGCTGGTGATTTCCTGTTTTGCTCCTCACTGTTAACTAAACTCCAGTGGTTTTTAGCTCCCATCCAATCCTTCTCAATCTGTGTCCCCAAACGAACTAAGTCATCGACTGTGTTTGCGGAGCTTCTCAGCAAACTGGCTAATCTTGGGTTGCAGTTTCTGAGAATTGCATTCACGATCTCTTTTTCAGTCATTTTTGGATTATTACTCATACAAAGGGCTCTATAGTGATAAGCAAAATCCCGAATACTCTCTTTGCTTTGTTGTCTCCTATTTATGAGTCTCTGTGCAGCCACTTCTTTAAAATCCTCATTTAAAAATGCAAACAAAAACTTATCCTTAAAGCTTTTCCATGTACTGTAACGACAATGTGTATAAACCAACCACCAACTAATCTTCTTCCAGAATATTAATTCAAACAGAATATTAATTCAAGATTTGGTCAGGACTTCGTATCCTCATCCATCTTGTCACGGGATCCAGGCGGCGACCAGTCTAATTACAAGAGCCCCCAGCACTAACACATAACTGGTCAATGCTATCTTTGTTGCCGAAATTACTGATTGGTTAAGAGAAAGACAGAGACCAAGGTCTCACACAAGAGCCCTCACATTCCAGATTCAAATTACCCAACCCAGAGCCATGAATCATTTCAGTCTCCAGAAAGTCTGCTAACCAAAGACTTTTATTGGTTAACTGAAGGAAGAACTGGTCAACGTTTGATAGTTTCGCAAGACGGATCAGTTCAGAAAATGGTACTGCTGACCCCTGCGGCTAACGGACCCCATCTTGGTCCCATGAGAGATGAACAAAACCTCTCTTCAGCAGGATCTATCTATGACCTCAGATTGGAATGTCTAAACTTTACACACCAAAAAGACTTTACCTATCAAAATCCATAAAACTCATTCAAGAACAATTTTCAATGGACTTATAGACATCAGACATAATTCTATGTGTTTCTATGATATATGTGTCCATTTAATATGCTTTAATCCCATATAATTCATGTAATTGTTATAACTATTAGATGTTTAAATGAAAGTGTGTTGTGTTTCATATCAGTATGATCGTATGCCTGAGATTCAAAAGATGGCTTGAATGATATCTGTGTAATATGTTTTGATCTTCTTTTAATTAGAAATCATGTCTAAACTGTGGCCTCTGTTCTCTCTGCTTAAGAGCTAAAGAACAGACACCCCCCCAGATAATGCATGATTTACAATGAGACAAACAAAGCCAGTGTCTAATTGGTCCGATCTCTTCAGGAGGGGACAAACTTTTAGTTTAAAAACCTTAGACTCAAAACTCAAGACTCTCTCTCTCGGTGCTCTCTCGACGCTCTCTCGGCGCTCTCTCGGTGCTCTCTCTCGGTGCTCTCTCTCGGTTCTCGCTCTGAAGAAGAACTCTCAACAAAGGCAGAACAAAGATGGGCAGAAAAAGATGAAGATCTAAAGCAAGACTAGTAACCATGTAACCGAGGAGCAGACCAACCCAAATTAAGATCAGATGGGTAAGATTCATTTCCAGTCATCTAACTACTCTCCATATCTCATTTAATTTCTTTCTTTGTGTTATTTTCACTTTCCGATTGAAAGTCTCGGTTTTAAGTTAAGTTTTGCGGCAAAGCTTCGATCAACGATTCACGGCTGCAACGAACACTTTCAACTTCAAAGACTTTTCATTCAGCAGCTCCAGCACACCACGTGACTGGAACGCCACAGACATTTATCCAAGCACGAGGAGGCCAGCCGACGAACGAACAAAGGGAAACCCCCCTTTTACGCAACAAAAGAAATTCCCAAAAGGAAAAGCAAGACGCAAGTACCTCCAGGCAAAAATCTTAACTGGTGCATTGTATACATTTAATAACCTGTCTTAAAACGATAGAAGGGTTAAATTAATGTTTGATGGTTCATTCAGGTTGTGTCTTATTAGTGCATAGAAACGTGGGATTTAATCATCTCATCTCTCTCTCTCTTTCTTTCTGCAACTCGTATGAATGTGTATGCGTGTGTTTGTGTTAGATATTAGCTTTATGTGTTAGTAGCCTATATAATCAATAAAGTATTGTTTGTATTTAAAAGAGATTACTCGCATGTGCTTATCAGATTTATTGTCTTGAACTTCGATTTAAGTTACCTATGCTGTTATCCTTAATTTACTTCGTAATTTATTGTTAGCTGGGGATTAATTATTTCTTGGCCAGGAAGATATTATATTTCCTAGAGTTAATACTTGTTTATGCTTTCTGTTCATTGGATGAACTGATAAAATGATCATACTATTGATTCTGCTACAGTAAATTATGAAAATAATTAAAAATAATTAAAATATTAATTATTGATCATATTCCGTTATGAATAATAATTAATAATATTTATACGTGGGCGTATAAACGCTACAGTACCTACATTATTTTTTTCAGCAGTCCACCAGTCTTTTGCTGTCCCTTTTAGGACCACAGCCAATGATGCCAGTAGTTCTTTATCAGGTAACGGTCGAAGATTAACATACTCCTCAACTCTCTCAATGAATACCACTGGATCATCAACACTTGCATTGGTGAAGCTGGGAAACTCTAATTTAACCGGCGGATTGTATGGTGCTGGTATTGTAGACAGAGACATATACTGTTGACTCGAATAATTTTGTATCGGCGTACTTTTTATTTTTGCAGCTTTATGATGACTGACTGTAGTTGCTTTAATGGGAGTAGATGAAAGTGGGTTTAGAGCTTGAATCCTCTGATCTAGTTGTTTATCTCTGCTTTTTAGACAATCAACCATGCTCTGACCCAAATCAGCTATCCTACTGTCCATTTGTGCTTTAATTCTATCAGTTTCTCTTTGGATACGGTAGTTAATTCTATCTTCAAGTCTTTTCATCATATCTACCATTGTGTTTTGAATTACACAATCACTCATCCTATGTTCGATGTCAGTAAGGTGTTCTTCAATGTCGGTTAAACGTTGCATTGTTACCGTTCCATTTGTATACATTTGCTCCTCCTCAAAGACAACCGGTGGTGGAGGTGGAATTGCAGTAAAGTCATCTGGATCGCCAGGCCTTGTATTACAATTTTTTCTTTTTCTTCTTCTGAATCAATATAAAGTCCACTAAAAGTGTCAATCATTTCATTCACTGGATCTCTCCTCTGGATGAATGCTTCATCAGAGAAATCCTCAACGGACACGATCTCATCCCTATCCATTTTTGAGTTATGTTTGCTGTTAGTTCTTTTTATTTGATCCTTTCTTACAATTACTTCAAGAGATACTACAAGCCATTAGAGGGCGCTATATATGCTTACCTGTATGGCATATAAGAAAAAGCTGGCATGAAGAAGCAAGTCAGTTTGGGGGTAGGGGGAGCATAGATATCATATATAAACGCTAGATGTCTTATGGCGCAGTCACTTCCGGCATCACCGTTCGGCCATCTTACGGCAGTGCTCTGTGCATTAAGGTGAATGATCAGCACGTACACAAATCCTCATATCTCGATGAAATCTCGACGGATTTACAAACGGTTTGGTTTCTTACAAACGTTATTAACATGGCTATAATTCCGAATGCTTGAACATGCATGTTATAATTTTTCATATGTATGCAGTTTATGTATGCAGTGTCGTAACTACATCTCTGACGTTTATAACAAACCAAACCGTTTGAAAATCGGTAGAAAATTGAGCAAGTTATGGTTATTTTAAAGTACATGCACCATTAAACGAGTGAGCGAGCACCCTGTCGCAAGATGGCCGCCGTGTGCGGACGTCGACCTCCATTGGCCAACAGCGCGTACGAGGTATCTAGTGTTTATATATATATCTATGAGGGGGAGCACATGTTTCTTAGAGGCTACCTTAGAAGACTTGGATTCATTGAGAAACCGTAGGGTTTTAAGCTCAATGTTAAGAAGAACTATTTGTTTACCATGTGTCTTGGGAAGCCTATTGGTTCAAAAGGATTTTGTGGTGGAGTGGATTTGTTTGTTTTGTTTTCTCCAGCCTGAAAGGACAGTTCTAAAGATGAAAGAAGAAGTTCAATGTACTCAATGTTTTTCTTCATGGAAACCAATTTCAACGCACTCAATGTTTTTTTTTTTTTTTTTTTCAGGTTGCATAGTTTCATCTTTTTCTCAGGACAAAACTTCATCTCAGATAAGAACCTTCATTTGATTTTTTTTTGTGTGTGTGAAATCAAAGACACTGTTTCTCTAGTCCTTCCTCTGGATTATTGTTATAAAGTGCCACAGAACTGGGGGAATAAATCACCTAAAATATAGTAGATTATGTGCTCAAGTTCATTAAACAATAATTGATCTATGTGATAAACTCTCGTTAGTAACTAAATCGAAGAACAAAAAGAGAAAAGTTACAAAATGGCGCCCGAACAGGGACTCTAACTTAGAGATACTTGAACCTAGAGGGGTATCACTAAATAATAATAAAATCAAAAAAAATCAAATGAAGGTTCTTATCTGAGATGAAGTTTTGTCCTGAGAAAAAGATGAAACTATGCAACCTGAAGAAAAAAACAAAACAAATTGTCACCCAATTTAATTTTATCAGAAGGGATGTGTAAGAACTATTATTTGAAAAACTTCTGTTTTGTATTATTAAAAGCGTTGTTTGACTATACAAGGGTAAATATTTGATAATTCTACTATGGTATTTACCAGATATTCTTATGCAGTAGTGGTACTTCACTTTGTCTAGACTCAATCGCAATCTGTGTCTATGTGCTAATATATGACAATATAATATACCTTGTACAGCCTCTAGTCTAAAGAGAATATGGTTGTTCAAATCCACATATTTACTGATAGACAAGTATGTATATTATACTGTACACACACAATGAGCTTACATAAAAAAAATTATTATGTAAGACTACAAATGACTTGATATTTCCTTGAGCCCTTCCAGATAGTTTCCCCAATGTTGTGGCTTTCCTGGGTGCACCAGTGTCCTCCGCACTCCAACAACATGAAGATGTAGTTCATCAAAAACTACAGACTATATTGTATGTGTCGTCTCTGTACAGACTGGTCACCTGTTCAGGGTGATTTTCTACCTTTGGCTTGAGATAGCTGGGATAAGCTCCAGCACCTGGATATTTCAGGCACACAAATGGTCAAAAGATGTAATTGGACATTGTGAACACACAAACCTTTATTTGTCCACTATAACAGAAACTGTGGTTCAAAAACAAACAAACAAAAAACTCAGAGTAATTTGAACATGATCTTCAGGCTGCCAGGTGGGTGGCCATGTCGTCTTACTGGAAAAAAGTAAAAACAACAATCAATAAATTAGAAATTTACAGAGGTGAATTAAGTTGCCATGTAGGTTTACTTATTCTTACCAGGATGGACAAGGCAACCAATGCACCAACACCTCTTTACATCCCTGTGAATCAGGTAAAAATAAAGAGCCAATTACAAAACAAATCATCATTACATTTCAATCTTTACATATCATTACATCACTTTTAGTACATCACTTAATTTTTAAAGCATTTAATGTAACTCACCAAAAACTTTTAACAAAGCACATGTGGCATTACTGTGGTACAGCAACACCACCAGCACAAAAACAGAGACGTAGCTGCAGGTCGAGTTATGTATGTAACTACAACAGAAACTAACCCCTAACCTTTACAGACAGCTTTAACGGACAATTAAAAAGACCTTGCTCCACAAACAAAGCTACAACATACCCACACTTGCAAAAACATACTACAGCAGGTTTTGTCATCAAAGTACGCAATCTGAAATTTGAATTCCAATTCATAATTTAGAATTCTTATCATCTAAACCAAAACTGACCCATAAATGCCACTCAAGCAAAGCCTAACAGACTGAAGAGCAACTTCAACAACTGCTGTTAACACATTCAAAAGCAATGGAAATATACACCAGACCTTTACATGTTATATAGTTAGATTATATGTTATATTCATACTGTAGAAGCCAACACTGTAGTACTGTACAGAATATTTTATAATAAAATATGAATTCTTCACCTTATTAATAATTGTTTGTGTATTGGTTTGTGATCTTCTACCTTATGCTCTTTTGCACTGCCTGTACTCATACTGTAATCAGTGAGCAAATATGAAATCCATTTCAGATGTTTATTTTTTGCAATAAAGTACCCTACACATTAGCATATATTGAATGTGGAGTTCTTAACATTGCAATAGAGCTAAATATTTTGGGATACTGATCCATTCATTTGAGCGAAAACATAAATGAATTACTTTAAATTAATTATCTTTACATGAAAACGTCACCGGTATTATGGAAAACACAACATTAACAGATTGAAGATACAGAACAATGCCAACCTTTCTGAGCCAACCTTGCCAACCTTTTCCTGTCTTGGATACAAATTCCACTGGAAATACGTCCAGAGACGCATGGAATGGACATTCTGTACAAATGTAAAATTTGGTTAGAAATGAATTAATTACTTAACTTGAACAGAGAATGTCTAAAAGTTAAAGTTATCTAAAAACCTAAACAACATTGAAACAAATATAAACATCAATATTATGAGAACTTTCCAAATGGATGCAATGCATAGCTAACTGTATTGTAACACTTTACACCTGTGTCTGTATTTTTTGGCGCTTTCTCTTTGCTGCCATGTTGACAGCTGATTTGCTGTGAAGTAAAAAAAATATATATATATTTTTTGCCTTAGTTCAAGTTCACATTGTTCCTTGCTCATTGTACTGGCTTTACCCAAAGTCATTTCGCTCTGCACTCATCTCTGAAATGACTCTTGGGCATCCAAGTGCAAGCTCCTATCTCTCTGAATGGGGAAACATCAAATTCTCCAAAACTGTTCAATTATTACATTTAAGATTAAATTTCAGATTGGAAATCACTAAAAAAATCTGACAACAACAGTCTGCTGTTCATCCTCCAGTCTTTCCACTTCTACATTGTTTTCCAGTATAATGTCCTCTTCTACAGTCTCGTTCAAGTCCTGCCTTTCTGCTTCATTAACTTCTGTGACCTCTTGTCCTTCTTCTGGACTCAAACCTTTAAAAAAGTACCATTAAAGTCATATTAAAACACATAAAAAAAAACTTATTTATAAAGTGCACTTTAACATAGAAACTTGTATAGCTACAGTATTTAGGTGTTAGTGCTTGCAAATATACAATTTACCCTGTAAAATATGCTCAAAGAGGATGAGCATTTTTTCCATCACCATATGTCCCTCAGTTGGGAACTCAAAGGGACACTGGATCTCTGCTGTCCACTTACGGGCCTTCGAACATTTCCCTAGTAGAAGAAGAGGAACATATCCCAGAGCTTTCAGCTTCTCCATCTAAAATGAAGAACGTCAAACAGTACAGCTTTTAAAAATGGGTCATAATAATTCTGAAAGAAACAGTTAAAAAATATGCTTAGCATCATGTGACTCCAAGGCAACATGTGTTTATTTTTTATATTTTTTTTAAATGTCCAGGCTTATTATTTATATTATATTATTACAAAAATTCTGAAAGGCTATTCAGACTGTATTTTTTCAGAAAAAAACAAAAACAAACAGAAAACCAAATCAAGGCTTTTTCTAAAGTTGAGTTTGACAAGCTTTCTGCTTTCAATGAACATCAGTTCACTTGGTGGCCATATTTGCAACGCCTCCAGGCAACATTTTTTAGGTTGTGCAAGGCTAAATGCTATTTACTTGAATGGGGAACTGCTGCAATCTCAAAACAAATTAGCAATAAAATCTGGCACGAACTGTGCCATAAGAGTATAGAAATAGAGTTAAAACTGTAAATTTTGTTTAGATTTAGTTATTGTGCATTTGCAGTAGTTCTCCTTTTTCTGGAAACAGAGCTTCTAATGGCAGCTGAGTGATGTGTGACTTTACCTAGTGCCTTGGAGTCACATGGCATCTGAAGACCATTTCTAATTTTTCTCAGTTATTTTCGATTTTCAGTTATTCTCGAGCTGTGGTTGGAAGCTTAGTTTCTAGTTTACATGAGATTTAGACAGAATAAATCCTTATCTTTAGCAAAATAAGCAAGCTGACATTCAGTACAACCCGTGTTATTCATTTAGAATACATACAAATGTAATTTACGTCTTTTAGTTTGTCAAGAGATTTAAAGCACCGTTTTTGAAGACTGCGCATGTGCGAATGTGCTCTACTATATAAGAACGAGCCAAATATTGAGTCTGGTAATAAAGCAAAATAACTGAGAAAAATTAGAAATGGTCTTCAGATGCCATATCTGTAGCTTATATGACAAAATCTAGCGTTAATTCGATCTCAAACAGATTAATTAAAATAAGTTATTAGTCCACCACGTGCGAGACGTCATAAACCAATGTGGTTGAACGATACTTTGCGACATACGGTTTCGGGAAACAGTCGTGACTAGCTAGTTGATTTCTCCATCGATGCATCCTAACTATGGTAGTTAAGCAGCGAGCTATATAGTTGTACGGGAAACGCACCCCAGAATAAGAGTCAGTACGAGTGCGGCACTGACAAATGCACTGTAATAAAATAATGTCTGAAACCACCACTCACTGTTAACTACGCACAATATTTGAAGCAGAAATATGTTGCTGGTCACGTACTTGTGCTGCTGCGACTTGCAAGTGACCCCAATAATGTGAACCACAGTATATGACAGATTATTTTAGCATGATGTATTTCCCATGCGTAGCGCTTCTGTGTTGTGCATCACACACATGACCAGCGTCGGCCAATAGTGAGCCTACGTGTGATGTACAACACAGACGCGCTACGCTATTACACTACGTGAACTCACTCGAGGCCCAGAGAGAAGGAAATGAATAGTGTAATAAAGTCGTTATTTTTGTTTACTTTTTACGCACAAAAAGTATTCTCGTCGCTTGATAAATGTAAGATTGAGCCACTGTAGTCACATGGACTACTTTGATGATGTCTTTATTGCCTTTCTGGACATGGACAGTATACGTATACATTTTCAATGGAGGGACAGAAAGCTCTCGGACTAAATCTAAAATATCTTAAACTGTGTTCCGAAGATGAACGGAGATCTTACGGGCTTGGAACGACATGAGGGTGAGTCATTAATGACAATGTTCATTTTTGGGTGAACTAACCCTTTAAATCAATTCTTAGCAGTGTTCTTGCGAGTACTTCTCCTACTATCCATATACTCATTGAGTGTTTCTGCTGATACATCAGCTAAACAGTGCTTTTTGGCCAGAAATATATTCAAGTAGGTCAAATGAGTACTTGATCTTGAACTTTCTACCCTTACAGAACAAAAAAATATTTCCTTATGTTTATGATCAAATACAGTATATATGGTGCAAATATACAGAAAAATATATACTGAGTAGGCCTAAAGACTAAATTTAAATAATCACTGCAGTACAGTTAAATGCTTTTTAAATAAAGAAACATGCAGCATATCATCAGTGATGCTTGGTCTTCATCAGTGATGCTTGCGAGAGGAGGAGCTGGGGATGGAGGAGGGTAATTCGCTCCTGAGAAACGCGATAGCTGCTGATAATACTGAAGGAGCTTATATATGTATACGGTGATAGGCGTCGTATTCCTATAGGTAGATGTGGATCAGCTGAGAGTCACTGATGCGAGCTTGACTAACTGCCAGAACTAATATGGCAAGCCGTTTTAACATTTAATCATTTAAACCGACTAGTCTCTTCCAACTTTTCCATATAGGAAAGTTGTGCGCATGCGCCACCGTGCATGCAGCCGGTCGCAGTTGCCCAGTTGTTTGTTGCCTTATTTATTCATTTTAAACTTTATTTTAAATGCACATGTGTGATTTGCGGTCTACAAGTAATTTGAACTTGACTTTCTCTCATCATGGAATGTGAGAGAGTTTTGGAAAACCATGGAATTGTTGTGCAGCAACTTCATGGCCGCCTTGTTTACAATCGGATACAGCTGATCGTGCTGAAGTCAACCGCGGCGCCTATGCCTACAGATATCCCCAGAGAGATCTGGAAGAAGACTCACAGAGGTTGCAGAGGAGGAATGAAATTGCGAGGGAAGAGAGAGGGATTCAGACAACAGAGACTGAGGAGAATGAGATTTAAACCGTGTCTCCCCTCTCTCATCATGGGCAATGTGAGATCACTGGCGAATAAGATGAACGAGCTAACAGCGTTAGTCCGGAGTCAGAGGGAGTTTCGGGAGTGTAGTTTAATGTGCTTCACAGAGACTTGGCTGCACTCGGATATTCCTGATCACAACGTCTCCATCGACGGTTTTCAGATTGTTCGAGCTGACAGGGACCGCATCGTGAGCGGTAAGTGCAAGGGTGGGGGTCTGGCTGTTCTTGTTAACAACAGATGGTGTAACCCCGGTCACATCACGGTAAAACAACGTATATGTAGCCCGGACACTGAACTACTTTCTGTGGGACTTCGGCCATACTATTTGCCACGAGAAATTTCACATGCCATCGCCGTTGTTGTTTACATTCCGCCATCTGCAAACCCGACATCGGCGTGTAACGTTATCTACTCCGCCATAGCTGAACTACAGACTCAACACCCGAGTGCCCTTATAGTGATCTCGGGTGATTTCAATCATGTCAATATGAACACCACACTAACAAATTTTACCCAGTATGTAAGATGCCATACTAGAGAGGAGAGAACTTTGGACTTGCTGTATGGCAATGTTAAGGAGGCTTACTGCTCTTCCCCCCTCCCCCCTCTGGGTAGTTCTGACCACAATTTGGTTTATATTAATCCTTGTTATGTGCCTCTGGTGAAAAGGCAGCCGGTGACTACAAGGATGGTGAGTAGATGGTCAGAGGAGGATTATGAGACACTTCGGGGATGTTTTGAGGTGACAGACTGGAGTGCACTCTGTGAGCCACATGGAGAGGATATAGATGGGCTTACTGAGTGTATCACGGACTACATAAATTTTTGCGTAGACTGTGTTGTACCAGCGAAAACTGTACATTGTTACCCAAACAACAAACCATGGGTAACAAGGGACATCAAGGAAATCCTGAATGCCAAGAGGAGGGCGTTTAGAGACGGGAAAAAGGAGGAGATGAAGGTCATTCAGGGGGATCTGAGGGTGAAGATTAGGGAGGCTAAGGAGAAGTATAGGAGGAAGCTGGAGTATAAACTCCAGCAGAACAACATGAAGGAGGTCTGGAACGGCATGAGGAACATCACTGGCTTCAGACCGACTAGCAGCAGAGGTGTTGAGGGTAGTGTGGACAGGGCCAATGAACTTAATCTGTTTTTCAACAGATTTGATAATGTGTCTCCACTCCATCCACCTATTAACTCAGCAGCAGGCTCACCTTCAATCCAATTACTCTCCCATCCTCCTCCTCCACCTCAGTGTCCTCCTCTTTTCCCTGGGGAGATTATTACTCCCCCATCCTCCGGCCCTCAGATAAATAGCCCTCTTCAATATAACGACTCTAGCTCTCCCTCTTCTCCACCTCTGACTTCTGGGGGTCTAACATTGGACCAGGTGAGAAGACAACTGAGGAGATTACACTCTAATAAGGCGGCTGGCCCTGATGGTGTGCGTCCTGGAGTGCTCAAAGCCTGTGCCTCCCAATTATGTGGAGTGCTTTGTCGTGTCTTCAACCTGAGCCTGAGTCTCCAAAGGGTCCCTGTGCTATGGAAAACATCTTGCCTTATTCCTGTGCCAAAGACGCCACGTCCAAGTAACTCCAGGGACTACAGACCCGTGGCACTGACTTCCCACATGATGAAGACCCTGGAGAGACTGGTCATGGACCAGCTGCGGCCCATAGTTAAATCTGTACTGGACCCACTCCAGTTTGCCTACCAGCCTCGACTGGGAGTAGAGGATGCCATCATCTTCATGCTCAATCGCATCTACGCCCACCTGGACAAGCCGGATAGCACTGTGAGGGTCATGTTTTTTGACTTCTCCAGTGCCTTCAACACCATTCGGCCGGCCTTGTTGGGTGAGAAGCTGACAGCAATGCAGGTGGATGCCCCCCTCGTGTCCTGGATTGTTGACTACCTGACTGGTAGACCACAGTATGTACGCCTTAGACACGGTGTATCAGACATCATGATCAGCAATACCGGGGCCCCGCAAGGGACGGTACTCTCTCCCTTCCTCTTCACAATTTACACTACCGACTTTAACTATCGCACAGACTCTTGCCATCTTCAGAAGTTTTCTGACGATTCTGTTGTGGTTGGCTGTATCAGTAAGGGTGATGAGACTGAGTATAGAGATATGGTGAGGGACTTTGTTACATGGTGTGATCAGAACCATCTGCAGCTCAACGTGACAAAGACCAAAGAACTTGTTGTGGATCTGAGGAGAAAAAATATACCAGTGACCCCTGTATCAATCCGGGGGGTCCCTGTCGACATTGTGGAGGATTATAAATACCTGGGAGTGCACATAGACAATAAACTGAACTGGGCCAAGAACACTCAAGCACTTTACAAGAAGGGCCAAAGCCGTCTCTATTTTTTGAGGAGGCTAAGGTCCTTTAACATTGACAGGATGATGCTGCGGATGTTTTACGAATCGGTGGTAGCTAGTGCTATCCTATATGCGGTCGCATGCTGGGGTAGCAGACTGAGGGTGGCAGATGCAAATAAACTGAATAAATTGATCCGTAAAGCTGGTAATGTGGTGGGGGTTGAGCTTGACTCCTTAACAGTGGTGTCAGAGAGGAGGATGCTGTCCAAACTGAATGTCATCTTGGATAATGTCTCCCATCCACTCTATGATCTGCTACTTAAATACAGGAGCACTTTTAGTGCAAGACTTATTCTTCCAAAATGTACCACTGAGCGCCACAGGAAGTCGTTTCTGCCAGTGGCCATTAAGCTTTATAATTCTTCCCTCTGAGTGTCTGGCACAGGAACCATTAGTTAGTTTTAACTTTTAAATATTTTGGTTGCTGTGCAACATTATTTGTTTAATCTGACCGGTTTTAAAAATTAATGTGTAATACTTTCGTTATTATGTGTTCCCTTGTTCATTGGAACATTAGATTGAATGAATATGTTCATTATTACATATCCAAATAATGTAAATGTTTTTACAATATTTATTGTTGTTTATTATACATGTGGGCAACTGTGCAACTGTGCAATTTGTGACAAAGAATTTCCCCTTGGGGATTAATAAAGTATTACTGAACTGAACTGAACTGAACTCTATTTTCATGCTACTAGTACTTATTTTTTAGATACTAGTATCTATTCCATTAAGTACTAGTACTTATTCATTAGCTACTAGTGCTTATTCTTTAGGTACTAGTGCCTAGTGCTTATTCTTTAGGTACTAGTACCTTTTTAAAGATACTAGTACTTATTCAACAGATACTAGTACTTATTTATTAGATACTAGTACCTATTAATTAGATACTAGTACTTATTAATTAGGTACTAGTTCTTATTTATTAGATACTAGTACTTATTCATTAGGTACTAGTTCTTATTTATTAGATACTAGTACCTATTCATTAGATACTAGTACTTATTCATTAGGTACTAGTTCTTATTCATTAGCTACTAGTACTTATTCATTAGTTACTAGTACTTATTATTAGATACTAGTACTTATTCATTAGATACTAGTACATATTCATTAGATACTAGTACTTATTCATTAGATACTAGTACTTATTTCAAGAGTGACTAGTAACTATTCTTTTGTTACTAGTAACAAATTAATTTTTTTTGCCATTGATTTCGATGGGGATCTATGAAGGTAAATCAGTAGCAAAACTCGAGAGCACGTAAATGTGAATTTGAGAACTTGTACAATAAATATTTGTACTTGTACATGAACATTTACACTCACAGCTCCAATGTGAAAACCTGTAAAATAAAAATCTGAAGTTGAATGTTGAAATTTGCACTCGCAGACAATAGTCACAACCTGTATTCTGAATTTGAAGCTGCAGACAAGTAGACACAAATGTGTAAAATGCCATTCACAGCTAATACAACGACAGACACAAACTTGTAATATATATTTTGCGTTTAATCTTATGTTCACATTCGTGGTACTTCCTCAATTAGGCACTTACAACTTCTCAAATCTGTCACTGCAATTTCAAATTTCGCGCCTTGACTTTTGCTACTCTTTTCGCGATTTATCAGATGCAAAACTAACTTGTGCACTTGAAACTGAGAGGCGGTGAGAGAGAAAGGGGGGCGGGAGGAGGGGGGGTCAAAGGAGTCGTTTTATTGGTTGGCAGCTAGCCAATGAAATGGGACTTCGATGATGTCACGAAACCCGTGTGCACTGAAACGTTAACATGGCTTAATGCATTAGACTGATATTAAAAGAAATAAACGATATTATCAAACTCAGTAAACACAATGCTTATAATGCATACTACAGAAAAGCAGATGAGCACAGAATATGACGAAAGAAAGCAAATGTGTGTTCAGTGCAAATAAACTTGCTGCCTGTGTTTTATTAATAATTTAACGAATTATGTGTTGTTGTTTTATTTATTTAATTTATTTTATAACTGTTGGTCCATTAAGCCTTATTAAGCGTTTTCTTGGTTTTCTGTGGGAGGAAAACGTACAATTAAACTCGTTGCATCCATATTCAGAGCTCAATTGCTTTGCTTTATTTGTATGGTGTTTCCTGAGTTTGGTCTTTTAATACCACTGTCTCAATTAAACGCGTTGTGTTCATATTCTGTGCTCATCTGCTTTTCGGTAGTATGAAAACCAAGAAAACGCTTAAGGCTTAATGGACCAACAGTTATAAAATAAATAAAAAAACAAAAAAAACACATAATTCGTTAAATTATTAATAAAACACAGGCAGCAAGTTTATTTGCACTGAACACACATTTGCTTTCTTTTGTCATATTCTGTGCTCATCTGCTTTTCTGTAGTATGCATTATAAGCATTGTGTTTACTGAGTTTGATAATATCGTTTATTTCTTTTAATATCAGTCTAATCATTAAGCCATGTTAGCGTTTCAGTGCACACGAGTTTCGTGACATCATCGAAGTCCCATTTCATTGGCTAGCTGCCAACCAATAAAACGACTCCTTTGACCCCCCCTCCTCCCGCCCCCCTTTCTCTCTCACCGCCTCTCAGTTTCAAGTGCACAAGTTAGTTTTGCATCTGATATATCGCGAAAAGAGTAGCAAAAGTCAAGGCGCGAAATTTGAAATTGCAGTGACAGATTTGAGAAGTTGTAAGTGCCTAATTGAGGAAGTACCGCGAATGTGAACGTAAGATTAAACGCAAAATATATATTACAAGTTTGTGTCTGTCGTTGTATTAGCTGTGAATGGCATTTTACACATTTGTGTCTACTTGTCTGCAGCTTCAAATTCAGAATACAGCTTGTGACTATTGTCTGCGAGTGCAAATTTCAACATTCAACTTCAGATTTTTATTTTACAGGTTTTCACATTGGAGCTGTGAGTGTAAATGTTCATGTACAAGTACAAATATTTATTGTACAAGTTCTCAAATTCACATTTACGTGCTCTCGAGTTTTGCTACTGATTTACCTTCATAGGGATCTGTCATTCAGATATCAACTATTCAGGTCTGACTAGTGTGTATTCCAATTGTGACTAGTACGTATTTATTAGATAATAGTAGTTATTCATTAGGTACTAGTACCTATTACTATATACTAGTATTTATTCAATAGATACTAGTACTTATTCATTAGATACTAGTACTTATTCATTAGATACTAGTACCTATTAATTAGATACTAGTACTTATTCATTAGATACTAGTACTTATTCATTAGATACTAGTACTTATTCATTAGATACTAGTACTTATTCATTAGATACTAGTACCTATTAATTAGATACTAGTACTTATTCATTAGATACTAGTACTTATTCATTAGATACTAGTACTTATTCATTAGATACTAGTACTTATTCATTAGATACTAGTACCTATTAATTAGATACTAGTACTTATTCATTAGATACTAGTACCTATTAATTAAATACTACTTATTAATTAGCTACTAGTACTTATTCAATAGATACTAGTACCTATTTATTAGATACTAGTATTTATTCCAAATGTTACTAGTAAGATTTTTAATTTTACTAGTAAGATTTTTAATTGAACTCTCCAGTTGCCGTTCTGACTAGTCAAAACATAAGACTAGTAAAAAAGCAGTTGTGACTAGAAACATAAGAATAGTTACTAGTAACAATTACAAAAGATACTAGTATCTAATGAATAAGTACTAGTATCTAATGAATAAGTACTAGTAGCTAATTAATAAGTACTAGTATCTAATTAATAGGTACTAGTATCTAATAAATAAGTACTAGTATCTAATAAATAAGTACTAGTAATATTTTAAAAGATACTAGTCAAAATTGGAATACTTACTAGTCATAAATAAATAGATGATATCAAAACAGAATAGCTACTAGTATCTATTAATTTGCAGATATCTTCAACCTCATAAGGAACTAGTAAGAAAATATTAAGAGATATCTTCTTTCAAGCAGATCATTACATAAACATGAGTATACTCTCAACCATCCAATCAGAGTTAATATGGTAATGCAGGCTAAACTACGGCTATAGAAGAATGATTTTTCTTAAGTTACTGGCTTTGTCGGTTTATCTAGCTAATTGGTTAGCATGAAGGGGAGAAAATATGCGTTTAATATGAGATTTATTTACAGTAGCCTAGCCCTAGGCCATACTAAAGACTTAACTGCCAATAATAAAATCCAAACATGAGTGAAAAACCGGTTCATATTCACCAGCCAAACAACCACAATACACAGAGATTGTGATTTTGGAGGGCATTCATAATTAACAATAAAAAAAAAAAAACGCAATACATCTCTGCGTCTGATATGCGATTCATGTCAAAATAAGAGTAGCACTATATTACATATGCCTATTCATTATTAATTTTTTTTTACTCTAATAGCATTAAAAAGGTAGGCTATTATTATATTGTGATTATAAAAATTGAATAAAAAAAAAAATCAACTTGTTGCTGAACTTTAATACTATTATATTCTGCAGCTGCAGGTTCCATTACAACATCAGAGAAAGGTGTTTTTTTCTTTGACAAAAATGATCATGGCCTACCATAGACAACACATACACATAGATAATTCATAACACATACACAATAATGAATCGATATTGAATCGAGATCAAAATCGAATTGCAAGCTTATCCTACGAATTTTTGTGCGGGCATAGGCTAGGGTCTCCAACACAGCGCTATCTCCAAGGGCCGTTCACATATCGCGTCTTTTGCGCGCTCGAGTTCGTTATTTCAAATAATTGAAGCGACGCGCACATTTTTTCCAGGCCGCAGTGAGTCAACATGAAGGATGGGGTGCACCCAAACACTACGGGTGTTTTTTCTTCTCCGTAAATAAATCAGCAAGCGTTTTTCGGTGGTGGAAATCCATTAAAGGGACACTCCACCCATTTGCATTAAGCTTTGCATTGTTAGAAACCCAGTCATACTACTGAATGGTCGTGCAACACTCTCTCATTTTCCCCTGAGACGGGATAATTCCGTTATTTACCTTTTACACTTCCTCCTACAATGACGCAAAAATCGTCATTTTGCTTCATTGTAGGAGGAAGTGTAAGAGGGGGGGATTTCTGTTGAGACTACAAGCACTAGTTCCTCATCTTTCCCAGGGGGCGGGACCCGCTCACGCTACAGACCTATTACAGATCAGTGGGTGGGACTTTACTCTCTGAAACTGAAAGCAATATCCTCCATCTTGTTTGAAGCTAAGCTAACAGGCGCTGTGGAGACAGATGTAAAGTTATGACAATAGCGGTGGAGAGTACTCAATATGATATAGAAGAAGAGGATTTCGGAAGTCTGATGCTTGAATCAGGTGTTTGTGGCTACCTTTACAAGCCGCATTATAGCGAAGAGCAGCCGAGGCAGAAGACCTGCCTGCCGCGGACGAGGAGCCCGGACTGGCTCGAGTTAGGGCGGACTGGTGGCGCCGGTGATCTCACTATGCAACTCATAGACTGTAAGATGCAACTACGAACACAGAGATAGAGTCCGTCTGCGGCAAAGAATTTCAACGATGACAATTTCTCCTGGACGAAATCTCTGAATCAGACGAGGACACGGACGTTTGTGTTGAGAACTATCCTAGTTTCGCACCGCATATGTTCTGACTGAACATCCAGGTACCATGCAATAATTCACCTTTTCGAAAGAAATACAAACGAGGAGTAATGAGTTCGCCAACTAACTAGACATTTTGTGTGAATGTGAAATGAATTTCAAGCTCTGGTGGTAGCTAAGCCTTGTAGACGGAAGAGCGATTTCGAGTAGGGTATAAACGGAGGTCGGAGCCAGCAGCAAGTGGGTGGAGCTTTAGCCGCAAGTGGGCTGTACAAACTTCCAGAGGATTTTGATTGGTTTATTTAGTATCACCTGTGTTGTAGTAGCTATTGGTTTATGCTCCACAGTTGGTGGCGGTAATGTGTAAGTTTTGTTGCGATCCATCAGAAAACAAAGAAGAAAACCGCTTGTTGAGATGGGTAAGCTTGTTTTACAGTTTTTAGTTTTGTAAAAAAGCATTATAAGTTCTGAAAAAGACCATTTCATAATGGCGTTTGTACACAGTTTTTAGTCTTGATATATTAAAAAAGAATAAGGGTAAAGTGTATAAATAAATTGCTGTAGTTTTTTTTTAGTAGCACACAAATTACAAAATCTGTACGTGCATGACAAGATCTTTAATGCATTCCATTTCTACAATTTTCTCTCCAGATTATGGATGCTGAAGACCATAATAAGGTATGTGGCAGTGTAATTTTTGTACGTTTTAGGACTGCATTGATTTTCAAATTGTAAATGTCTTAAACGTTTTGTAAATGGATTTGATATTAGAATACAACTCCTAACTTAATTGTACAATGCATGCAATTCTTTTAAAACTTGTTTTCATTGTAGTTATGCTTTTTTTCTGTGTAATCCACAATGTAATGTAATGTAATTCAAACATTTGTTTTAATATCATAATAATTATTTTATAAAATGTATTACTCATAACAATCAGTGAAATAAATGTGAAACGCATGTTATTGTGTTTTAGGTTCACTTATCAGTGAAATATGTGCAGGACACTCTTGAGGCATACCAGTGCCTCAAGTGCGCACAATTTCACTGTCCGCTTTGTCCTAAGGACAATATCAAATTTGATGAGGAATTTCAGGCAACAGGCCACCTTCAGTCCCATTTATCTTGGGTGGTAGTACATGGGAGTAAGTTGACCAAAATATTATTGTTATATTCACTATGAATAGGAGATCGTATCCAATCATTTTTGACAAAAGTTGAAATTTTTTAACTTTTTTTTAATAATACTTATTTCAGGTTTCAAAATCTATAAATGCCACCTCTTGTGTCGCAAAACAGCGCACTACCACTGTTGTTACTGTGACAAAACAGTAATACGTCGGACTGACTTCACAAAATACCTGCTTATTCGTACAGCAAATAAGAGTGCAGGTGGACAAGCCACCAGGACTGTGGCTAATAACCAGGGGGAAAAGTCATTCACTCTGGTTCATGGACCAACTGACCAGCCATCAGCAATGGCCAGTGAGCGGAGGGACCAGCAGCCCACCATGGTCTGTGGACCAACTGACCAGCCATCAGCAATGGCCAGTGAGCGGAGGGACCAGCAGCCGACCATGGTCTGTGGACCAACTGACCAGCCATCAGCAATGGCCAGTGAGCGGAGGGACCAGCAGCCCACCATGGTCTGTGGACCAACTGACCAGCCATCAGCAATGGCCAGTGAGCGGAGGGACCAGCAGCCCACCATGGTCTGTGGACCAACTGACCAGCCATCAGCAATGGCCAGTGAGCGGAGGGACCAGCAGCCCACCATGGTCTGTGGACCAACTGACCAGCCATCAGCAATGGCCAGTGAGCGGAGGGACCAGCAGCCCATAATAGTTTCTGGACCAACTGACCAGCCATCTACCACAAACCAGAAACACTGGGGTCTACCATCGGTGGAGCAGGAGCTAAGACATCATAAATGAAGTCAAAAAAATGTTTCCTGTCCTAAATGTAATGTGACATTACACTTGAAAAATTTACAACGACACGTACAAAGAAAGCATAGAACTGAAAAAAATCGACATGTGTGCAGATCGCCACCTTGCCAGCCAGTGTATTGATGCAAGAAATGGTATTTTTGCAGTTGCCAAAAATTTCTGTGGGCCACCTGTTCCTGTTCATGTTAAACAAAAGCTGAGAGGTCCAAGTGAATGCGAGATGGATGACTGCTCTTTGTTTTATGATGTAGCAGGTAGGAGTGGGCATCAAGCATTTAGATGTTCTCACCTAAGGTCACTTGACTTTTGTTCAACTCCCTCAAACACCTGTCATCTTGAGGAGGACACACTGAGTGAGCTTGTAAAGCAAAGATGGTTTACAGAAAACAAGAAAGAGATGTGTCTTGCTCGACTAAAGGAGGCAACAGACCAAAGTGCTCCACTTGCTGTGGGTGTTAAAATTGGGCCACCCAAAAAGCATTATGTGTCTGTCTTGGAGAACAAACCATTTAGATTAGATTAGATTAGATTCAACTTTATTGTCATTACACAAGTACAGGTACAAGGCAACGAAATGCAGTTTAGGTCTAACCAGAAGTGCAATAGCAGCAAGTGCAGGATATACAGTGGTTCCATAAGTGCAGAACATGGGTATGTACTGAATAAATATAGAGTTGAATACTATTATAAACAAAAATTTACAGATAGATTGTCCTATGAATATAATATACAGATAACTATTACTGTGAACAGAGTTTACAGCTAGATATGTACTGAATATAATAATATACAGATGGCTATTACTATAAACAGAATGTTTACAGATAGATATGTACTGAATATAATATACAGATGGCTGTTACTATAAACAGAATTTTACAGATAGATATGTACTATGAATATATATACAGATGGCTGTTACTATAAACAGAATGTGAGCATAATATACAGATGGCTATTACTATAAACAGAATTTAACAAATAGATATATGTATAAGTTAGGCTAATGAGCAGTATAACAATGGATTTAAAGTAGTGCAAATAAAGTTTGGACAGAAGCTATCCGAGTGAAAGTGCAGTGGAAAGTAATTGCATATTACAGTTAAGGTACGATATTGCAATGTATATATAAACAGTCGGTACTGTAAATAAACAGTCGGCAGTGCAAATTGAGCATATTCCAGTCAAGGTAGTAGTGCAAGATGCATATGTAAACAGTTGTTACTGTAATAACAGTCAGCAGTGCAAATGAACATTATAGTATTGCAAATATCAAAATGGAGGCAGGTGTGAGGAGGGAGAGGAGAGTCAATCAGTATATGAGGGGAGTGGGATCAATGAGGGTTAGAGTTTAATAAAGAGACAGCTCTGGGGAAAAAACTGTTCTTTAGTCTGCTGGTCCTGGTCCGGAGGCACCTGAAACGCCTGCCGGAGGGCAGGAGAGAAAACAGTCTGTGGGCTGGGTGAGAGGAGTCCTTAAGGATGCTGCGAGCTCGATGCAGACAGCGTTTCCTCTGGATGTGCTCGATGGCAGGTAGTGGAGTCCCAGTGATGCGCTGGGCGGTTTTCACCACCCGCTGCAGTGCCTTGCGCTCTGCAACAGAACAGCTCCCATACCACACTGTAGCACAGTTGGTCAGGATGCTTTCTATTGCACAGCGATAGAAGTTCACCAGGATAGTGGAGGAAAGCTGATTCTTCCTCAGTGTCCTCAGGAAGAAAAGGCGCTGGTGAGCCTTCTTGACCAGGCTGGAGGTGTTGGTTGTCCAGGTCATGTCCGCCGAGATGTGGATCCCCAGGAACTTGAAACTGGAGACACGCTCAACAGCCATTCCATTGATGTGGATGGTGTCGTGTGTGCCTCTTGACACTTTCCTGAAGTCCACGATGAGCTCCTTCGTTTTGGTGGTGTTGAGGAGCTGGTTATTTTCGGTGCACCATGTGGCCAGGTGCTTGATCTCCTCCCTATAGGCAGTCTCATCGTTGTTGCTGATGAGACCAATCACCGTAGTGTCGTCCGCAAACTTGACGATGGAATTAGATCCGTACACAGGCTTGCAGTCGGAGGTGAAGAGGGAGTAGAGGAACGGGCTTAGCACACAGCCCTGTGGTACACCAGTGTTGAGTGTGATGGATGTGGAGCAGTTGGAGCCTGATCGAACATTCTGGGGTCTGTTGGTCAAGAAGTCCAAAATCCAGTTGCACATGGAGGTGTTGAAGCCCAGGTCTCCAAGTTTGGCTATTAACTTAGTTGGGATGACAGTGTTGAATGCTGAGCTGAAGTCAACAAACAGCATGCGTGCATAAGTGTTCTTATTGTCCAGATGTGTGAGCACAGAGTGCAGTGCCATGGAGACTGCATCCTCTGTGCTCCTATTGCTACGGTAGGCAAACTGGTGTGAGTCCAATGTGGATGGTAGAGAGTCTTTTAGGTGTGCCAGGACCAGCCGCTCAAAGCACTTCATTACGATGGGTGTGAGTGCTACAGGGCGGTAGTCATTAAGGCACTTCGGGCTGGAGTGTTTTGGCACTGGCACAATGGAAGTGCATTTAAAGCATGTTGGTACAGCTGCTTGGGCAAGAGACAGGTTGAAAATGTCTGTAAAAACCCCAGCGAGCTGCTCCGCGCATGCCCTGAGTACGCGTCCAGGGATGTTGTCTGGTCCAGCAGCCTTGTGCGCGCTGATCCTGCTCAGTGCATTGCAGACATCTGTGGAGGAGAGTGTGATCGGTGGGTGGTCAGCTGAGGATTTGAGCTTGGTGGCAGTTTCTCTGTTGTCTCTTTCAAAGCGAGCATAAAAGTCATTTAGCTCGTTCAGGAAGTTGACATCAGTGGCTGCGGGGGTGGAGTGAGAGGGTTTGTAGTCACTGATGGCCTGAATGCCCTGCCACATGCGCCGAGGGTCAGCGTTGGAAAAGTGTCCCTCTATCTTAAGCTTGTAGCAGTGCTTGGCCTCTTTGATGCCCCTTTTCAGATTTGCTCTGGATGTGCTATAGGCTTGTGCATCTCCTGATCTGAAGGCAGTATTGCGTGTCTTCAATAGGAGTCGCACTTCCCTGTTCATCCATGGCTTCTGATTTGGGTATGTGGTGATCTGCTTCTGGGTTGTAACACTGTCAATGGTGGTATTAATATAATCCAGTACAGAGGAGGTGTAGCAGTCAATGTCCGTGTGAGAGCCACTGGTGGCTTGAGAAGCAAACATACTCCAGTCTGTGTGTAGAAACCTTTCCTGGAGTGAGAAATCTGCCCCCGCAGGCCACACCTTGATGGTCTTCACTGATGGCTTCACGCGATTGATCAGAGGTGCATATTTGGGGGTGAGGAACAAAGAAAGGTGATCTGACTGTCCCAAGTGGGGGAGGGGTGTCGCGACGTAAGCTTCAGCCATGTTTGTGTAAACATGGTCTAAGGTTTTGTTTCCTCTGGTGTGACAGGAAACATGCTGGTGAAATTTCGGTAGCACTGACTTTAAGTTTGAATGATTAAAATCACCCGCAACAATAAACGCAGCTTCCGGGTGAACGGTCTGTTGTTTACTGATGGCTGCGTGAAGTTCTTTCATAGCAAACTTGGCATCAGCATCCGGGGGAATATAGGCTGCAGTTATAATAGTGGAAGTGAACTCCCGCGGTAGATAAAACGGTCTACATTTAACCATGAGAAACTCAAGGTTAGCTGAACAATGTCTCCCAACAATAGCAGAGTTTGTGCACCAAGCTTTGTTAATGTAAATGCACAATCCACCACCTCTGGTCTTACCGGAGCCATCTAATGTTCTATCCGCCCGGAATGTATGGCGTCCCGCTAGCTCAATAGCGTTGTCCGGTATTCCGCTGTTTAACCATGTTTCCGTGAAAATTAGAACATTACAGTTCAAAAGTCTCTTGCTGTATGTGATGTTGAGTCGAATCTCCTCCATTTTGTTCAACAGCGACCGTACATTGGCAAGGAAAATGCTGGGTAAAGAGAGCCGGTGTGGTGTTAGCTTTAGCTTAGCTCTTAGTCCTCCGCGCTTCCCCCGCCTTTGTTTACGATCTCGCCGGCGCCTGCGAGCACTTCCGCCCGGTGCAGAGTGCATAGCCTCGGGTGATCTGGCGATCTCAGGAAGGAGTCGAAGGTTGTCCATAAAACTGTCGGAAATTCGCAAACCAATATCCAAAAGCTCACCTTGGGTGTACGATGTTAAGGCACAACTGTTCTGGACGAACAGACCCGAAATGAGCAAGAAAAATACTGCTAAATTACAGAATCTGGAGAGACCGCGAGCCTCGCGATGTACTCGCGCCGCCATCTTGGATCTTTTTGATCTTCTTGGAAACCATCATACTACAGTCGATTGGGAAGGGTGATGGTTATGTATGATGCCCAGAGAAACAGCTGGCATTGTCCCTGTGTTAATGCACGGATGTCTTGTCCACATAAGTATGTCGCAAAGTGGTTCCTTTTTCAAACTAATAGACAGCTTTTTAAATATGTCAAATCAACTGGAACAGAAGAAGATAACTTGGATGGTCATCAAGAAGGTGACAAGGAAAAGATGGAACAGCCGCTTGGACTTGGGAAAGAACTTTTGCGGAGAATTTTAAAGTATATCATGGATAAAAAAAACAGTATCCAACAAATTTTCCTGAAAATCTTTGCAGAGGAGTGTTTGATCCTCCCCCACCAAAGCATATTGTGCCATCAGAAAAGTTCTGCACTGAATGTGGTCATAACTTGCCTCTAAGTGACCCCATCCTTATCACAGCAAAAGCTAAGATTGTGACACTGACATGTGTCTATGAAGGTAAGTGTTATAAAAAAAAAAAATATTACAGCATGCTGTTATATTCACATCTATGTGTCTAATCAATTTATTCCTTTCAGGAATAAGCACATACTTAAGGAAATGTCTAAGATGTGGAACGGAGTACCGTTACCAAGACTGGGAACATGGAATCCACAACTTTAACAATCATATTCTCATGAGTTTCCACTTGTGTTTGTATTTAAGGGCATCACTCCAGGTATGGTCCCTGTACATTTTAAATGTGCCTTTATTCCTAAAAATTTAAGCTCTCTTTCTCTCTTTGTATATATTGTTTATTATACCTTCCCACAGTCCTAATTACTGCTTATTGTTACTAACTAACAATACCTGGCACAAAGTATAACACTTTTATATTTGTCTGTAGACTCATAATGCAGCAGGCAGAGTTTTCAAAGCAATGGAACTTGCATCTGGTTTAAAGCTTCCTTCACATAACCATCTGTTTTATGGTTACCTACATTTTGAAGCATTGGTGCAACATGACTACAAATATGCATCAATTGTGGCTCTCATCCTCCTGTGGTTATTATGGATCTTCATAAAAAGGGAGTTTTCAGTATGCCAGGTATGACAACATACACATTAAAGCTATTCTGACAATGTTTGTTTTAGGCTTTGTTTGTATTTTGAGGAACAAAGAATGTTGGTTTTCCTTTTGCAGTGAGTGAGGTACCTGATCCAACCGAGTATACTGGGGAAGTTAATGTGAGAGACTTCTGGGAGTCTCTGTCCTTGAATATTATTTCCCTTGGGTTTGTGAAGGGTAAGACATGGTTTTTTCTTTGTCACTGAAGTAAATTGTACCTGCCTCTATTGAATGATTGATTAACAAACTGAAACAACATATATTTAAATGTTTTCTCATGTAGTTGGAGAGGAGAATCCATTTGTTGTCAAGCCGACCTTTGGTTTTTGGGCACCGTGGATTGGACCAGAAACTCGAAAATCTGATGTGGTTTTAAACACAGAGTGGGAAAAAGTACACCGCCCAGCAAAAACAAAAGAGCAGGCAGAGCTAGACATCACTGAAGACAGACTTCTCGAGGAAGTCATGAAAATGAAGGTCAGGATTATTTGTAATATTTGTTGTCTGTGTGAATATGTATCATAGTTTTACTTATTTGTAAAAAATTGTTTCAACTTTACAGGTTGATGATGTCAAGAAACTGTGCAAAGCTTGTGGGGTGGATCCCTGTGGTTCAAAAACAGACCTTATCCTCAGGCTTCATAATGAAATTAAGAGTAGGAGTACTTATGATAAGATTTTTGAGAAAATCTGGGGTACATCAGGTAAGGAACCATACTCTGATTATGGTTTTGTTTTTCAAATGAATTTAAAGAATTTATAATTTTTTAAAAATTGATGGTTTTAGGAGGCTGGTCTGCAGTTATGTGCCCATGTGGAGTGGTATACAGCCTGAAATTCAACATGAGAGCGGAAAGTCCAAGAGACTATGTTGATATTTTACTGTCCTGGCAACATTTACCAAATGTTACCATTTATGATTTTGCCAGAGGTCTGGCAACACATGGGAATCTGAGGGACCCGTTGGTGTTGCCATTTGCTCCACATGAGGGAAGACTACTTAGCCCTACAGAAGAAAACATTTCTTTAGCCAAAGAGGGCAAGGTCAAGGTTAATCTTCCCTGGTTAACAGAGCCGCGAAATCCCCCCGATATCAATGGGCATCCTACAACAGGGAGTTCAGAGCATTATGTGCTATATGATAAACTGCATGAAACGAATGCGAAAGATCCCAAGGATTTTTTAAGAAGAACTGCTCTGGTGCCAGAACTGGCTGGGAAGGTTAATACCCAAGTAGTAGAACAATTCTTTGCTCAAATGGAGAAAAACAACTACTTTCTCAACATGATGGCACCCAGCTCTCAGATCTTTCTAATTCGTAATATAGTCCACCATCACAACACCCAGCTTAACAGATCAAGGCTGGAGAAAATACAGAAGTCAATGGGAACCAGACAAACCTTCATGAACAAGAATGGGCAACTTATTATAGGTAACATGTCTGTGTTTGTAACATACTTTTTTGCATGAGCATGTGTACTATGATTTTTTTTTTTTTTCTTTTAGGTCTATCTCAAGATATCTCAAACGCTGACAATATTAAGGTTCTGCAAAAAGATGAGGCTATTACTAAACTGCAGAATGTGAGTGCTAGCTCCAGGTGCTGGCAACATCCATTGAGCACAGAACTACAGGAAAAGGTATGAAATCAAGCCAGCTTTATAATATTGTACAAAATTTCAGAACAGCTTTAATGAAAATTATACCGTTATGTCTCATAATTTTACACTGAGAAGTTTAACGGCTGAGGCATAGAATTATATACAGTATGTTAATTATATAAATTATCAACCAATTGAGATTTAACAATAATAATGAAAGGCCTATAGAAGATAGAATTGTTGTTAATATGAAAAATGTAGTTTTAATGCGTTTTCATTTTTAGGTTTCACGTGTACTGGATGAGGCCATGGATCCTAAGGAACATATTGTATGCGTTTATGGTGAAACTCAAAATTTCATTTTAGCAGACCAAACCCCAGTTGTGCCCTCTGTTTTTAGCAAGGTATGCATAATCAATTTTAATGATGATTTAAAATGTATCATAGAACAATTTTAATCCACTTATATTTTTCTTTAAGGATGAGCTGTTAAAAGATGATGACCCTCCATCATGCTTCATCTTCAAGGTAGTTGAATAATGTTATATAATGTGCTTTTTAACATTTTTTTAACAGCCTGTGCTAACTGTTGCTATCTTTTCAGTTAGGAGTGTTGCTGAAGAACATACTTCTTGAAGTTGTTCTTCAAGAAGGAGATGCTGCCTACATGCCCCTGTCATTGGCTTGCTCAAGGTTCAGGGACATAGTTGGGGATGACAGTTTCAAGAAGCAGGCACACTTCTTATGGCTAGAAAGTAAATATTGACATTAAAAAATAAAACGCATAACAAGAACATCATTGATAATGTTAAATGTTATGTTCATTTTTTTTTCACCTCAGGTGTTACATGCTGGAAAAACAAGTCGTCTCACTTCAAACAGCTCTTCTGGAGGATGTACTCAATCCCCACTTGTTTGGAGTGTGGGTTTGAGTACAAATGCTGCACACCTGGTACGTTTTGTGTAACTTCGTGATGAATAAACTAGTTGTTAGTCTAAAGGAAAACTAAAAATATAATTTACTTATGTCATCCCTTGGAGTTTAAAAGTTCTGGACACATTCACTTGCATGGCATGGACCTACAGAGCTGAGAAATTATTCTTAAAGGGATACTTCACCTCTGGGAAGATGAATGTGTATTTAAAATAGGTCATTTAAGTAGAAGAAATGTGAAGAAATTTTTGAATTTGGAGCTTTCTAGACTGAGAAAAGCCAGAAAATGTATTTTTGGCTGATGTTGATGAAAGACAACAACTCCCAGAAGGAGTTTAGGAGGCCACGCCTACCGGTAAGAGTGCGCAGTTTAAAACAACAAAGCTAGCCTACGTGATGAGTTTGCGAGGGATTTAGAGATAGCCCAAAATGTCCGGGATTCGGCTTTTGCGTTCTACAGTCGCCATTCATCATGTTTACTGTGGCGAGCAGGACGAGGCTGACGGCCGCGGGAGAACGGCGCGAGGCCGGTGGCGTGATTACTGAGACGCGCCGGGTCTCGCATCTCTCACGGAGGAGCTGGAATTTTTCTTAGCAATGGTAAAACGCACATCAACCGATCACTTGTTTAGCGTTCATGTAAACACTACATTCAGATTCACCAATCGGAATGAATTCAGTTAGATTGAAACAAAAGGTGTGCATGTAAACAAGGAATAGCGACCGCAGAAAGCAAAAGCTGAATCCCGGACATTTTGAACGATCTCGCCCGCCGGACAAGTCCGGGAAAAAGGAGGATGGTTACTCACTCAGCTTTCTCCTACTATTCAGCTTTCTCCACAGAACAAGAGCCTGATAGCTTAGCTTCCAAAGAAAGACGGCTGACTGTGTGTACATTCTGTGAGTGAGATCCCACCCTGTATGGGCGGGCTGAAAACATGCGGAACAACGCCATCTACTGGCTGTAGTCTTTAGCCTCTGGCCAGAAAATCCTCCGATGACGCAAAATGACGATTTTTGCGTCATCGGAGGATTTTTTCCAGACAAAAAATACATAAATCTCTTGTCTCAGGGGGATATGAGGGTGGAAAGCATGGTAATTCTAAAATACTACAGGTTTTCACTGCATGCAGATTAATTCTTCTAATGAGCTGATAGAGTGCCTTACAAATAAAAAAAAAAAAAGACTAAAAATAATCAAATAAAATGAACACTTTTTCAATCAATTCTGAGTGACTTGTACATGATTTTATTCATCGAAAAAAAATAATGTATCCACCCTGAGATTTAAATGTAATATATGTGTAACACATTCAGAAGAACATTAGTCTGCTATTTAAAAAAAAAAAATGCAGTAAAGATGGATGGTAACTTTTTTTTTTTACATTAGCCACATGTTTTTCATGTATTTACACATTCACTTCACTGAGTCCAATTGCATCACAATTTAATATGTTCATTTACTTCATACTGTAGAATTGTAGAATATGTAGCTAATATTCAGAAATATGCTTGAATAAGGAACACCATCACTTTAAGTATGGTAAAAGGTGTAAAGACGTGACTTCATCATTGACAGTGAGTGGTATTGGACACACACAACAATAACAAAGCTTTAAGAAATCAGACCATGATGAGGAACGTAATATTTTATCGTTTATTTTCATTACTGTCGCTACTTCCTGCTATACTCATTCACCGCCGTCCTCTGCAATGACAGCTTGGGGATTTCCGCATAAGCTCCTCCCACTTGCGGCGTAAACTCCTCCTACTTGCACATTTGCAGTACTTGCGGCATAAGCTCCTCCCACTTGCGGCGTAAGCTCCTCCCACCTGCAGGTCTCCGGGCTGCAGCGATACATACATGGCGATTTCTCTTATAGGCAGATATGCGCTTTCTGGATTAGTGGGAGTGGCTTGCGGAGCTGTGCAATGTGGTGCATTGTGGGAGTTGTTGTCTTTCATACAAATGCGTCCTGAAGTTATTTTTTGTTTTTCCTCGGTCACGAAGGCACCAAATTCAAAATTTATTTTACATTTCGACTACATATATGACCCACTTTAAATAAAAAACAATGTTCAAATGGGTGGAATGCCCCTTTAATTAGCTATTAAAACTTATTTTTCATTGTGGAGAGCGCAGTGTATGGTTGCATAGCAACGACAGACGCCGCGGGAAAATCGAACCGAATGTTACTATTAATAATAAAAGATAAGCTAATGTGCATTGTAAAAATGATTTAAAAATGATTTAAAGGCTGAAATATGCGAGGTTTATCTTTTTATAAAAACTTTTGTGTCAAAACTTTATTTGAACTTGTACATGTTAGTAGATAACATGTTGCAAGACACTCCTTTAAAATCTGGCCATCATTTTTAATGTTATTATTTGTTATATATATATATATATGTTTATGTAAACAAAAAATGCATATTGATGCTAAGTTTATTATTTGCTGGTTTTCGACATAAAACTTGGTGAATTGATTTTAGTATTAGTACTTTTTGAACAGGATTCTGTGATAACCGTGATCATTTTGGTCATTAAAACATGAATAGGCTAATATTATTATATAATTATAATAGGCCTATCTATAATCATGAAATGAAATTTTCATGCCATTTCATCTCTAGTTATCATGCACTATAAAATCAACAGTAATTATGTGTTTTTACAGTATAATATGCAAAGTACAATTTTCTATAATTTAATTTTCATCTCTGATTCTGTTCTTTTCTCTGACATTTAAGGGTGCATATATAGGCCTACAAAAACTATTTTAGGTCTAAAACAGTTTGGATAGTTGTTAATATGAGAGTTATGAGACATTATTTAAGAGATTTAAGTATTGTATTACATGAGTAGCTCTCGTCCACTTTCATTTTTAAAAAGTAGCTCTCAAAAGAAAAAAGGTTGGAAGCATACTGACCGTTAAGCGAGATTTAGCTGTCTCTCTGACCAACGCTCATCTGAATCTATGTAGGCCTACAAATTGCAAATTAATTAATTGCTTCTCATGAAAGCACTTGAATATTATGGTAAAACTTTACAATAAAGGTGCACTAATATGCATTAATTCATGCTTAAAGGGATAGTTCACCCAAAAATGAAAATTCTGTCAGTTCCAACCCCGTAAGACCTTCGTTCATCTTCGGAACACAAATTAAGATATTTTTGATTAAATCTGAGAGCTGGATCACTCATTCATAGGCTTCTAAGGGAATGAAACTTGCCGGCCCAGAAAAGTTATTAAAGACATCGTTAATATAGTCCAAGTGACTCCAGTGGCTCAATCTTAAGTTTATCAAGCGACGAGAATACTTTTTGTGCGCAAAAACAAACAAAAATAACAACTTTATTCCACTATTCATTTCCTTCTCTCTGGGCCTCAAGTTAGTTCACGTAGTGTAACAGCGCAGCGCTTCTGTGTTGTACGTCACACGTAGGCTCACTATTGGCCGACGCTGGTCATGTGTGTGATGCGTGTGACGTATGACACAGAAGCGCTGCGCTGTTTAACTACGTGAACTCACTCGAGGCCCAGAGAGAAGGAAATGAATATTAACGATGTCTTTAATAACATGAGGGTGAGTAATTACTGACAGAATTTTCATTTTTGGGTGAACTATCCCTTTAACTAATGCACAGATAATCATGTGTTAATGTATGACTCATGAAGAACTAAACCATTAATTGATCACTTCATACAGTAACTGATAAAGATTCTTAATGATTAATAGATTAAGTAATATATGAATTTTTATTAATTAAATGTGTCAATGTGTTAATTCCTTAATAACATATTATATTAACTAATAGTGTAAATTAATGCGTTAATTGCCATGCACAATGGATTGAAGAATGTGGCATCAACTGTCGGGGTTTTGTCGTGTAGTGTACTGCCTCATTTGTGTAAATGCATATTTATATCTTGTGGACTAGGCTATATGTAAACATCTGTTAATAAATATTTGTTGCAGTGCTAATTAAAGATGTAGCCTAATTTATGATTAATCTTATATATGAGAAAAAGACAAATTATTGATATTTAGCAGATTCTGCAAGCTGTACATAACTTATGACTTCATGAGGCTAACAAGTAGGCCTACAATGCGAATATTGATAAAATACTAGGAGCTGGGCAGAATTATTCCATATTTTACTACAAAAGTTGAATATTTTTAAAAGTTTTAAAATTATTCATTTTCATGATTTTACATGGCCTGTAAATCACAATTTTTAAATTCTCTGAACATTTTCACGTTTTCCATGATAATGTAGCAATGGTATGAGCGTTTTAAGACTATATAGCGCAATTATGAATTAAGGCGCTGTCCTACGAATGGAGAGGAACGTAAGTAACACGTTAAGAAATTTACTGAAAGAAAAGAGAGAATTTAATTTTTAAAGTTTAAAGTTTATGGAGTTTCAATCATTTTAGGTTTATCATGATGCCTGGCTTAGAGCACACGTTTCCAGGCAATAGACATATAAAACGTCTCGGGTTACGTATGTAACCCTTGTTCCCTGAGAAAGGGAACGAGACACTGCGTCGGTGACGACACTAGGGGAACGCCCTTCAGCGTAGCGCGTCTGAATTTATGAATGAAACTCAGTCCAATCTTATTGGCGTTGCGTGATGACGTAGTGTGTGACGGCAGGGTTTCCCATACATTCATTAATTTGTGGCGGCCCGCCACATATCAACCCTGACCGCCACGGATTGATTCAGATTTTTTAACTATTTAATATGGGTCAAATTGTATTTTATTCGCGCTGCTTGCTCCCCCTCTCTCTCACAAACTGACAATGGAGGCACGACTAGCCCCTCCTTCTCTTACCGCACGATCTGAATCAAACCATGAGCATGTAGAGGGCGGATTGTTGCCGGTGCTTAATGCTTATTCCCCCAGCGAAGATTCCAGAATCAATCCGGAGTTGAATGGTTAGTATAATGAACACTGTTGCTCAACATAACTCTGAGAAGTTGTCTAGATGTTAAGCGCGGTCGCGTTTCATTACAGATTCGCGCAAAACTTTTGCGATTTTTTTTTTTATAAATATCAATTAACGTTACAACTATTGCGAAATGACGGCGTTTCCATTAACCGATGTTATGCGACTAAAACGTCATTTGTTCCTCTCGCGATCAGTCATTCCAAAAATCATTGCAACGGACGTTGGTAGGCTCATATCACAGCCACCAGACTAGACATTATATTATTATTATCTCCAGGTTCAGGTTGGTGTGTGTTGGTTTTTGTCCACCTCAATCTCCAGGTGTGCGTGTGTGTGTGTGTCTGAGTCTGTGTGTGTCCACCTCCAGGTCCAGTTTGGTGTGTGTGTGTGAGCCTGTGTGTGTCTGAGTCTGTGTTTGGGTCTGAGTGAGTGTGAGTGTGTGTCTGTGTTTGAATCTGTGTGTGTGAGTCTTTTTGAATGTGTGAGTGTGTGTGAGCCTGTGTTTGAGTGTGTGAGCCTGTGTTTGAGTGTGTCAGTAAGTTTGTGTGTGTGTGTGTGTGTCCAGTTCCAGGTTTGTGTGTGAGCAAAATTTGCAACAAAAAGTCTGTGGAGCAGTCATAGCATAGAAATGTAGCAATGGCAAAGTCTTTAAGTTATCTGACACTAAGTGTTGGCAATGGGAATGTGTACTTGTCAATAAAAATATATGATATATATATATATATATATATATAAACATTATATATATATATATATATATATATATATATATATATATATATATGATATATATATATATATATGATATATTTAACTTAATCCCCCCCCCCCCCCCCCCCCCGGTCCCCAAACACCACACCACCGCAAATAGAATCTAATTCTGTGGGAAACACTGGACGGCATATACGGATGTGTACAAAAGCACGCCGGCACACAGAAATGTCAGCTTTTGCTATGAAGCAAGTGCTCCAGGCGGGGTGAGGTGTGGCGAACCGACGCAGTGTCTCGTTCCCTTTCTCAGGGAACAAGGGTTACATACGTAACCCGAGACGTTCCCTTTCGAGGGAACTCGAACTGCGTCGGTGACGACACTAGGGGAACGAGATACCCACTATACCACAACGAACCCCGCTCATCCTAGTGTGAAGCTGTCTTCAGGCACAACTTAGGACGAAAGCACTCGTGCACCGGGTGTAGAGGGAAGGTCCAGACTGTAGAATCTCATGAATGTGTGCGGAGTGGCCCAGCCCGCCGCCTCACATATGTCATGGATAGGAGTCCCTGAAAGGAGGGCTTTGGAGGACGCCATGCCTCTAGTAGAGTGAGCCCTCACGGCCATAGGTGAAGGCAGATTGCGCACCTGATAGGCCAGGGAAATAGTCTGAACGATCCAGTTGCTGATGGTTTGCTTAGAGGCGGGAAGCCCTTTCTTGGGGGACCCGAAACACACCAGCAACTGGTCCGCCTTCCTCCATTGTGAAGACCTCTGAACATAAATGTCTAATGCTCTGACAGGGCAGAGCAGGTGAAGTCTTCCATCCTCTGCCGTCACATGAGGTGGGGGATGAAACGCCTGCAGAACCGTAGACCTAGCCATATTGGTTGGCACCTTAGGGACATAGCCCAAACTGGGGTGCAGGATGGCCTTGACTCTCCCAGGAGCAAACTCCAGGCACTGAGGAGATACCGAGAGTGCCTGGAGATCTCCCACCCTCTTAAGAGAGGTGATGGCAAGGAGAAAAGCCATCTTGAGAGTCAGGTTCTTGGCCTCAGCCGACTCCAGCGGCTCGAAGGGGGCCTCAGCCAACGCTTCGAGGACCACTGCCAGGTCCCAGGTGGGAACCCTGGTGCGAGTCGCAGGTCTCATCCTCCAGGCTCCCCGTAGGAAGCGTACGACCAGCTGATGCCTCCCCAGAGGCCCGTCACTCAGAGGAGCGTGGAAAGCCGCAATGGCAGCCACATAAACCTTGAGTGTGGATGGGGTAAGTCCAGCAGAAAAGCGGTCATGGAGAAACTCCAGTACTGAAGCCACCGGGCAGTTAACTGGGTCCAATCCACGCTCTCTGCACCAAATGGAAAATACATTCCACTTCAGGCCGTACAACTTCCTCGTGGAGGGAGCTCTGGAACTGAGAATAGTCTCAACTACTCCTGTAGATAGGCCGGCTTCTAGGTACTGTGCCCCCTCAAGGGCCAGACCCACAGTTTCCACAGCTCGGGCCGAGGGTGGAGAACTGAGCCCCCTGCCTGGGACAGCAGGTCCCTCCTCAGAGGGATCTGCCATGGCTGGCCTGCCAGGAGTGATATGATATCCGAGAACCATACTCGGGCCGGCCACAACGGGGCTACTAATAGTAGACTGACACCGTCTCGACGGACCCTTTCCAGAACTCCCGGGAGCAGAGCGATCGGGGGAAAAGCATAGAGACGTAGCCTCGGCCACGTCTGTACCATGGCATCCAACCCCAGCGGGGCTGGATGCGTGAGGGAGAACCACAGGGGACAGTGTGTCGTCTCTCGAGACGCAAATAAGTCCACTTCCACCGGGCCGAACCTCTCGCATATCAACTCCACCGTCTCGGGGTGGAGTCTCCATTCCCCGGGCCTCAGCCCCTGCCTCGACAGGACGTCTGCTCCCTGATTCTGGTCCCCCGGGACATACACCGCCCTGAGAGACGATAGTCTCCGCTGGGACCACAGGAGGATCTGATGCGCCAGTCTGCACAGAGGGCGCGACCTCAGACCCCCCTGGCGGTTCAAATAAGACACCACCGACATGTTGTCGGTTCTCACAAGGACATGGCGACCGAGGAGGTCTGGCAGGAAGCTCCTCAGAGCCCGGAACACCGCCAACATTTCTAGGCAATTTATGTGCCAAGAGGAATGATGGTCCTGCCAGAGACCTCTCGCAAAGCGGCCGTCCATGACCGCGCCCCAGCCCGTGAGGGAGGCGTCTGTCGAAATCGTAATTCGGCGACATAACGCTCCCAACTTGGGACCTTGGGACAGAAACCAAGGTTTCTTCCACATTGATAGGGAACGAAGGCATCTGCGCGTAACCCTTATCATGCGGAAAGGATTTCCCCTCGGGGAAAACCCCTTGGCTTTCAACCACCACTGCAGGGCTCTCATGTGCAGAAGGCCAGAAGGAATCACGCTGGACGCTGCTGCCATGAGACCCAACACTCTCTGGAAGTGTTTCACTGTGATGGTGTGGCCTAGCTTCACCCTGTTTAGTGTGGTCAATATGGACTCGATACGTGCAGGAGACATTTGTGCCTGCATCGTTGTCGAGTCCCATACCACCCCCAAGAACGTCGTCCGTTGGGCGGGTGTCAACACGCTCTTTTTCGTGTTGAGCCTCAACCCCAAGTGCTGAATATGGCCAAGGACGACATCTCGATGCCGAACTGCCAACTCTCGAGACTGGGCCAGGATTAGCCAGTCGTCGATGTAATTCAGCACATGGATGCCCTGGAGCCTCAGCGGGGCCAGAGCTGCATCCATACACTTGGTGAATGTGCGAGGGGAGAGTGCTAGGCCGAATGGAAGAACCCGATATTGGTACGCTTCGCCCCCGAAAGCGAACCTCAGGAACCTCCTGTGACATGGAAGGATGGATATATGGAAGTATGCGTCCTTTAGATCTATCGTGACAAACCAATCCTCGGATTGGATTTGACTCACGATGATGGGAATAGTGAGCATCTTGAACTTGAATCTCCTCAGAGACTGGTTCAAGTGCCTTAGATCTAGAATTGGACGCAACCCTCCATCCTTCTTGGGAACTATGAAGTACCGACTGTTTTTAGCAAGGTATGCATAATCAATTTTAATGATGATTTAAAATGTATCATAGAACAATTTTAATCCACTTATATTTTTCTTTAAGGATGAGCTGTTAAAAGATGATGACCCTCCATCATGCTTCATCTTCAAGGTAGTTGAATAATGTTATATAATGTGCTTTTTAACATTTTTTTAACAGCCTGTGCTAACTGTTGCTATCTTTTCAGTTAGGAGTGTTGCTGAAGAACATACTTCTTGAAGTTGTTCTTCAAGAAGGAGATGCTGCCTACATGCCCCTGTCATTGGCTTGCTCAAGGTTCAGGGACATAGTTGGGGATGACAGTTTCAAGAAGCAGGCACACTTCTTATGGCTAGAAAGTAAATATTGACATTAAAAAATAAAACGCATAACAAGAACATCATTGATAATGTTAAATGTTATGTTCATTTTTTTTTCACCTCAGGTGTTACATGCTGGAAAAACAAGTCGTCTCACTTCAAACAGCTCTTCTGGAGGATGTACTCAATCCCCACTTGTTTGGAGTGTGGGTTTGAGTACAAATGCTGCACACCTGGTACGTTTTGTGTAACTTCGTGATGAATAAACTAGTTGTTAGTCTAAAGGAAAACTAAAAATATAATTTACTTATGTCATCCCTTGGAGTTTAAAAGTTCTGGACACATTCACTTGCATGGCATGGACCTACAGAGCTGAGAAATTATTCTTAAAGGGATACTTCACCTCTGGGAAGATGAATGTGTATTTAAAATAGGTCATTTAAGTAGAAGAAATGTGAAGAAATTTTTGAATTTGGAGCTTTCTAGACTGAGAAAAGCCAGAAAATGTATTTTTGGCTGATGTTGATGAAAGACAACAACTCCCAGAAGGAGTTTAGGAGGCCACGCCTACCGGTAAGAGTGCGCAGTTTAAAACAACAAAGCTAGCCTACGTGATGAGTTTGCGAGGGATTTAGAGATAGCCCAAAATGTCCGGGATTCGGCTTTTGCGTTCTACAGTCGCCATTCATCATGTTTACTGTGGCGAGCAGGACGAGGCTGACGGCCGCGGGAGAACGGCGCGAGGCCGGTGGCGTGATTACTGAGACGCGCCGGGTCTCGCATCTCTCACGGAGGAGCTGGAATTTTTCTTAGCAATGGTAAAACGCACATCAACCGATCACTTGTTTAGCGTTCATGTAAACACTACATTCAGATTCACCAATCGGAATGAATTCAGTTAGATTGAAACAAAAGGTGTGCATGTAAACAAGGAATAGCGACCGCAGAAAGCAAAAGCTGAATCCCGGACATTTTGAACGATCTCGCCCGCCGGACAAGTCCGGGAAAAGGAGGATGGTTACTCACTCAGCTTTCTCCTACTATTCAGCTTTCTCCACAGAACAAGAGCCTGATAGCTTAGCTTCCAAAGAAAGACGGCTGACTGTGTGTACATTCTGTGAGTGAGATCCCACCCTGTATGGGCGGGCTGAAAACATGCGGAACAACGCCATCTACTGGCTGTAGTCTTTAGCCTCTGGCCAGAAAATCCTCCGATGACGCAAAATGACGATTTTTGCGTCATCGGAGGATTTTTTCCAGACAAAAAATACATAAATCTCTTGTCTCAGGGGGATATGAGGGTGGAAAGCATGGTAATTCTAAAATACTACAGGTTTTCACTGCATGCAGATTAATTCTTCTAATGAGCTGATAGAGTGCCTTACAAATAAAAAAAAAAAAAGACTAAAAATAATCAAATAAAATGAACACTTTTTCAATCAATTCTGAGTGACTTGTACATGATTTTATTCATCGAAAAAAAATAATGTATCCACCCTGAGATTTAAATGTAATATATGTGTAACACATTCAGAAGAACATTAGTCTGCTATTTAAAAAAAAAAAATGCAGTAAAGATGGATGGTAACTTTTTTTTTTTACATTAGCCACATGTTTTTCATGTATTTACACATTCACTTCACTGAGTCCAATTGCATCACAATTTAATATGTTCATTTACTTCATACTGTAGAATTGTAGAATATGTAGCTAATATTCAGAAATATGCTTGAATAAGGAACACCATCACTTTAAGTATGGTAAAAGGTGTAAAGACGTGACTTCATCATTGACAGTGAGTGGTATTGGACACACACAACAATAACAAAGCTTTAAGAAATCAGACCATGATGAGGAACGTAATATTTTATCGTTTATTTTCATTACTGTCGCTACTTCCTGCTATACTCATTCACCGCCGTCCTCTGCAATGACAGCTTGGGGATTTCCGCATAAGCTCCTCCCACTTGCGGCGTAAACTCCTCCTACTTGCACATTTGCAGTACTTGCGGCATAAGCTCCTCCCACTTGCGGCGTAAGCTCCTCCCACCTGCAGGTCTCCGGGCTGCAGCGATACATACATGGCGATTTCTCTTATAGGCAGATATGCGCTTTCTGGATTAGTGGGAGTGGCTTGCGGAGCTGTGCAATGTGGTGCATTGTGGGAGTTGTTGTCTTTCATACAAATGCGTCCTGAAGTTATTTTTTGTTTTTCCTCGGTCACGAAGGCACCAAATTCAAAATTTATTTTACATTTCGACTACATATATGACCCACTTTAAATAAAAAACAATGTTCAAATGGGTGGAATGCCCCTTTAATTAGCTATTAAAACTTATTTTTCATTGTGGAGAGCGCAGTGTATGGTTGCATAGCAACGACAGACGCCGCGGGAAAATCGAACCGAATGTTACTATTAATAATAAAAGATAAGCTAATGTGCATTGTAAAAATGATTTAAAAATGATTTAAAGGCTGAAATATGCGAGGTTTATCTTTTTATAAAAACTTTTGTGTCAAAACTTTATTTGAACTTGTACATGTTAGTAGATAACATGTTGCAAGACACTCCTTTAAAATCTGGCCATCATTTTTAATGTTATTATTTGTTATATATATATATATATGTTTATGTAAACAAAAAATGCATATTGATGCTAAGTTTATTATTTGCTGGTTTTCGACATAAAACTTGGTGAATTGATTTTAGTATTAGTACTTTTTGAACAGGATTCTGTGATAACCGTGATCATTTTGGTCATTAAAACATGAATAGGCTAATATTATTATATAATTATAATAGGCCTATCTATAATCATGAAATGAAATTTTCATGCCATTTCATCTCTAGTTATCATGCACTATAAAATCAACAGTAATTATGTGTTTTTACAGTATAATATGCAAAGTACAATTTTCTATAATTTAATTTTCATCTCTGATTCTGTTCTTTTCTCTGACATTTAAGGGTGCATATATAGGCCTACAAAAACTATTTTAGGTCTAAAACAGTTTGGATAGTTGTTAATATGAGAGTTATGAGACATTATTTAAGAGATTTAAGTATTGTATTACATGAGTAGCTCTCGTCCACTTTCATTTTTAAAAAGTAGCTCTCAAAAGAAAAAAGGTTGGAAGCATACTGACCGTTAAGCGAGATTTAGCTGTCTCTCTGACCAACGCTCATCTGAATCTATGTAGGCCTACAAATTGCAAATTAATTAATTGCTTCTCATGAAAGCACTTGAATATTATGGTAAAACTTTACAATAAAGGTGCACTAATATGCATTAATTCATGCTTAAAGGGATAGTTCACCCAAAAATGAAAATTCTGTCAGTTCCAACCCCGTAAGACCTTCGTTCATCTTCGGAACACAAATTAAGATATTTTTGATTAAATCTGAGAGCTGGATCACTCATTCATAGGCTTCTAAGGGAATGAAACTTGCCGGCCCAGAAAAGTTATTAAAGACATCGTTAATATAGTCCAAGTGACTCCAGTGGCTCAATCTTAAGTTTATCAAGCGACGAGAATACTTTTTGTGCGCAAAAACAAACAAAAATAACAACTTTATTCCACTATTCATTTCCTTCTCTCTGGGCCTCAAGTTAGTTCACGTAGTGTAACAGCGCAGCGCTTCTGTGTTGTACGTCACACGTAGGCTCACTATTGGCCGACGCTGGTCATGTGTGTGATGCGTGTGACGTATGACACAGAAGCGCTGCGCTGTTTAACTACGTGAACTCACTCGAGGCCCAGAGAGAAGGAAATGAATATTAACGATGTCTTTAATAACATGAGGGTGAGTAATTACTGACAGAATTTTCATTTTTGGGTGAACTATCCCTTTAACTAATGCACAGATAATCATGTGTTAATGTATGACTCATGAAGAACTAAACCATTAATTGATCACTTCATACAGTAACTGATAAAGATTCTTAATGATTAATAGATTAAGTAATATATGAATTTTTATTAATTAAATGTGTCAATGTGTTAATTCCTTAATAACATATTATATTAACTAATAGTGTAAATTAATGCGTTAATTGCCATGCACAATGGATTGAAGAATGTGGCATCAACTGTCGGGGTTTTGTCGTGTAGTGTACTGCCTCATTTGTGTAAATGCATATTTATATCTTGTGGACTAGGCTATATGTAAACATCTGTTAATAAATATTTGTTGCAGTGCTAATTAAAGATGTAGCCTAATTTATGATTAATCTTATATATGAGAAAAAGACAAATTATTGATATTTAGCAGATTCTGCAAGCTGTACATAACTTATGACTTCATGAGGCTAACAAGTAGGCCTACAATGCGAATATTGATAAAATACTAGGAGCTGGGCAGAATTATTCCATATTTTACTACAAAAGTTGAATATTTTTAAAAGTTTTAAAATTATTCATTTTCATGATTTTACATGGCCTGTAAATCACAATTTTTAAATTCTCTGAACATTTTCACGTTTTCCATGATAATGTAGCAATGGTATGAGCGTTTTAAGACTATATAGCGCAATTATGAATTAAGGCGCTGTCCTACGAATGGAGAGGAACGTAAGTAACACGTTAAGAAATTTACTGAAAGAAAAGAGAGAATTTAATTTTTAAAGTTTAAAGTTTATGGAGTTTCAATCATTTTAGGTTTATCATGATGCCTGGCTTAGAGCACACGTTTCCAGGCAATAGACATATAAAACGTCTCGGGTTACGTATGTAACCCTTGTTCCCTGAGAAAGGGAACGAGACACTGCGTCGGTGACGACACTAGGGGAACGCCCTTCAGCGTAGCGCGTCTGAATTTATGAATGAAACTCAGTCCAATCTTATTGGCGTTGCGTGATGACGTAGTGTGTGACGGCATATACGGATGTGTACAAAAGCACGCCGGCACACAGAAATGTCAGCTTTTGCTATGAAGCAAGTGCTCCAGGCGGGGTGAGGTGTGGCGAACCGACGCAGTGTCTCGTTCCCTTTCTCAGGGAACAAGGGTTACATACGTAACCCGAGACGTTCCCTTTCGAGGGAACTCGAACTGCGTCGGTGACGACACTAGGGGAACGAGATACCCACTATACCACAACGAACCCCGCTCATCCTAGTGTGAAGCTGTCTTCAGGCACAACTTAGGACGAAAGCACTCGTGCACCGGGTGTAGAGGGAAGGTCCAGACTGTAGAATCTCATGAATGTGTGCGGAGTGGCCCAGCCCGCCGCCTCACATATGTCATGGATAGGAGTCCCTGAAAGGAGGGCTTTGGAGGACGCCATGCCTCTAGTAGAGTGAGCCCTCACGGCCATAGGTGAAGGCAGATTGCGCACCTGATAGGCCAGGGAAATAGTCTGAACGATCCAGTTGCTGATGGTTTGCTTAGAGGCGGGAAGCCCTTTCTTGGGGGACCCGAAACACACCAGCAACTGGTCCGCCTTCCTCCATTGTGAAGACCTCTGAACATAAATGTCTAATGCTCTGACAGGGCAGAGCAGGTGAAGTCTTCCATCCTCTGCCGTCACATGAGGTGGGGGATGAAACGCCTGCAGAACCGTAGACCTAGCCATATTGGTTGGCACCTTAGGGACATAGCCCAAACTGGGGTGCAGGATGGCCTTGACTCTCCCAGGAGCAAACTCCAGGCACTGAGGAGATACCGAGAGTGCCTGGAGATCTCCCACCCTCTTAAGAGAGGTGATGGCAAGGAGAAAAGCCATCTTGAGAGTCAGGTTCTTGGCCTCAGCCGACTCCAGCGGCTCGAAGGGGGCCTCAGCCAACGCTTCGAGGACCACTGCCAGGTCCCAGGTGGGAACCCTGGTGCGAGTCGCAGGTCTCATCCTCCAGGCTCCCCGTAGGAAGCGTACGACCAGCTGATGCCTCCCCAGAGGCCCGTCACTCAGAGGAGCGTGGAAAGCCGCAATGGCAGCCACATAAACCTTGAGTGTGGATGGGGTAAGTCCAGCAGAAAAGCGGTCATGGAGAAACTCCAGTACTGAAGCCACCGGGCAGTTAACTGGGTCCAATCCACGCTCTCTGCACCAAATGGAAAATACATTCCACTTCAGGCCGTACAACTTCCTCGTGGAGGGAGCTCTGGAACTGAGAATAGTCTCAACTACTCCTGTAGATAGGCCGGCTTCTAGGTACTGTGCCCCCTCAAGGGCCAGACCCACAGTTTCCACAGCTCGGGCCGAGGGTGGAGAACTGAGCCCCCTGCCTGGGACAGCAGGTCCCTCCTCAGAGGGATCTGCCATGGCTGGCCTGCCAGGAGTGATATGATATCCGAGAACCATACTCGGGCCGGCCACAACGGGGCTACTAATAGTAGACTGACACCGTCTCGACGGACCCTTTCCAGAACTCCCGGGAGCAGAGCGATCGGGGGAAAAGCATAGAGACGTAGCCTCGGCCACGTCTGTACCATGGCATCCAACCCCAGCGGGGCTGGATGCGTGAGGGAGAACCACAGGGGACAGTGTGTCGTCTCTCGAGACGCAAATAAGTCCACTTCCACCGGGCCGAACCTCTCGCATATCAACTCCACCGTCTCGGGGTGGAGTCTCCATTCCCCGGGCCTCAGCCCCTGCCTCGACAGGACGTCTGCTCCCTGATTCTGGTCCCCCGGGACATACACCGCCCTGAGAGACGATAGTCTCCGCTGGGACCACAGGAGGATCTGATGCGCCAGTCTGCACAGAGGGCGCGACCTCAGACCCCCCTGGCGGTTCAAATAAGACACCACCGACATGTTGTCGGTTCTCACAAGGACATGGCGACCGAGGAGGTCTGGCAGGAAGCTCCTCAGAGCCCGGAACACCGCCAACATTTCTAGGCAATTTATGTGCCAAGAGGAATGATGGTCCTGCCAGAGACCTCTCGCAAAGCGGCCGTCCATGACCGCGCCCCAGCCCGTGAGGGAGGCGTCTGTCGAAATCGTAATTCGGCGACATAACGCTCCCAACTTGGGACCTTGGGACAGAAACCAAGGTTTCTTCCACATTGATAGGGAACGAAGGCATCTGCGCGTAACCCTTATCATGCGGAAAGGATTTCCCCTCGGGGAAAACCCCTTGGCTTTCAACCACCACTGCAGGGCTCTCATGTGCAGAAGGCCAGAAGGAATCACGCTGGACGCTGCTGCCATGAGACCCAACACTCTCTGGAAGTGTTTCACTGTGATGGTGTGGCCTAGCTTCACCCTGTTTAGTGTGGTCAATATGGACTCGATACGTGCAGGAGACATTTGTGCCTGCATCGTTGTCGAGTCCCATACCACCCCCAAGAACGTCGTCCGTTGGGCGGGTGTCAACACGCTCTTTTTCGTGTTGAGCCTCAACCCCAAGTGCTGAATATGGCCAAGGACGACATCTCGATGCCGAACTGCCAACTCTCGAGACTGGGCCAGGATTAGCCAGTCGTCGATGTAATTCAGCACATGGATGCCCTGGAGCCTCAGCGGGGCCAGAGCTGCATCCATACACTTGGTGAATGTGCGAGGGGAGAGTGCTAGGCCGAATGGAAGAACCCGATATTGGTACGCTTCGCCCCCGAAAGCGAACCTCAGGAACCTCCTGTGACATGGAAGGATGGATATATGGAAGTATGCGTCCTTTAGATCTATCGTGACAAACCAATCCTCGGATTGGATTTGACTCACGATGATGGGAATAGTGAGCATCTTGAACTTGAATCTCCTCAGAGACTGGTTCAAGTGCCTTAGATCTAGAATTGGACGCAACCCTCCATCCTTCTTGGGAACTATGAAGTACCGGCTGTAGAACCCGGACTCCCTGACTGGTTGGGGAACATGCTCTATGGCCGCTTTTTCCAGCAGCGAGTGAACTTCCTGTTCCAACACCAGACCCTGCTCTGGGTGCACTGAAGTCCAGACCACCCCGTTGAATTTTGGTGGGCGGACCTGGAACTGCAGTCTGTACCCAATTTCTACAGTGCGCAGGACCCATGGAGAAATATTCGCGAGGTTTTGCCATGCCTCTGCAAAATCCCTCGGGGCTGGTGTCCAGTGTTTTGTGCAAGTCCTTGACGGCACCCTGAAGCGGAGGACCGGCAGGGAAAGACCGACAACGACTCACGGTGTGCGAACCCAAACGCTGACTGGCTGCAAGCCCTTGGGGCAGACAGACCAGCGTGTGCTCGCTGGAAGCTAGCGTGTCCCGAAGCGTCAGAGACGGCGGGATACTGACGCCAGCTTCCTGAGGGCCCAACGAGAGAAGGGACCTCAATCGCTCTCTCTCGGGGGGGGCGGCCCTCCGAGGTCTCATAGGAGTTAGGACCTCTTTCCCTTTGCCTTCCTAGACTGGATGACGGTCCTCAGATCCGCCTTCTCAGGAGGCTGTGGGTGAAAGCGCCGCCTAGAGTCCCAAGCTTTTTGAGGGGGACCTCTAGAAGCGACACTCCCTTTCTGGCTCTGGCGGTAAGAGGAGCTGGCTGATGGCTGTGACTGATCTCTAGCAGCCGCCCTCCTAGACCTTGAACGGCGTGGGAGATATTGCTTGAATGCTTCGCTCTGCTTTTTTGTATCTTGAAATCTGTCGACGACAGCATTAACCGCCTCGCCGAACAGACCAGTGGTAGCAATGGGTGCATCAAGGAGGAAGGCCCTGTCCTTTTCCTTGATGCCTGAGAGGTTAAGCCACAGATGCCTCTCCGTGGTTACCAGAGCTGCCATAGATCGACCGATGGAACGGGCCGTCTCTTTGGTAACCCGGAGAGACAGGTCTGTGGCTTTGCGAAGCTCAGCTATATCCTCCATAGTAGGACCCTCGCCTTGATCTATTTCTCTTAACAGGTCGGCCTGGTACGCCTGCAAGATAGCCATCGTGTGCAGGCTCGCACCAGCCCGACCTGCCGCCATATAAGCTCTGCCCACCAAAGCAGATGTAGTACGACATGGCTTGGTGGGCAGTGCCGGTGTTTTAAGGGATGATGCAAGGTCAGGTGAAAGATAGCTGGCCAGAGCTTCCTCAACCCGAGGCATCATCCCATATCCGTTCTCCTTAACCCCCACAATATTACTATAATTTAATATTGGGGGGTTAGACAGGCGCGCTGAAAATGGCCTGTTCCAGGATTTACACAACTCGTTGTGTAAATCCGGGAAGAACGGTAAAGACCGGCGTGGAGGCTGTGCGCGGTGTTGCAGGAAGCGCTCGTCTAGTTTGCTTTTAACGCGCGCTTCCTGCCTCTCCTGTGGCCAACTAATATCTAATTTTTCCACAGCCCGTGTCACAACCTCCAAAAGCTCATCATAACTTGGTGCAGACTGAACAGATTGGGCCGATTGTTGTGTCTCATTTAGATCCCCCTCCACAATACTGAGCACGTCTAATTCCTCAGAATCAGACAGCTGCAGTACTGGGTCTACATCCCGAACGGGAGAAGCCGCGGGGCGGGCTCCCGAACGGGGGATAGGGGAATCTGAACTCTCAGATGAGGATCGAGAAAGTGCCTCGGCAGTCTCGATCCCCTCTGCAAGCTCTCGCTGCGAGCCCCACGATTGAAGCCGCCGCATCGCCTCGGCGGATGCGGGACCTGAACCGCGGGGAGCGCGCATCTGGCCGTCCTCAGAAAACAAAGCCAGGCGGGAACGCAGCACTCTCATAGAAAGAGTCTCACAGTGACCGCAAGCAGCCCCCTCGAGGGCTGCCTGGGCGTGCTGCATTCCCAAACATGACACACACATCTCGTGTGTGTCCCCAGCCGTAATAAAACGAGGGCATGGGAACACGCACTTTTTAAACTGCACACTGGACATGATGGGTAATATATATGAACAGACAAACAACACCAAATAGAACGAACTGACTTTCACACACACAGAGCGCTTGCTGAATAGCAAAAAGCTGACATTTCTGTGTGCCGGCGTGCTTTTGTACACATCCGTATATGCCGTCACACACTACGTCATCACGCAACGCCAATAGGATTGGACTGAGTTTCATTCATAAATTCAGACGCGCTACGCTGAAGGGCGTTCCCCTAGTGTCGTCACCGACGCAGTTCGAGTTCCCTCGAAAGGGAAACATATTTTCACTCAGATATTGCTATTGCACAATTAATAATAAAGAAACACTAGCAAAACATCTAGTGCTAATTATTATTAGTGTTTATATAATATATATGCAGGATTTTCACAGAAAATCACTGTCATTAATAAATAAATAAAAGTTACACGGACATACCCCGCCCCTAAAATGATGACGTCAAGTCCCACTTATGGCTAGTTCACACTACAGGATTTTAAGCCCGATTTAAGCCCGATTTGCAAGTTAACGAGCTCGCCGACCGGTCGGCTGTAATCGCGTGCAAATCTGCGGTTTATCCGCGCTCGGCAATCTTTAAGTGTGAAATACTTAATGACGCATCAAAAAAAGCTCGCTGACACATCGCCGACGCCAGACAAATATATAGCATGCCAAATATCTGGAGCTGTCGGCCGACTCGATAGCCTGTGGTGTCACGACGAGCAACAGCCAATGATCAGCTTGTTATGACATTACAAAAGCCCTTTGTATTTGTAACCATCGTTGCCAAACCACAACAGGCAGCTGCTTTTTCATTATAATGTTTTACTCACTTCCAACTCTCTCTGACAGACAATCCCTGCTGCCAAAATTTGCTGACACCCCTGCTGACAATCCCAAAATTTGGTCAAAAAACGTTGGTGTGGATGATGAGTTTTGTCATTTGACTCACCAATTCTGAAACCGGCACACCCCTTATATTTATATATATAAATATAAGGGGTGTGCCGGTTTCAGAATTGGTGAGTCAAATGACAAAACTCATCATCCGCACCAACATTTTTTGACCAAATTTCAGTGTGTACTGTATATGTTTCTTTTATCAAACATGTTTGGGGCCAGTCAAGGGGTAATTAAACTGCACGATCAGTTATCGGTAATGATACGTTGTTTATTATTGCAAATGTTTATTGCTAATGTTTATTATTACAAATGTTTTTCATTTGTTTAATAAATCTCATAATGATGGCACATCACTATATCATAGTCATAGCTTTTATTTCTATCTCAAATGATTGGCGGTCGGTCAGGGGGTACTTTGCAAAGAATCAAATACAGTTGGAAACGACGTAGACCAATAATAACACAGACTGTCAACAATTGTTTTTAATTAGAATTTAAACATTCTCTATGATAAAAAATATTTGTAAATATTTTAATAACACGGTTTTGGCAGTTATGGAGTTCTAATGACGGTGTTCAACTATAACCGTAACACACCCCTAATATATATATATACAGTGAGGAAAATAAGTATTTGAACACCCTGCTATTTTGCAAGTTCTCCCACTTGGAAATCATGGAGGGGTCTGAAATTGTCATCGTAGGTGCATGTCCACTGTGAGAGACATAATCCAAAAAAAAAAAAAAAAAAATCCAGAAATCACAATATATGATTTTTTAATTATTTATTTGTATGATACAGCTGCAAATAAGTATTTGAACACCTGTCTATCAGCTAGAATTCTGACCCTCAAAGACCTGTTAGTCTGCCTTTAAAATGTCCACCTCCACTCCATTTATTATCCTAAATTAGATGCACCTGTTTGAGGTCGTTAGCTGCATAAAGACACCTGTCCACCCCATACAATCAGTAAGAATCCAACTACTAACATGGCCAAGACCAAAGAGCTGTCCAAAGACACTAGAGACAAAATTGTACACCTCCACAAGGCTGGAAAGGGCTATGGGGAAATTGCCAAGCAGCTTGGTGAAAAAAGGTCCACTGTTGGAGCAATCATTAGAAAATGGAAGAAGCTAAACATGACTGTCAATCTCCCTCGGACTGGGGCTCCATGCAAGAGCTCACCTCGTGGGGTCTCAATGATCCTAAGAAAGGTGAGAAATCAGCTCAGAACTACACGGGAGGAGCTGGTCAATGACCTGAAAAGAGCTGGGACCACCGTTTCCAAGGTTACTGTTGGTAATACACTAAGACGTCATGGTTTGAAATCATGCATGACACGGAAGGTTCCCCTGCTTAAACCAGCACATGTCAAGGCCCGTCTTAAGTTTGCCAATGACCATTTGGATGATCCAGAGGAGTCATGGGAGAAAGTCATGTGGTCATATGAGACCAAAATAGAACTTTTTGGTTATAATTCCACTAAACGTGTTTGGAGGAAGAAGAATGATGAGTACCATCCCAAGAACACCATCCCTACTGTGAAGCATGGGGGTGATCATGCTTTGGGGGTGTTTTTCTGCACATGGGCCAGGGCGACTGCACTGTATTAAGGAGAGGATGACCAGGGCCATGTATTACAAGATTTTGGGGAACAACCTCCTTCCCTCAGTTAGAGCATTGAAGATGGGTCGAGGCTGGGTCTTCCAACATGACAATGACCCGAAGCACACAGCCAGGATAACCAAGGAGTGGCTCTGGAAGAAGCATATCAAGGTTCTGGCGTGGCCTAGCCAGTCTCCAGACCTAAACCCAATAGAGAATCTTTGGAGGGAGCTCAAACTCCGTGTTTCTCAGCGACAGCCCAGAAACCTGACTGATCTAGAGAAGATCTGTGTGGAGGAGTGGGCCAAAATCCCTCCTGCAGTGTGTGCAAACCTGGTGAAAAACTACAGGAAACGTTTGACCTCTGTAATTGCAAACAAAGGCTACTGTACCAAATATTAACATTGATTTTCTCAGGTGTTCAAATACTTATTTGCAGCTGTATCATACAAATAAATAGTTATTTGGATTTTTTTTTTTTAGATTATGTCTCTCACAGTGGACATGCACCTACGATAACAATTTCAGACCCCTCCATGATTTCTAAGTGGGAGAACTTGCAAAATAGCAGGGTGTTCAAATACTTATTTTCCTCACTGTATATATATATATATATATATATATATATATATATATATATATATATACACACACATAACTAATCTGTCCACCGAGCCGACAGTACAATCTTTTATAATCAACTTTTCAGAAAGATAATTCTTCATGGCCAAGAAGAATAACTTTCTTGTTCTATATACACATAAAAGCATGTAGCAAAATCCTTATTGCATCCAAATGTTTCATTGGTTATGCTTTAAATTCACTGAGATTTTCATGATGATGTCTCTGCAGACAAGCAACATGCCACTAAATCCAGCAATCACAGATGGACCTGAAACAACAAATGGTTTAAGGTAATGTAAAAGTTACTTCAGTTGCTCATAGGGCTGACTAAAGTTTTTTTCTTTCTTACTTTTGGTTGTTCATTTAAGCCATTAGTCGACTAATTGCATGTTTATATTCATTGAATTACTTTTAATAAATATTGGCAAACTTTTGGATTTACTGCCTGACATACTGTAATTACCACAAGGACCCACTGTTAACCATCTGTTCCTATACGGACTGTGTGACTATTTTTTTCCTGTGTCTAACCGACTAATAAAATGTTGTTCGACTAAGCTGTTTCTAGTTGACTAACAAATAGTCAACTATTAGGGGGCAGCCCTAGTTGCTCAGATGAATCTGAAAATAATAACATGACCACCAACCATTTATTGCTATGGAAATTTTACTGTCCATTTACAAAAGCAATCCTCTTAACCACAGTTTTAAAGTATTGTAACAATGCACAAATTCAAATACAAGGCAATTTAAGTTAATTGACATTACTACAGAAAATATTATGACTGAACTATACTGTATAAATATATCTTCACAGGAGTGGCGAGCTATAAGAAGACAACAAGACCTAGAGTATGAGCAATCATTGAGAGCTGATCAGGAAAAGGTATGTCTTTTAATATTTGTAACTATTTGCATGTATAAAATATTTTTTATGGATCCTGATAGTTTTCCCTATTGGCAGGATCAGAGGAGACAAGAAAGTCACAATATGAAGAAAGGCGCTTAAAGGTGCTTTCAGCTTACCTGTACTCAGGAAGGCGCTCCTTTTAAAAATCGCATGCACATTCCAACAGTTTTTTCCAAATAACTTTTATGTCTCTCAGATAATAGAGGAAAGACTTATGAGGAGAACTGAATAACCAGCTGAAGGCATACCACTGAAATTTACTTTCCCAGATGGCACAATAAAAATTAGACAGTTCCAAGTATCCGATGAAATGCAGGTAAAGCTGTTAAATAATCAAGATAATGTTATGTTGAGTCTATCAAATCTTTCTACAGTGTTGTTGGTAGGGCAGCTACAGCGAATTTTGATGCTCTCGTCAGCGGTGGTGTGAACGGACAGTTAGCCTGCTCTCATGGATCCAATATAGTGCTACACGTGTTTTATTTTTTTTCCTTTTTCCTTCAGACATAACCGACAGTGTTTATGTGAATTTTCGCCAAGACGGGCATTTCGACATACTTTTGTTTTTTCAGGTCCTGTTTGACTTTGTGGGAACACACTCCTCAGCCACTGAGTATTTTTATATTAAGGAAGCTACTTCAGCAGTATTAATAATCAACACAATTTCTGGATCATTACCTGATTTCCCCATTGAACATCCATGTTCGATGGATGGACATGGAGGATGTACAGGTAAGTAAATTCCTATTGGCAATAACCCTAACCTTAGGTCTTAAAGTGACCGCAGTCTTTAAACCTGCTTCTGTCTATTGTTCGTTATCTGTGTCATTAATGATAATCAAACAACAAACGGGAACTTTTTATTAAGGATTCATTTATATTTAATTTAAACAGTTAAGACTGCACAAATATTTTTAATTTGATTATTCAATTTCTGTGGTATTTCTCTACTTTTAGACCTGCCTGAACAATATACTGCAATGTTTAATCTTTATTCTATTGAATTAAACAGTGCAGTATATTTTGTATTTAAGCTTCTGCTTGTAATTTGTTTATTCATTCTTGTTTTATTACTGATTATTGCAACAAAATGACCTCATAAAAAGCAGGACGTTTCTCAGTGATTCGCTGTGAGATGTTGTGACTGTGTGTGTCCGGTTTTCATTCTTTTTTGTCTTCAGCTGATCACATGACTGATAACAATTTTTAGGAATTTTACTTTAGTTAGGGATATCGTTGCAAAGTAACAACACATTTAAAATGTAGATTTACGTTGTTCAGACTTATAAACTGCCTTTTTTCCAGGTAAAAAGTGAAAACTAAAAAGTTTTCAGTGTATGCTACACATACTGTGTTTTCAAGGGAATTCACAGAAAGTCGTCACCCTTCATAAATGCTAATGGAATATTTTATTTTATTTTATTTCAGGCCATTTGTGTGCCGCAAAATCCAGTTTTAACAACTTCAGACGAACTTGAGGCTAGTGAGGTCATCCGGGTTGACCTTGAAGTAATGGATTCTGGTTCTCAAGAATTAATAATCTCCAACCACAGTGAGGTCTTCCAAAGTGACTTGGAAATAATGGATCCTGGACCAGAAATATACACCAACTACATTGACATAATGCCAGACAATGACATAGATGAGCCAGATGACCAAGAACTTCAAGATGGGTCTGAAATCATGTAAGTGGCTTCCATTGTGAAGTTGTTGCTTTGTTTAATTTTACTTATACATGGAGTCCGCGGGGTCTTAAAAAGTATTAAAAGTTGATAAATCAATTTAGAGTATTTAGGCCCTTAAAAAGTTTTAAAATGTCGAAACATTACGAAAATAAAGTAGTAATTACATGATTATTTCGAGAGGGGGATATCACAGTATTACGAGAAACAGCGTGATTCACTGAATAGAGACAATCATCTTTTGCTACAGAATTATGTTTCAAACTAAGATCTTGCCCTGACTACCATACACAAAGGACAGTGTGAAAATTACACTTACTCCGCAAAAGAAAAAAAAAACTTTATGGAGTCCAACCTTTAGTTCTGTAATTACAAACACATGATTTAATCTTTTTCTTCGTTACGGTTCAGGGCCGTATACGAGTCAAGTCAAGTCAAGTCAAGTCATCTTCATTTATATAGCGCTTTTAATGATGTAGATTGTTTCAAAGCGGCTTTACAGTGATAAACAGATCATTTAAGGTAACAGAGATTGTTTTGGCTTTATAGCGGTTCTTTAATAAAGATATTTTCCAGCTAAATTAGTTTTGATTGATTCACTTCCGTTGCAATGATCATTAGTTATTAAATTAGAGGCCGTTAAGACGACACCATTCTCTCTACACAGACTTTAAACGCGAACCTGTGATAAACACTGATGGTGTTTCATCAAGAAATAATTCTATAGTTATGCGCATTTGAATATATGTGCGCAGGTTTGTAATTCCCTACAAACCAAGCCTTAAAGGTAGGGTAGGTAATCCTGTTCAGAAACACTTTTTTTTATACTGGGTGAAATGGTCCTTCCATCCTGATAGTAGTCAATACATTATGTGTTTAGAAAAAGGAATGAAAAAAAATCAGACCTCTGTAGCAGCTGCAGGACAGTAAAAACTCTGACCAATCACTGCCATTCGGTGCGAATGTAAAGAACCAATCAGATGCCTTCATGTCTCGTGCCCGAGCCCCACTGCGCGCGCTGCCCTGCGTGCACTCATCACGTCACCGTTCCCGGAAATATTCAGCTCAAAGCACCTGCATATGCAGTCAGCGAAGGCAAACAAGGCAAAACTTACTTCCTCGGACCCTGCCCGCACTCTTGAACGACCTCCTCTGCTTCGCCCTCAACCCCAGACCTGTCCTCGAACCGACGATGCGGTACTTGTCTCCGGACTCGGAGTGTAGGTTAGTCTTCATTAGAGTCAACAATGTTTTCATCATGGAAACTCTTACATGCAAAACACCGTATATGTTATGAATCTTACACGAAATTCACCTTCATCACAGTGTAACTGATGGTAATGGGAAAACGTGTATCAATGCAACCTGTTTTTAGTTTTGCCTTATAAATATAGCTCGTTACCGAATGAAACTTTACCATTATCGATATGCTAGCTTGATAGTGAGTACTAAAAGAAATCTTATTTGTTTATATTCATAGTGATAAAGTTAGGTATTTTATTACATGTGATTCTGACATGATGTCACTGTATGCACTGCGCTCCTTCCTCTCCACTCGTCTCGTAATAAATGCGTCTTCCAGCTGAGCCTGAGCGTTTGGCGTCGCGCGTTCATGTGTTTTGGGGGCGTGGCTTTGGAAGGAGCTCAGAAGGGAGGGGGTGGGATTGAATGGAAATAATGAGCTGTGTTTATTGCAGATTAAAAGGTCTACAGTCACTCGATTTTTATATTTTCTTTTTCAGAGTACTTACATTTTAATTATGCATTGGTATATTAAGACAGTTTAAACAAATTTGGAATGTTTTTTTTTTTAGAAAAAGGATTACCTACCCTACCTTTAACAAACTACTTGTCTGGCATTAAAAATTTTATACAGAATTTTATAGATTAGCAGTAATCTATGCAGCCTAACATTGAATTATAGAAGTCTATAATGTATTATGTGAATGCTAGGTCAAAGAGATGTGTTTTTAGTCTAGCTTTGAACTGACAGAGTGTGTCTGCTTCCCGGACAATGGTAGGAAGACTGTTCCAAAGTTTTGGTGCTAAATAGGAAAAGGATCTACCACTAGCAGTCGATTTTGATATTCTAGGTATTATCAACTGGCCGGAATTTTGAGATCGCAATAAACGTGAAGGACTATAATGCGTTAAGAGCTCGCTCAAGTACTGCGGAGCTAAACCATTTAGTGCTTTGTAAGTAATCAGCAATATTTTAAAAATTATAAAATGTTTAATAGGCAGCCAATGCAGTGTTGACAGAACTGGGCTAATATGGTCATACTTCCTGGTTCTGGTAAGAACTCGAGCTGCTGTGGTTTGGACCAGCTGTAGTTTGTTTATTAAGCGTGCAGAGCAACCACCCAGTAGAGCATTACAATAATCTAGCCTTGAGGTCATGAACGCATACGACCCCAGTGGATGAATGTGTGTGTGTTAAATAATTTTTTTGTTTTGTTTTTGTTTTTTTACTATAAATCATTGCTTCCAGTCTACTGTCACATGAGTGACCATGAGAGGGAAATTGTGACAATGTAAATTGGGTTGTGAAGCTTGTGTCAGAAGTAATGCAGAAGCACTGATGACTGCCCGCATCTCGCACAAGCTGCACAACGCACTTGCATCATACATCACAACTTCCCAATGCACTTGTATAACAGTGGACTGGAAGCAATTGTTTTAAAGTTACAAAAATATTTGTTTAGCTTCAGAAGGCATTGATTCATCCACTGGGTTTCTATGGATTACCGACACATGTTGTTTTTCAGGCTTCAAATGAGTGGCAACAATTCATTTGTATTACATGCATTTTAATCTATACAAATTTTCATTTATGTTTATCTGAAGAAAGAAAGCCATATACATTGCGCACTGCATGAGGATGAGTAAATCATGACCATTTTTGGGTGAACTACCCCTTAAATTGCTTATTGTGTTGTGATAACATTGTCAGGTACATGGGAGACCTGGACTGTTCTACAGAGGAGATGCTTCTGGAGCTTGGGCAAGAAATAAACTACAATCAAAGCTGCAGATTCAACATTAATCGAAAAAATGTACTAGATGGTGCATTTAGAGAATTGACACGAAAATCCTACGATCCTTTTAAAAGAATTTCTGTCCGATTCTCTGATGAATGTGGAAATTTTGAGGAGGCTGTGGATTTGGGAGGTCCTAGGAGAGAGTTCCTCACCTTGCTTATGGAAGCAATTGAAAAATTGCACTGCACTGCTTGCAGGCCCAGATGGAAGAAAAAACCTTGCTCTTGACTCAGTTGGTGCACTATTTAATTTAACGTTTTTCAATCACACATTTGTTTTTACAACCTTGTAATAATTGTCACTTTTCCACTCCAGCTTTCAGAGAAGACAGATACTACCTTGCTGGTAAAGCAATTGCTGTCAGCATGGTTCACGGGGGACATGGTTCTGTCATAATTCAGGGGCGGAAGCAATATGCAAGTAAAACTCCTTTATTGTTGGTCAAAAGACACAGCAAAAACACACGGGTGGGCTGGTGGCGCAGGGACTTGATGGTCAGCGTGGAGGTGAAGACAGGTGACGGTGAATCCAGTGAAGTGAACATCCAACACGACGAACACCACGAAAACACCGAACAGGACACGAACTGGAACTGGAACAGGAACTGGAACCGGAAGAGCAGACGACGACAACACACTGAGGACACCAAAACCAACGATCTGACAGGGAAAGGAGAGTGCGATGAGTTGATATAGCAGAGATGATTGATGGTAGCTGATGAGGGGAATGAGATCAGGTGGAGTGCTGATCAACTAAACGAGCAGCCACGCCCACTCACACACACCCACACACACAAAACAACAAATACACGAGACACGAAGAAACCAGTGAATTCATGAACCGTGACAGTACCCCCTCTCCTAGGAACGCCTCCTGGCGTCCCCAGACTCCCTTACCTGTCGATTGTAATCATCGATAAGAGAGTGATCCAGGATGTCTCTGGCAGGAACCCAACTCCTCTCCTCTGGACCGTAACCCTCCCAGTCCACTAAGTACTGGAATCCGCGTCCCCTCCGTCTTGAGTCCAGAATGCGATTAACCGAATACGTAGGTTCCCCTTCTACGAGACGCGGCGGGGGGGGAACCGGGATGGGCGGATTAAACTGAGAACGAAACACGGGCTTGATTTTGGAAACATGGAAGACGGAATGAATCCTCCTGTACACTGGAGGGAGTTTGAGGCGGACTGCCACCGGGCTAATGATCTTGGTGACAGTGAATGGGCCAATAAATTTGGGAGCTAGCTTATTAGAGACGGAGCGGAGAGGAATGTTCTTAGTAGAAAGCCACACTTTTTGACCAACGACGTATACGGGAGGCTTAGACCGGTGGCGATCGGCTTTAGCCTTGGTGCGCGCTCCCGCTTGGAGTAGAGTCTCGCGGGCTCTAGTCCAAGTGTGGCGACACCTCTGGACAAAGGCGTGAGCGGAGGGGACCGCGACTTCGGATTCCAGACTAGGAAAAATTGGTGGCTGGTAACCTAGACTACACTTAAACGGCGATAGGCCCGTAGATGATACTGGTAACGAATTGTGGGCGTACTCCACCATTGACAGTCGTTGGCTCCATGAGGAAGGATTCTTGGAGACCAAACATCGCAATGTTCTCTCCAAATCCTGGTTGGCTCTCTCAGTTTGGCCATTGCTCTGGGGATGAAACCCTGAGGACAGACTAACAGTTGCACCCATTAATCTACAAAATTCTTGCCAAAATTTGGACACAAATTGGGGTCCTCTGTCGGAGACCACGTCTGTCGGGAGGCCATGTAGCCGAAAGACGTGGTCAACGACTGTTACCGCTGTCTCCTTGGCTGAGGGTAATTTGGGCAAGGGAATGAAATGGACCGCCTTCGAGAATCGGTCCACCACGGTCAAAACTACCGTGTTACCCTGAGAGGGTGGGAGGGCGGTGATAAAATCTAGAGCGATGTGGGACCAGGGTCTCGAAGGGATCGGCAGCGGTTGAAGGAGCCCATCTGGGGGTCGATTGGAAGTCTTACCAGTGGCACAAACTGAGCAAGCCAAAACAAAACTGTGAACGTCACGAGCCATACGTGGCCACCAAAATCGTTGCTTAACTAAAGACGTGGTACGACTGACTCCTGGATGACAAGCCACATTGGAACAATGACCCCACTGAATGACGTTGGACCGTAATTGCTCTGGCACAAATAACCGGTTCGGTGGACAACCGGGCGGAGGCGTTACCCCTTCTAAGGCCGTTCTGACCTTCGATTCGACCTCCCATGAGAGTGTGGAGACAATTAGGGACTCCGGAAAAATGCACTCGGGAGTAGACGGGCGATCGGAATGGTCAAAAATACGTGACAAAGAATCGAGCTTGATGTTTTTGGAGCCCGGGCGGTACGAGAGAGTAAAGTCAAAACGTCCGAAAAAAAGTGCCCACCGAGCCTGCCTAGAGTTCAATCTTTTAGCGGTTCTAATGTATTCCAGATTCTTATGATCAGTCCATACGATAAAAGGTACCCCCGACCCTTCTAACCAGTGACGCCACTCTTCCAATGCTAACTTGACTGCCAACAACTCTCTGTTACCAATATCATAATTACGTTCGGCAGGGGACAAACGATGAGACAAAAACGCGCACGGATGCATTCTGTCGTCTGTAGGAGAACGTTGGGATAACACTGCACCTACCCCCACCTCTGATGCGTCGACCTCCACCATGAACTGACGTGATGGATCAGGGGTAACTAGGATGGGGGCTGAAACAAAGCGGCCTTTCAGTTTGGCAAACGCAGCCTCGGCTGCGTCTGACCACCTGAACGTAGTTCTGGGGGAGGTCAAGGCGGTCAGAGGTGAGGCTAGTTGGCTGAAATTGCGAATGAACCGCCGGTAAAAATTGGCGAACCCCAGAAACCTCTGTAGGGCCTTACGGGAATCCGGACTTGGCCAATCCACCACAGCCTTAACCCTCTGAGGTCGGAAAACGCGCCCCCGCGTTTTGTTGGATTTTCTTCACATTGTAGCACTTTAAACTTAAATTACTCCATCATTTATGGTCATACAGAAAAAAAGAAATATAAAAAAAGAATCTGTGATATTTCTACTTTTGTATGTGTCCACTTACAATCAAATCAAAACATTGTGCTTTTGAAAAATAAAGAAAATAAACAGGGTGTGCGTTCTGCCTCTCCGTCGCGGTGAACTTTTTTTTCTTGAGCACGTCTATAAACTGAAACAAAACTCAGCGAATACTTGTCACACATTTATGAGCCATATACCTTTATAAACATTTAAGTGTGTACTTTTAAATGATCGGATTCAAACTGAAAACAAATATTCTCTGTTTAAGTAATTTGTATAAAACCAACAAGATGTCCAGTATCTCAAACGCTTGCTCATTAGTTTTAATTTGACCACGCCTACTCGCGCAAAAGATATTCACATGCAAATCTCCACATGGAGCGCGAACGCGCTCATTACCTCAAAAACAAAACACCAAAACACTTCATCAGTCTCTGCTTTTCGTCGAGATTGAAAGACGCGTCGTGAGCTTACATTGGCTTTACCCCAGAAGATGAACGCGATTTGAAGACAAGAAAGATAAGGTAAGAAATTCTTACATATTAGTTTGTTATTGTTGCATAAATTTCACATTGCAGTTGAACTGTTGCTAGATATATGGTGACTATTATCATATTTAGATCCGTGTTTACTGTTACTGTGTCTGTGGATATCTGGTCAAACGTAGATATGTATGGTAACCATAATGTTTTATATTTGAGCACGATCGCGTTTGAATGTATCACATTTTGGATCGCGATCGCGTTTGAATGCATCATATTTTGGAAAAGCAAAACGCTCCAAACGGCTTCATGTTTTACTATTATCTCATTTCATATCATCATAACGAATGGAAACATTTGAAGTAACATGATAATCAATATATTTTTCTCTAGCTTAGTTACTGAAATCTTTTGGAAGATTTATATAGGCTGCTATATTGTTATTATTTTATGCAGCACTGCGCATAGCCTATGCCTACAAGGCACAACAAACGTGGTGTTCTGTAATATATTGTTGGAAACATTTGTGTGTGTGTGTGTATTCTGTGAATTTTAAAAAGCAATTTTAACCAGAAAATTCTAAAATGTATTCCCAAAATCATGCAGGCCTTTCTCTTGATATCAGTGTGTTCACTTTTTTTTTTTTTCAGGACCCAGATGCCACTGAGTCCTGCTGACTTCAACATTCACAGTACATGTCTCTGTACATGAACATGGTAAAGTGAAAATCAAACACCTTGGAAATGAAAGGTATGTACAATGTTTGTAGGAATGGCACAAAGGTCTCTTTCTTTGGATCATGTTGTGTTGTAAATAAATCCAAACAATCTAAAAGCCATTCTTTTTTAAATCTCCTCATTCTTTGTGGAAGGTTGGTCAGAATGATGGGCCCTGATAAGCTCCTAATAGGGCCATTAGGGTGTGTCTTTGTCTTTCTCAGGTGTGAAAAGCCTTACATATTAATGAGATGATCCGCCCCTTCGCATATTGCTTTTTCACACAAAACACGTCGTAAAAATTTCAAATCAATATATTGTCTTCTCTGAATGAGCAGTCAGGGTGATTTTCACATAGTTTTGGAGCAAATATTCTAGGCTACGCCATACAATTTTCAAAAGTCTTGTGAAGAAATAATCAGTATGGGTTTCATGACCTTATTTCAGTGAGAATTTTTTTTTGTATTTTCACAAACCACGCATAAATGTCATTATCTCAAAACTACAAACTTTTACACACATGCTGCTGATATATTATTGTAGCAGAGTTTGTGCTGAATACAGTGTAATCAGACTTTAGCCATGAAAATGTCACAAGTAACAGAAATAACCACAAATGTCAGAGCATGTCAGAACACCTCCAGGGCCCAGAAAACAGCTCAGACCTCAGAGGGTTAACCTTCTCAGGATCCATACGCATCCCCTCAGACGACACAATGTACCCTAAGAAAGGAACAGACTGTGCATGAAAAGCGCATTTCTCCGCCTTGACAAAAAGACCATTCTCTAACAACCTCTGAAGCACTCGTCTGACGTGCTGAACATGTTCCTGGAGAGACGAAGAAAAAATCAATATGTCATCCAGGTAGACATAAATGAACTGATCGACCATGTCTCTCAGCACGTCATTGACGAGTGCCTGGAAGACTGCTGGACTATTGGACAGCCCAAAAGGCATAACCAAATATTCAAAGTGCCCCCTGGGGGTGTTAAACGCAGTCTTCCATTCATCCCCCTTCCTGATGCGGACCAAATGATAAGCGTTACGTAAGTCCAGTTTTGTGAAGACCGACGCTCCCTGCAACCTCTCGAAGGCTGAAGACATCAACGGCAAAGGATAAGTATTCTTTACCGTGATGTTATTCAGCCCTCGGTAATCAATGCAAGGTCGCAGAGAACCGTCCTTCTTCCCCACAAAAAAGAACCCCGCCCCCGCAGGAGAAGAGGAAGGTCGGATGAATTTGGATGCCAGAGAATCAGAAATATATTTCTCCATGGCCTCCCTCTCGGGAATAGATAGAGAGTAAAGCTTGCCTTTAGGCGGAGACGTACCTGGCAGTAGATCTATTGCACAGTCATAGGGACGATGCGGAGGGAGAGAAGCAGCCCGAGACTTACTGAACACTTCCTTCAGGTCCAGATACTCCGCGGGCACGTTTGATAAATCCACTGCCTCCTCCTGAAAAGCAGAAACAACAACAGACGGACAGGCAGACACAAGACAGGACTCATGACAAAAACTGCTCCACTCCAACACTGATCTCTGCTGCCAGTCAATCTTGGGGTTATGCTTGATTAGCCAGGGATGACCGAGAACGACAGGTGCAAGGGGGGAGTCCAGGATGTAAAATGAGGTAGTCTCTGTGTGATTGCTGGATACAGTGAGTGTAATGGGTCCAGTGGTGAATGCGATGGTGGGAAGGGCTTGACCATTGAGGGCGTGCACAGCAATGGAATGGGTGAGTGGTAACAGGGGAACGTGAATCTTGTGAGCAAATGTGTAGTCCATGAAGTTACCTTCTGCCCCGGAATCCAAAAGTGCAAGACAGTCGTGAGTGTTGGCTGACCACCTAAGTCTTACCGGAAGGAGAGTTGATGTTGATGAGGTCTTCTCAGCGGAGATCCCACCCGACAGTAGCCTCAGATTTACTGCCGGGCTTGCCCTTTTACCGGGCAGTTGTAAGCGAAGTGACCAGCAGTCCCACAGTACAGGCAAATGCCCTGGGATCTCCGCCTTTCCTTCTCCTCCCGGGAAAGCCGAGCTCGCCCGACCTGCATGGGCTCGTGATCGTAGACGGGGCTGACCGCGTCCCCGCCACTGGCTTGCGTGGTCTCCACGGTGGTTGAAGCCCGAACCGGTAACTTCATCCGTTCAACACGAGAGAGACGGTCAGGTGAGTCCGTTGAGTGTAGCGGGTAAATCCAACGCGTAGATTTCTCTCAGGACGCGGTCAGCCAGCCCATGCAGGAACATGTCCCACTGCGCCTCCTCGTTCCATTGACACTCAGCCGCCAAGGTCCGGAACTCAATGGCATAATCTGATACGGATCTGCTTCCTTGCTTGAGATCCGCCAGGGTTCGTGCTGCTTCTCTTCCCGCGACCGCGCGGTCAAACACCATCTTCATCTCGGCGGCGAGTGTCTGGAACGAGGAACAACACGGATCTTGATTCTCCCACACCGCCGTCCCCCACAGAGCTGCCCTCCCAGTCAGCAGTGTGAGTACAAATGCCACTTTGCTTTGTTCTGTGGCAAATGTTCTGGGTTGCAGAGAGAAATGCATAGTACAGCGTGTAAGAAAAGCTCTGCAAAAATTCGCCTCACCACTGTAGGGTTCAGGGACCGGTAGACGGGGTTCTGACTGGGAGGCGCTTGATGGTGGAACTGGGGGAGCGGCCGGTGTGGGTGGTGGCGCAGTGGGAGCTCGTAGATGTTGAAGCTGCTGGGTGAGCTCGGACACCTGCGCCACGAGAGCTTGAGTGGCCCGACCCGACTCCGTAGATGTCCTCTCTTGAGCCTCTATCCGAGAAATGGTTACTCTGATGAAGTCATCAAGCGAAGAGGATCCACTTGCTGCTTCCATCGTCTGGTCAGATCGTTCTGTCATAATTCAGGGGCGGAAGCAATATGCAAGTAAAACTCCTTTATTGTTGGTCAAAAGACACAGCAAAAACACACGGGTGGGCTGGTGGCGCAGGGACTTGATGGTCAGCGTGGAGGTGAAGACAGGTGACGGTGAATCCAGTGAAGTGAACATCCAACACGACGAACACCACGAAAACACCGAACAGGACACGAACTGGAACTGGAACAGGAACTGGAACTGGAAGAGCAGACGACGACAACACACTGAGGACACCAAAACCAACGATCTGACAGGGAAAGGAGAGTGCGATGAGTTGATATAGCAGAGATGATTGATGGTAGCTGATGAGGGGAATGAGATCAGGTGGAGTGCTGATCAACTGAACGAGCAGCCACGCCCACTCACACACACCCACACACACAAAACAACAAATACACGAGACACGAAGAAACCAGTGAATTCATGAACCGTGACAGGTTCAGCATGGACAGCATGGTTCCTGGATTCTTTTCATCAACTTTGTTCGAATGCATCTGTAACGGGAACGTGTCCCCAACCATAGATGATGTTAATGACTTGGATTTGCAAACTAAAATCCAAAAGGTATTTTTTGTATAAGTAACTTTTTAGGGGTGGGAATCTCTAGGCACCTCACGGTTCGATTTGATTTTCGATTCAGAGGGCTGCGATGCTAAAACTATTATCGATGCGTTTTTTTTTTTTTTTTTTTTTTACTACTTGGTACTTTTAAATCAAAGTAGTTATAATGACCCATAAAGAATTTACTTACAATATCTTTTATTAATAAAACAAATGGAAGTGATTTGGCAAGTCAACTGTAAGGTTACATTTGCCAGCACATGTCCCAACATTGGGACATTTTGTGCAAAATCACAAACAGCTTTCATACAAAAAAATATAGAATTATGTACCAGTAGCTCTCATACAAAAAGAATGCTTGTGGACTTGTGGACATATTTTGAATAATTAGTAACATAAAAAAGTTGCTCTTATACACAAATAAATAATTTGTCTAAGAGTCTAAGACTTATGACTTGAAATTGTTGCTGTATGCCACAATCAAAAACAGCTTATACAAAACATCTGCATACATTAACATCTGCAGAGAGCACAGTCAAAATGTAACTTGTTGTGACTGTCATTGCACTGACACACACTGTGACTGTGGAGGTCAGTACAGTAAACCTACGTATTACAGATCTATTTTACAGCATAAACAGATTGATGTGAAAAACAAACAATACAGAAAGCAGCTCTCATTAAAAAATACAAAATAGGCCACAATGAAATTATGGCAATTTTCCGTACGTTAGCTTTTAACGAAGAGAGTGCCGTTCGGATTTCACGCTCAGCCATCATGCGTCTCTGTTATATGCACGCCATAGACTGTCCGGGCGCTGCACGTCCGCAATTCAGAGTTCTGCCTTTTGCGTTCCGTCAATATTGTGTTATTAGAAGAAAACAAAATTTGAAAATCGATTTTTGACATTTGTGAATCGATTCAGAATCGTCTACACCCACATCGCGATGCATCTAAGAATAGATACACAGAACCGTTGGGTGAAGGGGTTATAGTTGTGCTTTATCGCGAATAAAACCGCTATTGACCAATCAGAATCAAGGACAGGAACTAGCAGTTTTATTATATTTATACAACAGTTAGTTCTGGGGCCGTATTCACAAAGAATTTTAAGGCTAAAAGTAGCTCCTAACTGGCGAATTTAGGAGCAACTCCTAAAAATAATGGGCGTGTCACTCGTAACTTTAGGACTCCTAATTTTTTTCACTAAGAGTAATTCACAAAGCATTTTAGCCCTAAAAGTAGCACCTAAGCCTGGGACAGCTTAAAAGAAGTCGAGAGGACTCCTAACTCACTAAGACCTATTCACAAACCGCTTTTAGTGACATTTCACGTTGCGATGTTTTGAAATGCGTATGCGGCGGCTACAGGAGCTTCCAATCGCGAGGGAACAATTCTGCATTGTAGGCATAACTAGGGATGCAATAACGCCACCAACAACAACCAAAACTAGGCTACTCATTGCATGTAAACTAATTGTAATGTTTCATTGTGAATCAAATTAAAATGTTCTTCTCTTTGCAAACGTAGGCAGAGGCATATAGTGACAGATTAATTCAATAATGTTGCAAAGATATTGCATATGTTTCATTAGGCTACTAGGCTATTTGTTTTTCCTTACTCTTTACCTATTTAGCACCAAAACTCTGGAACAGTCTTCCTACCATTGTCCGGGAAGCAGACACACTCTGTCAGTTCAAAGCCAGATTAAAGACACATCTCTTTGACCTAGCTTTCACATAATACATTATAGACTTCTATAATTTAATGTTATGCTGCATAGATTAGGTCAGCCGGAACCGGGAACACTTCCCAAAAATCCTGATGTACTCGTTACATCATGAGAAGAATGGCATCTACGCTAATTTTAGTGTCTGTGTTTATCCCAAGGTTTTTCCTGCAGCCTGCCGGATCCGGGCCGTATCCAGATCTGACGAAGGACCTTCACCTGGACCGATGACAACGCAGTGCTGAAGTGCCAACTAGTCTCTCCCTATGGAGGATCCCACTACCACTCTACAGATAAGGCGTTGTCGGGAAAATTCGTCTTGCGGTCCTACCCCAAAGCAACAAATAAAATAAAATTCCTTATCAAAATTTATAAGGAAAGACAAGTATTTTGTTTAGGCTTGGCTTGTAGGGAATTCCAAACCTGCGTATATTCTAACGCACATAACTATAGAACCCATTCTAAATGCGCATGTGAACGCCATCAGTGTTTCTCACAGGTTCGCGTTTAAAGTCTGTGTAGAGAGAATGGTGTCGTCTTAGCGGCCCCTAATTTAATAACAAATGATCATTGTGACGGAACCAAATCAATTAAAACTAACTTTAGATGGAAATAACTTAACTCTGCTGTAAAGCCGAAACAATCTCTGTTATCCTTAAATTATACACTTATCTCTGTAAAGCTGCTTTGAGACAATCTACATTGTTAAAAGCGCTATATAAATGAAGATGACTTGACTTGACTTGACTCTTTATTCATTTAGGCTATTTATTCAGTTATTCATCATCTTCTGTCCTTCGCACTACTTGTGTAGCGCACGCATTCTCAGACCTGTCACCTGTCACTCATCATCGTAGGGGAGGGGTTTGGAATCATCAGCCAATCAAGGTGGTCACTTCAGTCAAGCTCGTGCATGAGTAATGACGTCATCCATAGCAACGAAGACTCACTCTTAGTTTAGGAGTTGTCATTTTTCTTTACTAAGAGTAGGTCTGAAAGGCGTTGTGAATAACTTTTAAGAGAAAACTCCTAGCTAAAATCTTTTAGTGCGATTTAGGAGTACTCCTAGTGGTAAGATAAAATGCTTTGTGAATACGGCCCCTGGTCATTGAATCTGATTGGCTGAGGTCTTTCCAGCCATGCGATGTTCTACCAGTATCTCCACAGGAACCGTTTCACAGGTTGTATCACTCCGCTAACTGATTTCTCACAGCAAGTTTCATGGATGAGAAAACCCACCATAAATTTTACAAATGAAGAGTTCAGATGCAAAAGCCTCTAAGTGCCATCTGAAATTTTCTTCTTGAATTATAATTTTTAATCAAGCTTGTATATTTTAGTTCAGTAATTTCACTTAAATAGCAATGAAAATGACCTATTAATTGTCATTTAAGTTAAACTACTGAACTTAAATATACGAGCTTGATAAAAATGATCATTCTAGAAGAAAATTTCAGATGGCACTTAGAGGCTTTTGCATCTGGGGCCGTATTCACAAAGCATTTTATCTTACCACTAGGAGTACTCCTAAATCGCACTAAAATATTTTAGCTAGGAGTTTTCTCTTAAAAGTTATTCACAACGCCTTTCAGACCTACTCTTAGTAAAGAAAAATGACAACTCCTAAACTAAGAGTGAGTCTTTGTTGCTATGGATGACGTCATTACTCATGCACGAGCTTGACTGAAGTGACCACCTTGATTGGCTGATGATTGTAACGCGGGAATGATTCCAAACCCCTCCCCTACGATGATGAGTGACAGGTCTGAGAATGCGTGCGCTACACAAGTAGTGCGAAGGACGGAAGATGATGAATAACTGAATAAATAGCCTAAATGAATAAAGAGTAAGGCAAAACAAATAGTCTAGTAGCCTAATGAAACATGGATTGATGCAATATCTTTGCAACATTATTGAATGAATCTGTCACTATATGCCTCTGCCTACGTTTGCAAAGAGAAGAACATTTTAATTTGATTCACAATGAAACGTTACAATTAGTTTACATGCAATGAGTAGCCTAGTTTTGGTTGTTGTTGGTGGCGTTATTGCATCCCTAGTTATGCCTACAATGCAGAATTGTTCCCTCGCGATTGGAAGCTCCTGTAGCCGCCGTTTCAAAACATTGCAACGTGAAATGTCACTAAAAGCGGTTTGTGAATAGGTCTTAGTGAGTTAGGAGTCCTCTCGACTTCTTTTAAGCTGTCCCAGGCTTAGGTGCTACTTTTAGGGCTAAAATGCTTCGTGAATTACACTTAGTCAAAAAAATTAGGAGTCCTAAAGTTACGAGTGACACGCCCATTATTTTTAAAAGTTGCTCCTAAATTCGCCAGTTAGGAGCTACTTTTAGCCTTAAAGGGATACTCCACTTTTTTCGGAAATAAGCTCATTTTACATCTCCCCCAGAGTTAAACAGATGAGTTTTACCGTTTTAGAATCCATTCAGCCGAACTCCGGGTCTGACGGTACCACTTTTAGCATAGCTTAGCACAGATCATTGATTCTGATGAGTCCAGTAGCATTTCTTTCAAAATGACCAAAGAGTTTCAATATTTTTCCTATTTAAAACTTGACTCTTCTGTAGTTAAACCGTGTACTAAGATCGACGGCTGTACCATGAGTGCAGCAGGCGTAATGATATGACGCAGCGCCTGAAAATAGTCCCCAGCTCGGTAACTTCTTCCAACGTGACCGGGACTAAGTTTGTCTAACCTATTAGACCTATTTTCAGGCGCTGCGTCATATCATTACGCCTGCTGCACCCATGGTACAGCCGCACAGTTCCTTGATTATTACGCCGGAATGAGAGTAGTTCCTAGCCATATAGGCTTAGAAAATCGCAACTTTTCATTTTCCGTCGATCTTAGTACACGGTTTAACTAAAGAAGAGTCAAGTTTTAAATAGGAAATATATTGAAACTCTTTGGTCATTTTGAAAGAAATGCTACTGGACTCATCAGAATCAATGATCTGTGCTAAGCTATGCTAAAAGTGGTACCGTCAGACCCGGAGTTCGGCTGAATGGATTCTAAAACGGTAAAACTCAACTGTTTAACTCTGGGGGAGATGTAAAATGAGCATATTTCCGAAAAAAGTGGAGTATCCCTTTAAAATTCTTTGTGAATACGGCCCCTGAACTTTTTTTTAGGCGAGAATGTAGTTGTTTAAACTTCAAATATACGGTTAATTTATAAAGATAGCACCTATTTGAAAATGTACTTGGCCGTTTTCAGGGATGTGAGCTCCAGGCCATCAGCGGCCATCTCAGCCAGTTCTTCTGGAAGTTGCAGAAATACACTCACTGAGTCAATCTCCCTTTCTACCAAATACTTTACATATATACTACGCTTCAATGAAGCAACTCCGCATTCCTTCGTTGGTAGTTCTAAAGTGACGTTTTAGAGTTAGTAATGGAGGCTTGGGCTCAAACTGTTAAACTGACAACTTGAGATGTGTATAAATGCCTCATTCATTTATTTGAATCTGTGGCGGAAGGAAGCAGTTTCGCACAAAAGAGATTTGTTTTTTTTTTTAGACAATTGTGCCATCAATCTGTTGTATAAATGCAATGTCACACTCAGCCGGATCACAGATGTGCTGATATAGAGCCAAAATGCACACAGAGTGTGATATTACTTACTTAAAATGTCACAATTTGCATTGTAATAAATTAAAATTCATATATATACGTATATTTTCCAGATTGCAAATGCTGCGACCATGGACGAGTTATGTCAGGCAACTGAGAGTATAACAGAATACCTGGCAAATGCAGCCTGTCTTCGAGCTATAAAATGCCTCGGAGACAAGGATCAACTTGTAGACGATATTTTAATGTTTCAGGTTGTGAATAGAGTCCATGGCCCACTTGAACGGTAAGAATGATTTATAATGATCATGCTCTCGAGATTAGGTATCAGTTTTGATATTTCTTAATGGCCACATATTTGGACAGTAGGGCAGATGTAATTTACTTTTATTATATAATTTACTTTACAGATTTACTTTACATTTAGTATGACATTCCAAACTATTTAATTTTTTCTGGCAATTTGGTGGTTCTTTACTTTTTATGTGTGCTTTTCTTCTTGTCCTCTCACATCATTGCAATCTCTAAAACCTGAAATATTGATTCGTTTTTTTCTTATGACGAGTGATCAGTGAGATTAGAGTTATTATTGCAGCAACAACTTGAATTGATACTCTTGAATAGAGGTCTCTTCACATAATTTCCATGAAAATTAATCTGTATTTATTTTAAATGTAAATATGTATCAAACTGTAGAGAATTGTATAGTTTACCGGTCATCATAAATAACAAAACATTATCCCATGAAAATGTGACAATTGTTGTTTGAAAAGGACAAATAATATTTTTTTATGCACAAACTATTTTTTTGTTCTTGAAGATTCCGGGAGGGCCTGACAACTCTTGGCCTGTTGGAGGCTGTTGTTAAACGCAAAGAAGCCTTCAGACCCCTTTCCTGCAGCCCACAACAGCCACTTACTGCAGACACCCTTGAAGACTTGTTTAACATTCGCTACTCTGTTGCTGGAAGTAACAGGCGGGCAGAAGAAAACACTGCAGTAGCCTTCTGGAGGGACTACCTTCTAGATGCAGAAGGCAAGTAATGTTACTGATTGGTATGTTAATGGATTCTTGCGCAATGGGAATAGTTAGTAACAACATAAAACGGCATGTACCATTTACATCATAAAAAATAATTTTCTTATTTATTTTGGCTTGGTAGCCTTAGTAACAAGGGGTGTATTCCTTAAAGCAAGGTTAACTTACCATCACAGATACCCTGAACTCTGTTAATTAACCCAGTCCTTGCTTTCTCAGGGTTGGCTGGTTCCAAAAATGCAACCAGGGGTAAGTTCAGTCAATGTTCACAGTGAAAACACAAACATGTTCTTAACTGAGTGACAAATCCATGAGTCACCGTGGGAATGGACGCAAACAGCGACACACTCTTTCTTTGAGTCCCTTTCCATGGTGACTTATGGATTCGGCGCTCTGTTGAGAATGTCTTTGTGTTTTTACTGTGAACATATTCTGGGTTGACTGAACTTGCTCCCAACCACGTTTTTGGAATCAGCATACCCGAGTTAAAGGGATAGTTCACCCAAAAACTTGCACCTCAAGCAACCCTAGGTGTATATGACTTTCTTCTTTCAGACGAATACAACGCGTCATATTAAAACACATCCTGGCTAATCCAGCAATATAATGGCAGCCCAAAATGTAAAGCTCAAAAAAATTTATAAATTATTATCTTATTACTCAGCCTTGTCACATTTTTCTTTTTCAGAGGGCAACTGTAACTGCTCGCTAGAAAAAATCCTTATGTTCGCAACTGGATGCAATGTTCTGCCTGCAATTGGATTAAAGCCTCAGCCATCCATTGAGTTCCTACATACTCCCGATTCTACACCTTGGGCTGCTTCACTAAGAGAGAAGTTTCAAACTTCAAACATGTGCATCAACTGCTTGCGTCTCCCTTTACACAAGGACTATGCCAATTTTAAGTCTAACATGGACTTTGCCATTTGCAACATGCAAGGGTTTGGTCAAGAGTAAGATCTACTTTGTTCATAAGTTTGTTTAAAGGGGTAGTTCACCCAAAAATGAAAATTCTATCATGTACTCACCCTCAAGTTGTTCCAAACCTGTATGAGTTTCTTTCTTCTGTTGAACACAAAAGAAGATATTTTGTAAAATGTCAGTAACCAAACAGTTGATGGACCCCATTGACTTCCATAGTAAGGAAAAAAAATACTATGGAAGTCAATGGGGTCCATCACCTGTTTTATCCTCTTGGTACTTAAACTCTAAATTTGTACACAACTGTTAAATGTTAACAATTAAAATAAAAACTCAAACAAATATATTTAAAGGGTGTTTTCGTATGATCAGATGCGCTCATCATCTGTGATGTTTTGATATGCAAATGATTACACAGAGTTTGATTTACCCCCCAGTTACACAGACAATGCTTAAAGTGATAGTTCAGCCAAAAATGAAAATTAGCCCATGATTTACTCACTCTAAAGTCATCCTAGGTGTATATGACATTCTTCTTTCATACGAATACAATCAGTTATATTAATAAATGTTCTGGCTCTTCCCAGCTTTATAATGGCAGTAAATGGCCATTTCTGTTTTGAAGTCAATAAAAGTGCATCTGTCCATCATAAAAGTGCTCCACATGGCTCTGAGGGGTTAATATAGGCCTTCTGAAGTGAAGCGATGAGTTTGTGTAAGAAAAATATTAATATTTAAAGGTGCTCTAAGCGATGTCACACGTTTTTTAGGCCAAAACATTTTTTGTCACATACAGCAAACATCTCCTCACTATCCGCTAGCTGCCTGTCCCCTGAACACACTGTAAAAAAAAAAAAAAACAGTCTCTGTAGACACCCCAGGCTCCACAAACAGCAACAAAAACAAACTGGGAAAACCCGCACCACAAAACAAAACAAACAGTGTTCAGACGTCACCCAACATCACTTAGAGCACCTTTAACACATTACAAAGTAAAATTCTAGCTTCCGGCCGAACGCACATACGTAGTCTACTTACACCTTAAGTGCATGGATATTCTTCTTACACAAACGCATGGCTTCGCTTCAGAAGGCCTTTATTAACCCCAAGAGCTGTGTGTAGCACTTTTATGATGGATAGATGCACTTTTATGGACTTCAAAACAGACACAGCCATTCATTGCCATTATAAAGCTTGGAAGAGCCAGGACATTTTTTAATATAACTCCAAATTGTATTCATCTGAAAGAAGAATTTCACATAAACCTAGAATGGCTTGAGGGTGAGTAAATCATGGTGAGTGGTTTGATTAGTGAGTGGATTCTGGCTAACTTAAACACCTCTGATCAGAACTGCATACTAGAATACTACTCTTACTCGGGATCAGCCTACATTTTAAAAACTGTCTACAAAGTTCACATTTAAAGTAACAAAATGTAAAATTACAATAATAATGTAAACATATGTAAACAATATAGCGATAAAAAAAGTTTGGTACTACCTCATTGCCAGATCTGGGATATAACCCATGAAGTCGTCTAATGTGCTGTTCCAACTCCTCATCAGTCAATGATCTTGACATGGAATTCCTAGTTGGCAGCCCCAGAGCTTTTGTCCTCTTATATAAAAATGATGCCGAACATCCCAAAAGTTGGGCCATGCGCTTGATGGTGTAGCCCTGGGTCACCAAGAATTCCAGCTGTTGTCTCGTCACTGTGATCTTAGGTCTCCCTCGCTGACCTATGGATATACACACACTGTTAAGCAATTGACTAACAACAATTAATGATTGAAGACTAAAATTTCATCTTTTAATATTATTTTACTATTTTATATTATGTATTTGTACTATTATTCTTTATTAATATTCATAATCAGTTGCATTATCATATGGAGTTTTATGTGCATGAGTTTGAGTGTATGAGAGACTATAGATAGCATGGATGCATGTAAAGATCATATGTCAGAGACAGAGGGAGACAGAAGGGTGTGTACTGTAACATGTTTCCAACTGATGCAGATGTAAGCAACAAAAGATATGTTCTTAATATGGAAGTGAATTGTGCCATGTGTTCGTATGACATATACGTTCCACTTTTAAAGCTTAAGCAACATACTTTGTTACCTTAAAAGGAAGCTGCTCTGTAATGTATATAAGCTCTATCTTACTGTACCACCTCAGAGAAACAGAGAAACAATGGTATAAGCTTAGAGAAACTTAATGGCAGAGAAACATAAAGCCAGAGAAACCATTTACATCTAGCATGATGGGATGAGAAGATAAAGAAATGGGGAACAGAGAAATCTGGAATGAAGACCTCTCATGTAGCCTTATGTTCTTATATGCCTGTTTCTTTCTGTCTGACACATGATACATAATAAATTGAATCTCTTGGCAAAGGTAACTGGTGTAGCTTCCGTGATTCAACCATAATGGGGAAACCATGATTTTTAAGTCTACAATTGGCGTCACGAACAGGATTGATGTTGTCATGGATTTCTTTCCCTAAACCTAACTATCTGGGGCGTCTGCACTCGACACCCTACTGATCTTAATATCTGTGGCGTCTCCACTCGACACCAATACCTTAAACTCTCTCTGGCGTCTACACTCGACACCAATACCTTAACTCTCCGGCTCTTGCGTCTTCAGTCGACAAATGGCCGAGTTTCTAAATAACTTGTTTCCCTAAACTAGCTTCCTGCGCAGGAATAAATCGACAAACAGATCTGCAAATGTCCTTTAAATGCTTTAATCACGGCCAGGAGATCTTCCCGAGCAGTTCTCAGGGAATCTCTCCCAAGAAGCAGGGCCGGAGGATCTCAGACAAATTCCATTGAGAATCCCCCCAAAAAACACATATACAACAGTTTTTATAGTATAGAGGTATGACATAAATGTCAGGCTGCATTACATAATATCCCCACTATTTGATTGGTTCTTCATATGCAAACCCCTCTGTTACTAGGTAAAGCAAACTCTGATCTTGTGATTACTTATCACAAGGTTTTGATGACTTAATTTGTTCTATCACAAGATACTAACAGACTAGTCTAGTTTCATTTCCCAAATGTGTTATTTATACACAGGACAGAATGTTTTAGTACATTGTGTTTCAAAGTGTTATCATGTTAGGCCTGAAAAGAGAAGTAAGGTTAGATGTTAGAGACATGGTTAGTTTAATATACAGTTTACTATTTTATCTATTAAAAATCCACCACAATGTCTTCAGGCCTTTGTTTGATCATTCCAGGTAAGACCTTATTTTATTCTAAATAATTATGAGTCTGCCTGATGATTAAACATAGACTGAAACTGCTTAAAAGAACTGTGCTATTTTAATTACCAGTTGTGTTGCCAATGAATATGTCAGACATAATAATAAAAGGGAAAAATGGAATTCAATTAAGTAATTAAATTTAATTTGGAATTTTTAAGTTCCTCTGAAGGGTAAACCTCTAAAGTATTTGATATGCTGGGATAGAGATAGATCTTTTTTAGAAAGAAGACTATCTAGTCAAAAATTCGAGAAATTAGCTGTAAGACGGTTAAGCTAGAAAATATTTGAGGATACTTGATTAATAGGAGCGGTTAAGTGTGGCGAGTTCCCAGAGAAAGGGGTAAAGATAGTCTCTAAAACATTAACGCTGGAATTAATACAAGTATGAAAAGGCAGCAAGACTTGATTGACAGGAGTAGTTAAGTGTGACGAGCGCCATAGAAAGGGTTAAAAATAAGCTCTAAGGACATTAACACTGGAGTCATAAAAGTATTAATGTGCCGATGTAACTAGATAAGATCGCAGGCATTTCTGATTTTGACCGTAAAGCTATTCAAATATTTGAGGATACAATTCTGAGGAAGCTTAAAGGAAAAAGGTATCTGAGGTAAACTAAATAAATAAATAAAAAAGAAATTCAAAGATAACTGAAAATATAAGGGTTTACCTTGTTTATAACTTTTTATAGTTCTTATAGTGTTTAGAGAAGAGAGAGAGAGAGCAAGGGTAGCAGTTGCCCCCTCCTGATAATTCACTCTAGACACACACACACACACACACACACAGACAGTTGTGAAGCAGCCCCCATTTTTCGCCCTTTGAGTAACCAGAGCAGGTGGAAAGGGAGAGAAGCAGAGGGCCTTCCCTGGAATTTACACACACACACACACACACACTCATATACATTCATAGTCCTGTTGTTTTGAGCATACAAGACACAGAGGGACAAATAATTTGCAAGATGGCAGAAAGTGGCTGTAATAGCAGAACAATATCTGCTTGGTTCCTGGAAAGGAAAAATAAGAAGCAAGCTAAGCTTTTGAAAAAAGGACTCGATATTAACGCATCTATGGATGTGCAGTTAAGCTGGTTTGAGTCCCAAAAAGACTCCATAAAGTCAAAAGCATTTCCAATACTGGCAGCTCATTGGATTGTGAAACAAGGTGGAATTTGTTGCGGAATTAATGGTTGCCCAGTTCCACTTGTTGAAGCAATGAAGCCTCAAATTAAAGCATATAACAAGTTGAATAAAATTATGTCTATTAAATGTTCAGATGAAGAAAATACAACTAATAATGATTCATTTGATCCAGATTGGACAAATATAATAACTGAAGCTGAAAAGAAATATTCACAAGAACCAGTGAAATCCGTGACAGTAACACCTCCTCCTTACAAACCAATTTATCCAGCTTTGCCTGAACAATATACAAGTTCATCTAAACCTTTGACACAGCTTCAAGCTTTGGGATCAAATGGAGGTCCAGTTGACAAAATGTACATTGCATCTGCACAAGCATCTCCAATAATAACAAGATCTAAATCAGCCCAGCCAAACAGAGACATGCTGCGATGTACACCAGCTCGTAATTATGGATCTGACTGGGGTGATGAGACAAGAGATGACGACATGATCACAGTTGACAAGATCGGTCCTGAATTTTCTTCACCTGCTGTTAAAAGGGAAGAATTACAATCTGAAATGATGACAGAAGAGAGACCATTCACACCAGGAGAACGTCAAGCCATTCTCACAGCCTTGCCTCCTCTGAAGAGACAAGATCCAAACACAGAGTTTTGGAGAGAATTAGACTCTCTGGTTGAAGCACATCAAATGACATTAAAAGACATACACACCATTGTGAAAGCTAAAATCCCAAGAGACAGATGGGAACGCTTGCCAGCTTCGATAACAACAGCCCAATGGATAAATTTGTGGGTTGATGACCAAGGACGACCCTTGGGACTTTGGCAGGCATTAGATGTGTTTCGAAAAGAAATCCAAGAAATCTTGGGCAGTGGGAAAGTTCCTTTCACATTAGTGACGTTGATTAAGCAAAAGGATGATGAATCTCCAGATGAATATGCTCTGCGTAAGTGGAATGCTTATGAGAGATGGGCTCTCTGTGCTAAGAAACAACCTGACAGAGATGATGTGCAGTTTACTGACACACTTGTGGACGGACTTAGCACAAAATACCAACAAGCCTTATCACTTGGAGTCAATCCAGGTGAGACATATGATCAGATTTTACAATGGGCTGGGCGTTTAGAGATGGCTACGAGATCAAATAAGGAAGACGGAAACAAGCCAAATCGAAGAGGAGTGGCAACAGCTCAATACAACATGGACATAAAGAAGAGGATGATTTTCTGCACCAACTGTGGAAAACCTCGCCACACAATAAAAGATTGTTGGGCTAAAGGAGGTGGAGCAGAAGGTCAAGGTCCATCATTTAGATAGGCCAGTGCGAAGAAACATGATGAAACCTCTCAAGGGAAGACGTGGACTGAAGCACAAGTCCGTCAGCTCATTGAGGGAATCGTGCGTCCGCAATAGGAATCAGCGGCCCCCTGTATTAGTAAGAAAAGAGACAATCGCCTTTTCGTTAATGCATTAATAGGGGGCCACCCATGTGACATTTTGGTCGACACAGGAGCTTCGATTTCAATAACAGATCTGAACCTACCTACAACCGATGAAACTATGGAAGTTGAAGGAGTTGGAGGAGCTATCACTAAATTTCGCAAAAGTATACAAGTTCCTTTGCAAATACATGAAGATGAAGTCTTATGGACATCTTTCTGGGTAGGGCCGAATTCACAAGGAAGCCTTATTGGCATGGACATTCTTCCATTGTTGAACATGATCATATTCACTGACAGTCGTCAAATCACTACAACAGCTGGGATAATACCACACGAAGATCGCACATGTAATTTAACATCTGTTGGTACAGCAAAACCAATTATCAGAGATTGGGGAAAAGACGGTGTGTGGGGTCTTCTGTGCAGTTTATATCCAGATGTTTGGGCTAAACACAAATTGGATTGCGGTAAAGCCAACATTGACCCTGTTGTTATTGAGGGACCGATACATGCCCCTCATAAACAATACCCTATCCGACCTGAAGCAAGACAAGCCGTGGAAGAGATAGTGGCAGACTTGGAAGCTGAAGGAATTATCAGACAAACTTCATCAACCACTAATAGCCCTGTCTGGCCTGTCAAGAAATCGGATAATTCATGGCGATTAACCATAGATTACACAAGACTTAACAGTATAACACCAAAACCGCATCCTATTGTGGCCAATCCTGCAACCATTTTGAATGATATCCCAGGAAATGCAAAAATATTTACAGTACTAGATGTACTGTCGGCATTTTGGTCTATACCTATAGACAAAAAATCTCAAGAGAAATTGGCCTTTACAGTGGGTGCAAACCAGTATGTCTGGAACCGACTCCCACAAGGGCTCAATCTTTCTCCTGTTGTATTTCATAGAGCCTTGGATCAGTTCTTAACGGAGCAAAAAGCTGAAATTGAGAGTTCAGGAAGTGTTTGCATCCAATATGTTGATGACCTGTTGATTGCAAGCCCAGATGAAAACAGCCATATATTTGCTCTGGATGTTGTCCTACAAGCCCTTAGGAAAGGAGGATTTAAAGTAAACCCCGACAAAGCACAGTTGGCTAAAACCAAGGTTATCTACTTGGGCCAAGAAATATCTGTCGAGGGAAGGAGAATGACAACAGAGCGTGTAGAGGCATTACGACAACTCCCAAAACCTCTAACAGTTACAGGAATACGGAAGGTGATGGGACTTTTCAACTACTGTCGCCAGTATATACCTGATTTTGCCAGCATCACTAGCCCTCTCATCGACTTGTACAAGGGAGGAAAGCCTGGAGTGGAAAAGATAAACTGGACGCCGGAAGCTGAGGAAGCATTTACTTCTATGAAAGAGAAACTGACATCAGCCCCAGCCTTGGGACTTCCTGATGGACGGTTGCAATTCCATTTGTGGACCAGGGTGGGAGATGAGACGTATTCAGCAGTTCTGTGTCAAAAACCAGGTGATAGATACTAGGGCTGTACCAGAATATTCGAGTATTCGAATATTCGTTCGGTGGGTTGGTATTCGATTTTCAAATTTGACATTCGAATATTCGTTTTAATTTTTTTTTTTTTTTTCACACCTGGCATCCCCCTAGAAACGGTTCCCATTCGCGCTTGAATGGGGCTGTCATGCGTTTTCTCAGATGGATAGCTCTCTCTGATTTGTCAATATGAACAATGAACACATAAATGTGTTTTTGCAAAACGGATATGAATCCGAACTTCAAATCCCGCGCTATAGGCAGATGTAATGGAGTGCACGTCACCAGCAACAGCTGCATTTTACTGATCGTCAGCTAAAATTTCTAAATCAAAGACCGCAATAAGAGAGCGCGCAACAGCCCTGGTAAGATCATTTCGGTTCTTTACTTTTAATGAAGTTGATTGTGTGTTAAAGCATCTGCGACCCACTTTCACTTTGATTAGTTGCACGTTGGCTTGATGAATAGATGCTGATCTGCGGTGACGCGTGCTGTAAGCGTCGTCATATCTGGCTATAACATGATATAGCCTAAAACGCTCTCACACGGTTATTTTTTATCATTTTGGGCGAAATACAATACTCTTATTTTAGAGCGCAGAACAGCGGTGTTTGTATGGGCAGAAGTGCATGCCTGAGCTTGTAGGCTATAAGCACGTGTTGCTTTGACATTGTGGAAATAGAATAGAAACAATATATTAGCCTACCCTTTACTGTGTCAGTAATTACTGTGCTGCTGATTTCTGATTTGAGAGTTATTTGTTACTCAGAAAAATATTAGGCTGTGTTTTGTATCACTAGTGCAGTGTCCGTTCTCGGAGCCCTGCGCGTGAGCCGCGCGCGCTTCCCGCTCGCGCTGTTCTGTATTAAAAGTTTATTAATTCTGAACGTGTCACGTCTCGCGTGTCTATATTGCACCAAATGTGACACTGCACTCGTGAAGTCGATTGGATGAACGGTTCAAAATGCAAGATAAATAATCTAAATGCAAACAGACAGACACGTAGAGATTCCTGCCTTTATTAGAGAGAAAAATATGTTCAGCCCCCTCCATCCGAAGCTTCGAATATTCGATGTTAATTCCTATCGAAGCTTCGAAGCTCAAAAAATGGTATTCGGACCAGCCCTAATAGATACAGACCAGTTGGATACTTTTCCACAAAGATTCCTGTCACTATGATTGGTCAACCACGATGTATACAAGCTCTTGATGGTGCTACGTGGGCAGTGGATGCTGTTGAAAATCTGATAGGAGCACAAACTATCATACTACACACTCCACACAGTATAGTGACGTTGTTGAACAACACAAACATCAAAACCATAACTGACGCAAGAAGAGCAAAATGGGAAGCAACTTTGTTGAACAAGGATCTGAGAGTGGAAATCATCAGAGACACTTCTCTTAACCCTGCAACAATGATGTTGGAACCACATGAGGGAATACCACATGAGTGTGAAAAACAAGTAGAAGAAGATAGTCTTGGTCCAGTAAATCCAATCCCTCTTGAAAATCCAGACAAAGAGTTATGGGTCGATGGATCCAGTTATTATGTTGATGGAAAACGACATACTGGATGGGCTGTAGTGGAAGCTGATGGAACTGTCGTGAAGAAAGGAGCTCTTTCGGGGCAATTTTCAGCACAAGTAGCTGAGCTTATAGCACTTACGGAAGCCTTTGAACAATCGGAAGGTTATCGGGTCAACATCTATACAGATAGTCGTTATGCTTTTGGCGTGGTCCATGACTACCTTGCTTTGTGGAAAAGACGTGGACTTATCACTAGTAGTGGGAGCGAAATACAACATGCTTCCATAATTCGTCGCTTAATTGCAGCATGTCACTTACCCAAAGAAGCAGCCGTGATCAAAGTAAAAGCACATCAATCTGACAAGTCCAAAGAAAGTCAAGGGAACACGGCAGCAGATGCAGCAGCTAGAGAAGCAGCTCTACTTCCTCTTACTCCTGTTACCTTGGTAAAGGAAAACAGCAAGGATAATCCTGAGCTCCATCTTTTGTCATATCAAGTGGAGACAGATGAAGAGAAAGAACAATGGATAAAAGCAGGAGCAAAAGAAGATGATCAAAGTATCTGGAGAATTCCAACAGGACAAGTGGTGATGCCGATTGGAACAAGAAGAGAACTGATGCAGTTGTATCATGGAAAAGTGCATGCTGGAGCAAAAGCAATGAAAGCTCAAATCAGTGAGACTTGGTGGTGGCCACGGATGATGAGAGACATTGATGACTACTGTAGGAGATGCTTGATATGCCTGAAGGCAAATGTGGGAAAATCTGTAAAGGTGCGAATGTCACATGCACCCAGACCAACAGGTCCATGGACACACCTCCAAATTGATTTCACAGGACCTTTATCACCCAGTGGAGGGTACCAATACATTCTAGCAATCATGGACAGATTTACTAGGTGGGTGGAAGCATTCCCTACGAGAACTTGCACTGCTGAAGCGGCAGCACGAGTAATGGTGGAAGAAGTTTTTCCTCGCTGGGGTCTGCCATATGAAATTGATTCTGACAATGGAACTCATTTCACTGGAAAACTGATGAAGGAGGCAATGAAATTGATGGGAATCAAACAAAAATTCCACATTCCGTACCATCCGGAAAGTTCAGGGATGGTAGAGAGGATGAACAGATTGTTAAAAACCGCTCTTACCAAAGCCATTCTGCAAACTGGCCAAGGTTGGCATAAGTTATTACCTGCTATTCTGTGGAACTTGAGAGCAACTCCAAACAGAGTCACAGGACTAACCCCTTTTGAACTGATGACTGGAAGAGCAATGGTTCTACCTCCTGATGCTCCGCCACCTGCGGGAACAGGAGGAGATTCTACTTTGTTCCAAGAGAAGTTACGACGCTATATCACAATGCTTGACAAAGCTACAATAATAAGAAAGTGAGAGAAGCAATAAGACAATAATAAGATAATAATAATATAGAAACAATAATAAGAAAGTGAGAGAAGCTCAACAGCAATGGGATGAAAAACATACCACTACTGATATTCCACACATTCCTGAGTTAGGTAGTTTTGTTATGGTCAAACGTATTGCTAGGAAAGGTTTAGAGCCTAGATGGGAGGGACCATATGAGATACTCTTAACAACTGATACAAGTGTTTGCCTTAAAGGGAAAGGTGTAGGAACAGACAGATGGTATCATTGGTCACAAGTTAAACCTTGCTTAGTGAATGAACAAAATGATGATGATGGCTTATGGCCTGAGATTGAGCAATGTTCATCCATTAGCTTTAAAGATTGGGAACAAAGAAGTGATGTTAATTATTTCTCTGCTTCCATTTCAGGAATCAATTCCATTGACATTGATTAGAGATGGTTACCAGTTATTCTCGATACCCACCGACAATGGTATGCTTATTTTTAATTTTACTTGGCATTTACCAAGGAAGCCAAGCTTTATGGACTCCTCGAGTTCAAGAAATCACTCGGAATGCAACCCTGAAAACTGGCCAACATTTTACTCTACCCTTTATTTCCAGATGGGGATTATGGGATTGGGTGCCACGTAATGATAAAGATCTTGCTAAATATCGTGAGGGCATCTTTGGCGGATGTAACTTTCACCATCAATGTTACAAAAGCAGAGTAATTTGGCCTGTGAAAGACGGCGGGTATACTGGTAGTGCTCAAAGAAGAGAAATTTGTTCAAAAGAACAATGTGAAGTTATAGGGTTAGACCTTATAACGTCTACCAATGTCGAAATTAATTTCATTTTGAATCGTACTCACATGCTTACAATATGGGACTCATTGGCTCAAGGTTGTATTTATCCCATTGTGTTGCCATGTGAAGGGTTTCTGAGGGATACTTCCTCGGGGACAACAAGATTCAAGGGAAATTATATGCGAGTATGGCATTCAGAAGACGAGAATGAATATTGTGAAACTGAACTAGAAACTGGGGAAATTGGAAGGTGTTTTTATCTTTCAGCGGAAAAAACAAACAAAGCTAAAACATGTCCAAATACAACTATTGCACCAGTTCATGGTATTTTGTTGGCAAAAGAAACCAAAACCTTGATAAATGAAGCCCATATGGTACGACAACGCATTAATTATAACTTGAAATCCCTTCTTACCGTTTTTGATCAGTCTTATTGTGGTAATTTTACACAAATAAGAAGTTGGTTGGAAAAAGAAGTTGAATATTATACCTCTAAAAATCCTCTGAGTAGTAAAAATCGTAAACCTCGAAGTATATGGGGAGATATAGCGGGGGTATTTGGCTCTGTCAATTCAATAAGTAATACTGCTCAAATGAACCAACTAAGCGACTATACTCAGTGGGTGGGAACCATGACGGGGAAAGGACTCACTGAGGCTCTTCAAGGTTCTCTACATATTATAGCAGCGGGTGAGCATCTTAATAATGCTGCAAAAGAATTGGCAGATGCATTGACAAAATCGTCTAATTTTGAGACACATCGTGCGGCATGTTTATTTTTAGCTCAGAATTTAAAGGATCAAATGGTAGAGGATATACAAGTTATTCGAATGGGACAAGTTCCTGAGCGAATAGCAGAATCGTTGTTAGTGGTTTTCGGTAACCAACTTAATTTGACTTCTGCTAAACATGTCCCATTAGTTAAAATCGCCGTTAATGAAAATTTGTTGTCAGGTTCTGGAATGTTACCCTTGATCATGATATGGCCTCAATATGGGAAGCGCAATATTATGACAGTTAGGCAATTTCAATCAATGGGTGTTAGACAAGGGAATTCGGTAATTAGATTAGGAAAGAATGGATATTGGGCTGAAGGTGAAACACCAATGATTTCTACCACAGATTGTTGTGTTGAGGAACATGAGTGGGTAATTTGCTCATGCTCTACAATGTTTAGTCTATCTCTTAATGGTTCCGCAGTTTGGGAAGTAGTTCCTTTAGATCAAGCCACAGGTGCATGGCAAGTGTCAGAAGCACAGTGGTGTATTTTACATGATGGAATAAGTGATAACATGATTTACGGAGGGAAGTTATGTCCAATTCCTCCTGATCCATTTTGCCTTGAGATTCTCTATCCTCTTCACTTGGGTGGAATTCATGTTCCACATGTGCAATTGTTGCAGTTAGAGCCACAATGGTGGAATAATGATTTAGTAGAAGAAAGGAATTATGAACTCTTTGAGATGGTCAGAAGAGTTAAAAAGAGTGTAAAAGCAGCTCAAGAGGAGGGAATTCAAGCCATGGGTCATGTTATCATAGCAAATGGTGTAGCTAAATTAATGTCTGAAAGGAAGCTAACACATATCCTAGGGAAGTTATCATGGTCGGAATGGATAGTTTTGACTATGGTAGGAGTTTTCGTGTTCCTGCTATTAATACAACTCATAATTTGTGTTACTAGAAGGAAAAGTACCAAACCTGTCAAATTGGTTATTACTAACAAAATGGACGGAACCAAGAATGGAACATACAGCGTGAAATAGGAGATTTTATATATTACATACAAAATACAACTCCACAAACAATGAACACCCGTTTACTGATTTTCAACCCCAAGGGATAGGATCTTTTTAACATCAACGTTTGTTTTGGTTTGTTGTTTTAGCCGGGAACTTGAGGAGTTAAGTACTTAACGAGTCAAGGCACCGGTAGAAGAATTATTAGTTTTTCCTTTCTTAGATGATTGGGGTCCATTTTAAATGCTTACACATAGACGTTAAAATAACACATGGTATACGGGGACATAACATGGGTTGGGTTTTTTTTGTTCTTTGTTTTTTTTTTTTGTTTTTTTTTTTGTTTTTTTTTTCTGTTCTGTTTCTATTCTTCTGTCCTTTTTGTCTATTTTCTTGGTCTGCTATTTCTTCTCCTCACTATCACTTCTATAGGTTGGCCACCTGGGAATGATGGTGTGGAACTGACGGCCGTAGTTCCAGTGGAGGGAGATGAAGACTAAAATTTCATCTTTTAATATTATTTTACTATTTTATATTATGTATTTGTACTATTATTCTTTATTAATATTCATAATCAGTTGCATTATCATATGGAGTTTTATGTGCATGAGTTTGAGTGTATGAGAGACTATAGATAGCATGGATGCATGTAAAGATCATATGTCAGAGACAGAGGGAGACAGAAGGGTGTGTACTGTAACATGTTTCCAACTGATGCAGATGTAAGCAACAAAGATATGTTCTTAATATGGAAGTGAATTGTGCCATGTGTTCGTATGACATATACGTTCCATTTTTAAAGCTTAAGCAACATACTTTGTTACCTTAAAAGGAAGCTGCTCTGTAATGTATATAAGCTCTATCTTACTGTACCACCTCAGAGAAACAGAGAAACAATGGTATAAGCTTAGAGAAACTTAATGGCAGAGAAACAAAAAACCAGAGAAACCATTTACATCTAGCATGATGGGATGAGAAGATAAAGAAATGGGGAACAGAGAAATCTGGAATGAAGACCTCTCATGTAGCCTTATGTTCTTATATGCCTGTTTCTCTCTGTCTGACACATGATACATAATAAATTGAATCTCTTGGCAAAGGTAACTGGTGTAGCTTCCGTGATTCAACCATAAAGGGGAAACCATGATTTTTAAATCTACAATGATTTATTGTGTAAAATATTTAAACAAAACTTTACTTGAGGATATGCAAATCATGTTTTAACAGAAACCATGAATAGTAATGCATTTTGTCTTATGGCAGTGATAGGATTTTGTTTATTTTGTTTTTTTATGAAGCATAAACATGAAATATGTACCAATACAAGACAAAGTCCTGAAGCTGATGTAGGGACACCTAATTATCTTTTCTTTTATTGCCACATTTATTTTTGAATAAATTATTATATTCTCAAATGTAAGTATATGAATACAAAACCTTAAATATAAAAAATATTTTTATTTACAGCTAGTTTCCATTGTATGATAACTAAAAAAGCCAGCAAATGCACCAGTATTATGCAAAATTTGGGTTGTTGAGATTAATATAAATTGTTAATTCCTTTTCTCCTTTAATTTAGTTTTTTAATTCCGTGCTTTGCTTTAAATACTGTCATTTGATCTTACCAATTTCATTATGAATGTATATTTCAATGTCTAATAAACATATTTAGACAGGTATTGTTTACTGGGAAACCCTGTAAGAACAGAATGTTTGGCAGCAGGGGTGATTCTAGACTTTTATCAGTATTGGGGCAAAAAGTATCATTGGGCTCCTCTAACATTTTCCATTTTCTTGAATAATAAATACTGTGCATCAATAATGTAGGCCTACTGTATGACTTCTCTAGCTCAAATTATCTGTATAATTATAACTAAACATGCATTTTAATTAAAACAAAACAATGACATCATGACAACTTTATATGCATTTTTTAACTGCACATAGAATATCAAGACTCTCCCTATTTGATCTTTATCGTTGGGAATTCCATTATTGTAAAAAACAACTGTAAACTCATTGATAACAACAAGAACAAGTTTCTTAAGAATTATGATTGTATTTGTCTGTATTTTTTTTTACTCTTTCTTTTTCCTTTTCCTTTTTATGTTAATGTACTCAAAGCAGTGATATTTATTTTCTTGCAATAAAAAAGAACTGCATGTATTCACATTTAACAAGCTTTTTTTTACTATTTACATAACATATCGAATTGAAGGTTTTGAAAATAATATTAAAGGTAGCCTACCATGCTGCAGTGAAATACTGTAGACTACAGTGGATATTAAATTATTCCTTCATTCACGTAGGCTACTGTAACGAGGTATTTGCAAGGCATCAGTTAATAAAACCAAAAGCCAATGTCAGTAGTTTAATTCGTTCTAGTGCTGTAGCGTTTTGATAATTTTTTTAATTTTTATTATCACCAGTCATCTCGGTAAACACCACAGGCGCTGGTCAGACACGGAGAGGTTTACTTACTTTTTAATTAGTCTTCACATTAACACCATATTTATTCATTCGGAAAGATTTGGGGAATGCGGAACAGACATGAAAACGAGAGGCGAGGCGCGAGATTAATATACCGTAACGCCTCTTTTGAACGGGACCAAAGTAAAAGTGTGTTTCCGAGCAGCATCTGTGAAAACTCAAGTAAAAATATGCTACAGACCTGAGCGAATTCTAGGAACTGTGAAGGCGTCTGCCCTGCGCTCCTCGAGTGACGAAAGCTCTGAGATCCGATAGACTACTAACAAGTTTTTCCATTGTTTCAGGAGACAGCGTTCAATAAAGTCGAATCAATGGCATTCAGATGTGCACTTCCTAAGACTCCATGTCCATGTGCTCTTTCTACATAACTGCATTTTCTGCGAATTTGTTCAACAACCTCCGACATGTTGCACCTTAATTCTTTCTCCTCTTCTCTTTCCGTTTCCTGTCATCTCTCTTTAATATGTTGTTGGTTCATTAATATTCAACATATTATTTGCATACTGATTATTTAAATAGTACTAGTATCTATTAAGGTAAGGATATCTTTGATCTAAAATGTTACTAGTAACTAAAAAATAAGCACTAGTTCTATTTTTTCTTAAGTTGGGTATAATTAAATACTAGTCACTATTGGAATAAGTACTAGTATCTATTGAATAAGTACTAGTATCTTTAAAAAGGTACTAGTACCTAAAGAATAAGCACAAGTATCTAAAGAATAGGCACTAGTACCTAAAGAAAAAGCACTAGTAGCTAATGAATAAGTACTAGTACTTAATGGAATAGATACTAGTATCTAAAAAATAAGTACTAGTAGCATGAAAATAGAGACTAGTCGGTTTAAATGATTAAATGTTAAAACGGCTTGCCATAGAACTAACGCTACGCTTGATATCTAGTGTCCTATAACCTGCATATTAACTAGACAAACTCCAGAAAATGCCTTCGAATATGCTTTAATCACAGCCGGAGGATCTCAGACCAATTTCAGAATCCCACCAGCAAAAAGAATATAATTTTTATAGAATAGGAGCATGGCAACAGTGACATGATATATTACACAACTTTCCTACAATGTGAATGGCTCTTCATATGCATAATTCAGCAAACACTTTTGTTACTGGGTAGAAGCAAACTCTGTATTTCTCGATTACTTTGTTACTCAAAGTCATGAGTTTATATATTTAAACACCTGTCTAGTTTCATTTAATCTTTTGTTAGATTTGGAGAACTATGGACTTCTTTATGACTCATATAACATTATAAGGAATCAATATGTATAGAAAATTCAAGATTAACCACTCTTTGGCCAGAAATTTGCTCAGTAGGTCAAATATGGACTTCTGTATGGCTGAGTTAATATCAGAGGGAGTAATGAGTATGTATTGAAAGTTCATGATCAAGGACTCTTGGGCCAGTAATATATTAATTAGGTAAAATATGGACTACTGTCTAGCAGATTTAACATCAGAAGTCTATGACACATCAGAACTCTATGAGAGTATGTATTAGAAACCTTTTGTGGACCCCTTTGCCAGAAATATGTCCAATAGGTCAGATTTGAACTACTGCATGGCTGAATTAGTCAATGAGTATGTATGGAAATGAATGTGTTAATTTATGGAAATTAATGTATGCAATTATTTGGTGGAAGATGCAGCTCCATCTCTGCCATGTTAATCTATATTCTTCAGTGGTTCCCAACCAAGGCCCCCCTCCTCTCCGAATCAATACTGCAAACTTTACAGGCACTGTAAAAGTACTTACTCTGAGTCTGCTAAAATACAGTAACTTAAAGCAGCACTCAGTAGCTTCGGGATTTCTTCGCTGTATTCTCGCTTTTTGCTCGCAGGTTTCTCTCTAGAGCTCCCCCACAGCTTCGGAATAGATATTTGACAACACTGTTGTAAAAACTCTTTGGTGATTCTCAGACACCAGAGGCTAGTAGATCAACGACATCAAAGCAGATGGGACATTCTTTAAAACGTCTTCTTCCTTCGGGTTCGGACAGCGTGAGGGAGCGCAATAATGACAGTATTTGAGCAGATTTCTTTTGGCCGTAAAGCAATTGTTTACATCGCGAGACCTGATATCACGCGATACTTCCTGCCGCGGTGGCCGGTGGCCCGCCGTCTCAAAGTTGCAAGTGCGAATTTTCCGCTCACGGGCACCAGGGGGCTGCGAAACGACCACCATTCAACCCGAAATAAGTAATATAACCATTCCAATGACTCCGAAGCTGTTCAGTTAAGGTAAAAAAGTTACTTATTAGTTCACCTTTAAAAAGGCTAAGCTCAAGTCAACCTGCCATACCAAACAAGACCACAGGGAGATGCCAAAGCACTGCGTACTGTACAGATCCATTCTGAGTTCTGGAACACATCAAAAAACAAATGAAAAATAAGAACATTCTGAATGTGTGGAAACGTAATCGGTTACCTAACGTAACCTCTGTTCTCTCTAGAAGAGGGAACGAGTATTGCGTAAGTTGCTTACGCTACGGGTAAAGTCATCTTTTCTCGAGATATGAAGTCAAAAAATTATCCTTAATTTTTATAATCTTGTCAACGCAGTGCAGCAGCACGCAGACCTAGAGCAGGCTATCTAGCGTGCTCACTGGCTGCCCTGCGGCAACTGCAGCAGCCTACCACTGAGCCTGGCGTGACGTCGCGCCCTCACGCGTCACAGCCCGCCAGAAGGGGCGTGGTTAAGCGTATATAAGGAAGGCTCGGAGAGCCTACAGAGCGGGCAGTGGGTAGGCGTGGGCACGGGATCGTGGGCACATTTCCTACCCTTAGCACTTGAGCGGCGCGTGCCCGCTTTATGAGAGTGCGCTCTGTGGGAGATACCGGGGGGATCGTGCTTGTGTGTAGGGGTGAACACAGAGATGTGGGCACATTTTCTACAATCATAACACCATCGGCGTGAGCCGGATAACCAGACATTACACTCTTTTTGAGATTTCTCTGGGTCGCCGTAAAAACGGCATTTGTGTGCAGGCGAGCGAGTTGTGTAACTGACTCGTTGGCTGCGGTGTACACTGCTGCAGTAGCCTTTTCTAAGGGGATCTTTTCCTCCCTGCGGTTGCTAGGAGGACTTCGCGGGCTCGGGCTTCAGCGCTATCTTGGTCCCCGAGGGGGAGGCGGTCTGTGACGGCTGGTCGAGAGCGATCTAGGGCGGCCGCCCTGTCGTCGCTGCGAAGACGGAGGCTGAGAAGAGCGCTGTGATGAGCTGCGTGCAGGAGGCTGATTCTGAGAGCGGCCTGCAGCTGAGCTCGAACGGCGGGGCAGGAAGAGATTCATAGCCTGCGGCGCCTTCTGTACCTCCGAAAAATGATCCACAATCCCGCTTACCGCTGGGCCGAAGAGACTGGAGGGGGAGAGCGGGGCGTTGAGGAACACGGAGCGCTCAGATTCGCTCATATCCGCGAGCGTCAACCAAAGATGTCTTTCGGTGACGGTGAGCGAGGCCATGGATCTCCCGATGGCTTGTGCCGCGGACTTTGTAGTGCGAAGCGAGAGGTCCGTTGCGCTGCGCAGGTCCATCAGGACAGTCTGATCCGGGCCTTTCTCGTCCATTTCGCAGAGGAGATCGGCTTCAAGGATCTGGAGAACAGCCATCGAGTGCAGGGCGGAAGCAGCCTGGCCGGCGGCAGCGAAGGCGCGGCCGACGAGAGCTGATGTGGTCCTGCAGGCTTTGGACGGCAGGGCAGACATTGAGCGCCATCTAGCGGATGGCGGGCAAAGGTGCGTTGCGACAGCCTCTTCTACCGGGGGGATTTGTGTATATCCCTTCTCGGCGGCCCCGTCTACTTGAGAGAGGGTCGAGGAGACCGGAAAGCGGAGTCTAGAGAGCGAGAGAGCGAGGGCTGCGTGGTCTCATCCCAGGCAGAGAGCGCAGATCACATAGCGGTCCCTGTCGCTGAGCGGGGCTCTGCAAGAGCCGCAGGAAATGCGAGGCATTTTGAACCAAACGCCTCGCGCTCTTTTAGAATAGTATGTCGCGGGGCGAGCACACAGTGAAGCACAGCAATAAAAGGATACTGTCGCCGGATAGCGAAGCAGGCACGGATGGCTGAAGGCGGCGAAGACGACCGGCTTCCTCAGACTCTATCCTCGGCTTGCTGGTCGCTTAATTCGACGGCGGCTTCTCTCAGAGTCCAGCGATGCAGAGAGCTTCGTTGAAGAGACGAAAATCAGTGAACCAGCCTCCGAGCCTTCCTTATATACGCTTAACCACGCCCCTTCTGGCGGGCTGTGATGCGTGAGGGCGCCAAGCGCCCTCATTGGGCGTGACGTCACGCCAGGCTCAGTGGTAGGCTGCTGCAGTTGCCGCAGGGCAGCCAATGAGCACGCTAGATAGCCTGCTCTAGGTCTGTTTAGGGTATAAAAAAAAGGACCAAATCTATAACTGTAACTGCCATTGCATGTTTAAAACAATTATATCCTATACTTCAACTCATATAATGTTGACGTATTATATATCATTGGAAAGCTTACAAACTCAAGATTCAGCCTGTGAAAACCGTTTTTAAATCGGACCTTGCGTTACCATAAAAAAAAAAAAAAAAAAAAGGTAAAATGGTAAAAAATGTTGGATTTAGGTCAGGCTGACTAATTGATCACAGATAACTTGAAGCAAATCATGTGACCAGCATACTCAAGACAGACAGGCTGTATCAGTTTAACCTGTAAATTTTATAATTTGTAAAAAAAACAACAACCTCAGAATACAAAGATTGTTACAAAAATGAATACAAAGTTAATCCCTTTATTATACCCAAAAGTGGCAATGTGACTCAAGTGTAACATACATTTCAAAACGTGCTAAATAACAACATGAACAACATTTTTATACATTTTCTTTTTCAGCACCTTAAGACAATGTTCATAATTAATGTTAGCAGTGTTAGTATTCTTTTTTCAAAAGAAAAGTAAGTTTAACCCTTAATCGCTGTTTGGGGTCAAAATGACCCCAATGGACTTTTCCTTCATTTTTTTAAAGTGTTACCTTCATCTCAGGGGCATGAAACTCTGTGACTTTTCCTAAATAATCTATCTAAACATGCACAAAAAAACTGGGCTTGATTTGGTTGTTCTAAAAGTGTGTAAAAAAAAAAGTACCATTTAAGCTGTTTGGGGTCAAAATGACCCCACATTGAAAATGAATGGGAAAATGAAAAAAATGACTTTTTAAAATTTTGTTTGTCAAAAAAATAAAAGTAAATCCATTATAAATCTGAAATTTTTTACAAATAAACCAAGGTCTGGTCCTAGAGCATAAATAAAAAGTAGAACGAACTTTCTATCTCATACACACACACTCACACACACACACAAACACACACATGTATGTGACTGCAACAGAGAGCATTTTTACAGAAATTGGCAAATAAAATAAACAAAACTGGCATAAATCTAAAAAAATTTACATTTAAATAAAGGTCTGGTCCTAGAGCATAAACCCAAAGTAGAACGAACTTTCTATCTCATACACACACACACAAACACACACAAACACACACGTATGTCACTGCAACAGAGAGCATTTTTATAGAAATTGGCAAATAAAATCAACTAAACTGGCATAAATCTGAAAAATGTCACATATGCAACATGGAACAAGCTTGCCCCCACCCACACCCACACACACACACACACACACATTACAGTCATGTCATAGTGGTGACTTGTAATGTTACTGCAAATGTATGTATAATAATTTGCAAAAGCAAGATAATTCAAAATATATCAGAAAACAACAACAAATTATAACTCTGACAAAACTACATATTTTTTATGTATTTCAAAATGTTTAAATAAATATTCACAAAATATATATCATAAAGTTGTGAGGAGAAGTTTAAGTATCAAGAAAAATGAAGTGAAAATGAATGAGTCTCTATGGCCCTCTATTGGATATATGTGGTCATTGCAATTTCTTTCTTTAATTATAATTTCTAAAGTTTTTCCACAAACCAGCAGATGTCAGTATTCTATCCCTAACACATAGAGCAATGTCCAAAAACTATTTAGATTTAATTAAGATCATCATTTAAGTGATTTTTTCTTTAAAAAATCTTTTTTCATGAGCCAATTTATGGCCTAGTTATGTAATTGTGCAGTAAATAGGTAAAAAACTTCAAAATTTCCACAAAAACACAGCATAAATGTATAGTTGAGAAGTAAATAAAAAAAATGATATATAGTTTTCCATTAAAAAAATGTATATTTCCTTATGCAATCGCTCAAAATGACCCCAAACATCTTAAGTGTTATCTTTTTTTAACAGCGATTAAGGGTTAATATATATTTACTTATCTCAAAATCTGAATGTCCTGCACCACTGGCAGCCATGTTGGATTTAGGTCAGGCTGACTAATTAATCAAATTTTTTTTTAAACAAATCATGTGACCAACATACTCAAGACAGACCAGGCTGTGATAAATGATAAAAGGATTTGATGAAAAAAATCATTCTTATGCCCCAAAAAAAGACAACAAAAACTATGTTACACCCAGATCACATTGCCAGTTTTAGGGTTAATTCAGTGTGTGCAGCACAGCAAAAATAGACTCGGTGTGGAAACGATGTCTGCGCTGCTGTATATGCACCGCACCTGGAACGGATCGACGGACTGCAACCGCGTGCAGTGTGAAAGCTCTAACCTGTTAACATGGGTACGGCAAAAAAAAACGCACTGCAAACGGAGTATGTGTGAAACGGGCGTTAGACTTGGAGCAGGAGAGCTACTCCGGCTGCTACTCGCAGTAGAGCGAGTGTTGCCATCTTCAGTTCCCTGTGAGCGTTTAAAAAACGCAAATATTTTTGTCTGGTTTTCATCTGGTTGACGCGACATATTTCCCGCCGCGCGCTTTCTGTCCGCTAGTGCTCATCTGTATGTGACGCAAGTGCTTGTTTGTGTGTGAGCGTGTGCACTCATTGGGATAATTGTAAACGCGCAAACACAGACAGAAAAGACATGCCATCGTGGAAATAAGATAAATAACATATTACTTAAGGGCTATTTAATTTGTTTAATAAAATAACAAGTTGTAATCTGGTGCTATAAAGAAAATCAAATCAAATTTACTTGACCTTCGAGGGGGGCGGGGCGAGCCGTTAGGAGGGCAGGGCAGGGCAGGGCAGGGCAGGGCAGGGCGGGGCGCCCCCCTTGTATAATGGTAGGGGAAACACTGATGTCCCAGATCCGGCCCACATCTGGCACACGTGGAAAGATGATCTGGCCCACTTCTGGCACATGTGGAAAGATGATCTGGCGGCTCACTCCTGTTTGCCAGATCTGGGCCACAAGCAGGCCATATCAATGACACATGTCAGCCAAGAGCAAAGAAATAAACCACAACTGGACATTATCTGAGCCACAAAATCTGTGTATATTAAATATGGAGTCATTTCAGCCTTAATAAGCCTGTTAACAAGCAGAATCACTAAAGAAAAGAAGAGAACAGAAAAAGAGACGAGCAGAAACACAAGAACTACAACTGACTTCAGCCACAGCCTAAGATGAAATCAACTGAAGAGAAAAGAAGACATTAAATCTGTGTTAACCTTTCCTGCTCGTCTCCGAACCGTGGTTGGGTGACGCAGGGGAGATCTGTCTTCTCCAGGGCCGGTAGTTCTCCTCCCGGGGTTAACTCCTTAAAACTTCACGCTGTTAGTTGTGGTGGCATATATAAACAGGAGACTTTCGTGCCGAAGAGTTATTTGCTTTATTTTCAGCCGTACTTAATACACTCACTGCAATATCGAATCAACTACCCGCACCGATCACCGTCTCACACACACACCGTTGCTTAGCAGCGATCATAACACAGTGCGGGCGGGGGAAGGGCGCGCCACGGGCACGCGCACTCACTCACTCTCATTCACACACACTCTGAGCTGTCCTAAACTAAACACATGGAAGACACATCTCACAACACTACCCCCACCATGGATTGGCAATTAACATTAATTCCATTCCATCTAAATGTACTTAGCACAACTTTCTCTATATCTGCAGGCCTAAAATGTGAAGAGATAGTAGTGCCCCAAATAGTAGGTTACACTAATTTAACAAGTGCCTAAACAGTGCTAAAAGTTCTAAAGCTCATTCAACAGTGAACCCAGGAGTGAAAAATTATTAGAAATGCAATAGTCTCTAATAAAACATAAGAGTACATCACCTTTTAAATCCTATTCTTCGGTGACCAGAGGTAATACTGTCTGACTAATACAGTAATAATGAAAACATACATTGGATGCAATAAAGTGCAAGCATGTAAAAGCATTGAAAAACTCTTCAGCCTTTTTTTTTTTTTTTACTTGGAAATATGCTTTTTGTAGAAAAGTATAGAACAAAACTTGACTAGTGTCCAAAATGAACGTAAACTGTAACGTCTCTAGTGCAAGTACGAACTGTCAGGTAACTCATTCAGTGACCCAGTCCCCATACCGTAACGGTTCTCTGCGCTGGCGTTGGGGCCGAGGTTCGCGCAAAGACTGGTGGTGTGGCTCTCCTACCGCACCCCCACCATGGTCAAGTATCACATGGGAAGGAGTGGATGGAAGAGCCCCAACCACCTGAGAATGAGTAGCAGGAGGAGTAGGCGACCGGGAGTTACTAGGGCCATCACTCGAGACAGTGGAGTAGAGGCTATGCAGGCCGAGATCCTCCCGGTCTGCTGGGTGCCCGTCCACAGCTGGTGGCAGGATCTCAGAAGGCGTCCAGTTCCGGGACTGGTCCAGGACCCAGGTGTTGTCCAGGGGCTCACGGCTGCGGTAGCATTTGAGTTGATCATGGTGGACAACTTTGACCTTAGCTCTGGGGCCCTTTTGGATCCGGTAGACTAGATCGTCTAAATGTCCCATAACAAAGTAAGGTCCTTCGTAGGAGGGGAGGAACTTTTTGACTTTGTTTTTGACATGCCGGGTTCCTTTGATGAGATACCACACCGCATCGCCGACTTTATACTGTGTATGGCAAGCATTTTTGTCATATTGTCTTTTTGCACGCGTGACTGACTCACCGAGGGCTTCTCGGGTGATGTTGTGAGCCAGTTCCAACCGCTCACGCATTTGTTGCACATACTCAGGGGCGGAAGGTGCATGATCTGAGTCCGGAGGCAAACCAGCCACAAGGTCCACTGGCTCGCTTATTTCACGGCCGAACATCATGAAGTTGGGGGTGAAACCAGTAGCGCTGTGCTTGGTTGCTCTGTAGGCCATCACTGCATATGGGATCATCAGGTCCCAATCCCAGTGACAGTGTTCTGCAGTGGAGGCCAGGATCTTTTGGAGGGTGGCGTTAAAACGTTCGACTTGGCCGTCGGACTGCGGTCTGAATGGTGTAGTGTGGGTTTTGTCGATGCCAAACAAACGGCACATTTCTTGGAATACCTCTGATTCAAAGTTGCGCCCTTGGTCGCTGTGCAGACAGTGAGGCATTCCAAAGCGACATACCCATTCAGTTGCTACTACGTTTGCCACTGTCACAGCCTTTTCGTCAGGGATTGGGAACGCTTCAGTCCATTTTGTGAAATACTCCTGTATTACGAGTATATAGCTGTTTTTACGGTCTGTCTCATTTAGTGGGCCCATAATGTCCAGTGCAATGCGCTCCATGGGGGCTCCAACTCTGACAGTTCCCATGGGTGCTTGTGGAGTCTTGTGGGGTCTGGCTCTGCATGCGCAGTTTGTACAAGTCCGGCACCAGAGCGCCACATCCTCTCGCATGTGGTACCAGTAGAATCTGGTTTGAAGTCTGGTTACAGTCCTTTCAATACCAAAATGTCCTCCTACTGGCCCTTCATGCATTTGCCGCATAACATCAGGTTGCATTTTGCGGGGGAGAACAATTTGAGGATAGAACTGTGTGTCGTCTAAACAGTAAAAGCGGCGAACCAGTACTCCATCTCTGAAGTACAGTCTTCTCCATTGACTCCAGTACGTTTTAGTGGCTGGGCTGCATGGGTAGACTGTGACCCACGGGGGCCGCTCACTGCTGGCTTCTAACCAAGATCTGATTGGTGCAATGTCTGCGTCGGCAGCTTGAGCCTGCCGCAACTCCTCCACAGTCCAGCCGGGAAACAGTATGGTTTCACTTATGTTTGTCACATAAATATTCTCTGTTTGTTTTAAAATGTTTGGGTTGGTAACATTGACAGCGCTTACCCCCACCGGACTCAGCAATAGGGGGCTGGTGTCTGAGTCCAAATCACACTGAATTGCTTGGTGACTTGTGGTTCTCAGCTGCAAGGAAGGGTCCTGCAGATTACAAGGGCACGACTGGCGGCAGGGCCTGCGGGAGAGACTGTCAGCATTAGTGTGTAAGCGACCTGGGCGATGGATGATTTCAAACTCGTACTCCGCTAGCTTCTCAAGCCACCGGGCTAACTGACCTTCCGGCTCTTTCATTCGCGTGAGCCAGCGCAAGCTGCTGTGGTCGGTTCGTACCTTGAAAGGCCTCCCAAGTAGGTATTGCCGAAAATGGGATGTGAAATCGACAATGGCTAGCAGCTCCCGCCTCGTAGTGCAATAGTTCTGTTCAGCTTTGGCTAGTTTGCGGCTGCCGTACGCCAACACCCGTTCTGTGCCACCCTGCATTTGCGACAGAACAGCGCCGATGCCTGTGTCGCTGGCATCAGTGTCCAGGATCATTTCACCATGGTCCAGTGGATAGCCTAAAACAGTGGCTGTGATGAGGTGGTGCTTGAGCGTGTCGAAGGCGGCTTGGTGTTCAGCGTGCCACTGGAAGTGTGCATTTTTCTTTGTCAGGTTATGTAACGGCTCGGCAACGGAGGCAAAGTCTTTCACAAACCTGCGATAATAGGAGGCGAGGCCAATGAAACGTCTGACCTCTTGGACTGATGTGGGAGTGGGCCAAGTTTGGACTCTGTTGACTTTATTGGGGTCAGTGGCCACACCATGCTCGGACACAATATGACCTAGATAGACAACTTGGTGGCGGAACAGGCAGCATTTGGCTGGTTTCAGTTTGAGATTTGCCTGTTTAAGTCTCTGGAACACTTGGCTCAGCCGCTGCAGCATCTCGGGCACATCCTTGGCCAGCACAATGATGTCGTCCAGGTAGACAAGGCAGGTCTCCCACTGCATGCCGGCAAGGACGCGATCCATAAGGCGTTGGAACGTTGCCGGGGCGTTACATAACCCGAACGGCATAACATTCCATTCGAATAGTCCATTACGGGTGCAAAAGGCGGATGCGCGACGGGCTCTTGGTGTTAGCTCAACTTGCCAGTAACCTGAAGCAAGATCCAAAGTGCTGAACCATTTAGCGGTGGCGAGAGTGTCCAGCGTGTCTTGGATGCGGGGCAGCGGGTACGCGTCGGTGATGGTGTGGCTGTTTAGTGCCCTGTAGTCTATACATAGGCGATAAGTTCCATCCTTTTTACGCACCATCACGATCGGTGAGGCCCAACTGCTATGGCTGCGTGTGGCGATACCGCTCTGAAGGCCCTCACTGATCTGCTGTTCTGTGCTTCGCTGTTTTTCCCCAGCCATACGACGAGGAGGCTGCTTCACTGGAGGTCCCGGATGGGTTATGATGTCATGCTGAACAAGACTGGTCCGGCCCAGGTCACCAGGTCCCCTGGAAAAGACACTTTCATAGGTACACAACAGGTTAGATAGTTCAAGTTTTTCATTATCATTAAAGTCAGTGGAACTTTGGGCATAGAGCTCCTTGAGGTGCTCTGGAACTGCAGGGGAACTGGCTGAGAAATCTGCCGCTGTGGGGACACTGGGCGAGGGCAGAGCTTCAGCTGGCTGGAGGAGGCCTGCAATGGCACCCTCTTTAATAGTCACCGCCTTGTTACCAGGGTTAAAGAGGCGTAACGGAACAAGGTTGGTGGGCTGTGTGTTGACTAGGGCTCTGGCAATGAGTATTTTGTGTTTTTCAACAAAACCCTTTGTGGGGCTAAGAATCATGTCTCCCTTAACTTCTCCGCAAAAGTGCACGTTGCCCTTTACTAAGTACTCTTGTCCCGCTTCAAGCACAACAGTTCTGGCTACTCTCACAGCGTGTGACTTTGGAACAGTATCTGGGTGAAAGTAAGGCACTTCCTCTCCAAACAGAATTATGCGGTGCCTACCGAAATCAAGGCGGGCCTCCGCCTGGGTGAGGAAAGGATGGCCAAGCAGCACCTCGTTGCCCTCTATGTCCGCTACAAGAAAGTCCACTTCAACTTGACGGTTGTTGATACTGACCGGTACCTTGGCCTCACCAAGCACCGGTACATCTCCTGGTCCCACCCCGAACAAAGTCTCTACGATGGATGACTGAAGCGGTGGTCTCACGTCTTGGTGAATGGCGTTGTATTGGTGAAGAGGCAGCACGCTCCTCCGCGCTCCACTGTCCAGGACTGCACATACCTCCAGCTCGGATATGCGCATGTGAATGTTCATTTCACGATTCTGGCCTTTAAGGTGGAACACCGTGGTCAGGGGTATTTCCTTGGCGGCGCTGGACAGGAAAGTCTTTGTATTTCTTTGAGGAGACGAGCACTGGCTATGTTTGTGACCCCAACCGTTACAGTTATAGCAGCGAATGTCACCCTTTTTAAAGTTCTTGTGCTGCTTTAGTGTTTTTGCAGATGTGCGTGGGACAAAGTGATTGGGTGATGGGCTAACTGCAGAGGTAGTGGTAGTCACAGCCTCATTTTTGTCTCTTTCTCTGACTACAGCGGCCCGGGGCCTGCGTTCAGTGAAGTTACGGGCCCCTGGCTGCATGATGCTGGTGACATAGGAAGCAGCTCTCCTGGTGGTGTCATGACGGTGGGCTATTTCGTAAGCTTTGGCTAGTGTAGCTGGACGTTTTTCTAACAGTCTTTGAACTAGCTCTGCATCACCCAGGCTGTTTGTGAAAACTTCAACAGCTATAGCGTCTTGCTCAGCCTCTGACCAATCACCATAAGCTATAGCTATTTTTCCATAAATGTCATCTCTGAACACATGAAGCGCCTCCCCAGGTTTACGCACTCTTTGCCTCAGCTCTACTGCTACAGCCGCTGCATGATCTGAAGAAGGGCCATAAGCAGTTTCGAGTTCCTCCAGCAGGCGGCGGTAGTCCCATTTGGATGAACGAGGGTTTCTGTGGACGATGGCGCCTGCGGCCCCCGTGAGGCAGAATTTCAGCTGAATGGCCATTGTTTTGACTGACCAGTGATTCGCCTCTGCGCAGCTCTCAAATCTGTGCAGGAACTCTCTCCACGGTGTGGCGCCATCGTACTGGCCGGGACGTAGAGTGGGTACTCTCTCTTTGGGGTTATAGTCCTCATCACTATCCGGCTGAGGAGTCTGACAAAAGACAAAAGCCCTGTTCCTCATCTCCAGCACAAAAGAGCCGCCTGAGCAGGGCGGCTCTTTTGTGCTGGAGATGAGGAACAGGGCTGGCGCAATGGGAAATGTCCATGTTTTACAGTCATGTCTGGATTAATAAAAGAACAGGGCATGGGAAACGTACTGGCTTCAGGTTTGGATATAAACGGTGTGCTATGCACGAAACTTCCCATGTGAGCATTGGCAAAGGGATTTGTGACTTCATAATGTCCCTTTAATGGCATGTCAGGAGCGGGATATGTGAACATGTGAATGTCTGGCCTTCCTGCGGGGGCGTGGCTTTGACGGTGGCCTCTGCTAAAGGGATTTGTGGGTGAGAAACGGGCGGGGCCGTCAGGTGGTGCGAACAGATCCTCTCCATTAACAACTGTGTTAGTGCAACTTTCATCACACAGGAATGGGTTATAATGTTCGTTTTTTCTCTCAGCCTTGCATTCATAAGCTGTCACAGTACCATGACTGTTGTCCTCAACATTGGTTAGCGACATGAATGGGTTTGAGTAATTTGTCTCTCGTCCGTAAACATCGGAGGGATAGCGAGCGGCCGCCATTATATATCATATGAGCTTAGACACGCCGCTATTACAGCTGTATTACAGTCACTTGGCTTTAACTTATTTACTTATTTATTTATTATTTTTATTGTCCTTTGATTTTCGTTGCTCACCAGTTTTTTTTTTCTTTTTAACAACGTGAGGGTCCCTTCGTGGTCGCCAGTGTTAACCTTTCCTGCTCGTCTCCGAACCGTGGTTGGGTGACGCAGGGGAGATCTGTCTTCTCCAGGGCCGGTAGTTCTCCTCCCGGGGTTAACTCCTTAAAACTTCACGCTGTTAGTTGTGGTGGCATATATAAACAGGAGACTTTCGTGCCGAAGAGTTATTTGCTTTATTTTCAGCCGTACTTAATACACTCACTGCAATATCGAATCAACTACCCGCACCGATCACCGTCTCACACACACACCGTTGCTTAGCAGCGATCATAACACAGAGCGGGCGGGGGAAGGGCGCGCCACGGGCACGCGCACTCACTCACTCTCATTCACACACACTCTGAGCTGTCCTAAACTAAACACATGGAAGACACATCTCACAACATCTGTGAAGATCTCAGCAGAGGAGGATTAAACAACTCCACAAACAGCATTACCAGCTTCACTTATTACTAACCAGACTGACTTTATTTCTGTCAGATGTCTACAAAAGTTTTTATTGAGAATTAACATGGGTTTAACTCTAATGTGTTTCATTTGAAGTCACCATAACAGTGATTAGTGTTTCCATTAGTTGGGCTCTTAACTCTTATAATAGCTTTGGGCTTTTTCAGCCGCTGTGACAGTGTGTTTGTCAAACACATTTGCAGCAGCAAAGAAAGCTAAAGTGAAATGAGATCAAGTGATGATGGTTACCTGATGATGGTTTTATAATCATCATGAAGTAGACATATTCACTGATGTCTTTTGAAACTAACAATCTTGTTGTACCATTAATATGTTCACATCACAAACCCTGTGTTACTGCATCTCGAGGTCCTGTAGCATTACAACAATTAGTTAGAAGATTTTAACAAACATGAGCACGAATAGTTAATCTACGATGACACACACAGAAATAAACAATCAGCACATGAATCTAAACAATGATGACAATCAAAAGTACCTTGCTGCAATCATGCTGGGTGCCAGCATAGTACAAAACTCCCAGCATGCATTGCAACATGGATAAATTATGTCGCTGAATTGTACTATTATTTTGTTTGATTTTAAATATTTGCTTTTATATTTTGCTGTTGTTTTTGTTGTGACATTTAGTAGCTTTTAGGTGATGTTCTGAATTTATCTGACTATCTGAATATTTTGTTGATTGTCACCATTGTTGAGATTCATACGCTGATTGTTGATATCTGTGTGTGTGTCAGCATAATTTAAGTTTTTGTGCTCATGTTTGTTAAAAGATTTTAACTGATTGTTATATTATAATAATAATGTTATAGTACTGCTGGATCGCATGCTGCAGTAACTCAGGGTTTGTAATTTGAATGTATTAATAGCACAACATAATTGTCAGACACAAAAAAGTCAGTGGTTCAGGCTATTTCATGATGATTATGAACCAATCATCAGGAAACCATCATCACCTGATCTCATTTCACTTTAGCTTTCTTTGCTGCTGCTGCAAAAAAACTTTTGTAGATGTCTGACAGAAACAAAGTCATTCTGGTTAGTAATAAGTGAAGTTGGTAATGCTGAGTTGTTTAATCCACCTCTGCTGAGATCTTCAGAGATTTAGTGTCTTCTTTTCTCTTCAGTTGATTTCATCTAAGGCTGTGGCTGAAGTCAGCTGTAGTTCTCGTGTTCCATTTTGTAGTCACTACGAGTTACATCGTGACGACGAATGGGGTTTCGCCTAGAAAGCCTCTTCTCTTTGAGAATTAAAATGAGCCAATGGCAAAGAAATCCCATGGGGCTGCGGAATTTGCATAGCGTAACTCTGCCCCACCTCGTGGGTAACTTCTGAACCAGAAGTTCAGCTTCGGAGCCAAGTGTTTTATTTCACTCCACAAGCCATCCTGAGATCATCGATCATCTCTACTCTTCGAGACGAGCTTCTCTCCAGGTGTTGGTGTGACGGCGAATGTCAGCGAGTGCACATTCCCTGCTGATCTGTGCAGTGATCTGCCAGTGTTTGTGTGTTCATCTCCCTGGTCGCTTCAACACTCTGCAGAGACCTTCCTCTCACAAAAGAGCTTGCGAGTGGCACGTCTTTTTAAAGACGTCTCGCCAGTGCACTTCTGGTTGCGGCCGACTGGTTTCTAATTCTGATGTGCACAATCGTCTCACAATCTGTCTTGTGTGTTTGGGCATTGATCACGCTAAGGCAGCGTTTGTGGATGAGTCATGTTCCCATTGCGGGAACATGACCATCGCAACGCTTCGGTTGAGACTCAATGAGTCAGAGGGAGAGTCCCCTCATCCACACCCCGATCTACTGCCTCCACGAGAGGTAGTGCTTCATCATGCCGCATCGTGGAGGAAGCCACAGGAAGGCGCCACAGCCCTCTCCGGCCCTGCGCCCCGTTAAATGCCAGGCTAAGCGGTGCCCCTGAAACAGGCTGCTCAGAGATGGCAGTCAGTTCCTTACAGGAGATGGTTGCAGGGCCACTCCTTCCCCCAGTGAAGGGCCGGGGGAGAATCCTTGTCCCCCGACGAGCAGCACCCTAATGTGGTTAAAGAAAGAACTACACACCCATCTCTGAGCACACAGAGTTCTCGGATGACGAGCCTCGCTACTCTCGTCCCCCTCTGTCGCCAGACCCCTGCTAGAGCATGCTCCCGTGGAACGCTGATCCTTCCCTGGTCCCCTTTGGCAGGACACGGCTAATGACCGTGCCCCCACACCGGGCCGCTATGCCACCCACGTCTGGGCCGGTCATTCTGCCTCTCTGCACCACCGAGGGCACGTCTGTGGTTCCCATGACCCCGCTGGCACAGTTCTCGGGAGCCTGGCTAGAGAACCATCAGGCTCGGCTATGTGATTCAGTTTGCACAGTCTCCACCCCGCTTCAGGGGAGTCCACTTCACTATGGTCGGTGGCAATGCCCGTCATGAGAGCGGAGATCGCCACCCTACTGGCGAAGGGTGCGATCATTCTACAGCCCCTACTTCATTGTGAAACTTCAAGACTGCGCGTCTTGAACTGGTCCCTTCACAGGCTCCCGTTCAAGATGCTCACGGCCAAACACATTTTCGAATGTTGGATTCGAACCACAGGATTGGTTTGCAGTGATTGATCTGAAAGACGCCTATTTTCATGTCTCCATTCTTCCTCGTCACAGACTGTTCCTATGGTTTGCTTTGAGGGGCGGGCATACCAGTAGGCTTTTCTCCTTGCGTCTTCACGGAAGTCGTCGAGGCAGCCCTTGTGCCGCTACGGCTACACAGGGTTCGCATCCTGAACTATCTCGATGACTGGCTGATCCTAGCTCACTCTCGAGACCAGGCTTGCAAACACAGGGACCTAGTGCTCCAGCACTTAACCCGTCTGGGCCTTCATTTATCAATTGCCTCGAGTTGCTGGCAGTACATCACGCCCTGCACCGCTTCCGTGCGTTGCTCAGGGGTCAGCACGTACTAGTCCGATCAGACAATACCGCGACAGTAGCGTACATCAACTGACAAGGTGGTCTGCGCTCCCGCCGTATGTCGCAACTCGCCCGCCACCTCCTCCTATGGAGTCAGAAGCATCTAACGTTGCTTTGAGCCATTTATATCCCGGGAGACCTGAACTGTGCAGCCGACAAGCTCTCATGGCTTCAGCCTCTCCCTGGAGAATGGAGACTCCATCCCCAGATGGATCAGCTGATTTGGGATCAGTTCGGGGACGCACAGGTAGGCCTGTTTGCCTCCCACGACTCGTCCCATTGCGACCTGTTTTACTCCCTGACCGAGGGAACGCTCGGCACGGACGCACTGGCGCACAGTAGTCCCGCAAGTTTAGTAGTCCCGCAAGTAACTTTGTTTCAAGAACTGCAATCCTTTGTAAAAGTCTGTGGGAGTTTGTGCAGCAAGTAGATTCTTGAACCAGAAGAGGCATTTTCTCTTATCCTTTTGAAAGTAGGCAGTTGTGTTTTCCCTTCCCCGGAATGTAAGCTGATGTCTTTCAGTGGGAGGCTGGTCGGATAAAAGAATTCAGCTTTTTTCTAGTAATCCTAGAATTTTTGTCGTTTGGGCACTGTGCTGATAAAAGTTAAATTTAGGAGATAAAAGGAGATAAAATATAAAAGCGATCGAGCAAAGGGCGGAGCAGTAAGCAAGAGCGTACGAACAGTAGCTGAGCAGGAAGTAAGGCATTTTAGAAGTAAGTCTAAAATGTAAGTGACTTAATATTAAAGCTCACTTTCAGCTAGTGCCATTTAAAGCTCTAAATGGTTTAGCTCCCCAGTACTTGAGCAAGCTCTTATAGTCCTTCACGTCTATTGCGATCTCAAAATTCTGGCCAGTTGATAATACCTAGAATATCAAGGTATGACGGTAGAGGGTAGATCCTTCTCCTATTTAGCACCTAAACTTTGGAACAGTCTTCCTAACATTGTCCGGGAAGCAGACACACTCTGTCAGTTTAAATCTAGACTAAAAATACATCTCTTTTACCTGGCATTCATACAGATCATTATACATTTATATTATTCAAATCAGTTAAATGATTATTAGGCTGCATAGTCATAGATTAGGTCAGCCGGAACTGGGGACACTTCCTATAAGTCAAGTCACCTTCATTTATATAGATGTACTGCTCTCCTTGTGTGTTTCCATATGTGTGAACACAATTTAGCAGCAAGCCAAACTCCCTTCAAATAAAGACTGGAGCCAGGGTGTAGTTTTCAAAACTCCTGATGTTTACTCCAATATGCTTCAAAGGAGAGTGAAACTATCAAAAACAATACACAAATAAATTGCTTTTAGTAAAAGGAATACAAAATATATACACAATATAAAGGCTGACAGAGCAGACTTACCAGTTGAGCAATTGGTGTATAAAACAACACTTAATTATTACCAAAATAGCATAGGAAATAAAGAAAATATTCTCAATTTACACATTTTACAATAATTACTTACTGCCAATGCTTTCGGAGGCATGAACATTAAAGAAAACTGGAGCGGCAGTCACATGGAGCTTAATGCTTGAGAGAGCTGAGCAAACTGAAACTAAAATGGCTGCTCCCTTGCTTAGTCTGGTAATTTTCAAAATTAGAGTCCCAAGTGTGAAAACTAAAACACTTAATCCAATGAACATAACACTCCCCGCCTGACATCTATAAAGATGTCATCTATACCAACTGTTTAAAGGAGTTTTCTTATTTTCTAAGCAGGAGAATGACTTCAGATACAGGCCTCAAGAAAGTTTTGCTGGACCTTTCTTTAGTCACTTTAAGTTCAATCTTTTGAACCTTTCCACCTTGACCAGGGAAAACACTTGTGACGAGTGCCACAGGCCATTCATTTCGGGCCTCTTGATTGTCCTTTAGTAGTACTATGTCACCCTCCTGGATGTTTGGGTATGGCTCCTGCCATTTGTGACGAATCTGCAGTGTTTGCAGATATTCCTGTTTCCAGCGACACCAAAATTGGTTGGCTAGGCTCTGTACTTGCTGCCATTGGCGTTTGTAGATGTCCTTTTCAGAGAAGTCTCCTGCTGGAGGTAAAGAACCTGCCTTTTGTGTCAAGAGCATTGCATGAGTAAGAATCAAGGGTGAGTCTGCATCAATAGAAACAGGTACGAGAGGTCTACTGTTAATAATTGCTGTCACTTCCGCCATAAGTGTACAAAGCACTTCATCGGAGAGGTTAGAGTGTCCTTCCCGCATCAGCATTGAGTCAAGAATTCTACAAGCCAGACCAATCATTCGCTCCCATGCACCTCCCATATGGGAGGAGTGTGGTGGGTTGAAAACCCATGTGCATCCCTCGTTATTGATGTATCTTTGCACCTTTGTTTCTTTAACAACTTTGTGGAATTCAAGCTCATTGCAAGCACCAACAAAGTTGGTTCCACAGTCTGAGTGTAGTTGTTTTGCAGGGCCACGGATCGCGAAAAACCTGCGAAGTGCATTGATACAACTCGAAGAGTCCATAGACATAATGACTTCAATGTGAACTGTACGGGTGCTCATGCAGGTGAAAAGCACCGCCCAGTGTTTACTGAGAGCTTGACCTCCTCTTGTGCGGCGAGCTACCACTGTCCAAGGCCCAAAGACATCTAAGCCCGTGTAAGTAAAGGGTGGTGACACACTTAGTCGTTCTGGTGGCAAGTCTGACATTTTCTGCATTTCTAGTTTACCACGAAGTTTACGACAGGTTACACATCCATGAAGAATACTGCTTATGCATCTCTTGCCTCCAATAAGCCATAATCCAGCAGCACGAATGGCCCCTTCTGTGAATATGCGGCCTTGGTGCTCCACACGTTCATGGTAGTGCCTTATGAGTAACGCAGAAACGTGATGCTTGCCAGGTAAGATGACTGGGTTTTTCTCTGGGAAGCTTAAATCTGCCAGTTTTAATCTGCCTCCGACTCGGAGTAGGCAGTCCTTATCTAAGAAAGGATTCAGTTTTGAGAGTGGAACTTTGCTGCTCAAGTGTCCTCCCTTAGAGAATGTTTCGATGTCCTTGCTGAATGATTCCCTTTGCACAGAGTGGATTATCACATTCTTGGCTTTTAACAGCTCACTTACAGTGCGTGCTTGTGAACAAAGGTGCCAACCGCTGCATGTGTTGGATTCATTGGTGGATCTAGAAGAGCAAGCTACATGGATGAGCGTTGCAATGGCTCTTTGTAAGGATTTCCAAGAGGAGAACAAAGTTGTCTGTCATAATGAAGTCATCTTCATGTGGCTTATGCAGGAATGCCGGACCTGTAAACCAGTTAGATTTCACGAGTTGAGATGCATGGATGGACCTGGAGGCAATGTCAGCAGGATTGTGCTCTGTGGGTATGTATCGCCATTGCTTTGGTTCTGAAAATTGTCTGATTCTCTGCACCCTGTTGTGGACATAGACGTAGAAACGTTTAGTTTCATTATAGATGTAGCCAAGTACAACTTTGCTATCACTGTAGAAGGTAATAGCATCCGGTTTGAAGTCAATTTCTTGAACAATGAGTTCTGCTACCTCCACTGCTAAGACTGCAGCACAAAGCTCTAATCGGGGTATGGTAGGCTGGTTTTTTGGCGTCAATTTTGCTTTTCCTAAGATGAAGCCAATGCTGATCTGTCCATCTCCATCTACTGCCCTTAGATATGCTACAGCTCCTATGGCTTTTGTAGACGCATCAGAGAAAACACAGATTTCTTTGTGAATTGCCTTTGAATGAGAGTTGGGTGTGTAAGGACGAGGAATGTGAAGGTGTTGCAAGTCTTTCAATGAATGCCTCCATGATTCCCACTCACCACGTTTCTCTTGTGGCAGTGGTTCGTCCCAGTCTGTTCCTTCAATGGATAGCTCTCGAAGTAGAAACCTCCCCTGTATAGTGACAGGAGCCACAAGACCAAGAGGATCAAAGAGACTATTGATTATGGATAGGACACCACGGCGGGTGAATGGTTTGTCGTTGACTGATACTTTGAATGTAAATGTATCAGTCGCAGTTTCCTAATTCAGACCAAGGCTGCGTTGTGTAGGCATAGTTGTTCCACTGAGATTGAGGTCTTTGATGTCTTTTGCATGATCTTCAGTTGGGAATGCTTTGAGTACTTGTAGACTGTTGGATACAATCTTGTGCAGCCGCAGGTTTGATTCGGAGAGGGATGCTTGTGTTAGTAGGTCTATTGCTTCCTCTTCAGTTGGCAAGGAAATTAGTGCATCATCCACATAGAATCCATGTTCCACAAAGTGCCTGGTGTCTGGACCGTGTTGCGGCGCACCCTTCTCTGCTGCTCATCTTAAGCAGTAAATCGCTACTGCCAGGGAAGGGCTGTTGCCAAAGACATGGACTTTCATCTTGTATTCGACAATGTCCTTGTTAAGGTCATTATCACGGTACCATAGGAAGCGTAGGTAATCTCTGTGATCTTCTCTCACCACAAAACAGTGAAACATTTGTTGTATGTCTGCCATCACTGCTACACACTCTTTCCTGAAGCGCATCAGGACACTGAAGGGAGTGGATTGGAATCCACTGCTGCTTCAATGTATATGTAATGAGTGATTATAATCAAGGTATTAATCAATATGTTTCCTTCTAAATATCAAATGAGTTGAATGACTTCTCTGGAGATTTTACTTTGTTATAGAAGTTACCAGTGTGATTACTGAAATGTTCTTTTCATGTATTCATTAATGTCAGTATTTGATATTTGAATGCAGTAACATTTCTTGCCTATTTATCCCAGCTTCCAGAAATTAAATAGGGACTGGTTTTGTGTTTGAGAAAGGGCTTCAGCATGTTAAAACACATAGGGGTCATTTAAGTCTATAGTTTAAGGTACCATTTGTCAGTTAAAGCCTATAGTTTCCATTTAGACTAAAGTGTCCTATTCTGAGAGAAAGAACTTATCTTGATGTTTTGAGACGAGACTCCTGTTTATAGTTAGAGCCTGGCCAAATCCAACCTTGGAAAAGATGTGTGCTGGGTGTGTGTGTTAGTCTTCTTGCTTAGAGGTTAAGGAACCACTGGCATTGTTGGAGATTGACTGAGTTGTTGTTCGAGACATGCTGGCACCCAGCAACCCAAATCTGCGACCTGGAAGGTCATGACGTGCCTAACTTCAGGGTCCGAGTGTCAGCAGCATAATCTATGGAGATATGCTTCTGTCTATCTGTATATGTGTGGAAAATTACTATGTTTATCAATTTCTTGGCCAATAAGAATCATTCAGCCTGTAAGCAATGACGTAGCTTAGACCTTGGAAATGGTATAACTGCTGTGATCTTTGTAACTGTAAGCGGGGCGGGCCTACTAACTCCTGTGTGAGTCTTGAAGCTGACTTCTGCTGATGAAACTGCAAACTATCTTCAGTAAAACTTTTCTTCAATTTTTTATAATTCTGACTCCGGGTCTTCTTTTCAAACATCTTTTCTTTTCCTTGGGTCCTAAACTGTTAACCCCTAACAACACCAATGAGGCTGTTGTATGCAAAGAACGAATCTTCTGTTTTTGATCATATTTGGACTGTATTGTCAGTGTATTATTGTCACTTGGAGGGCAGTTTATGTGCTCTCTATATTAAGGTAGTTAATGGCTCAGGTTTGCTCTGTTACAGAGTTGCTCTTTAACCATACTCTAAGATTACCAATTTTGTAATCACTTCAGTGAAATTTTTAAAACGTGATTTTGTTTGTTGTACTTGACGAAATTACATTAAGTTGCAATTTTTCTTTCAGGGTCACATAACGAACAGCCATCTGTCAGACGTAGAATTCAGGAATCCTTCTCCAGGCCATCTGGCAGAACCGAAGAGACAGTGCATTTTTTTCTTGTTTAATGTCCTTCATAAAGGTGTGTTTTTTGTTTTGTTTTTAGTTTTTTAGTTTTTTTTACCATATAGTTATCGTATTTATTAGTGATGCACCGAAATGAAAATTCTGGGCCGAAACCGATACCGAAAATTTAGGATGCACTTGGCCGAAAACCGAAACTGAAGCCGAAAATGGCTTCTTTTAAAAACTTTAATATATATTTATATTGCTTAATTTTTAATGGATCTGAAATGAAAAATCACAAACCAATAGAATAATCATCAAACTTTTATTAACACTTACAGTTACATAACAAAACCTAAAATATTTTTAACAATAAATAAATAATATTACCGGTATTCTTCAAGTTTTCTTCCATTAAATAAAATAGTTTAACATTTTGTGGGGAAAAAACAATCCACAATTATCTGAATAACTGCACACAAAAAAAAAAAAAAATCACAGAATGGCAGTGGGCCTCTATTCTGCTGCTGCATGTAAACAATTATTTACTTGCATTTTAAATTTCTGTGCAAAACAATGCAAAACAACAGTGCAAAAACAGCAATAGAACTTAATCCAAACTCAAACTGTAAACAAAATGTAAGCCTATGTAGACTTACGAAACACAGTTGTGCAGTGCTACGCAAATTTTAATGTAACTATATACACAGAAAATTTGACTGCTTTTTATTTAAGGAAACGTGTCAGGTTTCTCTTTAAGAACAAAAGTTGCTCAGCTTTTTGACAAGAAAGACGGTTCCTCTTCTCATTAAGAACATGAGATGCTGCACTGAATAGTCTCTCACTGTCTGTGCTGGTGCTTGGGGCAGATAAATACCTGCGTGCAATCCGTGCAAGCAATGGAAAGCGGTCTTTGTTTGCGCGCCAGTAATCCAGAGGATTGTCGCTTCTGGCAATGGGTTGTTCAGCTAGATACATCTATTTGTTGTGCGGCTGCGCTTGTTTCAACACCGCTGCGAATTGAGGTGCTTTCCTGTAAAATTTCGTCAAACATCTCAGAAAGTGAGGGAGTGTACGCCTCCTCACTTGTACGTGACCGTTTCTCGGGCACCGTTTGTGGTGCGCTCCCCATCGAGTCTCTTCTTTCACCAGATGTTTCAATCTCCGTCAGCGCTTTTTGTGTCATTTCACGCACTCGCTGCTTTTTCTCTTCGTCGAAGTAATGTTCTTTAAAGCGCGGGTCTAGCATAGTTGCAATACAGTAGAGAGGGTTGGACTCAGTGTCTTGAAAGCGCTTGTTAACAGCCTCCAAAAGAGTCTTTTTAGCTGTTTTTACACCATGGTCTGTTTCCACCTCTTTTCCCAGCAGACGCTTCAGTGCTGCTATCAAAGGAATAACCTCTGCAGCCGAGGCTTTAGCCGAGCTTATTTCCTTGGTCATCTGTTCGAATGGGGCGAGAAGAGACACTATGTTTTCCATTAGCATCCACTGGTGTGCACTCAAAGTAGCGGGCAGATCATAATCTGTCATATAGGCAGCTATGACCCGCTTCTGCTCGAGTAGACTTTGCAACATGTAGTACGTACTATTCCAGCGAGTAGCTACATCTTGCTGGAGACGTTTGGTTGGCATCCCAAACTGTATTTGCAAATCTTGCAGTCGGGAATAAGCAAGCGGAGAATGTTTAAAGTGTCCCACAATCTTTCTCCCGATTGCTGTTATTTCAGAAATGCTGCGCTGACTCAGCACTCCTTCATTCACAGCCAACTGAAGCGTGTGTGCCATGCATGGTATGCTGTTCAGTCCACTGTCCTCCATAGCCTTTAACATGTTCCGTGCAATGTCTCGGACAATCACAATCACATGCACATTAGATTTCTCAATGTGCCAAGTGTCAAACATTGTAGACAAAGCATCAGATATCGCTGCTGCGGTGTGTGACCCAACAAACTCCCGTGAGTGAAGCAAAATGTTTTGCAGTTTAAAATCAGAGTCAATCCACTGCGCTGTTAAGCTAAGCATGCTAGTTGGGCTAACGTCTGAGCTCCAAATGTCTGTGGTAAAACTTAGAGTTTGTCTGTCTGTGGAAATGAGCTCATGAATGTGTTTTGCAACTCGGTCATACATTGCAGGTAGACTTGTTTCTGCAAAATAGCGTCTGCTTGGCAGTGTATAACGTGGCTCAATATGTTGTATTAGCCTACGAAATCCCATGTCCTCCACCACAGAAAATGGCTGGTCATCTAAGGCAATGAATTCCATCACTTTCTCAGTAATGCCACGTGCTTTGACACTATCATCCTCAAATTGCTTAGTCTTTTCAAATAATGTGGCCACAGAGGGTGTTTGTGATGTAGTTGGGGTACTTTTAACCAATGTTGTTTTGCGGTACTCCTCATGTTCAATTGGATGTCGTGTTTTCAAGTGGTGTATCAAACCTGTTGTCGAAAAGTTCTTTGGCACCGTACCCCCTCTTGAGACTTTTGCAGAACAAACGTTACATATTGCAAGTTTGTTGTCCTCATCTGAAACTTTAAAATACTTCCACGAAGGGGGGGGGTGGGTGACAAATGATAACCTATGGTGATAACAGCTCGACCGTGAGTGAAACTCAAGCGTTTGCGCGTGAATGGGAGGGGCGCGCTTGACATTTATTTTCGGTTGACATTTTCGGCTGGCTTTTTTATTTCGGCCCGAAACCGATAATGCCATTTTCGGCCGAAATTTTCGGCAACCGAAATTTCGGTGCACCCCTAGTTAAAATCCATGATTGTATAAAATCTGAATGGATGAAACAATTAGATTCTGAAAATGTATGTGTAAGATGGGAGAATTTAAAACAGAAAATGAAGATCCTGAGTACTAAGTATGCTAAGGAAAAGAATGGTATAGAGAGGAGAGATTACAAAGATATGCAAAGGAGTTTTTTTTTTAGAATTGGAACAAATAAACAGTAATCCAAATTATGATTTGACAAACTATTTAAAAATTAAATCAGATTTGAAGAAACATGAAGTAAACAGATACGAGCCATTATAAGAAGCAGGGCGAAGTATGCTTTAGAAGGTGAGAAATGCACGTCCTTCTTTTTAAACATGGAGAAGCAAAATCAGAGCAGAAACTGTATTACTGAGTTAGAAGATGGAAAAGGAAAAAAACTAAGTGACTTGGTAGGGATTTTAGATCACGTTGAATCTTTTTATAGGACTCTCTTTAAGAAAGAAGGGGTACATATGGAGAGTATGGGACAAGTGCTGGGTACAGTTAGTGCCAGATTATCAGATATAGACAGGATTTTTTTGTGATAATGATATATCTGTGCAAGAAATCAATGAGGCAATCTCTAGTCTGAACGCTAACAAGAGCCCAGGCTCAGATGGCCTAACTGGAGAGTTTTATAGAACTTTTAAGGATGTTCTAGCGCCAATACTGTTAGAGCTATATCAGTATATGGATGAGATGCAGGTAATGCCAAGGACAATGGCGGCTGGGGTTTTAAGTATTCTTTTTAAAAATAAAGGGAGTAGATTAAATTTGGAAAACTATAGACCAATTAGCCTCTTAAATACTGACTATAAAATATTGGCAAAAATCCTAGCAAATAGGCTAAAAAAAGTAATAGGGAGTATTGTTGCCCCAACACAGGCTTACAGTATACCAATATACAGATATTGCAGATATTATAAGTACAATTAGAGATGTGGTATCGTATATGAAGGAAGAAGGAGGTATATTGTTAAGTGTGGATTTAAACAAGGCTTTTGATAGGGTGGAGCACCAATTTTTAGGGAAGACTTTGGAAACTTTTGGTTTTGGTAGTAAATTTAGATCATGGATAAGATTACTGTATATTAGTGCACACAGTGTAGTAAAGTGCAATGGTGTGTTAACGGATGTTTTTAATATTGAGAGATCGATAAGGCAGGGTTGCCCTTTATCTGCCCTGCTATATTGTATTACTGTTGAGCCACTGGCAACCCTAATAAAAGCAGATAAAGAGCTAAAACCTATTAATTTTGCTGGTGATGGTGTCAGTCTAATTCATCAGTATGCAGATGATACTATGTTTACCGTGAGGGACATAGACAGCATAAATAGGATAGTCGAGCACATAAAAACATATGGTAGAGCAGCAGGGGCAAAGATTAATGTTAAGAATGTAAAGAATGTAAAGAATGTAAAGAAATTATGTTCTTTGGAGAAACTAAAATATCCAACTGTGGTATCCCTTTTAAAAATGTTAAAGATTACATCAAAGTTCTGGGGGTGAATATAGGTGTCGAAGATATTAAAGCAAGGGATGTAACTTGGTCTGTAATTCTACAAAAAATAAGGCGAATTGTGAACTACTGGAAATTAAGAGGTCTTACACTGAAAGGGAAAGTGACTGTTGTCAATGTTTTGTTAATGTCAAGATTTGTTCATACATTGAGTGTGTTAGACATGCCAGAGTGGGTTTTAAAAGAGGCAAACTCCATTGTATTAGATTTTTTGTGGAGTGGGAAAAACGTTAGAATTTCAAAAAAGGTTTTGATAGCAGATTATAAGGAGGGAGGTTTAAAATTGGTGGATTTGAATTTGAGGAGGGAAGCGCTAAGACTTAAAATTGTTAAGAAATATTTATATAGTAAAGAAATATATGGTTGGAAATATTGCATGAGGGATTGTTTGGAGAAATTTGGGGCTTGTAGTCAAAGTAATCTGTTTATGTGTTTAAGAGAGTCTATGATAAAGGAGATGCCACATTTCTATAGAGAAGTCCTCCAAGTGTGGGCTCAGTTTCTGCCCCAAGTATATTATAAGTGTGATATGCTTGAATTAGTGCTAAATCAACTAGTGTTTTTGAACCCTAAGATAACAGATAAAGGACATATGCTAGAAAACAAAAGTTTTATGAAAGTTGGATTATACCGGATAAAAGATTACGTGTATGAAGTTGTTCCAGGTTTTCTGCCCTCCCAGGCAATCTTGGATATTACAATGGAAGGAAATGAAAATATGAGGAAAGGTACAGTTATTAATGTTTTTGAAAAAATCAAGAGTAGTATTCCAAAATCTTGGATTGCCTTAATAGACAAACAAGAGGTTAAAACAAAAGAGTATAAGTTTCCTGAAATGTATATTGAGCAGAATGGTTGTAAAGTGGAATTGGCAAAGATACCATTGAAAGTTTTTTTTTATAGGATTATGCTGAAAAAAGAAGTTAAAAGGCGTCAGAGTCGGCCCTGGTTAGTACTTGGATGGGAGACCGCCTTGGAATACCAGGTGCTGTAAGCTTTTTTGTTTAAAAAAAAAAAAAAGAAAAAAAAAAAGAAGAGTTTGTTCAAAATGACAAAAATTGTCTCTGAGTTTCTTCAAAAAGCCCAGTTTTGGCAGCAGAGTTTCTTCAGAAAATCTGAAAAATCTATCCATTTCTTCAAAAAGCCCGTTTTTGGCAGCAGATTTCGCTTACGGCCATACCACTTTGAGAACGCCCGATCTCATCTGATCTCGGAAGCTAAGCAGAGTCGGGCCTGGTTAGTACTTGGATGGGAGACCGCCTGGGAATACCAGGTGCTGTAAGCTTTTTAGTTTACTTCACTAATGTTCTAACCTTTTAAATAGCCCGTTTTTGGCAGCAGATTTCGCTTACGGCCATACCACTTTGAGAACGCCCGATCTTGTCTGATCTCGGAAGCTAAGCAGAGTCGGGCCTGGTTAGTACTTGGATGGGAGACCGCCTGGGAATACCAGGTGCTGTAAGCTTTTTAGTTTACTTCACTAATGTTCTAACCTTTTAAATAGCCCGTTTTTGGCAGCAGATTTCGCTTACGGCCATACCACTTTGAGAACGCCCGATCTCGTCTGATCTCGGAAGCTAAGCAAAGTCGGGCCTGGTTAGTACTTGGATGGGAGACCGCCTGGGAATACCAGGTGCTGTAAGCTTTTTAGTTTACTTCACTAATGTTCTAACCTTTTAAATAGCCCGTTTTTGGCAGCAGATTTCGCTTACGGCCATACCACTTTGAGAACGCCCGATCTCGTCTGATCTCGGAAGCTAAGCAGAGTCGGGCCTGGTTAGAACTTGGATGGGAGACCGCCTGGGAATACCAGGTGCTGTAAGCTTTTTTGTTTACTTCACTAATGTTCTAACCTTTTAAATAGCCCGTTTTTGGCAGCAGATTTCGCTTACGGCCATACCACTTTGAGAACACCCGATCTCGTCTGATCTCGGAAGCTAAGCAGAGTCGGGCCTGGTTAGTACTTGGATGGGAGACCGCCTGGGAATACCAGGTGCTGTAAGCTTTTTTGTTTAAAAAAAAAAAAAGAAAAAAAAAAAGAAGAGTTTGTTCAAAATGACAAAAATTGTCTCTGAGTTTCTTCAAAAAGCCCAGTTTTGGCAGCAGAGTTTCTTCAGAAAATCTGAAAAATCTATCCATTTCTTCAAAAAGCCCGTTTTTGGCAGCAGATTTCGCTTACGGCCATACCACTTTGAGAACGCCCGATCTCGTCTGATCTCGGAAGCTAACCAGAGTCAGGCCTGATTAGTACTTGGATGGGAGACCGCCTGGGAATACCAGGTGCTGTAAGCTTTTTAGTTTACTTCACTAATGTTCTAACCTTTTAAATAGCCCGTTTTTTGCAGCAGATTTCGCTTACGGCCATACCACTTTGAGAACGCCCGATCTCGTCTGATCTCGGAAGCTAAGCAGAGTCGGGCCTGGTTAGTACTTGGATGGGAGACCGCCTGGGTTTCGCCTGGGACCGCCTGGGAATACCAGGTGCTGTAAGCTTTTTAGTTTACTTCACTAATGTTCTAACCTTTTAAATAGCCCGTTTTTGGCAGCAGATTTCGCTTACGGCCATACCACTTTGAGAACGCCCGATCTCGTCTGATCTCGGAAGCTAAGCAGAGTCGGGCCTGGTTAGTACTTGGATGGGAGACCGCCTGGGAATACCAGGTGCTGTAAGCTTTTTAGTTTACTTCACTAATGTTCTAACCTTTTAAATAGCCCGTTTTTGGCAGCAGATTTCGCTTACGGCCATACCACTTTGAGAACGCCCGATCTCGTTTGGTACGTTCCAAGAAAGGAGTAGGCTGCAGTTGGGGAGGAAGGCTCTTCTAAAGTTTGTTTTTGTTATTATTTGTCACGATTTAACCCCAGGCAGTTTTTTAACTGTTTGGGGTTGAATTTTTCTTTTTACTTTTTGATTTTGGTGGAGAGGTGTACAAACAAGGAAGGACATAATGGATAATCGAACAGGACTGGAAAAGGAACATGAGAAAAAGGATAATGAATTGGATGGCGATACTGATCTACGCAAAAGGATAATGCAAGAAAAAAGTGAAAATCATGAAGAAGAAACATGGGCAACTGTGGTTTCGAGAAAGAAGAGAAATGGAGCTGAAATGGTGAAAGGAAGGACTGAACAACAGAAGATACAAGGTAAAGAAAAAGATGATGTAAATGGTGAAAAGAGAAAAGAAGACAATCAAAAAGAAGATATGATAAATAAATTGAGAGGAAAAATGAGATATCAGAGAGAATACAAAAAGGAAACTACATTGACAATGAATGTGAAAAATCCAGAACAATTAGCGGTTATGATGATAATTAAAGCTGTGGAGGACAAAACTGGAATGGGCAAATTATATGGACTACGGAAAAAAACTGAATTTGAATTTGAACTCACATTGGAGAAAGAAGAAGACTGTGAACCATTGCTGGATGGAATACAAATAAATGGACAATGTTGTGAAATAAGAAAACTTTGTGCAACCGAAAGGATGGTATCTTTTTTACACTTGCCGAACTACACTCACCTAAAGGATTATTAGGAACACCTGTTCAATTTCTCATTAATGCAATTATCTAATCAACCAATCACATGGCAGTTGCTTCAATGCATTTAGGGGTGTGGTCCTAGTCAAGACAATCTCCTGAACTCCAAACTGAATGTCAGAATGGGAAAGAAAGGTGATTTAAGCCATTTTGAGCGTGGCATGGTTGTTGGTGCCAGACGGGCCGGTCTGAGTATTTCACAATCTGCTCAGTTACTGGGATTTTCACGCACAACCATTTCTAGGGTTTACAAAGAATGGTGTGAAAAGGGAAAAACATCCAGTATGCGACAGTCCTGTGGGCGAAAATGCCTTGTTGATGCTAGAGGTCAGAGGAGAATGGGCCGACTGATTCAAGCTGATAGAAGAGCAACTTTGACTGAAATAACCACTCGTTACAACCGAGGTATGCAGCAAAGCATTTGTGAAGCCACAACACGCACAACCTTGAGGCGGATGGGCTACAACAGCAGAAGACCCCACCGGGTACCACTCATCTCCACTACAAATAGGAAAAAGAGGCTACAATTTGCATGAGCTCACCAAAATTGGACAGTTGAAGACTGGAAAAATGTTGCCTGGTCTGATGAGTCTCGATTTCTGTTGAGACATTCAGATGGTAGAGTCAGAATTTGGCGTAAACGGAATGAGAACATGGATCCATCATGCCTTGTTACCACTGTGCAGGCTGGTGGTGGTGGTGTAATGGTGTGGGGGATGTTTTCTTGGCACACTTTAGGCCCCTTAGTGCCAATTGGGCATCGTTTAAATGCCACGGCCTACCTGAGCATTGTTTTTGACCATGTCCATCCCTTTATGACCACCATGTACCCATCCTCTGATGGCTACTTCCAGCAGGATAATGCACCATGTCACAAAGCTCGAATCATTTCAAATTGGTTTCTTGAACATGACAATGAGTTCACTGTACTAAAATGGCCCCCACAGTCACCAGATCTCAACCCAATAGAGCATCTTTGGGATGTGGTGGAACGGGAGCTTCGTGCCCTGGATGTGCATCCCACAAATCTCCATCAAGTGCAAGATGCGATCCTATCAATATGGGCCAACATTTCTAAAGAATGCTTTCAGCACCTTGTTGAATCAATGCCACGTAGAATTAAGGCAGTTCTGAAGGCGAAAGGGGTCAAACACAGTATTAGTATGGTGTTCCTTATTGTCAAGTGTATTTAAAACTTCATGGCTTCCCACACTTGAAAAGGGAAGGACTTGATCAGACTCAGGTAAGTGTACATCTCTTCTAGGACAAGTTTTGCTCCAATAAAATTCGTACCTGGATCGGACCAGATCTTCTGAGGATGGCCTCGGACAGAAGTGAACCTCTGGTAAGCAAGTAGAAAGCTCTCTGTTGTTAGCGTGCTTGCCAGTTCGACATGGATGGCTCGGCTCGACATGCAGCAAAAGAGCACACCCCATACTTTCATGCTTACTCTCCTCTTGACATCATCCTTCACTTGGTACGGTCCGAACAGGTCGACAGACGTGAATTGAAACGGTGCAGCCGGGCTTGTCCTCTCCTCAGGTAAGTTTCCCATTATTTGCTGACAGGTTTTTGCTTTTGCCTTCTTGCAAATGACACACTTGTCAACTACTTTTTGGGCGATAATTCTTCCCCTGATGACCCATGCTTTCTTTCGCATCCGCAGCAAAGTCCCTGCCACTCCATCATGTCCCTCACTATGTGCTTCTCGGGCTAGGAGGGTGGAGATCCAGGTCTGGAAAGGTAGCAGGGGAACAGCTCTCTGGTCCTCTTTGAAGGTCTGGATCCTGCCACCACACATCAGGAGTCCACTTGTTTGATCCTTGTAAACAACCAGTCTGTCCGTTGTTGTGTTCGGAAAGTGTACGCCCTCTTGTGCTGCCAGGCATAGGTTCCGGAACACTTCTTCTCTTTCATTGACTGTGATGATACCAGATGACTCTACTGCCTCCCACTTTTCTTTCTCTTCAATCTTAGCACACAGGAACTTCTTAGCTGCTCTCCAAGTCCATGCTATCGCCCCGACCAGCCGTCTTAGACTGCTGAAGCGCCTTTCGTCCAATAGCTTTTGGACTGCTGCTACTGCCGGTGGTCTTCTGGACTTGGACTCTGTCTCCTGGATTCTGATTGAATCTTGCGCTTTCTGTCGACTTCGGGTGAGTACCGCAACAAATGTTTTCTTCTGCATTTTTGTGATACTGTCTCCTGCTTGTGCAGCAATGTCTTTGGCTGATTTTTTCGGCCACTCACTCTCAGGAAGCTGAAGGAACTGTGGACCCGACTGCCACTCGGATTCCTCAGTTAAATTATCAGGACTGGCCCCTCTGGTGATGATATCTGCAATGTTCGCCGACCCAGGAATCCACAACCAATCTCGGATGTCGGTACTGCTCTGGATCTCGCCAACTCGGTTCGCAAAGAAGGTCTGATAGCCATAACTTTCACGCTGTATTGCGCCCAAGATGGTCTGACTGTCGACAAGATGGTACCACCTCTCGACATCGATTCTGCAGTGTTTCTGGAAGTAGTTTTTCAGCCGGGCTGCAAAGACTGCTCCGCACAACTCGGCTTTCACAGGGTCACCCTTCTGGTCTAGAGGGGTCAGCTTGGCCTTAGATTCGACTAGCCTCACAATGACACCATGGCTGCAGCTCCAACGAAGGTACAGCACGGCGCCATACGCGTGCTCACTACCGTCAGAGAAGGTGATGCCACATGGTCGTCCACCTGGATCTGGCGGTGTGAGCACGCGTATGGCGCCGTGCTGTACCTTCGTTGGAGCTGCAGCCATGGTGTCATTGTGAGGCTAGTCGAATCTAAGGCCAAGCTGGTCCCCGTCGAATTGATCCTCTGCTGGGATGAGGACGATGAGGCGCCGCACGTCCCGATGCAGTATGGTACCCTGGAAATCCTTTTCCTTAGACCCGGACTCTTCGACAAGAGGTTTTGGAGTCTTTGCCTGAACACACCCGCTCGGAGAGACTTTCACGTGGACATCCCGGACGATGCCTTTGGAATCTGCATTCACACTGATGACTCTTGCTAACTTGAACTGCCCCCCTTAGTGCATTTTGGTCGCAGAGCCAAACTATGTCTCCAATGGCAACGTTTCTTTCGGCAGTATGCCACTTGCTGCGGATGAACAGGTTTGGACCTGCAAGCTGGCTCCAGGACTTCCAAAAGTAGTTAACTTGAGTTTGCATCTCTTGCAGCCTTTTGAAGGGGTAAGTAGTGTAGTCGAATGCTTTGAAATCTCCACTCTGTGTGGCTCGACCAAGCAACAGGGTGTTCGGACTGATGTATTGGATGCGGTCTTCACGGCTCTGGACTCTGGCGTCGATAGGCCTTTCATTGGCAAGGTTGGCAGCTAGCTTGAGCACCGTCAGGAATTCGCAGAAGGTAAGGCCTCCTCCTTTACCAAGACTTTGGAGAGCTCTTTTAGTGATCTTGACAGCAGCTTCGGCAGCGCCATTTCGGTGAGGTGAGTTGGCTGGAAGGATCTTCCATGTCCAGTAAGTCCCATTCTTAGCAGCATATTCTTCAAGTGACTCTTTGCTTTGTTGTCTCAGGTCAGCATATTCTTCGAGGAGCTTTACTGCGTCTTCTCTGAGTTCTTTGGACAAGGCGGCATCCCAGGTGTCCTCTATGCAGTGCATCACTTTCGCTTCTTGAAAAGCTTTTCGAATCAGGATGGCTCCCTTCTGTTTTGCTGGAGACACAAGGCCAAGGGGATCATAAAGACCAGAGACTTGGCTTAACAGTTCTCTTCTGGTGAGTGGGTCTGGGGTTTGGCTTCTTACTTCTTCCCTCAGTAAGTCCTGGCCAAGGCGCATTTTTCTCCTTTTCTTAGAGAAGTTCACTGCAACCATGACGTGTAACTTGTCGTCTTCAATGGTGTAACCGAGGCCAAGGGCTTTGTTATCCTCTTCAGTTAACTGGTTCGGCAGGATAACGGTCTTTGAATCCATCTTCTCACCTCTCTGCCCTTTCCTCCCACTTTGATCAGAGTAGACCCAGGGCTTCATGAAGAATCCTCCTGCTTTAAGGATCTGCTCAATGTTGGACGTGAGGAGTTTCAGGTGATCGAGGTCATTGTGAGAGGTTAGGATGTCATCAACATATGCGTCTTCCTCCAGCACACGTTTCTCTTCTTTAAAGTGGCTGAATGGAGGTAAGTTGGCGGTCTCCCGCATGGCGACTTGGGCTATGCAACCAGCAGGTTTGTCTCCGATGTTGACTCTTGTTACGGCGAAATCCTCTATCTCTGCATCTTCAGTGTCGCGCCATAGGAACCTGTGCAGGTGGACCTCTCTTTCTTCCAGCCAGACAGAGTTGTACATCTTGCGGATGTCACCAAGGGCAGCAAAGACACCAGCTCGGAACCTCAGTAGGACGGCTCTGATCGGATTCAAGACGTCAGGACCTTTGATCAGTATGTCGTTCAAGCTTAGGCCTCTGTACTTCTGGCTGCTGTTCCACACTAGCCTCACTGGGGTGGAGACTGAATGTGGATTTAGTGCAATCAGGTGACTTATGTACCACACTGGCCCCTTCCAGCTTTGCAGAACTTCTTGGGGCAGCTTCACTGCAGCTTCGCGATTAACCATTTCATGGACTTGTGAAGCATAGGCCATTTTCCACTCGGGTTCCTTTGCCAGCTGCTTCTCCGTTCTGTGAAATGTGGCTTCAACCGCTCTCCTGTTGTTGGGGAGCAATGCTGGATCCTCTGTCCATGGATACTTGGCATGCCAGTGTGGTTCAGGGCTGTGGTGATCTCTTTTCACATACGTCAAGCCATCTCTCACCATCTCCATCTCTCTTTCCTCAGCCAGCGTCATTTCCTTCCCCCCAGGTTGGCAATTCCCGCAGCGACACCCTCCACATCTCGGCTCACAAGAGGCTCCGATGCTTTCCCATTTCCACCACTTCAGAAAGTCTCTGTTACTAGTGGCTGTATTGGACTGGATGCTGGGATGGTCGGGAGACTGGCAGGAGACTGGATTTTTACAGGTGAATTCAGTGTATTTGACTGCTGCGGTCCTCATGGATCTTGCGAAGTGCGTCTTTGACGTATGAGCCATTAATGTGACTTCTTCAAAGAGGTCCGGGTGCGTGCCTCCGATGGTCTTGCCGAGCGGGCCGTCCCAGAGCACCAGGTCACAGACAGAACGAACTTTCTGGGGTACCAGCTGCCCTTCTTTGTGGCTGATCAGGAGTTGTATTTCCCTCGGTCTTGCGAGGTCTTTGAGGGAAATATCTGGAAATATCTTCTGTAACTTGACAGCTGGAACATGCCTGTGAACTTCTGCAATTTTATCAAGCCCATAGCAGATCAATTGATGTGACCTGAGGGTCCCTCTGGGAGTGCCAACACGTATCCTGAGGAGGTAACGTTTGGTTGCGACAGACACTTTCATCCCTCCAACGCCGTAAACCACCAGTGTCACATCTTCACTTCTCAGGTTCAACTTGCTCGCAGCTCTGTGTGTTATGTAGTTCGTGTCTGATGCCAAGTCAATGAGGGTCCCTATTCTTTGTCCATCGTTGGCAGTAACGTCAAGGAGCATTAGGATCACTGGGTACTCCTTTAAGCAGTTGTCCTCCAGAAGACCTCTTTCAGCTACAGTGGAATTGTATGCCCTGGATGCTACGTTGCAGAAGGCGTCTTGACATTGCTGCGCCAGCTCCGATGTAAGTTTGGAGAGGAACTTTTCTTGGATTTCGGTGTATCTTTTGCCCTCAGTTCCCACTGGACTAGACTTGGGTGTTCTTTGAGGCTGGGATCTGGCAACTGGACAGAGAAGAAAGTGGTGTTGGTCTTTGCACTCTGGATTCCCGCACAGGTAATTAGTTTTCCTGCAGTAGTCACCATTGTGGACTTCGAGGCACCTCTTGCAGGCACCAATTTGTTGCGCTGCGTCCTTCTCCACTGGCTTTAGGTTAGCCCTAAACTTCCTGCAGAAATATAGTTTCTTCCTGTGCTTTGGGTCACCACAAATGATGCAGCCTGCTATTTCACTGCTGGTCTTGGTTGTCTTTGTTCTGGCGTACTTAAGAGACTTGGTCTTCTCCTTAGCGGGTTCGACGACGTCTTTCAGCTGATCTAGTTGTTCATATATGGATTCTTGTGATTTCAGGTATGTGATAAGCTTGTCGAAACGGTTCTGACGGTTAACAGCGTTTCTCTCATCAGCAGCATAGGTGAGCCAGTCCTTCTTCAGAGTTTCTGGGAGCTTGCCCTCGATGGATTTAATCACTATCGGGTTATTTATGGCATCTACATTATCCAGTTCACTCAAATCATAAAGGGCCTTTTCCACAGTTTGGATGAGCTCTATGACTTTTCTTGGCTGGCCGCTCCTGACTGGTGGAGTTGCTTGTAGCTCCTCGATAATCTCGAGAGCGATGGTGGCTTGGTTCCCAAACCGGTTCTCCAGGATTCGGAAGATCTCGTTTGAGGAGTTGTATGTTGACAGGCATAGATCTCTGGCCAACTTCTCATCAAGGCTATCGAGCAGTTGAAATTTCTTCACCTCTTTGGAGCCGGTTGGTTCACCTTGTCTCTGCAGAGCCTCCCATTCTTGCCTCCATCTGTAGTAGCCTCTCTGGTTACCGGCAAACTTTGGTAGAGCTGTGGCTTTCAGCTTTATCGCTGCCACTGGAGCTAAACGGCGGCCTGGGGGTTCTTCAGTGTCTGGTTTTATCCTTGCTGCTTTGATGAAGGCAGCCTTCCGCGACACCAGCTGGGGAAAGTGCACCTCAAGTGCTCTTAGACGGCCATCAGCATCTCCCTGCTCGGCTGGTGAAGCCCAGCGGTTCCAGTTTTGGTGCGCTTCCTTTACCTTGATCACCAACTTCTCTAAGTGGGTCAGCATAAACTCATAAACCTCCAGAGTTACGTCTAGCTGGGTGGAGGAGACATTCTTGCACTCACTCTCTGCAACATGTAGAGCTAGGGACAGTTCTTTTTCTCCATATACGACCCAGAGTGTCTCTCGAATTAGGAGTTTAACTTCTTTCGTCTTTTGCTTACAATATTCCTCCGTCTTTTCTATGTCGGCTCTCACTAAGTCGCTCAGCTCCTCTGCAGTAGCTGCATTGGACTCTGCCATGTAAGCGGCCTCTATCTCTTCGTTTGCCTCCATGACTCTGGAGCTCTCTAGTGTAAGCTTCTTGAAGTTCTCCTTTAACTCCTCTATAGACATCTCTGTATGGGTCCTCGTAATGCTATTGGCAAGACGGGAGAAAAGTCTCTTAGCTGTGGTCCTCTCCACTTTCAAATCATCAAGTGACTTTGCCATATTGTTCCCTTCAATAGACGAACAGCAGCTTTATCCTTCAGGCACGCAGGTGGAGTGTCTTCCCTCTCGGTTGTGGCCGCAAGCAGAATCTTCGCTGGTTACTGGCCGCGGTTTTTCACTGTCAAGTGTATTTAAAACTTCATGGCTTCCCACACTTGAAAAGGGAAGGACTTGATCAGACTCAGGATTTCACTCGTTCTTCAGTTTATTTGACCAGTAAACAAGGAAGGTGAAAAACCTTTAAACATACAACAAATATAACAAATTAAATAAAGTTCAATATTTCACATCAAATACAATAAAGCACAGCAAAGTACATCAGGCAAAGGGTATGTATATTTTACACTTAGATTAACCATTACTTTATATCAACCCAGGTAAACAATGTAAATCAGGCATTGAATAACCAGGAAGTCAGCTCTACTTTTAGACCCATTTACTTTTAAATTAACCTGTTATTCTCTGTTTAACCTATCATTCTACACAGAATTTATATATGACATATTGCATTCATAATTTCACCCTAAAGGAAATCAAGCATTCCAAACGATTTTACTGTAGATTAACATAAGATTATTTCTGTTCAGAAATGGTTAAGTCTCTTTGTACAAAGCTAAACATTTACCCAATGTACAGAAATGTTTTAGCTTCAATCTATTAATAGTGCAATTAACAATGCATCTCTATCAACAGACCATACATTTCACTTGCCCATTCAAACTACTACGTAGCCAGCGATCACATTTAAACAGTCTTCAGAGTCCAGTAAGGAGATGTGAGCTTACCGGTAGCCCTTTTGATCTTTTCCTTTTCCCATAAGTTTTAATTCCGTCCTTCTTTAGCGACTTCTTCCTTCTGCTGTTCTTAGCTACGTTGCAAACCTGAACAAACTCGCACCGCTTCTATTGTATGAAGGTCTCTGGCGTGTGCTACTAATTAATCTAATTTCGCTCACCTGCTGAGGCGCGCTGCAGAGCTGCACGCTCGCTGTTACGCGCATGTAGAAGCAAGACTGCTGTCACATGCACTCGCGCGCAGACACACCTCCCGGCAGATCGCCGCAACACTTATAATCCTTTAGGTGAGTGTATATAAATGATGAGGAAGTATTACAAAAACTGACAAGCTGGGGGGTTACACCGATACTTCCTCTGAGAAGGAGGTATTACCCTGGGACAACTGTGGCGGATGGAACGAGATTTATAAGAGTGAAATTTCCAAAAGATGTGCTGTCACTGCCATACAATACAAGATTTGACACGGAGGAAGGCACGCAGTTTTTCAGGGTGATTCATGATCACCAGGTAAAGACATGCAGAATATGTGCAAGTGTGGATCATGAAAAGAAGGACTGTCCACAACTAATTTGCAGAGAATGCCTGGAGCAGGGGCATTATGCGCGGGACTGCATAGCCCCGCGGTGCCAAGGCTGCGGAAAGGCATTTCTCAGGTGCAGATGTGAAACATACGAAGAGGAACATGAGGAAATGGAGACGGAGATACTCAACGACGGGGAGAATGTGGAAGAGGATTATGTAGGAAATGTAACACAACAAACACATGGATTAACTATGGATATACAGAGCAGAGGAGAAGAAGGAGGAAATAAAGTTGAACAGGATGGGATGAAAAACAAAGAAGAAGACAATGAAGGAGCAAAGGACAGTACAAACATAGATGAGGTAAGAGACATTAAGAATAAAACTATTGGTGTAAAGGAAAGTGTGAAGAAAAACATTTTGAGCGGAGGGAGTAAATTGAAAACAACAGGACAAATTAACATTGAGAAGGTGATGGAAAAACAAAGAATAAGAAGAGAATCTAAAGAAAAAAAGAAAAAAAAAGCTGAAAAGACTTGGTATTGAGGTGGTATTGAGAGGTGGTATTGAAAGAGACTGAACAAAAGTGATGTGGTTTTTTGTTTGTTTTTATGTTACATTTATTTTGTATATGAGTAAATTGAGCATAGTTTCAATTAATGCAAGGGGATTGTCAACTATGACCAAATTTGAAAATATTAATCACTTGACAAAGAAGAATGATATAATATGTATACAAGAGACAGGATGGAATGATGAAAAAATTCATGGTTTGAAGAATATATGGGATGGAGATTTTTTTAACAATAATGATCCTAATAAGAAAAAAGGAGTAGCAATTTTAATAAGAAGGGGTACAACACAAAAAGCAACAGTTATATTCACAGATAATATAGGAAGGACATTGGTGGTAAAGGTAGAAGGAAAAGAAGAAGAAATAACAATATGTAATATTCATGCACCAAATGAGGATATAGAACGAGCTACTTTTTTTAAAGAAATGGATGTTCTAATAGAGAATTATAACAATGTGGTACTAATTGGTGATTTTAATACTGTTTTAGAAAGAATTGATGTGGAGGATTATATGGTATATAGAGCAGATGTTGGGAGAAAAGAATTAAAGAAAGTTATGGAAAAACATAGATTTATAGATTTATGGAGGGAGAGAAACAGAGTAAAAAGAGAATATTCAAGAAGACAAATGGTTAACAATGTTTTAAAACAAAGTAGAATTGATTTAGTATTATGTAACAGACAGTTAGGGAGTTTTATTACAAAAGTATTTTACAAAATCTTTAGTGGAAGTGATCACGATTTTTTAAATGTAATTATTGATTATAGTGGTGTGGAGAGAGGACCAGGGGTGTGGGTTTTTAATACAGAACTTTTAAAAAACGACATTTATAAAATGGAAGTAGAAAATTGCATATTAAATAACATTAATAATGTCTTATATGAAGAAGCAAAAAGTGTGTGGTGGGATAATTTAAAAATAGATATTAAAAAATTATCTATTGAATATTCAAAGAAAATGCAAAGAATAAAGAAAAGTAAAGAAAGATTATTAAATAAGGAATGGGAAGAAGAAATGAAAAAAGTGTCAGAAGGAAGGATGGATGCAAATAAAATAGTGATATTAGAAGAGAAACTGAAAAAAATAGAGGAGGCAAAATGTATGGGAGCTAAAATAAGAAGTAGAGCCAGAAATACAGTAGAAGGAGAAAGGAGTACTACATTTTTTTATGATTTGGAAAAAACAAGAAAACAAGCAGAAATGATAAAAAGTATTTCAAAAAATGGGAAGGTTGTGAAAGAAAAAGAAGGTATTTTAAACGAAGTGAAGAATTTTTATGATATTTTATTTAAAAAAGAAGTTATAAATGAGGAAGATGAAGAGTTTTTATTGAATCAAATTGAAACAAAATTTAAGGAAGACGATAAGAAAATGTGTGATAAAGAAATAAAAGAAGAAGAAATAGATGAAGCTATAGATCAGTTGAGTAATGGGAAAAGTCCAGGCCTGGATGGCTTACCATCTGAATTTTATAAGGTTTTTAAGAATGTTTTAACGCCAATTTTGCATGATTTATTTATTGATATTTTTAAACAGAAAAATTTAAGTGAAAGTATGAAAAAAGGAATGATTAAGATTATATATAAAAATAAAGGGGAAAGAGAGGAGCTTAAAAATTATAGACCGTTGAGCATGTTAAATACTGATTATAAGATACTGGCAAAGATTCTAGCAAACAGACTGAAAAAAGTGATTCCAAACATTATAAAAACAAATCAGGCATACGGTGTTTTAAATCGAGATATATCGGATATAGTAACGAGTATTAGAGACTTAATGTGGTATATGAAAGAAAAAGGGGAAGAAGGATATTTGATAAGTATAGATCTGGAAAAGGCATTTGATAGAGTAGAGCATAAATATTTATTTGATATATTGGAAAAATTTGGTTTTGGGGAAAATTTTATTGCATGGATGAAATGTCTATATAATGATATTTTAAGTTGTATTAAAGTAAATGGGTTTTTAACGGATTTTATTAAGATATCAAGGTCTATAAGGCAGGGGTGCCCATTATCAGCACTACTGTACACTTTAGTTGCTGAACCTTGTTTTTAAAAGATTTTAAGAGTGTTGAAAAGGCAATGTTAATATTGGGAAAATATTGTGGGGGAACAGGGGCTAAAGTTAATAATGATAAGACTGAATACATGAGAATGGGGAAGGTAGATGTTTTAGGAAGACAATGGAACTTTAAAGAACAGAAGAATGAACTAAAGATTTTAGGAATAACACTTGGAAGAGATGAAATTAGAACAAGAGACCTGGTTTGGGAGGAGACTTTAGGAAAAATGGAAAAAAGACTAAACTTTTGGAAACAAAGACAATTATTTATAAAAGGGAAAGTACTGGTTTTAAACTCTCTTTTTTTATCTAAGATGTGGTATATTTTAAATGTGGTTAGTCTGCCAATGTGGGTGTATAAAAGATTAAAAACGTTCATTTTAAATTTTTTATGGGATGGTAAGCCAGCTAAAATAGCTATAATACAATAATTGGGGATGTAGAAAAGGGAGGTTTGGGACTGATAGATCCAATGATAAGAAAGCAAAGTTTGAGAATAAAGACTGTAAAAAAGTTTTTTCAAAAGGATGATTTAATATGGAAAAAAATAATGAGTTTTTATATAAATAAGTGTGGGAAAATGGGGGATGATTTTATATGGATGCATTTTAAGGACAATATGATAGAGGGAATACCGGAATTTTATAAAGAAGTTTTAAGAGCATGGAAATGTTTTAAAGATAATGTATACATTGAGTTTAAAGGGAGAGAACAACTATTGAAGCAACCGCTTTTTTTAAATCAACATATCAGAAACAACAGAAGCACCTTTTTTTATAGGGATTGGAAGTTAAAGACATTTTAACCAGGATTTTTACCTTTACAGGCTATCATAGATACATTAGAGGAAAATGAAGATATAGAAAATAAGCAATTAAAATAAACAAAGAAACAAAACAAAGAAACAAAAATCCCGTGGAGTAGCTATTTTGGTTAGAGAAGGGTGGATGTGCAATATAAAACAAATACAAAATGGTGGTGATGGGAGGGTATTAGGGATTGAATTTACATTTCAAAATGATAAATATAGGCTAGTCAACGTGTATGCTCCAAATGGGGAAACTGAAAGAAAAGAGTTTTTTAGGATGTTGGAGCCTTTATGTATTGGGAATTGTATAGTGGGGGGGGGGGGATTTTAATGTGAAATGTACAAGATTAGACATGGCTGAAAACATGGTGTATAAAGAAGATACTTCTAGAAAATGTTTGAAAAGGTTAATGCAGAGTAAAGATATGATAGATGCCTGGAGGGAGGAAAACCCTTTCAAAAGAGAATTTTCAAGGAGGCAAATGGTGATGGGTGAATTAAAGCAAAGTAGAATAGACCTATGTCTTTTGTAAAAGGGACATTTTACAAAAAATAAAGAATGTATGTTATAATTGTACAGGTATAAGTGACCATGCAATAATGATAGTGAAATTAGGGGGAAACTCAAAAATAAAAGGTGGGGGTACGTGGTGTCTAAATTCTGCCTTATTAAAGGAAGATGCGTACAGAAGGAGAATAGAGAAGTGTATTAAGGATGAAATGGAAAACTACTTATGCGAAGAAAATATATGTAAATGGTGGGGTATTTTAAAAAAGGAATTAAAAAAAGTTAGTATTAGATATTCTAAACAAAGGAATCACATGAGAAAATGTAAACTAGACAATATGTATATGTTATTGGAAGAAGAAGCAAGGAAAATTGAAAATAATCCTGAATATGCAAAGGAGCATTATTGTCAGATAAAAGCAGAAATTGAAGTGTATGGAAAAGAAAAATGTGAAGGTGCAAAAATAAGAAGCAGGGCGCAATATGTTTTAGAAGGGGAAAGGTGTACAAAATATTTCATGAATTTAGAGAAGAAAAAACAAGGGAGGAAGTTCATTATGGAGTTGGAAAATGGAGAAGGTAGGAAAGTTGTGGATTATGTAGAAATAATAGAAAGAGTAGAAGAGTTTTATAGAACTTTATTTAAGAAAGGGAATATAAAACAAGAAGATATTGACAAGGTATTAGATCATATAAATATAAGTCTTAAGGATGGGGATAGGGAGTTGTGTGAGGGAGACATAACTTTAGAAGAGGTAGAAGAAGCAATCAGACAGACAAAGCAAAATAAAAGTCCAGGAGTGGATGGTTTAACGCATGAATTTTATCAAACTTTTATGGGTACTTTGGCACCGATATTGTTGAGAATGTATACGGAGATGGAGGACAAAAAAAAAGTGCCAAAATCTATGTGTACAGGGATGATAACGATTCTTTATAAAAAAAAAGGGAGTCCGTTAAAATAAGAAAATTATAGGCCCCTAAGTCTTTTAAATACAGAGTATAAAATTTTAACAAAGATTTTAGCAAATAGACTAAAGAAAGTAATAGGGACCATAATAGCACCAAATCAGGCTTATAGCATTCCAGGGAGGGATATAATTGACACAGTCTGCACAATAAGAGATGTTGTGGGCAGGATGGGGGAGGATGGGGAAGGCGGAATAATTTTATGTGTAGATTTAAACAAGGCTTTCGATAGAGTGGAACACGGCTATTTGGAACAAGCAATGAGGAAATTTGGGTTTGGGAAGAGAATGCTGGGATGGATAAATTTGTTATACAGTAAAGCGCAAAGTTGTGTGAAAGTAAACGGAGTTTTGACAGACCCATTTCCGCTTGAGAGGTCAGTAAGACAAGGATGTCCGATGTCTGCATTGCTTTATTCAATATCGGTTGAGCCGTTAGCAATAATGATTCGAGCAGACAAAAAGATAAGAGGTATTCAAATTCCAAACAGTTGTGAGAGTGTGATACACCAATATGCTGATGACACGACATTTACGATTAGGGATGTAGAAAGTATAAAAAAGGTAATGGGGCACATAGAAATATATGGGAAAGCGTCAGGAGCAAAAATAAATATAGAAAAATCTGAAATAATGAGTATAGGAGGGGTAGATTTAAGAGGGTGTGATATACCTTTTAAAACTACATTAGGTTATGTTAATATTTTAGGTGTGCAAATTGGAGAAGATGCTAAGAATGCAAGGGATGCCACATGGACAGGAGTTATAAATAAAATTAAGCAAGTACTCCAATTTTGGAAATTAAGGGAGGTTATGTTAAGAGGGAAAGTCATGCTAGTTAATTCATTGCTGCTTGCCAAATGTAACTATGTTTTAGGAGCAGTTGATTTGCCACAATGGGTAATGAATGAGATGACTGAGATAATGAATGATTTTATGTGGGGAGGGAAAGGAGTTAAAATAGCAAGGAAAACATTAATAGCGAGCAAAATAGGAGGAGAATTAGAATTGATTGATTTAGAAGTTAAAAAGAAGGCCATGAGGGTGAAAGTGGTGAAAAAGTATTTATGTGGGAAAGTGGAGTGTGGATGGAAAGGGTATATGAAGGAGGTGTTGGACAAATGTAGTGGATGTGGGGAAGAAGGGTGTTACGGGGCGAACAAGACATGAGGCGTGCGGATCCATGTGCAAGCTTTTATTCATAAACATAGTAAACAGGCAGGGTCAGACAACGGCAAGCAGGTATAGTTAGGGAAATACACAAGAGAGATCCTAGGGCAAGCGTGGGTCTACGATTAGCGAACAATATCCAACAGGACCAGGCAGAGAGATAATCCAGGTACACAAGCAAAGATCCAAACGAGGGGCAAACAGAGTCCAAAGGGCAAGGCAGAGGGTTAATCCTGGAAACACGGGCAGATGTCAAAACACAAGAAAATAGGCAAGGCATAAACAACTCAGCTCCGTAGAGTAGCTATCGCTAGGATAAGCGCTAAACAATACTCGGCGATCACAGAGAGAAAGTCCAAGGATTATAAAGAGTGTGTAATTGGTGATAGTGATTGTGAGATAGTTCTCAGCTGGGAGAGTGATTAGTGTAATCAGCTGTGTGTGTCGTCCATGCAATGAATGATGGGAAATGCAGTCCAGTGTGCTGTGTGAGTCAATATGATGGAGAAACGACCTCTGGTGGCTATCGGGCAGAAGGCCACAGACCGGATTCGTGACAAAGGGTTGTTTATGGTACTGAAAAAGCCAATGTATGACAAAGTGCCACTGTTTTATCAGGAAGTGCTTAGTGCATGGGCAGAAGTAATAGGGAATGTAAAGTTTAAATGTCAGAATAGTTTTAAATCAGCCAATATTTTTAAATCCAAAAATTAGAATGAAAGAGAGAATGTTTTATGACAACTTGTATATGAAAGCAGGAGTGAGACAAGTAAAAGATCTAGCATATGAGTATGTAAGAGGGTTTTTACCTAATAGAGCCATATATGATTGTGTTATGGGATGGAATGATGAAATTGCAATGTCAAAAGTGGACTCGATGTGTGAAAACATTAAAATGAGTCTGCCCAGAGCCTGGGTAAAGAGAATTGAAAATGAAACTGTTAAACCTGGGGATTGCCAGTTTTGTATTTTGATGGAGGTAATGGGGAAAGATTGCTAGAAGGAGTGTCTACTAATAAGTTGTACAAATTTTTGTTGAAAAAGGAGATAAAAGCACCAGCATCAGAAATTGTGTGGCAGAAGGTGTTCCGTGGTTTAAATGTCAAAGAAATCTGGGAGAATCTTTGTGTAAAGTACAATGGACTAGAGTGTGAAAACTTGGACTTTAAATGTACAATGGACTAGAGTGTGAAAACTTGGACTTTAAATTAAGGCACAACAGAATCTATACGAAAGTGGTGCTTCATCAGATAAATAGGAACATAAATAGGGATTGTGATGTGTGTAGATCTGCTCCAGAGACATTGATGCATATCTTTTTAGAGTGCAGAGAACTTGAGGACTTTCATAGAAAATTAAAAGAAGTAATTAAGGAGAGCTGGGGGAAAAATGTTGGTCAAGATGAATGGAAAATACTGTTTTTATTTGGAGATATGGTGGGTAATAAAGATAAGAAAGTGAATCTCTGTAACTATATATTGAGTCATGCAAGATATGCAGTATGGGCAAGGAGGAACTTAGCGTTCTATGGGCCCTATTTTAACGATCTGAAACAGGCTGTGGGGGGAAGGGCCATGGGGGGAGGGGCATTATGTGGTTGCAGTTGATGAGAAACACTGATGGGGTGATGGGTCATGTAATCAGGTCATGTGACTTTATGCCAACATTCCAAATATTTGTATCAAAATCCAAAATGGCAGCATACGTGGACAAAGACACTGGCTATGAGGGAAGTGTTTTTATATTTTTCACGATTATGATATTTTGAGTGATTTTGTTTTAGAAAATTGTTTTTTAAGGATAGTTTTACATGTTCTTGTGGATATTTTTAAAATAATCTTCTCACAACTTTGATTATCAGGCATTGAATGCCTGTATCCTGGGGGATACATTGCCCATATAAGGGTATTTAACAGGGCTGATCACTCACAGATATTCTTATGTTTTGAGGCCTGTTCTCTACAGATATTGAATATGATAAAGGTTTTTCTTTAACTTGTAGTGTAGTGTAGTGTAGTGTAATGTAATGTGGTGTAGTGTAGTGTAGTTTAATGTAGTGTGGTGTAATGTGGTGTAGTGTAGTGTAGTGTAGTGTAATGTAGTGTAGTGTAGTGTAGTGTAGTGTAATGTAGTGTAATGTAGTGTGGTGTAATGTGGTGTAGTGTAGTGTACTGTAATGTGGTGTAATGTGGTGTAGTGTAGTGTGGTGTAATGTGGTGTAGTGTAGTGTAGTGTAGTGTGGTGTAGTGTAGTGTAGTGTAATGTAGTGTAGTGTAGTGTAATGTAGTGTAGTGTAGTGTAGTGTAATGTAGTGTGGTGTAATGTGGTGTAGTGTAGTGTACTGTAATGTGGTGTAATGTGGTGTAGTGTAGTGTGGTGTAATGTGGTGTAATGTAGTGTAGTGTAGTGTAATGTAGTGTAATGTAGTGTGGTGTAATGTGGTGTAGTGTAGTGTAGTGTAATGTAGTGTAGTGTAGTGTAATGTAGTGTAGTGTAGTGTAGTGTAATGTAGTGTAATGTAGTGTGGTGTAATGTGGTGTAGTGTAGTGTAATGTAGTGTGGTGTAATGTGGTGTAGTGTAGTGTGGTGTAATGTGGTGTAGTGTAGTTTAGTGTAATGTGGTGTAATGTAGTGTAGTGTAGTGTAGTGTAGTGTGGTGTAGTGTAGTGTGGTGTACTGTAGTGTAATGTAGTGTAATGTAGTGTGGTGTAATGTGGTGTAGTGTAGTGTAGTGTAGTGTAATGTGGTTTAGTGTAGTGTAGTGTAATGTAGTGTGGTGTAATGTGGTGTAGTGTAGTGTAGTGTAATGTGGTGTAGTGTAGTGTAGTGTAATGTAGTGTGGTGTAATGTGGTGTAGTGTAGTGTAATGTGGTGTAATGTAGTGTAGTGTAGTGTGGTGTAGTGTAGTGTAGTGTAGTGTAATGTGGTGTAGTGTAGTGTGGTGTAGTGTAGTGTAGTGTAGTGTAGTGTAGTGTAGTGTAGTGTAATGTGGTGTAATGTAGTGTAGTGTGGTGTAGTGTAGTGTAATGTAGTGTAGTGTAGTGTAGTGTAGTGTAGTGTAGTGTAGTGTAATGTGGTGTAGTGTAGTGTAGTGTAATGTGGTGTAGTGTAGTGTAGTGTAGTGTAGTGTAATGTGGTGTAGTGTAGTGTAGTGTAATGTGGTGTAGTGTAGTGTAGTGTAGTGTAGTGTAATGTGGTGTAGTGTAGTGTAGTGTAATGTAGTGTAGTGTAGTGTAGTGTAGTGTAGTGTAATGTGGTGTAGTGTAGTGTAGTGTGGTGTGGTGTGGTGTAGTGTAGTGTAGTGTAGTGTAGTGTAATGTGGTGTAGTGTAGTGTAGTGTAGTGTAGTGTAGTCATATGAACTATAATAAAAAAGAATACATTGCAAAATGTTACCCTAAATGGGCAATGTATCTCGGGAGATACAGAGTGTAACTTAGAAAATAAAGGTCATATTTTGGAAAAAATGCATGAACTGTGTCATTTTAGTCTAGATACATACAAAAATAGCAATTAATAATTTTTCCATCAAATTTATTTATGCTTGCCCCTTTAAGGGTTAAGGAGAGCTGGGGGAAAAATGTTGGTCAAGATGAATGGAAAATACTGTTTTTATTTGGAGATATGGTGGGTAATAAAGATAAGAAAGTGAATCTCTGTAACTATATATTGAGTCATGCAAGATATGCAGTATGGGCAAGGAGGAACTTAGCGTTCTATGGGCCCTATTTTAACGATCTGAAACGCAAGTGTCAAAGCGCAAAGCGCAAGTAACTTTGTGGGCGGGTCTTGGCGCTGTTGCTATTTTCCCGGCGGGATAAATGACTCTTGCGCCAGGCGCAAATCTAAAATGGGTTGGTCTGAAGAGCTTCATTATTCATAGGTGTGGTTTGGGCGTAACGTGAAATAAACCAATCAGAGCATCATCTCACATTCCCTTTAAGAGCAGACGCACTTGTAAAGCGGATTCCTATTATAACGGCGGATTTGCCAGGCGCGCGCCAGGAGCGGTTCACAGCCATGGAGAGCAACGCTCTCGTCAGGGACGTTGGGGATGGAGAAACCCACCCAAATTAACTTCGGTTAAAAAGGCGTATGATAATTTGGGTAAATGTGTAAGCTAGATGTATGCTTTTATAATAAATTGTCTATCTATCTATCTATCTATCTATCTATCTATCTATCTATCTATCTATCTATCTATCTATCGTAATAATGTAGGATTTGCAAAAATGAAAACTGCTGCGTCTGTGTGTAGATGAGAGAATCAAAGTGCGCGTTGTGCACACGCTACATTGATTATGGCCAAGCATGCGCCCTTAAAATAGCATATGAATAACATGCGCAACGCGCCACTGACTTTAAAAAATTTTTTCCTGGTTAGTGGCGCAATTGTTTTCTAAAACTGCAAAATAGCATGAAGGAACGTTTGCGCCGGAACACGCCTCCTCTTTGCGCTGAACCGCCATTCCCTAGTTTAGCGACGTGCTTCTGTGGAGGGAAAAGCGCGCTTTGCGCGGGTGCAAAATAGGAATGAAACATGCGTCGGTGTACAAAGTCAATTGCGCTGGGTGCAAGATAGGGCCCTATGAAGGGAAAAGTGTGGAAATATGTACAATGTTCAAACAGGTGCTGAGGAAAGATGCTTACCTGATGTGGAAGTATTTGAAGGAGGATATTTTTGAAGTATATTTTTTAAAGGATTGTGACTTGATTAATGTGGATGATAGAAAGAAAATGTACATTAACTTTTGAGAAGTACCAATGTATTTAATGTGACATGCTAAATGTTGTAATGAGGAATTTTGGTTGTGAAATGTAAAATTATTTTGATATTTTTGATAAAAAAAAAAGAAAAAAAAAAGAACGCCCGATCTCGTCTGATCTCGGAAGCTAAGCAGAGTCGGGCCTGGTTAGTACTTGGATGGGAGACCGCCTGGGAATACCAGGTGCTGTAAGCTTTTTAGTTTACTTCACTAATGTTCTAACCTTTTAAATAGCCCGTTTTTGGCAGCAGATTTTGCTTACGGCCATACCACTTTGAGAACGCCCGATCTCGTCTGATCTCGGAAGCTAAGCAGATTCGGGCCTGGTTAGTACTTGGATGGGAGACCGCCTGGGAATACCAGGTGCTGTAAGCATTTTTCCCTGCTAGAGTCTATTCCCATCCAAGAGTTTGTTCAAAATGCCTAAAATTGTCTCTGATTTTCTTCAAAAAGCCCGTTTTTGGCAGCAGATTTCACTTACGGCCATACCACTTTGAGGGCGCTGTTGAGCTCACAGGAAGTGACGTGGCAGTTTGTTGTATGCAGTAGGTGAGACAAGCTCACCAATTTTCCGTTTAATTTAGTTTTGTTTTTTGGAAATAATAGTCTTTTTGTTTAGTTTTTTTTTTGTTTGTTTGAGTTTTCCTCCCAGCAGCTTATGCTGTTTGGGGGGAGTTTAAGCGTGTTTTTGTTCTTTTATTTAAAATGGATGGATTAATGGCAAACGACACTGGACTGGTAGGAGGAACATGCACGGAAAACGACACTGGACTGGCAGGAGGAACACGCACGGAAAACGACACTGGACTGGCTGGAGGAACACGTACGGCAAACGACACTGGACTGGGCAGGAGGAACGCGCACGGAAAACGACACTGGACTGGCAGGAGGAACGCGCACAGCAAACGACACTGGACTGGTAGGAGGAACGCGCACGGAAAACGACACTGGACTGGCAGGAGGAACGCGCACGGAAAACGACACTGGACTGGCAGGAGGAACACGTACGGCAAACGACACTGGACTGGTAGGAGGAACGCGCACGGAAAACGACACTGGACTGGCAGGAGGAACGCGCACGGAAAACGACACTGGACTGGCAGGAGGAACACGCACGGAAAACGACACTGGACTGGCAGGAGGAACACGCACGGCAAACGACACTGGACTGGCAGGAGGAACGCGCACGGAAAACGACACTGGACTGGCAGGAGGAACGCGCACAGCAAACGACACTGGACTGCTAGGAGGAACGCGCACGGAAAACGACACTGGACTGGCAGGAGGAACGCGCACAGCAAACGACACTGGACTGGCAGGAGGAACGCGCACGGAAAACGACACTGGACTGGCAGGAGGAACGCGCACGGAAAACGACACTGGACTGGCAGGAGGAACATGCACGGAAAACGACACTGGACTGGCAGGAGGAACACGCACGGCAAACGACACTGGACTGGCAGGAGGAACGCGCACGGCAAACGACACTGGACTGGCAGGAGGAACGCGCACGGCAAACGACACTGGACTGCTAGGAGGAACGCGCACGGAAAACGACACTGGACTGGCAGGAGGAACGCGCACGGAAAACGACACTGGACTGGCAGGAGGAACACGCACGGCAAACGACACTGGACTGGCAGGAGGAACGCGCACGGAAAACGACACTGGACTGGAGAATCGACAAAGAGCTGGAAATGGAAAGGATCAAGGAGCAAGGAAAAGATTTGGTGAAAGAAAATACTTAAAGGAGGCAACAGTAATCGTAAATACGGAGAACGTGAGTGGAGTGAGAGCGGAGGATATAATCAAAGCTATTTCAGAACAAATTGGAAGTGGAAAGGTGTTGGCTGTAAGACCCCGACAAGGCAAAGAATATGAACTGACACTGGAACAGGAAGAAATGTGCGACGTTTTAATCGAGGGATTGACAATAAAGGGAGTGGACTGTGAAGTAAAGAAACTGCAAAATAAAGATTATGTTGTTTCCTTCATGCACCTGCCTGTCTACCTGGATCATAATGAAATTTTGGACAAATTGGAAGGTTGGGGGGGTTTCCCCCATATCTAAAATCAAAAGAAGGTGTTATCCGGGCACTGACATTGAAGATGGTACACGATTTGTGAAGGTGAGGTTCCCTAAAGAAGTGGCATCACTCCCTTATAGCACAAAGCTGGAAACAGCGGAAGGGCTGCAGTACTTTAGGGTGATGAACAGCCACCAGGTGAAGACCTGTAGGCTGTGCATGAGCCCAGGACATCTGCTGAAAGATTGCCCAGAATTCAAGTGCTATAAGTGTGAGGAAAGGGGACATTTTGCACGAGACTGCAACGCTGTCAGGTGCCCGGATTGCCAAGAAATTTTAAATAAATGTGAATGCTGGATGGAGGGAGAGGTAGGAGGAAGGGAAGAACAGGTGGACAGACAGGTGCATGAAGGGAACAACGAGGAAGAAGGACATTGTGAAGAAAGACAAGAAGAGGACGAATCGCAACCAAAGGAAGCAGAGAAAGGAACAAACAATAGACAGGATGGAGAAGGAGAAAATGAAAAGGATGATGAACAGATAAGAGAAGAGGACATGCAATTGACACCAATGGACATATCTTCAAGTCATGGACAAAAAGGAAAAGAACAAGACAAAGAAACTGACAGCGAAGGAGAAATAAGGATGGAGGCGGACGAGAAGGAAAAAGTGGAGAGGGGACAAGTACGAAGAAGATCGCTAAAGGTAAAGCCAAATATAGAAACTGCAAGAAAAAAAGTGCTGAAAAAAGGACTAGTGAAATGTTTAAACAGGTTTGAGGCGTTAAAGGAACTGGAGGAGAAGGACTGAGAATGATGGGTTTTAGATATTTATTTATTTTCTTTTTAATGGTTTTAAGTTGTGTGACTTTTAATGACTTTTAGGCTCCTGATCGATTGCTCCTGTCTGCCTAAAAAAGCCAATTAAAACTTTAATTGAGGATAGTAAGAGTGCTAGAGCTTCAGATGTTTTGGATGAGCATAGCTTAGTGAACACTTTACATGAGTCGGTTCTGGCTGAAGTAGAGCCTGAGCAGCCGGGCAAATGGGTGACAGTGAGGGATCGCTCTAGTCGCGGATCTAAAAACCACTCTTCCGTTCCGATTACCACAACAAATCGATTTGCCCCGCTCAGTGAAACACCCACTGAGAATGATTGTGCCATAGTTATTGGCGATTCTATTACACGGAATGTGAAAATAGAGACACCAACCACCATAGTCACATGTTTGCCGGGAGCCAGAGCGCCTGACATCAAAGCAAATTTAAAAGTGCTGGCTAATGCTAATCGTAAATTCTCTAAGATCATTATTCATGTCGGCACTAATGATGTTCGACTCCGCCAGTCGGAGATCACCAAAATTAATATTAAAGAGGTGTGTGAACTTGCAAGTACGATGTCAAGGACTGTAATTTGCTCTGGCCCCCTTCCTGTTCGCAGGAGTGATGAGATAGTTAGTAGATTGTGTTCGCTTAACGGTTGGCTGTCTAAGTGGTGTCCGCTTAATAATATAGAATTCATAGACAATTGGAAAAGTTTTTGGGGCAAACCTGACCTGTTGAAAAGAGATGGTATTCATCCCTCCTGGGATGGTGCTGCTCTTCTATCTAGTAATATGGCTCATAGTCTTAGAGCTCAAACATGACAATCTGGGGCTCAGGTCAGGAAGCAGACAGACTGGCTAAACCGACTGTCTGCTAGCGGCCTCGCGTCACCCAGGTCAGATAAATCCCATCACATAGAGCCTCTTTTACCTAGCTATCATCGTATAGAGACTGTGTCTGTTCCCCGAATTTGGAAATCCAAAAAACGTTTTAACCCATCTAAGGTTAAAAATTTAATTGATGTTCAACAAATAAAAAAAAGCTATAATACAGACGAGCAAATGCTAAAGCTTGGGTTGCTGAATATTCGATCGCTTACTTCAAAAGCACTCATTGTTAATGATATGATTTCAGATAATAACCTAGATGTGCTGTGTTTGACAGAAACCTGGCTAAAACCAAACGATTACATTACTTTAAATGAATCAACCCCGCAAGATTACTGTTATAAACATGAGCCTCGTCTGAAACGCAAAGGGGGTGGTGTTGCTGTAATTTATAGTAATAGTTTCAAAACCACTAAGAAATCAAGTTTTAAATATAATTCTTTTGAAGCATTGGTGCTTAATGTAAAAATCTATAGTGTAAACGATAAATCACGTTTGAGATTTGTGCTGGCTACTGTATACAGGCCACCAGGGCACCATACAGACTTTATCAAAGAATTTGCGGACTTTCTATCAGAATTAATATTGACTGCAGATAAAGTACTAATTGTTGGTGATTTTAATATACACGTCGATAATGAAAAAGATGCATTGGGATTGGCATTTAAAGACATTGTAAATTCAATTGGAGTTAGACAACACGTGTCAGGACCTACTCATCGTCGTAATCATACTCTAGATCTAATATTATCACATGGAATAGATGTTGATGCCGTTGAAATTCTGCAGCAGAGCGATGACATCTCAGATCATTATCTAGTCTCGTGTAATTTGCATTTAAGCCAAGGCTGCAAAGCCAACTCCGTGTTTCAAATATGTGAGACCTATCACTTCTGCCACTAAAGATTGCTTTATTAATAATCTTCCTGATCAGTTTCATCATCTCAGCATCCCAGATAGCTTAGAAGAACTTGATATTACAACAGAAACGTTTAACTCTCTCTTTTCCAGCACTTTAGACACAGTTGCTCCGTTGCGCTTAAAGAAGATTAAAGAAAATAGTCCAACGCCGTGGTACAACGAGCACACTCAGGCACTTAAGAGAGCAGCCAGAAAAATGGAGCGCAACTGGAAGAAAACAAAACTAGAGGTATTTCGCATTTCATGGAAGGAGAGCTCGATTGCTTACAGAGAGGCTTTAAAAGCTGCTAGATCTGCTTATTTTTCAACCCTATTAGAAGAAAATAAACATAATCCTAGGTATTTATTTGAAACGGTGGCTAAACTAATGAAAAATAAAGCTTCAAGCACCGAAGTCTCCAAGCAACACAGCAGTAATGATTTTATGAACTTCTTCTCTTATAAGATAGAAAATATCAGGGACAAAATTATAACTATGCAACCGTCTACTACAGTATCGCATCAGGCAGTGCATTGTAGTCTCCCCGAGGAAAAATTTGATTCATTCGTTGCTATAGGAGAGGAAGAATTTACTAAACTCGTTAAATCATCTAAATCGACAACATGTATGTTAGACCCGATACCGACTAAGCTACTGAAAGAGATGCTTCCAGAGGTCATAGATCCTCTTCTTAATATCATTAATTCATCTTTGTCTCTAGGATACGTACCAAAAAACTTTAAGCTGGCTATGATTAAACCGCTAGTTAAAAAAACGCAACTTGATCCTACAGAATTAGTCAATTACAGGCCGATCTCGAATCTACCTTTTCTGTCAAAGATATTAGAAAAGGCAGTATCCTCACAACTGTGTTCCTTTCTTGAAAGAAATTATATCTGCGAGAATTTCCAGTCTGGATTCAGACCGTACCATAGTACCGAGACAGCTCTCGTTAGAGTCACAAATGATTTGCTCTTATCATCCGATCGTGGTTGTATCTCGCTATTAGTGTTACTCGATCTTAGTGCTGCATTTGACATCATTGACCACAACGTTCTTTTAAATAGATTAGAACATTATGTTGGCATTACGGGAAATGCACTAGCATGGTTTAAATCATACTTATCTGACCGTTATCAGTTTGTAGCAGTAAATGATGAGATGTCTCATCGATCACAAGTTCAGTATGGCGTACCACAAGGCTCAGTACTAGGACCGCTGCTGTTCACTCTGTACTTGCTACCATTAGGAGATATCATTAGGAAACATGGAATTAGCTTTCACTGTTATGCTGACGATACTCAGCTGTATATTTCTTCAAAACCTAACGAAACTTATCAATTCACAAAATTAACGGAATGCATAGCAGATATAAAAAATTGGATGACTCGTAATTTCCTACTTCTTAACTCTGAAAAAACAGAGTTTCTAATTATTGGACAAAAAACTTCCTCACGTAATAACCTAGAATACTGTCTAACACTCGATGGCTGCTCTGTTAAGTCTTCGTCGTCGGTTAGGAACCTGGGTGTGCTCTTTGATACCAATCTTTCATTTGAAAGTCACGTGTCTAGTATCTGTAAAACTGCATTTTTCCATCTTAAAAATATATCTAAATTACGCCATATGCTCTCATTGACAAATGCGGAACAATTAGTCCATGCGTTCATGACCTCAAGGCTAGATTATTGTAATGCTCTACTGGGTGGTTGCCCTGCACGCTTAATAAACAAACTACAGCTGGTTCAAAATGCAGCAGCTCGAGTTCTTACCAGAACCAGGAAGTATGACCATATTAGCCCAGTTCTGTCAAAACTGCATTGGCTCCCTATTAAACATCGCATCAATTTTAAAATATTGCTGATTACTTACAAAGCACTAAATGGTTTAGCTCCGCAGTACTTGAGTGAGCTCTTAACGCATTATAGTCCGTCACGTCTATTGCGATCTCAAAATTCCGGCCAGTTACTAATACCTAGAATATCAAAATCGACTGCTGGCGGTAGATCCTTTTCCTATTTAGCACCAAAACTCTGGAACAGTCTTCCTACCATTGTCCGGGAAGCAGAGACACTGTCAGTTCAAAGCTAGACTAAAAACACATCTCTTTGACCTAGCTTTCACATAATACATTATAGACTTCTATAATTTAATGTTAGGCTGCATAGATTAGGTCAGCCGGAACCGGGAACACTTCCCATAACTCCTGATGTACTCGTTACATCATGAGAAGAATGGCATCTACGCTAATTTTAGTGTCTGTGTTTATCCCGAGTTTTTCCTGCAGCCTGCCGGATCCAGGCCGTGTCCAGATCTGACGAAGGACCTTCGCCTGGACCGATGACAACGCAGTGCTGAAGTGCCAACTAGTCTCTCCCTATGGAGGATCCCTCTACCACTATACAGATAAGGCGTTGTCGGGAAAATTTGTTTCGCGTTCCTACCCCAAAGCAACAAAATAAAATAAAATTCTTTATCAAAATTTATATGGAAAGACAAGTACTTTGTTTAGGCTTGGCTTGTAGGGAATTCCTAACCTGCGTATTTTCAAATGCACATAACTATAGAACCCATTCTAAATGCGCATGTGAACGCCATCAGCGTTTCTCACAGGTTCGCGTTTAAAGTCTGTGTAGAGGGAATGGTGTCGTCTTAGCGGCCCCTAATTTAATAACAAATGATGGTTGCGACGGAACCAAATCAATCAAAACTAACTTTAGATGGAAAATAACTTAACTCTGCTATAAAGCCAAAACAATATCTGTTACCTTAAATTATACGCTTATCTCTGTGAAGCTGCTTTGAAACAATCTACGTTGTTAAAAGCGCTATATAAATGAAGATGACTTGACTTGACTTGACTAATGCGAGAGGACTTTTGAACTTGAAGAAATTTGAAAATGTAAAAGAAAAAATGTAAAAGAGAAGACATTATTGTGCTACAAGAAACAAACTGGAGAGAAAATGTGATGAATACAAAAAGAGATGGGAAGGAGGAATTTTATACAATAATGGAGATGGGAGGCTGGGGAGAGGTGTGGCTTTTTTAATGACGGATGAACTTTTTAAAGCAAGTAAAATTATATACAAAGATACGATGGGGAAATGTATGGTGGTTGAGACAAAACATGAAGGAAGAGAATTGATTTTAGTAAATGTACATGCACCAACGGAGGAGAAGGAAAAGAAAGAGTTTTTTAATGTTTTAAGAAATATTGTAAAGAAGTATAAGGAAATAATAATGATGGGGGATTTTAACACGGTTTTTAGTAAACAAGACATGGCAGAAGGAATGGTTTTTAAAACTGATACAGGGAGAAAAGAATTAAAAGTATTAATGGCAGAAAATAATATGATAGATGTGTGGAGAGAAAGAAATGAAAAGAAAAAAGAATTTTCAAGGAGACAAATAGTAGGGAATTTTGTGTGCAAAACAAGAATTGACTATTTTATGTACAAGGAATGTGGAGAATTTTATCGAAAATATTAACGAAGACACAAGTTTTAGCGATCACAGTTTTTTATTTTTTAAAATGGATTGGAATAAAGTGCAAAGAGGGCCAGGAATATGGGTTTTAAATACAAAAATGTTACAAAATGAAGACTATGTTTTAAAGGTTAAAGGAATTATAGAAAAAGAAAAGCAAAATGAAATGTATGAAGAAGATAAGAGAATATGGTGGGAGAACGTAAAGTTTTTAATAAAAAAATTCTCGATTAAGTATTGTAGTATAATACGCAAATGCAAAAGATACAAAGAAAAAGAAATATAGGAAAGTTTGGAAGTGGAATTGAATAAAGAAAATAAAGAGATACAAAAGATAAAGGAAATGGAGGAAAAACTGAAAGAAATAGAGGAAAAAGAATATGAGGGGGCGAGGTTAAGAAGCAAAGCTAAATATATGGTGGAGGGAGAAAAATGCACAAAGTTCTTTTTCGATTTGGAAAAAAAAGGGAAAGCTGAAATGATAAAAGAGATAAGGGGGAAAAATGGGGAAATTGTAGAAGGGAATGAAAAATTTTAGAAGAAATAAGGATTTTTTATGAAGATCTTTTTAGTACAAGGGGTGTAGAAGAAAATGAAAAAAGGGAATTGTTGAATCAGATAAAAGCAAAAATAAGCGAGGAAGATAGAAAAGAATGCGATCAAGAAAACAGAGAAGAAGAGATAGAAAGAGCAATAAAGCAGCTAAATAAAAAGAAAAGTCCAGGAATAGATGGTTTGGGGAGTGAATTTTATATATGTTTTAAAGAGATCTTAACCAAGATTTTAAAGGAAATTTTTAGAGAAATTTTTGAAAAAGAAGAAGTTAATGAAAGAATGGGGATGGGGATAACAAAACTGATATATAAAAAGAAAGGAGAAAAAGTAGATTTAAAAAACTAAAGGCAATGCTGAACACAGATCTTAAGATTTTAGCGAAAGTTTTAGCAAACAGATTAAAAGTAGTAATGCCAAGTATAATTGAAACAAACCAAGCGTACGGAGTAAAAGGAAGGGATATAGCGGATATAACAATGAGCATAAGAGACACAATATGGTACATGAAAGAAAAAAAGGAAGATGGATACGTAATTAGTTTAGATTTTGAAAAAGCTTTTGATAGGGTTGAACACGGGTATTTATTTGATGTTTTAAAGAATTTTGGTTTTGGGGGAGATTTTATCAAATGGATTGAGATTTTATATAAGGGTGCTTTAACAAGAATAAAATGTAATGGGTTTTTAACAGATTGTTTTAAAATCACAAGATCAATAAGACAGGGTTGTCCGCTTTCAGCGTTATTATATTCACTTGTATCGGAACCATTAGGATTAGCTATAAAACAAAAAGAAGGAATAATTGGAATTGAAATTGAGGAAAACAAAGCTGAAGGGAAGGTTTTTCAATATGCTGATGACACTACAATAATAGTAAAAGGAAAGGAGAGCGTCAAAGAAGTTATGAAGGTTGTAGAAGAATATTGTAAAGGATCTGGGAGTAAAGCAAATGATAAGACAGTATATATGAGATTTGGTAAAGCAATGGTTTTAAGGAATTATTTTAATTTCAAGGAAGTGGAAGAAATTAGGATTTTAGGAATTTTAATGGGGAAAAATGAGAGGAAAGTAAGAGATGAAATGTGGGAGCAACTAGTAACAGAAATAGAGAGAAGGTAAAAATTTTGGAAATTGAGAACATTAAATTTGAAAGGGAGGGTTTTAATATTGAATGTTTTAATGGTTTCTAAGCTATGGTATGTTTTATATGTGTCAGAGATGCCATTGTGGACAGAAAAGAGGCTGAAGAAATGTTTTCTTGACTTTTTATGGGAGGGGAAACCAGCAAGAATAGCTTTTAACACGATTTTAGGGGCGGTAGACAAGGGGGGGTTAGATTTAATGGATGTGGAACAAAGAAAAAATAGTTTGAGAGTGAAAATAGTGAAGAAATACCTACAAGATGAGGGAAAACCAGAGTGGATAAAAACGATGAAATATTTTTTAAACAAATGTGGGAATTTTAACATGGGGGATGGAATTTTATGGATGAAAACGAAGATTTGGATGACAGAATGCTTACCAGAGTTTTATAGAGAAATTTTTAGTGCCTGGGGGAAATTTTTAGCCAAAGTCGAGTATGATCCACATGGGAGAGAAAACATTTTAAATCAACCTCTGTTCTTAAACAAAAACATTTTAAACCAAGAGAAAGAAATGTTTTTAAAGAAATGGATGGAAGTGGGGATAACAAGAGTAAGAGACGTTTTATATGAATTTCAGGGTTTTTACCGACACAATTTATTGTGGATGCAATGGAGGAGGCAAAAGAGGATTACAGTGAACAAGGGATAATAAATAAGTATGAAATCATTAAAAGTGCAATACCTGAAAAGTGGATTAAAAGAATAGAAAGTATGGAAGGAGAGCCAAAAGAGAAAGGTATTTATGTGAAGTTAGGGGGAAAACTGTATGATTTTAAGAAATGTACTGTGAAAATGATTTATTGTTCTTTTAGAGATGGTGTTTTTAAAGAGCCGATTGCAAATGGATACTGGGTGCAGAAATTCAAAGATTTAAAAGAAGAGTGTGTATGGAGAAACATGAGGGGGAGGTGTGTGGAAACAAAATTGGAATGTTTGGAGTATTTTATAAGGCATAAAGTGGTTTTTACTGAGGTTGTTTTAAATAAAATAGGTTTTGAAGAAAACGCTCTGTGTAAAGTGTGCCAGGAAAAGGAAGAGTGGATTTTACATCTGTTTTTATATTGTAAAGAACTGGAGGAATTTTTAGAAAAATGTAAATGTTTAATTAAAGATTTGACTGAGGAGTGGGATGAAAATGTAATGTAATGGAATGGAACAGAGTGGTGATGTTTGGTTGGGAAAAGAAGTGTCAAAACAAAAGTTTTATCAATCTGTGTGTAATGTTAATGAAAAGTGCAATATGGGAGAGAAGAACTGTGGCTAAAAAAGAAAAAATTGTATTGGATGTTTGGACTGTGTTTAAAAGGAAAACGGAGCTATATATTGAAAGATTGTATATGTATTTTAAATGTGAAAATATGTTGGATGCTTTTTATCGTGTTTTTACCCCAAATGTTTGTTGTGTTTTAAAAGATTTAATGTGGAAGCTGCCAGGAAGTGAAGGTGATTTTTAAATTGTGTATGTAAAAGAAAGATATGTGATGTAGAGATGATTGTAGAAGAAAATGTTTTTTTTTTTATTGTATTTATTCTTATTGTATTTTATTGATTGAAATTTCTTAATAAATAAAAAAAAAGAACGCCCGATCTCGTCTGATCTCGGAAGCTAAGCAGAGTCGGGCCTGGTTAGTACTTAGATGGGAGACCGCCTGGGAATACCAGGTGCTGTAAGCAGTTTTGGTTAAAAAACAAGAGTCTAAGAGTTTGTTCAAAATGCCTAAAATTGTCTCTGATTTTGTTCAAAATGCCTAAAATTGTCTCTGATTTTCTTCAAAAATCCCGTTTTTGGCAGCAGATTTCGCTTACGGCCATACCACTTTGAGAACGCCCGATCTCGTCTGATCTTGGTACGTTCCAGAAAGTAGTTTGGCAGCAGTTCAGAGAGAAAGGCTCTCTGCATATTCAGTTATTTTTTTATTTTTGTTTTTTTTGTATGTTTAGGGTAAAATAATAGTTTGAAGTTAGATTTGTTTAGTTCTATCTCAAACCAGCAGCTTTGAGCTGTCTGGGAAGTAGTTTATTTTTGTTTGTGTTTGCACGGGTGGAGGAAATGGAAATGAGTAAAATGGACGGACACAAAGAAACGGACTTGGAAAAGGTACGAGAAACAGGCAGACAACATGAACTAGGACCGGAAAAAGGATTACAAGCAGATAATGGAAACAATATGAAGGAGAAAAGAAGAATATATGCAAAGGAGGCGACCATAACAATTGATGTAACAGAGGTGCAAAATGGAGGAGCAGAAGATATCATTAAAGCCATATCGGAGAAGGTGGGAGTAGGAAAAATCCTAGATGTAAGACCAAAACAACATGGACTATATGAGGTAACTTTGGACAAAGAAGACATTTGTGATGAACTTGTAAATGGAGTTGAAATCAAAGGGAAAATGTGTGAAATAAAAAGACTACAGAGCAGGGAGTACGTGGTCTCCTTTATGCATTTGCCCGCTTACCTAGAGGACGAGGATATTCTGGAGAAGCTACGGGGCTGGAGAGTAATCCCTACCTCTCAAATAAGGAGAAGGTGCTATCCGGGAACTGACATCGAAGATGGTACCAGATTCATAAAGGTGCAATTCCCAAGAGAAGTAGCATCATTACCCTATAGTACACGCTTCGAGACAACGGAGGGAACACAGCACTTTAGGATTATCCACAGTCAGCAGGTGAAGACCTGCCGTCTGTGCATGAGTCCAAAGCATATCTTCAAGGATTGTCCGGAGTTTTCGTGTTATAAATGTGAGGAGCAAGGTCACTTCGCAAGGGATTGTAAAGCAGACAAGTGCCCAGACTGTTTGAAAACTTTAAACAAATGTGAATGCTGGATGGATAGCAGAGAAGTGGAAGAAGAAGAAGAAGAAGAAGAAGAAGAAGAAGAAGAAGAAGAAGAAGAAGAAGAAGAAGGAGGAGGAACAAGAGGAGAGCGGACAGGTGCAGGAGGAGACCATGGAAAAGAAAGAAATGCAGGAAACGGAGGAGCAGCAGGATTTAACAGTAGAAGAGGAGAGGGAGAATGGAAATGTACAAGCTGAGAGCAACGAGGAAGAAAGAAGAGATGAGGAGGAAAGTATGGAGGAAGGAGTATGGACACCAATTGAAGTAAAAACAAACGCAATGGAAGAGCAAAATGAAGGGGAAAAAAACAAAAACACGGACAAGAGCAATGGTAAAGAAGGACATGGACCGGAGGATAAAAGCAGAGACAAAGGCTTGGGACAAGTGGGGAGAAGAAGATCAATGAAGGTAACACCAAATTTAGAAGTATGTAGAAAAAGAAAGGGAATTTTGAAAAATATAAACAGATTTGATGTAAGGAACCTAGAAGAAAAAGAAGACTGAAAATGGGGAAAATAATGATTGTTTTTTATTTATTTATATGGTTTTGAATATTGTATCATGGAACGCAAGAGGATTATTGAATGTGGAAAAATTTGAAAAGATGAAAGAGCTGTGTAAAGGAGCAAATGTTATTTTATTACAAGAAACAAACTGGAAAAATGGAAAAATGGAGGATTTTAAAAGTAGGTGGAATGGAGATGTTTTTTATAACAATGGCGATGAAAGTGGAAGAGGAAGTGGGGTAGCCATTTTAATTAAAAGAGATGGGTGTGGACAAGTTAAAGGGATATATGATGATTGTAATGGGAATTTTAATTTTCACACTCTAGGTGTGCTCCTGTTTTTTCAATATAATGATTAATGTGAACACTGTGAGACAAAGGGGGAGACAGCTGAAAAGGGAACCTCTGACCCCTTGGGATCAGAGGTGGTCCCATTTTGGACTTCTGAGTTTGTAGGAATAAACTCAGCAGGATTAGGTCACTAGCAGAGAAACCTTCCCTTCTATAGATAAGAGCCGGCCTGTAAGAGACCTTGGAAAAGATATAAAGGCTCCTCTGCCCTCCCTCCCTTCGTCGCACTTGTTCCACAGACTGTACTAATGACTTCTGTGTGGCAACTGGGCCTTCTTGCAAGAATAAAATACTTTTTTAATGATCATTTGAATTTCAGAGTGTCTCTTACGCAGTTGATGATTGTTTAATGAAAAATTGCCACTACAATTTTGGTGTCAGAAGTGGGACAACTAAAATTGAGATGAAATGTGATCAAATAAGTAGAAGCAGTATTACTGGATTAACAGTTGATAAATGTAAAATATGTAGAAAGGCATCTGATTAAACAAACAGTTTGTTAGTAATTTGAACGTGGAGGAATAGTTGACCATGAAAGAACTAAGAGCTGATGTTTTGCTTTCAAAAGATAAGCTTGTGATTGGCTGAAACAGTTTGCTTATCTGAATCTGGTGTGTGCTGTGGCTGAGACGTCCAGTGCGACAGAGACACGATCTGAGTGGAAATTTGTAATGTCTAAATTCCCTGATGTGGGCAAAAGACAAATATAAAATATGGTTGTTTGAAAATACATGTAAATTCTGGCAAAGATGCCTTACGCTGGAGTAGAGTTAAAAGATGGTAGATAAAGTTTGATTTTAGAAGTTTATGAGAGTGCAGTGTACCAGCCCTGAATGCCTCAGAGTCTCTCTCATTCAATGTCAGCTAAGGCTGTTATCTGAGCCTGTGTCATAATATAGTAAGGCACAGTGTTTCAGTTTAAAAATCATAGACATGGAGATGTTAACAGAAATCATGCTACAGGCAGTTCAGATTTCATACATTTAAAGGGAAGTTTGTTAATGTTTTTAAAGTAAAACTGAATGACTTTTAAGAAGTCTTAAACGATAGAAGTGACGTTTTTGACTAGTTTAATTTAGGACCAGTAACTTCTTTGTCTGATCTTAGCCTCCACTATGAGACAGGACCTATGGCAATGGCTACAGTACACTGAATAGACGGATGTGCTTAAAGTTCACTGAGATTTTGCTGATTCGGACAGGTCTAACAGATTTAAGTGATTAAATCGTGTTGCTATTAACCTGTCTCCCTTAACACTTATTAGGCAAGTCCGGGTGAGGTGACTCTTGAATGTGACTTTCCTGAGCTCCAGAAAACAGCTGAGTTCTGTTGAAGAAAACTGATTGCGTGATGATGAAAAAAAGAAAATGAAAATAACCGCGATGACCAGTATGCATGAGGTGTATATCTGATGACGGGTAAGATTCTCCAAAGGCTTTAAAAGGATGGACGCCCAAAGCAGGATTGCATCGCTGCTGGGCGCTTTGCCAAATAGAGAAGGCAGGTGTTTTATATGTGAGAAAGGTATGAGAGTTGAACGCTGAAAGACTGCACTAGCCACCAGCATCAGCAGGTCACTGAGAGGGGAGATGCTGTGCCGACGAGTCATGGCAGTCTGACCCGCAAAATGTGAGTTCCTCTATACCACTCACCAGAAAACCGCGTTTCCATCACTGCAACGATGCCAGGGGACACACCCTGATGGAGATTAAAGATAAAGAGCTAACGGGAATGGGCTTTCAAGAGCCAGCTGAGACCATGAAGTGATTGTCATTATTTGTTGTGGAGACAGTAACAAAACTTAATTTATGTCAGGAACATGATGCTGGTTGCCTTATGGGCAAGGGAAAAAATTATAGAAGTGTTGATATTGAAATAATATGCCTGTAAGATAGTTTTAACTCCTGAAGGTCGTTAGACATGGTGGTGGCTAAAGATGAAGACAGCTTTTGTGGATTCAAGAAAAGTCTGGATATAGGTTAATGGTCAAAGGTTATTGTAATGAATTTATTATTATGTTTTGTCTAAATTACAGTCTTAGGAGGCTGTTGAAAAGATTATTTGTGAATAGTGAGAGAGACTGAACGTGGAGGAAGGGTACTCTGTCTGTCTTTCTGTTATCGGCCTGCTAAAGCAAGCTGAAGCAAAATAATGATAATGAACCAAAACAACCAAGCTGACTTTTCTAAGAGAAAATGAATAATGAACAGACGTGCTTTGAAACTGGTAAAGAGACCATGTAAAATTAGATAAAAGCTACAGGAAAATGAGAAGTTTAAAATCTTATTATAAACGTTAATCTTTTTAGAAAAAGATGTGAATATGAAAATGTGAGTGATTTATAGTCAGGTATGTGTGTGTGTGTTTGAGGGTGAATGAACTAGGTCTTGGTAAGTGTTAGATTATGGGAGCTATTCTGTCTGAATATTGTCTATGTATGTGTCATTGACCTCTGGAACGAGAGTTTTATCATTACAGATGGGTTAAGGCAAATGACAAATTTGAAAGAAATTTGGTCATCAAGCTCTGTGGATTATTGTGAACAAAGGGAGGAGAATGTTGTTTGACTGATACTGACCAAGTCTGTACACCACGACCTGACCTGATAGAAACAATTGATGACTTTGACATTGGAAAACGTTTGTAGATGACTGACTTAAGAGACCAAATAACAGGCCTGAAACAAGCAGTGAGACTCAGGGCCAGTGCCCTTCAGGCAGAGAAAGATGTCTGGGGGAAATTTGGCTGAAGGACAACGTTTGGGTTAGTTTACCCAAACACCATTGTTAAATTGATGCACGAGTTGTGCATCATGCATCAAAAGGGGGATGGTAACAATTGCCATACCAAGGGGTTCGAATTTGCTGAATGCAATCAAACAGGTTGGACGATAAATGTTGGGAGGACACTGGGTTTAACTGGGTAAAAGCCCTGCAAGAAGTCGTTCTTATGCCTAACAAAATTTGCTGTCTGTAAGTGCTTATAACAAGGACCGTTTCAACAGGAAACGCCAGGGCAGATGCGGCAGCGAAGGCCGCGGCAGCACAGCAGACAAAAGAAACTACGTACTTTACTATCTGACAATAACCTCGACATTTGTTTTTCTTTACAGAGCATGCAGACAGACAGATACAGGGCAGAATGAAAGGCCACACCTTGTGCAAGCGCATAACTTTAAATATTCCCTTTGCAGAATGTCAGGATGTATTGTCGAACAGAACTGATTCTGTTCCAAATGTATAAATATTGTTTTGTTGACATGAGCAAAGTTGATTCCACAGGTCACACCAAAAGGGACGACCGGTTAGACAAAAACGGTCACTAACAAAATAGCTAGGGTCTGCATTCACAGGGGACAGCAAACAGCAAATGGTTGATTCCAGTGGAGGTGCAGTCGGGATCTGAGGGAAAATCCCGTAAGGATTGGAAAAATGTTCGGAGAGGGTGACACCTGGGTCCACGCCTCTCACCTTAGACTACACCAACCAACCTCAACAACCCCACGCGCCGACGCGGAGGGCAGTGAGGGATCAAGGACGTGCTAGTAACGTACCTCCCTTGCCAGCGAGGGAAAGCCCATTGCAACGGTTCGCAAAGAGTCACCCTGGTGAAGACGGAATGTCCATGGGGCGAATGAGATGATCAACACACCTGGAGGAGGGTGTGGACCAACTAATGGTTTAAGTTTAGCAGAATAATTTGTTTTGTGATGGTTTTTGATGATTTTATTTGATTGAATCAAACTGGGGCTTAGTAATAGATTAAATAGGGTATTAAATAGAGCTTACTAAGTAAAACCATTGCCCGATTGAATTAAAAGTTAACAAAATATGGTTAGGAAATATGTAGATGGGTGTGGATTAATGGAAAAGGCTGAATGTACAGGAGTTCTGAGTATTGAGTACAAGAGTATTCTGATAATTTTGTTATTCATGGGTACTGGAATGTATGTTCAATTGGCGAAAATGACAGCCTATCCAAAGGATGAACAAAATTAGGCAGACGGTGGAAGTAGCGGAAGCTACAGTAATGGGTGGTAAATTGGGGGGTGTTTTTCAATTTCTTATTTTCTTACTTTCTAAATTCTTTCTTTCTAAGGACGATGATAATGTGTAAAGAGGGTTAAAAACAGTAGCCATCCGTGTCACGAGGTGGCGTACAAGGACAGAGTTTGAAATGAGGGACTTTTATCTTACTTTTATCTTTTCCTAATGATGTTTTTCTTTCTAAATATAATCTATACTATTTCTTGTTTATATTGAGGTGACTGAGGGTCCGACCTTGTGTTGGGGGTGCGATAACAGTGCTTATCCACCTAGCCCGGCCTTATATAAACCTTTACTTGCTTGCTATAAAATTAAGGGCCTATCCTTACAAAACAGCCTAAGCTTATTTCATTTTAATCTTTTTCTGTTCCTGCAAGTTTAAGAAGAGTGATCAGAGTTGTAGTATTAGTATGATGTGTTTTGATTGATCAGTTATCAATGAATGATAAAAAGGGGGGATTGTAATGGGAATTTTAGTTTGGTAGATAAAGTTTGATTTTAGAAGTTTATGAGAGTGCAGTGTACCAGCCCTGAATGCCTCAGAGTCTCTCTCATTCAATGTCAGCTAAGGCTGTTATCTGAGCCTGTGTCATAATATAGTAAGGCACAGTGTTTCAGTTTAAAAATCATAGACATGGAGATGTTAACAGAAATCATGCTACAGGCAGTTCAGATTTCATACATTTAAAGGGAAGTTTGTTAATGTTTTTAAAGTAAAACTGAATGACTTTTAAGAAGTCTTAAACGATAGAAGTGACGTTTTTGACTAGTTTAATTTAGGACCAGTAACTTCTTTGTCTGATCTTAGCCTCCACTATGAGACAGGACCTATGGCAATGGCTACAGTACACTGAATAGACGGATGTGCTTAAAGTTCACTGAGATTTTGCTGATTCGGACAGGTCTAACAGATTTAAGTGATTAAATCGTGTTGCTATTAACCTGTCTCCCTTAACACTTATTAGGCAAGTCCGGGTGAGGTGACTCTTGAATGTGACTTTCCTGAGCTCCAGAAAACAGCTGAGTTCTGTTGAAGAAAACTGATTGCGTGATGATGAAAAAAAGAAAATGAAAATAACCGCGATGACCAGTATGCATGAGGTGTATATCTGATGACGGGTAAGATTCTCCAAAGGCTTTAAAAGGATGGACGCCCAAAGCAGGATTGCATCGCTGCTGGGCGCTTTGCCAAATAGAGAAGGCAGGTGTTTTATATGTGAGAAAGGTATGAGAGTTGAACGCTGAAAGACTGCACTAGCCACCAGCATCAGCAGGTCACTGAGAGGGGAGATGCTGTGCCGACGAGTCATGGCAGTCTGACCCGCAAAATGTGAGTTCCTCTATACCACTCACCAGAAAACCGCGTTTCCATCACTGCAACGATGCCAGGGGACACACCCTGATGGAGATTAAAGATAAAGAGCTAACGGGAATGGGCTTTCAAGAGCCAGCTGAGACCATGAAGTGATTGTCATTATTTGTTGTGGAGACAGTAACAAAACTTAATTTATGTCAGGAACATGATGCTGGTTGCCTTATGGGCAAGGGAAAAAATTATAGAAGTGTTGATATTGAAATAATATGCCTGTAAGATAGTTTTAACTCCTGAAGGTCGTTAGACATGGTGGTGGCTAAAGATGAAGACAGCTTTTGTGGATTCAAGAAAAGTCTGGATATAGGTTAATGGTCAAAGGTTATTGTAATGAATTTATTATTATGTTTTGTCTAAATTACAGTCTTAGGAGGCTGTTGAAAAGATTATTTGTGAATAGTGAGAGAGACTGAACGTGGAGGAAGGGTACTCTGTCTGTCTTTCTGTTATCGGCCTGCTAAAGCAAGCTGAAGCAAAATAATGATAATGAACCAAAACAACCAAGCTGACTTTTCTAAGAGAAAATGAATAATGAACAGACGTGCTTTGAAACTGGTAAAGAGACCATGTAAAATTAGATAAAAGCTACAGGAAAATGAGAAGTTTAAAATCTTATTATAAACGTTAATCTTTTTAGAAAAAGATGTGAATATGAAAATGTGAGTGATTTATAGTCAGGTATGTGTGTGTGTGTTTGAGGGTGAATGAACTAGGTCTTGGTAAGTGTTAGATTATGGGAGCTATTCTGTCTGAATAGTGTCTATGTATGTGTCATTGACCTCTGGAACGAGAGTTTTATCATTACAGATGGGTTAAGGCAAATGACAAATTTGAAAGAAATTTGGTCATCAAGCTCTGTGGATTATTGTGAACAAAGGGAGGAGAATGTTGTTTGACTGATACTGACCAAGTCTGTACACCACGACCTGACCTGATAGAAACAATTGATGACTTTGACATTGGAAAACGTTTGTAGATGACTGACTTAAGAGACCAAATAACAGGCCTGAAACAAGCAGAATATGGTTAGGAAATATGTAGATGGGTGTGGATTAATGGAAAAGGCTGAATGTACAGGAGTTCTGAGTATTGAGTACAAGAGTATTCTGATAATTTTGTTATTCATGGGTACTGGAATGTATGTTCAATTGGCGAAAATGACAGCCTATCCAAAGGATGAACAAAATTAGGCAGACGGTGGAAGTAGCGGAAGCTACAGTAATGGGTGGTAAATTGGGGGGTGTTTTTCAATTTCTTATTTTCTTACTTTCTAAATTCTTTCTTTCTAAGGACGATGATAATGTGTAAAGAGGGTTAAAAACAGTAGCCATCCGTGTCACGAGGTGGCGTACAAGGACAGAGTTTGAAATGAGGGACTTTTATCTTACTTTTATCTTTTCCTAATGATGTTTTTCTTTCTAAATATAATCTATACTATTTCTTGTTTATATTGAGGTGACTGAGGGTCCGACCTTGTGTTGGGGGTGCGATAACAGTGCTTATCCACCTAGCCCGGCCTTATATAAACCTTTACTTGCTTGCTATAAAATTAAGGGCCTATCCTTACAAAACAGCCTAAGCTTATTTCATTTTAATCTTTTTCTGTTCCTGCAAGTTTAAGAAGAGTGATCAGAGTTGTAGTATTAGTATGATGTGTTTTGATTGATCAGTTATCAATGAATGATAAAAAGGGGGGATTGTAATGGGAATTTTAATTTTCACACTCTAGGTGTGCTCCTGATTTTTCAATATAATGATTAATGTGAACACTGTGAGACAAAGGGGGAGACAGCTGAAAAGGGAACCTCTGACCCCTTGGGATCAGAGGTGGTCCCATTTGGGACTTCTGAGTTTGTAGGAATAAACTCCGCAGGATTAGGTCACTAGCAGAGAAACCTTCCCTTCTATAGATAAGAGCCGGCCTGTAAGAGACCTTGGAAAAGATATAAAGGCTCCTTTGCCCTCCCTCCCTTCGTCGCACTTGTTCCACAGACTGTACTAATGACTTCTGTGTGGCAACTGGGCCTTCTTGCAAGAATAAAATACTTTTTTAATGATCATTTGAATTTCAGAGTGTCTCTTACGCAGTTGATGATTGTTTAATGAAAAATTGCCACTACATGATGGAGCGGGTAAAAGTTTAGCGGTGGAAATGAATTGTGGGAAACAAAAGATGATATTATATAATATACATGCACCAGGGGAGGAAAAAAAGAAAAGATTTTTTCAACAATTTAAGACCTTTAATATCAAAAGTGGGAAATGTATTGATAATGGGTGATTTTAATACACTTTTTAGTAAAATGGACATGGCAGAAGGAATGGTGTATAAATCAGATAAAGGGAGAAAGGAGCTTAATGTCTTAATAGAAGAAAATGATCTTATTGATGTATGGAGGGAAAGAAATGAGAAAAAAAGAGAATACTCAAGACAGCAGATAGTGCAAAACTTTCTGTGCCAAACTAGAATTGATTTTATTTTAATTAAAAGAGCTCTGGGAAAATATGTAGAGAAAGTGTATTATAAAGAGACAACTCTGAGTGATCATAAGTTTTTGTTTGTACAGATGGATTTGAATGAATTTGAGAGAGGACCAGGGGTATGGGTTTTAAATTCAGGAATTTTAAAGAAAAATGATTATAGGATGGGTGTAGAAAGACTAATAGAAAATAGAGAGGAAAATAAAATGTATAAAGAGGATAAAAGAATTTGGTGGGATAATATAAAGTATGACAAAGAAATATTCAATAGAGTATAGTAATTTAATACAGAGGGTAAAAGGGATGAAGGAAAGAATAGTGAGAAAGGATTTAAAGGAAGAATTAAGTAAAGAAAGAAGTGATTTGCAAAAGATAATAATGCTGGAGGAAAAATTAAGTGAAATAGAAGAAGAAAAGTGCAGAGGTGCTATCATAAGAAGTAAAGCAAGGTATACAGTGGAAAGGGAAAAATGTACCAAGTTCTTTTTCAATTTAGAAAAAAGTAGGGGAAAAGCAGACATAATAAAAGAAATAATAGGGAAAGATGGGAGAAGAGTCAAGGAAACAATAGAAATACTTAAAGAAATAAAGGACTATTATGAAGACTTGTTTAATGGAAAAGGAATAGATAGAATTAAGAAAGAGTTTTTATTAGAACATATTATATTAAAAGTGGAAGAACATGACAAAGAAGCAGGGGAGAGAGAGATACAACTGGAAGAAATAGAAAGGGCAATAATGCAATTAAAGGGAGGGAAAAGTCCAGGAGTATGGTTTAACGAATGAGTTTTATAAGACTTTTAAAGATAAGTTAATACCAATTTTAAAAGAAATATATGATGACATTTTTAGGAAAGAAGTAGTGAGTCAGATTATGAGGATGGGTTTAGTGAAAATTATATATAAAAAGAGGGGGGGACAAAGCAGCTTTAAATAATTTTAGACACATCACAATGTTAAACAGTGATTTTAAAATTTTAGCTGAAATCTTAGCAAACAGATTGAAGGATATTTTACCAAAAATAATTGAAACAAACCAAGCATATGCTGTTAAAGGAAGAGATATAACTGATACGATTAATGTGAGAGACATGATAGGTTACACGGAAGCTGAAAAGAAAAGTGGTTATGTTATTAGTCTGGATTTAGAAAAAGCTTTTGATAGAGTAGAACATAAGTTTTTATTTGACATTTAAAAAAAAAATTGGTTTTGGAGAGAATTTTATTAAGTGGATTAAAGTTTTATATAAAGGAGCAATGAGTAAGATAAAGTGCAATGGGTTTTTAACAAATGCTTTTAAAATTACAAGATCAATTAGACAAGGTTGTCCATTGTCACCTCAACTTTACTCTTTGGTAGCAGAGCCCTTAGGGATTGCTATCCAAAGAAATATAGATATTAAAGGAATAAAAATTGGGGGTAACATAGAAGTGCAAAAAGTTTTTCAATATGCTGACGATACAACCTTAATAGTGAATGATGTGGATAGTATAAGTAAAGCAATGGAGACTGTGCAAACATATTGTAAAGGTTCTGGAGCAAGTGTGAATGAGGAAAAAACAACGTTCATGAGGATTGGAGAAGCCAAAATATTACCAACTAATTTTGCTTTTAAAGAAGAGCACATGAAAATTTTAGGAATAAACTTTGGAAAAGATGAGAAGAATAGTGTGAATATGATGTGGGAGGAGATATTGGGAGGAATGGAAAGGAGACTCATTTTTTGGAAGCAAAGGAATTTAAATCTGAAAGGGAAGCCAACACCTTACTTTTATCCAAAATGTGGTATGCGTTGTCAGTAATGCCCATACAAATATGGGCAGAAAAGAGATTAAAAAAATTTATTTTAAACTTTTTATGGGATGGCAAGCCTTCGAGAATAGCCTATGATACGCTAATTGGACCAATAGAGGAGGGGAGGTGTTGGATTGATGGATGTGAAGCAAAGGAAAAAAAAGCATGAGAATTAAAATAGTAAGAAAATATTTAAATGAAGAAAACAAGAGTGACTGGAAAATAATAATGAAATATTTTTTGAATAAGTGTGGAGACATGGGGCTGGAAGATGAGGTTTTGTGGATGAAACTGAAGAAAAGAAATATAAAGGGGATACCCAATTTTTATAAAGAAGTTTTAGATGCATGGATCGATTTTTTACATCATGTTTCTTTTAACCCACAAGGATTAGTGTCCCTCCGTCCTTCGGATGAGACGTTAAACCGAGGTCCTGACTCTCTGTGGTCATTAAAAATCCCATGGCATTTCTCGTAAAGAGTAGGGGTGTAACCCCGGTGTCATGGCCACACACCATTGGCCCTTACCAATCATGGCCTCCTAATAATCCCCTTACATTGAATTGGCTCTATCACTCTCTCTCCTCTCTCCACCTATATCCGGTGTGTGGTGAGCGCACTGGCGCCGTTGTACTGTGGCTGCCATCGCATCATCCAAGTGGATGCTGCACACTGGTGGTGGTTGAGGAGAGATCCCCTGACATGATTGTAAAGCGCTTTGGGTGTACAGTAGTACATATGAAAGCGCTATATAAATGCCCGATTCTATTCTATTCTATTCTTCACAAGAAAGAGAAGTGCTTTTAAATCAACCTTTGTTTTTAAATAGACATATTTTATTGAAAAATAAAGAGGTTTTTTATAAACAGTGGATTGAGGTAGGTTTTAAAAAAGTCAAGGATGTTTTATATGAAGTAAAGGAAGGCTTTTTGCCAATACAAGTAGTAGTGGATGCTATGGTTGAGGCAAAAGAAGAGTTTGAGATGACTACTTTAAAAAAGCAATATGAGGATTTAAAACAAGCAATACCAAAAGAATGGGTTAAAAGAATAGAGCGTAAAGAAAAGGACTAGAGAGTAAAGAAAAGGAAGATAACAGAATGGAGGTTTTAGTTAAAGTAGGGGAAAATAATTTGGATTTTAAATTATGTGCTGTGAAAGTGTTTTATATCCTTTTTAGAGATTCTGTTTTTAGAAAACCAATAGCAAACCAATTCTGGCAAAAGATATTTCCTGAAATTGAAGAGAAGAAGATATGGAGTAATATCCATTGGAAGTATCTAGACACCAAAGTAGAATGTTTGGACTATTATATAAGACAAAACGTGATCTTTTCAGAAATGAGGTTGTATAAAATTGGAATGGCACAGAATGCTTTATGTAATGTGTGTGAGGAAAAGGATGAAGGAATTTTACACATGTTTTTATATTGTACAGAACTGGAAGAATTGATGGGAATTTTAAAGAAAATTGTGCCGATGTTAATGGGAAATGTTGGTGATGAACAAATTAATTGGAATGAAATAATGATGTTTGGTATCAATGTTAAATGTAAAAATAAGAAAGTAATAAATGTAATATTGGCATTGGCAAAGTATTCAATATGGAGTAGAAGAAACATTGTGAAACAGAAAAAGTCTAAAGTAAATCTATGGATGCTATTCAAGAGAAAATTGGATGAGTATTTACAAGTACTGTTCAGTTACTTGGAAATGGAGGATAGGGTGGATTGTTTTAATAGTCTTATGACATCAGAAATACGACATATCTTGAATGAAGTGAAGGTAAAGCTACCAATGTAAAATACTGTTTTGAGAAATGTGTGTGTGAAATGAGTGGAAAATGTTAAAGGTTTTATTCCTTAATGTTGGTTTGTAAAGGGTGTTTTACAACTTGTAAAAGTAAATGTATTGTAATGTACTTAAAACTGAAAATTAAAAAAAAAAAAAAAAAAAAATCTCGTCTGATCTCGGAAGCTAAGTAGAGTCGGGCCTGGTTAGTACTTGGATGGGAGACCGCCTGGGAATACCAGGTGCTGTAAGCATTTTTGTAAAAAAATAAATAAAAAGAGTCTAAGAGTTTGTTCAAAATGCCTAAAATTGTCTCTGAGTTTCTTCAAAAAGCCCAGTCTTGGCAGCAGAGTTTCTTCAGAAAATCTGAAAAATCTATGAATTTCTTCAAAAAGCCCGTTTTTGGCAGCAGATTTTGCTTACGGCCATACCACTTTGAGAACGCCCGATCTTGCTGATCTCGGAAGCTAAGCAGAGTCGGGCCTGGTTAGTACTTGGATGGGAGACCGCCTGGGAATACCAGGTGCTGTAAGCATTTTTGTCAAAAATAAATAAATAAATAAATAAAAAGAGTCTAAGAGTTTGTTCAAAATGCCTAAAATTGTCTCTGAGTTTCTTCAAAAAGCCCAGTCTTGGCAGCAGATTTCGCTTACGGCCATACCACTTTGAGGGCGCTATTGAGCAAACAGGAAGTGACGTGGCAGTTTGTAGTTTGCAGTAGGTGAGACAGGCTCACCAATTTTCCGTTTAATTTAGTTTTGTTTTTTGAAAATAATAGTCTTTTTTTTTTTTTTTTTTTTTTTTGAGTTTTCCTCCCAGCAGCTTACGCTGTTTGGGGGGAGTTTAAGCATGTTTTTGTTCTTTTATTTATAATGGATGGATTAATGGAAAACGACACGAGACTGGATTATCGACAACGAGCGGGACACGGGAAAAATCAAGACGTTCGAGACAAGCTCGGTGGAAGGAAGTATTTAAAGGAGGCGACGCTGATAGTGAATGTGGAGAATGTTAATGAGGTGAGAGCTGCGGATATTATCAAGGCAGTGGTGGATAAATGTGGAAATGGGAAAATTCTGGCATTAAGACCAAGACAAGGAAAGGAGTATGAACTAACAATGGAAAATGAGGAAACATGTGAGGAATTGATTGATGGACTTAATATAAAAGGGGTGAATTGTGAAATAAAAAAAACTGCAAAATAGGGACTATGTTGTTTCCTTCATGCACCTGCCTGTCTACCTTGATGGACCATATCGAAAATTAAAAGGAGATGCTACCCGGGCACTGAAATTGAGGATGGAACAAGGTTCCTTAAAGTAAGGTTCCCTAAGGAGGTGGCATCATTGCCATACAGCACAAGGCTGGAAACAGCTGAAGGGCAGCAGTATTTCAGGGTGGTGCACAGTCACCAGGTGAAGACCTGTAGGCTGTGCATGAGCCCAGATCACCTGCTTAAAGAGTGCCCAGATTTTAAGTGCTACAAGTGTGAAGAAAAGGGACACTTCGCAAGAGACTGTAATGCAGTCAGGTGCCCGGAGTGTCAGGAAATTTTAAATAAGTGTGAGTGTTGGATGGAGGAAGGAGGTAGGGAGCATCAGGTGGACGGACAGGTGCATGAAGGAAACAACGAGGAGGAAGGACAAACCGATGAAGGACAAGAGGAAGAAAATGTACAACAAAAAGAAATGGAAGGAGGAACGAGAAACAGAGAGGAAGGAGAAAGGGAACAAGAGATCGATAAAGATAAAGAACAAACAATGGAGCAGGACACGCAATGGACAGCAATGGAAACATCGGACAGTTTTAAAAATTATCGGGATGACGTGGAGAAAGATGGACAAGGAAGGAAGGATCAAAGTAAAGAGACAGAGAGTGAAGAAGAAATAACAATGGACAATATGGACAAAGACAGAGGGGGGAGAGGACAAATAAGAAGGAGATCATTAAAGGTAACACCGAATTTGGAAAATGCAAGAAAAAGGACTATGACAAGGAGCCAAGATGAAAGTGCAAACAGATATGAAGTGTTAAAGGGCCTGGAGGGAGAAAATGGAGAATAATGTTTTTTAGGTATTTATTTTTATTTCTTTTAATGGTTTTAAGTTGTGTTACTTTTAATGCAAGGGGGCTGATGGACATGAGAAAATTTGAAAGAGTGAAAGAAAAGTGTAGAGGAGAAGATGTCATTGTTTTACAAGAAACAAATTGGAAAGAGAGTGTGATGATGGAATACAGAAAGAAATGGGAAGGGGATATTTTATATAATAATGGGGATGGTAGGCTTGGAAGAGGGGTGGCGTTTTTAATGAGAAAAGATGTTTTTAATACAACCAAAGTGGTGTACAAAGATAAGATGGGGAAATGCATGGCTGTGGAAGTAAATTATGAAGGACGTGAATTAATTTTAGTGAATGTACATGCACCAACAGAAGAGAAAGAAAAGAAAGAATTTTTTAACCGTTTAAGGAGTGTAATAAAGAAATATAAGGAAATAATAATGATGGGGGATTTTAACACAGTTTTTAGCAAACTAGACATGGCTGAGGGGATGGTTTTTAAATCGGACACAGGGAGGAAAGAATTAAACGAATTGATGAGAGAAAATAATTTAATAGATGTATGGAGGGAAATAAATGGGGGGAAAAAGGTTTATTCAAGGAAGCAAATAGTGGGGCATTTTATATGTAAAACAAGAATTGATTATGTGCTATGTACAAGAAATGTGGAGAATTTTATTGAAAAAATCAGCTACGAAGAAACCAGTTTTAGTGATCATACGTTTTTACGTTTTAAAATTGATTGGAGCAATGTGCAAAGGGGACCGGGTACTTGGATTTTAAATACAGAGATTTTAAAGAATGAAGATTATGTTGCAGAGATAAAAGGAATCATAGAGAAAGAGAAGGATGATGCAATTATGAAGAAGACAAAAGAATGTGGTGGGAGAATGTTAAATATCTAGTAAAAAAGTTTTCAATAAAGTATTGCAGAATCTTACAAATAAGTAAAAGACACAAAGAAAAAGAAATAAAGGAGACATTAGAAAGAGAATTAAATAATGAGAATAAAGACTAAAGATAAAGATAAAAGAAATAGAGGAGAAACTGAAAGAAATAGAAGAAAAAGAATATGAGGGGGCAAGATTAAGAAGTAAGTCCAAATATATGGTGGAGGGGGAGAAATGTACAAAGTTTTTTTTTGACTTGGAGAAAAAAAGGGCGAAAGTTGGAATAATAAAAGAAATAAAAGGGAGAAGTGGAGAGATTGTAGAGGGGAATGAAAAAGTGCTAGAAGAGATAAAGTTTTTTTATGAGGATCTTTTTAAAACAAGAGGAGTGGAAGAAGAGGAAAAAAGGAAACTGTTAAATTATATTAAAAACAAATTTAAGTGAAGAGGATAAAAAAGAATGTGAAGGGGAAATCAAGAACGAGGAGATCAAAAGAGCGATAGATCAACTAAATAAAAGGAAAAGCCCAGGGATAGATGGTTTGGGAAGTGAATTTTATATACGTTTTAAGGACATTTTAACAGAGATTTTAAAGGAGGTTTTTAAGGAAATTTTTAAAGAGGAAGAGATGAATGAAAGAATGGGAATGGGGCTGATGAAGTATAAAAGGAAAGGTGAACAAACTGATTTAAAAAACTACAGGCCAATAACAATGTTAAATACTGATTTAAAGATATTAGCAAAGATTTTAGCAAATAGGTTAAAAGAAGTGATGCCACAAATAATAAAAACAAATCAAGCATATGCAGTAAAAGGAAGAGACATAGCAGACATAACGATGAGTATAAGAGACACAATACAATACATAAAAGAAAAGAAAAGAATGATGACGGATATTTGATCAGCTTAGATTTCGAAAAGGCTTTTGATAGAGTTGAGCATGAATATTTATTTGGGGTTTTAAATAGGTTTGGGTTTGGTGAGAATTTTATGAAATGGATAAAGATTTTATATAAGGGGGCTCTAACAAAAATAAAATGTAACGGGTTTTTAACGGAATGTTTTAAAATAACTAGATCAATTAGACAAGGATGTCCACTCTCAGCTTTATTATACTCTCTTGTAGCAGAACCTTTGGGCCTAGCAATACGAAAAGAAGAGAAAATAAAAGGAATACAAATACAGGAAAGCAAAGCAGAAGGGACAATTTTTCAATATGCGGATGACACAACAATAATAGTTAAAGAGAAAGAGAGTGTAAAACAAGTAATGAAGAATGTACAAGAATTTTGCAAAGGATCAGGAAGTAAAATTAATGAGGACAAGACAGTGTATATGAAGTTTGGGGCAACGCTTTTAAGGAAGTTGAAGAAATTAGGATTTTAGGGATTTTAATGGGAAAGGATGGGAGACAAGTAAGAGAAAAAATATGGGAGGAATTAATAACAGGAATAGAGCGAAGGTTAAATTTTTGGAGAATGAGGGCTTTAAATTTGAAAGGGAAGGTTTTAGTATTGAATGTTTTAATGGTTTCAAAGCTGTGGTACGTTTTATATGTGACAGAAATGCCTTTGTGGGTAGAAGGGAGGCTGAAGAAATGTTTTCTCTGTTTTTTGTGGGAGGGTAAACCATCGAGAATACAACACTTTATTAGGACCATTAGAAGAGGGTGGGTTGGGGTTAATGGATATTAAACAAAGGAAAAACTGCTTAAGAGTTAAAATAGTCAAAAAATTGTTGCAGGAAGAAAATGAAACAGAATGGAAGAAAGTTATGAAATATTTTTTAAACAAATGTGGGAATTTTAATTTGGGGGAGGATATTTTATGGATGAAAACAAAAAACTGGATGGCGGAAGGATTACCTGACTTTTATAAGGAAATTTGAAGTGCTTGGGGGGATTTCTTAACTGTAATAGATTATAATCTGAAAGGAAGAGAAAACATTTTAAACCAACCTCTGTTCTTAAACAAAAGTATTTTAAGAGATGGGAAAGAGATCTTTTTCAAAAAATGGATGGAGGTGGGAATAACAAGGGTAAGAGATGTTTTGTATGAATTTCAAGAAGGGTTTTTACCATCACAATTTATAATGGATGCAATGGAGGAAGCAAAAGAGGAATGCAACAAACGAGAAATAGAAAATAAATACGAAATCGTCAAAAATGCAATATCGAAGGAATGGATTAAAAGAATAGAAAACATGGAGGAATGGAAAGAAGAGAAAGAAATTTATGTCAGACTGAAAGGGAAACTATGTAATTTTAAGGAGTGTAATGTTAAACAGTTTTATTGTTATTTTAGAGATGGTGTTTTTAAAGAACCAGTTGCTAACAATTTTTGGGTACAGAGAATTAAAGATCTGGAAAAAGAAAGTATATGGAGAAATATGAGGGGAAAGATAGTGGAAACCAAGCTGGAATGTTTAGAGTATTTTATAAGGCACAAAGTAATTTTTACCGAATGTATTTTAACTAAGATTGGAATGGAACAGAATGCAACATGTAAAGTATGCAAAGACGAAGATGAAGGAATTTTACACTTGTTTTTACACTGTAAAGAGTTGGAGGGTTTTTACAGAAAATGCAAAAAGATGATAAAAGAATTAATTGAGGACTGGGACGAAGAGGTAATAGAATGGAAGAGGATAGTGATGTTTGGATTTGAGGAAAATTGTCAAAGTAAAAAGTTTGTGAACCTGTTAATAATGTTGATAAAAAATGCAGTATGGGAAAGAAGAAATGTGGCCAAAAAAGGAAAAGTGGTGCTTGATGTTTGGAATGTTCTTAAAAGGAAAACAGAAAGATATATTGAAGGACTGTATTTGTATTTTAAGTATGAAAACATGTTGCAAAGCTTTTATGTTGTTTTTACTCCAAGGGTTTCTAAAGTTTTAAAAGATTTAGAATGGAATGTACCTGGAAGTGATTTGGTTTTTTAGGTTTTACTTTTACTTTATTTCTATTTTATTGTATTTTTTAACAGTTTTTAAGCTTAAATATATTGTACTGAGTACTTGTATTGTAAAGTGATGTATTGAAAGTGATGAAAGTAATGATGTACTTTTTGTATTTGGAAAAATGTCAAAAAAAAAAAAAAGAACGCCTGATCTCGTCTGATCTCGGAAGCTAAGCAGAGTCGGGCCTGGTTAGTACTTGGATGGGAGACCGCCTGGGAATACCAGGTGCTGTAAGCATTTTTGTTTAAAAAAAAAAAAAAAAAAAAAAAAAAAAGAGTCTAAGAGTTTGTTCAAAATGACCAAAATTGTCTCTGAGTTTCTTCAAAAAGCCCGTTTTTGGCAGCAGATTTCGCTTACGGCCATACCACTTTGAGAACGCCCGATCTCGTCTGATCTCGGAAGCTAAGCAGAGTCGGGCCTGGTTAGTACTTGGATGGGAGACCGCCTGGGAATACCAGGTGCTGTAAGCTTTTTAGTTTACTTCACTAATGTTCTAACCTTTTAAATAGCCCGTTTTTGGCAGCAGATTTTGCTTACGGCCATACCACTTTGAGAACGCCCGATCTCGTCTGATCTCGGAAGCTAAGCAGAGTCGGGCCTGGTTAGTACTTGGATGGGAGACCGCCTGGGAATACCAGGTGCTGTAAGCATTTTTGTTTAAAAAAAAAAGAAAAAAAAAGAGTCTAAGAGTTTGTTCAAAATGACAAAAATTGTCTCTGAGTTTCTTCATAAAGCCCAGTCGTGGCAGCAGAGTTTCTTCAGAAAATCTGAAAAATCGATGAATTTCTTCAAAAAGCCCGTTTTTGGCAGCAGATTTCGCTTACGGCCATACCACTTTGAGAACGCCCTAGTGGTTACAGGAAGTGGTACAGCAAGAGAAGCAAGGAGGGAAAGGAGAGTGTTTGTTTGGAGTGAAAGAATATATATTTTTTATTTTGTTTAAAAGAATTTTGACAAAGGAGTGTTTGCTTTTTGGGGTTATTTAATCCTCAAACAGCGCTTGCTGTTTGGGGATGGATACCTCGAGCAGCAAAGAAGGAGAAATGGCTGGACAACAAGAGACAGGAAGAGGTCGAAACATGCGGTAAAGAGCTGACGGTGTTGGTGGAGATGGAAGGGGAGGACGGAATCACAATGATGGAATCATTGAAGAGCGTGAAAGAAGAATGCGGAAGAGTGATTGGATGCAGATACAAAACTCCAAAAGAATATGAACTAACAATGGAGGACGGGAAAGCAAAAGAGAAAATTCTGGATGGTCTGAAGATCAGGAATAGTCGTGTGATGGTGAAGGAAGTGGATTGCATGGAGTTGGTCGTTTCTTTCCTAGGACTGCCCATGTATATTCAAGATGAAGAAATCCTGAACAAACTGAAGGACTGGGGAGTAACAGCGGCGTCGAAAATAAAAAGGAGAATGTGGCCGGGAACGGACATTGCTGACGGGACAAGGTTTTTAAAAGTCAAATTCAACAACATTGTAAAATTATTGCCCTACTCGACGAAATTTGAAACGCTTGGTGGGACGGAGCACTTCAGGGTGATACACGATCGTCAAGTGAAGGTTTGTCGCGTGTGTTTACAACCTGGGCATGTTGTGAGAGACTGCCCGAGCTTTAAATGTTTTAGATGTGGCAAACACGGACACTATGCAAGAGAGTGCAAAGAGGAGAATTGCGACATGTGTGGAATGCGGCCAGGACTATGTGTGTGTGAAACTCTGGTAGCAGCAGAAGACGGGGACACCGGGGAGATATCGTCAGATCTGTACGAGGTGGTGGAGAGCGGAGAAGAGGGGATCGCAGAAGGAGAGGCAAGTATAAGCACCTGGGGAAAGGAAAAAGGAGAGGAAAAAAGAGAGGACATTGAGAGCGAGAGCAGCCAAGAGGATGCGGGCTCAAGGCAACGGATGAGAGAGAGAAAGAAGAAAGAGAGTACACCAGGCAAAGAGATGGGTCCAAAAGACCTGGAAAGTGAAGATGGGGACGGGAAGGAGGAAAAAAATGGCGACGAAGGAGGAGCCAAAAGCCAGGGAGGCAAACATTGGGAGGAGAAAAGTATGAAGAAGGACGAAGGGGGAGGAAAGGAGAAGGAAATACCTGAGAATCCTGTAACAAATGTGGAGGAAGACATGGACACGAGTGAGGGGAAAAGTGTGCAGAGAAAAAGAAAGAAGAAAAGAGCAGAGGAGCATAAGGAGGAAAGTAAGAGCTTGACTTAATCTGAATGAGTATAAATCTTTTTAAAAATGTGATAATCCTGATGTGGGGTGTTATGAACATTGCGTGTCTAAACATTAATGGGCTAAGAGACCTAAACAAATTTGAGAGAGTGAAAAGACTGTCAAAAGCCGAAGTGTTATGTTTACAAGAGACACACTGGACAGCAGACATAATGGGTGATATAAAAAAGAGATGGGAGGGTGACATTTTTGTGAGTCACGGAAATGTTAAAGCCTGTGGGGTGGCGATTTTGATAAGAAAAGATAAAGTACAAAATGTGAAACAGATCTATAATGACGGAAGCGGGAGAATGTTAGGGCTTGAATTTATGTTTTGCAATGAACCGTTTAGACTCAAACATTTATGCACCAAATATAGAGGCTGATAGAAAAGAAGTCTTCAACGAAATGAAGAAAATATGTAAGGGGAGGTGCATAGTGGTGGGGGATTTTAATGTGTGGTGCACGAGATTGGATGCCTCGTGTAGTGCCAATTTTAAATCTGATGGGTCAAGAAAGATTTTAACAGAGTGGATGCGGAATGAAGATTTTGTTGATGTGTGGAGGGAAGAGAATCCACATAAGAGAGAATTCTCGAGAAGACAAATGGTGATGGGTAGCCTTAAACAGAGTCGTATAGATTTATGTTTAACGAAAAGGGAAATGTTGAAATATGTCAGAAATGTAAAACATAAGTTTGTTGATGTTAGTGATCATGCAGTGATGACAATCAAGGTGGGTGTAACTAGAGAGGAGAGGGGAGGGGGAGTGTGGTGTTTAAATGCTAATTTGTTAAATGAAGAGCCATACAAGAAAAGTATTTTAAAGTGTATAAATTATGAAATCCAGAATCCTCTATTTGAGGAAAATATATGTGAATGGTGGGAGGGAATGAAAAGGAAAATAAAAAAAAGAAGCATTAGGTATTCAAAACAAAGGAATTTTATGAGGAGGAGTAAAGCAGAAGCGCTGGAAATTGCTTTAAAAGAAGAAGCGGAAAAAATAGAAAGTAATCCTGAGCATGGTGAAGAGGGCTTCGTGAGGCTAAAAACGGAATTAGAGAAGTATGAAAAAGAAAAAAGCAAGGGAGCAATTATAAGGAGCAGAGCTCAGTATGCTTTAGAAGGAGAAAGAAGCACAACATTTTTCCTCAATCTAGAAAATAAAAAGCAGAGGAGAAAGCATATTGTAGAGTTGGAAAATGGGAAAGGTGAAAAAATAAATGACTTTAGTGGGATAATAGAAGAAGTGGAGAATTTTTATAAGGAATTATTCAAAAAAGAGGGTGTAAAACAAGAGTGTGTGGATGAAGTATTGGGTACTGTGAATGTGAAGCTAAATGAGGATGAGAAGAACATGTGTGAAAGAGATATAGATATTGAAGAAATAAAGAGTGCAATAAATCAGACAAAAAAAGAATAAAAGCCCGGGTTCGGATGGTTTAACGCATGAGTTCTAAAAGACCTTCATAGGGACATTAGCGCCAATACTGCTAAAGGTATTTAAAAGTATGGAGGAGAGAAGGGAGGTGCCAGAGACAATGGGGTTAGGAGTGATCACGATTCTGTACAAAAATAAAGGCAGCCCGCTTAGTTTGGGAAATGACCGACCGTTAAGTCTTTTAAATACAGATTATAAGATTTTAACAAAGGTTTTAACCAATAGAATAAAAGAAGTAGTGGGGAATATAATATCACAAAATCAAGCATACAGTATACCGGGAAGGGACATCACAGACACAATTTGTACAATAAGAGATGTAGTAGATAGTTTGGATAAGGATGGGGAAGGGGGGATAGTTTTATGTATAGATTTAAACAAAGCATTTGATAGGGTAGAACACAGTTTTATTGAACAAACGATGAGAAGATTTGGATTTGGGGAGAGGATTTTAAGGTGGATAAGTCTTTTATATAATAATGCAAAAAGTTGTGTAAAGGTAAATGGTGTTTTAACAGATCCCTTTCCTTTGGAAAGGTCAGTAAGGCAGGGATGCCCCTTATCTGCTTTGCTGTATTCAATAACAGCTGAACCTCTGGCAACATTAATAAAAAAAGATAAGGAGATAAGAGGAATTCCAATTCCATATGGAAGGATGAGTTTAATACACCAGTATGCAGACGACACAACATTTACAGTTAGAGATATTGAGAGTATAAATAAAATAATGAAACACATGGAAACTTATGGGAAAGCATCAGGGGCAAAAATAAACATTGATAAATCAGAAATAATGAGTGTAGGAGGAGTGGATATAGGAGGGTGTGATATTCCTTTTAAAGTTACAAGTGATCATATGAGAATTTTAGGTGTGAATATAGGTGTTAATGCAAAGGAAGCTAGGGATGCTACGTGGACTGGAATTCTAAATAAAATGAAACAAGTGCTACAGTTTTGGAAGTTAAGAGACTTAAGATTGAGAGGTAAGGTAGTAGTTGTAAATTCGTTAGTAATTTCCAAATGTAACTATGTGATTGGCGCAGTTGATTTACCAGACTGGGTACTGAATGAGATGAAGGAGGTGGTGAATAATTTTTTGTGGGGAGGAAAAGGGGTAAAAATATCAACAAAAACATTAATAGCGGATTATACGGCAGGAGGCTTGAAGCTGATTGATATAGATGTAAAAAGAAAATCAATAAGAGTGAAAATGATAAAGAAGTATTTGTATGATAAAGTGGATTGTGGATGGAAGGGATTCTTGAGAGATTTTTTAGACAAAAGTGGTGGATGTGGAGAGGAAGGGGTGTTTCTAGCATTAAAGAAGCCAATGGTTGAAAAGATACCACTATTTTACCAAGAAGTTTTTAGTGCATGGGCTGAGTTTTTGGTTAATATAGGATATGAGTGCGAAAATATTAATCAAATACACAACCAGCCGATATTTTTGAATCCCAAGATAAGGATGAAAGGGAAAATGTTTTATAACAGACTGTATATGAAAGCGGGAATAAGACAAGTCAAGGATATAGTATATGAATATGTAAGGGGTTTTCTACCAAATAGGGCTATTTATGATTGTGTTGTGGGATGGGATGACGAGATTGAAAAATCAAAAGTTGACTGTGTAGGTGAAAACATCAAAGCAAGTCTGCCCAGGAGTTGGGTAGAAAGGATAGAGAAAGAGGTGATGAAAGTTGGAAATTGGGGAATTCCAGACATGTATATTGTGAAAAATGATGAGAGAAAACATTTGGCTGTGGTAACCATGAAAGAGATATACAAGATGTTGGTGGAAAAGGAAATCAAATTGCCTGCATCAGAAAGTGTATGGCCAAAAGTGTTTCCAGATCTTAATGTGAAGGTAATTTGGAAGAACCTAAGTGTGAAGTATAATGGGCTGGATTGTGAGAATTTAGATTTTAAACTGAGACATAACAGGATATACACAAAGGTGGTGATTCATCAAATCAATAGAAATGTGAACAGAGAATGTGATGTTTGTAAGGCCACATTTACACATAGCCGGGTATTTAGAGAAACGAATATTTCTCCCCCCTCCGTTTTCAAAAATAACATCGTGCACACAACATCGTTTTCAAAAAAGTTGTCGTTTACATCAACCCGCATAAATACGGCGTCGAGCAACATCATAATTATGCCAAACCTATGGGCGGCAGTGTAGGGAGAAGGATAAAGCCATGCAAGCCAATCAGAATCCTCAAAATCGACAACAACGAATAGCACGAGCGACTTTCAGTTCCTTTCAAAACAACAGACATGGCGCGAGATTCGTTTGTGTGGACAGGCAGCGAAGCAAATGCAAACAGGCCAAAAACGTTTGCACAAAAGTAAAAATGAGTACCACCTTAACAGCATCCATGATCAAATAGTAGCCAAACAAACTCTAAACATAGGGCGCTCACATGACGTAAGCATTTTCTGGCGCATAATGTGACGTTTGAGAACCTAAAACCCCGTTTCTCCCAGTTGACACGGCAACACATAACCGGCGTTTTCAGAAATCTCCACTTTGGCCGGAGTTTTTAGAAATAATCATTTTCTTGGATAAAAACGGCGTTTTCGTGTAAATGACATGCCAAAACGCAGGGAAATATCTGCGTTTTCCCATCGTGTAAACGGGGCCTAAGACTGATCCTGAAACACTAATGCACATATTTTTTGAATGCAAAGAGCTGGATGTATTTCATGAAAAATTGAAAAATTTGATCAAGGGAAACTGGGGAAAAGATGTAACAGGGAAAGAGTGGGAAAAATTGTTTTTATTTGGTGAAAGTACAAACTGTAAAGATGTGGGAGTTAACCACATGCAAGGTCACAATAAAGTCATGCAAGGTATGCAATATGGGCGAGGAGAAATTTGGCATACTTTGAAAAGAAAAAAGTGGATGTTACTGTGATGTTCAAATCTGTGGAGAGAAAGAATGTTTATTTAATGTGGAAATATCTGAGTAAAGACGCTTTTGAAAAGGCATTCATTAATGGATGTAGGCTGATAAGGGTAGATGACAAAGAAGGCTTAAGCGTAAAATTCTAAAAGGAAATAAACATTTTGAAGGTGGAATGTATGGTTATGGTATATTTTGTGTATATTGTGTAATTATGTTTTTTTTTTTTTTTTTTTGTGGAAGTAATTCAAGTGTTGTGTCTGTTTTGATTTGATTGAGATTATGTTGTAAAATTATATTTTTGATACTTTTGATAATAAAAAAAAAAAAAAAGAACGCCCGATCTCGTCTGATCTCGGAAGCTAAGCAGAGTCGGGCCTGGTTAGTACTTGGATGGGAGACCGCCTGGGAATACCAGGTGCTGTAAGCTTTTTAGTTTACTTCACTAATGTTCTAACCTTTTAAATAGCCCGTTTTTGGCAGCAGATTTCGCTTACGGCCATACCACTTTGAGAACGCCCGATCTCGTCTGATCTCGGAAGCTAAGCAGAGTCGGGCCTGGTTAGTACTTGGATGGGAGACCGCCTGGGAATACCAGGTGCTGTAAGCTTTTTAGTTTACTTCACTAATGTTCTAACCTTTTAAATAGCCCATTTTTGGCAGCAGATTTCGCTTACGGCCATACCACTTTGAGAACGCTAGAGGGAGCTAGTAATCTACAGGAAGTGAGTTGGCTACAGTGGGGTGAAGAAGGTTCACCCAAACGTTTGTGTTATATTTGTGTTTATTTTGATCTAAATAAGTGTTTTTTGAGTACTTTTTTGTTATTTTGTTACTTGTCCTCCCAACAGCCTTGCTGTTCGGGAGGGATCGTTTCAGTTTTTTGTTTTTGAGAAATGGACGGAATAACGGCAACAGACATGGATTTGGCAAGAGGAACACGTCGGCAAACGGAAACCGGACTGGAAACAAGGCAAAGAAAAAAGGATGGACCTGAAAAGAAACACAAAAGATATTACAGCAAAGAAGCAACGGTGGTAATTGATTTGGCGGAGGTGCAAGAAGGAAAAGCAGAGGACATAATACAAGCATTCAAGTCAAGTCAAGTCATCTTCATTTATATAGCGCTTTTAACAATGTAGATTGTCTCAAAGCAGCTTTACAGAGATAAATGTATAATTTAACGTAAGATTGTTTTGGCTTTATAGCGGTTCTTTAATAAAGTTATTTTCCAGCTAAAGTTAGTTTTGATTGATTCGCTTCCGTCGCAACGATCATTTGTTTTTAAATTAGGGCCGCCAAGACGACACCATTCTCTCTACACAGACTTTAAACGCGAACCTGTGAGAAACGCTGATGGCGTTCAGATGCGCATTAAGAACGGGTTCTATAGTTATGTGCGTTTGAATATATGTGTGCAGGTTTGGAATTCCCTACAAACCAAACCTAAACAAATTACTGGTGTTTCCTTATAGTTTTGATTCAGAATTTTATTTTATTTTATCAATTCGGGGTAGATACGCAAATTGAGTTTTCCCGACGACGCGTTATCTGTAGAGTGGGAAAGGGATCCTCCATAGGGAGAGACTAGTTGGCACTTCAGCACTGCGTTGACATCGGGTCCAGGCGAAGGTCCTTCATCAGATCTGGAAACGGCCTGGATTCGGCAGGCTGCGGGAAAACCTTGGGATAAACAAAGACACTAAAATTAGCGTAGATGCCATTCTTCTCATGATGTAACAAGTACATCAGGATTTATGGGAAGTGTTCCCGGTTCCAGCTGACCTAATCTATGCAGCCTAATATTGAATTATAGAAGTCTATAATGTATTATGTGAACGCTATGTCAAAGAGATGTGTCTTTAATCTAGATTTGAACTGACAGAGTGTGTCTGCTTCCCGGACAATGGTAGGAAGGCTGTTCCAAAGTTTTGGTGCTAAATAGGAAAAGGATCTACCGCCAGCAGTCGATTTAGATATTCTAGGTATTATCAACTGGCCGGAATTTTGAGATCGCAATAGACGTGAAGGACTATAATGCGTTAAGAGCTCGCTCAAGTACTGCGGAGCTAAACCATTTAGTGCTTTGTAAGTAATCAGCAATATTTTTAAATTGATGCGATGTTTAATAGGGAGCCAGTGCAGTTTTGACAGAACCGGGCTAATATGGTCATACTTCCTGGTTCTGGTAAGAACTCGAGCTGCTGCGTTTTGAACTAGCTGTAGTTTGTTTATTAAGCGTGCAGGGCAACCACCCAGTAGAGCATTACAATAATCTAGCCTTGAGGTCATGAACGCATGGACTAATTGTTCCGCATTTGTCAATGAGAGCATATGACGTAATTTAGATATATTTTTAAGATGGAAAAATGCGGTTTTACAGATACTAGACACGTGACTTTCAAATGAAAGATTGGTATCAAAGAGCACACCCAGGTTCCTAACCGACGACGAAGACTTAACAGAGCAGCCATCAAGTGTTAGACAGTATTCTAGGTTATTACGTGAGGAAGTTTTTTGTCCAATAATTAGCATTGAAAGACAAGATGGACGTGACAAGCATACTAGGGGTAAGACCCAAAATGATCAAAGAATATGAAATTACATTCGAAAAGGAAGAAGATATTGATAAGCTGGATGAAGGATTGATGATTAAAGGAAAAATGTGTGAAATTAAAAAGTTAAATAACAAAGAATTTGTTGTCTCTTTCATGCATCTGCCCGCATACCTGGACGACGGAGATATTTTACAGAAGCTGGAGGGATGGGGGGTAACTCCCATCTCTCAGATAAGGCGGAGAGTGTACAACGGCACACACATTGAGGATGGAACGAGGTTCCTGAAGGTGCGATTCCCGAAAGAAGTGGCCTCCTTACCCTACAGCACTAGAATCGAGACGGGAGAAGGTCCGCAATACTTCAGGGTGATACATAGCCAGCAGGTGAGAACCTGCAGGTTGTGCATGAGCCCTGAGCATATGATGAAGGACTGCCCAGACTTTAAATGCTTTAAATGTGAGGAAACAGGCCACTTCGCGAGGGACTGCAAGGTGGTGAGGTGTCCGGACTGCAAGCGTGCACTGGACAAGTGCGAATGCTGGTACAGCGATCAGCAACAGGAGGAAGAGCGAGAGAGCGGGCAGATGCATGAGACGGACAACGAAGAGGAGCAACGTGAGGACATTGGAGCGACACAAAGAGAGGACAATGAAAGCATAGGCAATGGCAACGAGATCGAAAAGACTGAGCTAACACTGGACAGTGAGGAAATGGAGGAACAGATGGAGATAAACGAGACTAGACAAATGGAAACGGAAGAGCCAGAGGAGAAAGAACAGACTGGTGAGGAGGACGGAAAGGACAAAGATAATGAAAACATTGGCAAAGGCGAGGAATTCTTTTTTAATAATGGAGAGTTGCAGTGTTAATAAGAAAAGACAGAGGTATCAAGGCAAAACTAATGTATAATGACACAAAAGGGAAATGCATGGCTGTAGAAATTAAGATGGAAGAAGATGATTTTATTTTAGTGAACGTGCACGCTCCCAATGAAGAAAAAGAAAAGAAAAGGTATTTTAATGTTTTAGCTGACATAAATGAAAAATTTTAACACTGTTTATAGTAAAATGGATATGGCAAATGGGATGGTTTTTAAATCGGATGGGGGGAGAAAAGAACTAAGGTCGTTGATGGGAGGGAAAAATATGATTGATGTGTGGAGGGAAAGAAATGGGAAAAAGAAGGAATTTACAAGACGACAGTTGGTTGGGAATTTTATGTGCCAAACCAGAATAGACTATTTTTTAAGTACCAGAAATCTGGAATGTTTTATTGAGGGAATATTTTATAAAGAAACGACCCTAAGCAATCACAAAATGGTTTTAATGAGGATGGATTTTAAAAGAGACACAAAGGGACTGGGGTATGGATTTTAAACACTGAAGTTTTAAAGAATGAAAGTTTTAAAAAAGAGATAGAATATATATTAGATGAGAGAAAAGGAGACCCAATGTACAACGAAGACAAAAGGCAATGGTGGGAAAATGTAAAATATGACATAAAGAAATATTCAATGAACTACTATAAATTGTTGCAAAAGGTGAAAAGAACAAAGGAGGAAGAAATAAGAAGAACGTTAAGAGAGGAGCTAAATAAAAATGAGGTAAACGTGCAAAGAGTAATCGAAGTGGAGGAAAAGTTAAGGAAAATAGAAGAAGAGAAATACAAAGGGGCGATGTTAAGAAGTAAATCAAAATATATGGTGGAAGGGGAAAAATGTAACAGATTCTTTTTTAACCTTGAGAAAAGCAGGGGGAGGGTGGAAATAATTAGGGAACTTAAGAATAAAGAAGGACAAGCGGTTTTAAGCACAGAGGGGATTTTAAAGGAAATAAGCACATTTTATGAAGAACTTTTTAAATCAGAGGGAGGAGATGAGGAAAAAATAAATATTTTATTACAACAGATAAAAAGAAAAGTCAGTGAGAGGGATAAAAATGATTGTGAAAGGAAAATAATAACAGAAGAAATTATACAGGCCATAAATCAGCTAGGAGTGAAGAAAAGCCCAGGAATAGATGGTATTGGAAGTGAGTTTTACAAGGTTTTTAAAGAAAAAATAAGCATAATTTTAAAAGAAATCTATGAAGAGGTTTTCAAAAAAGAAAGAGTACACCCAAGAATGGGCTTAGGCTTAATGAAAATAATCTATAAGAAAAAAGGAGACAAAACAGAACTGAAGAATTTTAGGCCCATTACAATGTTAAACAGATTTAAAAATTTTAGCCAAAGTTTTAGCAAACAGACTAAAGAATGTCATGCCAAGCATAATAGAAACTAACCAGGCTTATGGAGTAAAAGGGAGGGATATAGCAGACATCACCAGCAGCATGAGAGATATTGTGGGATACATAAAAGAAAAAGGAAAGAGTGCATACGTAATAAGCATGGATTTTGAGAAGGCTTTTGACAGAGTGGAACAGGGGTTTTTATTGGGAGTTTTAAAACAATTTGGTTTTGGAGGGAATTTTATAAAATGGATCTCAGTTTTATACAGTGATATTTTAACAAAGGTAAAATGTAATGGTTTTTTAACGCAGCCTTTTAAAGTTTTAAGATCCATAAGACAGGGGTGCCCACTGTCAGCACAGTTATATTCTTTGGTGGCGGAACCTTTAGGGCTTTTAATAAACAGAGAAAAAGGAATAAAGGGCATACAATTTGAAGGAAAAAAAGAATTAACGAAAATATTCCAGTACGCTGACGATACGACAATTGTGGTTGAAAATATAGAAAGTGTTAAAGAAGTGATGGTAAAAATTAAAAGCTATTGTGACGGCTCAGGTGCAAAAATAAATGAAGGAAAAACAGTATACATGAAGTTTGGAAGAACAGAGGTTTTAACAGGGGTTGTTAAGTTCATAGAGGTACAAGAGATGAAGATTTTAGGAGCAGTTTTAGCAAAGAACGAGAAGGAAGCTATTGATAATATGTGGGAAGAGATGCTGGGAGGGATGGAAAGAAGACTGATTTTTGTAGAAATAGGTTTTTAAGTTTGAAAGGGAAAATTTTAACTGTAAACATGTTAATGTTATCAAAGATGTGGTACAAGTTGCATGTGATGTCATTACCAAACTGGGTCTTTAAGAGAATAATAAAAAAAAAAAAGAAGAAAAAAAAAAAAAAAAGAGTATTTTAGAATTTTTATGGGAAAAAAAGCCTCCAAGGATAGCGTATTATACACTGATAGGAAAACCAGAAAAGGGAGGGATGGGTTTAGTTGATGTGGAACAAAAGATGAAAAGCATGAGGGTAAAAGTGGTTAGGAAATATTTGGATGACAAGAATAGAGCTGAATGGAAGAAATTGATGGGTTTTTATTTAAATAAATGTGGGAATTTTAACCTTGGGGAAAACATTTTATGGATGAAGTTGAAAATTTGGATGATAGAGGGGATTCCACCGTTTTATAAAGAGGTTTTAAATGCTTGGAGGCTTTTTCTAACAGAGGTGGATTTTAATCCAGAGGGGAGGGAAAGGATTTTAAATCAGCCTCTGTTTTTAAATGACAAAATAAAGATACATGAGTGTTACGACCCTTGGCTCAAGGGAAGCAACAAAAACAAGGGACACACGAAAACCAAATTATAAGCTCAAAGAAATATTTATTTAATTACAAAATAAGACAACACTAAATAATAAGATGAAGATCAATTAAAGAAAATAACATTTCTGTATTCGTCAGCAAGGTCAGTGTGTAAGGCAAGGTGCAGGTTTGAAATGTAATCCAGTGTTGAAGTAAAAATGTGATTGCAAATGAAAATAAAGAGGGTAACAAAATACAACACAACCAAAGAGTCCAAAACCAAAGACTGAATCTGTCCGGTCAATTGGTGATCTCTTAAACAGCATCCAAGGCACGAACACAGGTGTTTCCAGTAGACTGGCAATCTAGGTGATTAATGGGCTCAGGTGCCAACCGCAATTCACAGAATCGACAGCAGGTGTCGTCACACCCCTCCCCATAAAACAGGGACTCCCACAAAGATCCCTGTAACAAAACAAAATTCAGTCATAGGGTACACTCAAATTCAGAACCACAGACAGCTCCCAAAGACACCAAAAAGGAATAACACATCAAATCCAGTAGATTAAACTGCATCTGGGGCGCGTGACAGCGCATCAGCTACCACATTTTCCGATCCTCGAATATGTCGAATATCTAGACAGAAGGATTGCAGGAACAAGGACCACCGAACCAACCTCTGATTCGGACACTGCAAAGAATTTGCTAGTTCTCTAGCCTGGATGAGTCTGTTTTTAAACCCCAAAACATATGACACCAAGTTTTTAGGAGGCTCTACAGCTTTACCAACCTGCTGAAATACGGACAACAGTCCACGAACATTATGGCCAAAGACCAAATCGTTAGGGCTGAAACCCATACTTTCCTGCACCACTTCACGTGCGGCTAACATCATCCAAGGTAAACCCTCTTCCCAATCTCTATCCAGCTGCACACAGTACGCACGGAGAAGTGACTTTAACGACTGATGGAATCTCTCCAATGCACCCTGACTTTGTGCATGAAACGCAGTAGATTGATTATGCTTAATGTGCAGCTGTTTTAACACTTGCTGGAAAAGATGCGAAGTAAGATTTGAACCTTGATCACTCTGGATGTTTTTCGGAATTCCAAAGACAAATATAAACTGGGTTAGAGCTTTCACAATAGAACGAGATGTAATTGTACGTAGTGGATATGCAGCAGGGAAACGCGTGTTCAAACACATCACAGTAAACAAATAACTACTACCAGACTTCGAACGGGGAAGTGGCCCTACACAAATCAACAACAAGATGCTCGAACGGTTCACCAGTAGCCTGAATTGGTTTCAACGGAGCAGGTTTCAACACCTGATTCGGCTTACTGGTTAACTGGCAGGTTTTACATTTCTTAATATAAGCAGAGACATCTCGTTTTAAACGCGGCCAAAAAAAATATCGCAACAGGCGATCGTAAGTCTTACGCACCCCCTGGTGACCTAATTGATCATGCGCAATTTCGATCATCATTTGTCGAAAATTAGTAGGAACAACTACTTGAAAAACAGGATCCCCAACAAAATCTTTGTGAGGACTCCATTTTCTCAACAACACTCCATTGTGAACGAAATATCCACGGGCAACGTTACACTCCTCTACTGGAAGAACAGTACTCTGGAAGAGTTCATCCAAAGAGGAGTCAGTTCGCTGTTCCTTTCCTAAATCCTCTGCAGAAACAGGAAAAGACAAGGCAGACAAGTCAGGCATAAACAACTTAGAACAGCCTTTATCAGATTGAATCTCTTTTTGATCACACACTTCATCATTGGCACGTTTCATTGCACGAGTCACAACACATGCTGAATCCTGGCACAAAACACTCAGTTCAGTCTCAATTTTATTAGCAGTGGTCACTATGGGAAACAGTGAAGTATCAGCCCACACCCATTCACCTACCAGTCCATTACCCAAAATAATATGGACCCCCTCAACTGGCAAAGCTGGTCGTACTCCCACTACAACCTCACCTTGAATCAAATCGGACTGAAGCCTTACCTTATGAAGAGGCACAGACAGAGTATTCAGTCCTATTCCACGAATTAAAACACTCTCACCAGTATGAGACTGCAAAGAAAAAGGCAAAACTGAGTCCAAAATAAATGAATCCATTGCGCCAGTATCCCGCAAGATTTTAACGGGGATTTCCTCTTTCTCTCCAACCAGAGATACACGCCCTTCTGTAATAAAAGGTGAGTAAGAAGAGAAATCAACATCAAGTTTTTGACTTTTAACGATTTCACTCCCTGCCAACAGGACTGGTGCTGCAAGAGCAGAAGGCTTAGCTTGTGAACTTTGTGCATTACTTCTGGATTTATTTTTAAGGACCGGACAATCTACTTTCCAATGTCCTTTCTCATGACAGTAATTGCAAATCTTGCTTGGATCAAATTTTCCTGTGAAAACACGATTATACATAAACGGAGACTTTACATACTGAACATCACGAGCATGCCAATCAACAAAAGTGGTTTTGTGCGTCAGTACAAAATCATCGGCCAACATAGCCGCTTCCTCTGGCGTTTTAACATTATGCTCACTGATAAACATAGCAATATGGCTCGGAACTGAATTTTTAAATTGTTCCAACACCATCAAATGAACTAACTCCTCCAATGTTTTAATGTCTAATGCCTTACACCAATGATTAAAGTGTTTTCTCAGATCACGCACAAATTCTAAGTTTGTTTGCCACTCGTCTTTTTTCTGTAATCGAAAGTGCTGTCTGTATGCTTCGGGTACACATTCATATGCCTTTAAAATGAGAGATTTAACTGTACCATAATCTTTACAATCATCAACGGACAATGAAGTGAACGCTACTTGTGCTTTCCCAGTTAACACACACTGCAGCAGTGCAACACGATTCTCATCTGACCAGTTCCTCAATTCTGCCATGCGTTCAAATAGAGTAAAGAAGGTATCAGGATCTTCCTCATTGAATTTGGGAACAAGTTTTAGATTAGAAGTGATTGAAAAAGACATACTCTGCTCCTGACCAGAACTAGAAAGCTTACCTTCTTTCATCAGGTTGAGCTTGAGAAATTCCAAATCCAATTTTGCCTTTTCTAATTCTACTTTACCCTCTTCAGAACGCAGTTTTAACCTCTCGTGATCCATCTGTAAAAGTAGCAGCTCTTTTTGTTGTTCAAAAGACAAATTACTTTTTAATTCAGACGCAACTGGTACATATTCCTTCATCTCAGTGTCTAATAAACCTTTTTCGGTTAACTCAATTTTCAAAGCTATTTTAACATGTTCTTTGAGCCTTTTATCTTTAATCACAATTTCATAACGTTCGGCAATACTTAATAATTGCTCTTTAGTACACCTGTCCAAAAATTCATGCGACGGTGAACTAACAAACTCATCAATATCAGCCATGCTAAAAATCACAAGAATAATTAGTACAGTGCAATCAAATAACGAGAGTTTTCCCTCTACCTACTTTTCGAATACCTCTACCTAACTCAACCCTAGTCTTCATGCGATTACCGGTGGGGGGTATTTATGCACTGTAGCCCGCTGGGTGAAAAACGCAACTGGTCAAACCAGCGACGCCTTCAACACCACGGATGTGCTCCCGAGATTATTACTTCTACCCACTTTCACCGCAACACTACAGAAAAATAACAAATCCGACACGTCTCAAAAGAAACATGCCGCTATACCTATCAGAGAAAACTCACGTTCAAAAAAAACAATATTGCACTTACCAACTGGCGATTTCACACGACGAACTAATTGACTTCGGTACAAACAAATTTTCGCATGTCCCAAAAAAAAATGTAATAAATCAATTATCAACCTATACAAAAACAAAACTTTAGCGCGATCAAATAATCTAAACGGACGAGCCCCCAATTTTGTTACGACCCTTGGCTCAAGGGAAGCAACAAAAACAAGGGACACACGAAAACCAAATTATAAGCTCAAAGAAATATTTATTTAATTACAAAATAAGACAACACTAAATGTTGAGAAGATGAAAATCAATTAAAGAAAATAACATTTCTGTATTCGTCAGCAAGGTCAGTGTGTAAGGCAAGGTGCAGGTTTGAAATGTAATCCAGTGTTGAAGTAAAAATGTGATTGCAAATGAAAATAAAGAGGGTAACAAAATACAACACAACCAAAGAGTCCAAAACCAAAGACTGAATCTGTCCGGTCAATTGGTGATCTCTTACTGTGCGTTCACACCGGACGCGAAAATGCGTCAAAATTCGCGCCTGCCGCGTCTAGTTATACGCTTGACCACTTTGTGTGCATTCGCGTGTCAAGAGCGAAATTGACGCGCGTAAAATCAAAAGTTTGAATCGAAATTTACGCGCGTCAGAGGCGAAAGTTTCGAAACCTGTTGGCGGCCATCTTTTTTTAGATGTTTATCGAGCATTAGCATTAGCATTAATCGAGAGAGTCACCGCTCGTATATGCTCTGGAGAGCAGAAACAGCAGCGTAGTGGACATCGTCGCTGTTCTCGGGTCCACCAAACCCTCCGGAGGGTTTCAGGGGTTTCACAATTTGCTCCAGGAGGTAGGTTTGGTGGACCTAACGGTGAGGACGCTGACGAGGAAAGCGTAGGCCGTATAAGCCTCGGCCTCGAGTGGTGGTCGCTGCCTGACGAGCCCGCGCTGTACAGCCCGGCGCGAGGTTCACCCTCGCCCGCACCTAATCTGTGATTTATTTTTGTTTTGATAATAAATGGAGCTGCAGCCTTCAATAATGAAACCTGTCCTGTGATTTTTTTTTTTATACACTAAATTGTGTTTGTTGTCTTTACATTAGATTAATAATGTTTCATATAATCTAGAATAGATATGGAATAAATAGCATTCAATACAAAATGAGTATCTCTCATATATTGAAATCGAGTTTTATGTTTTTATTTGCTTTATTGTGCATTTTTAGTCATATTACAAAATAATTTATTGAGGCCAAACATAAAATAACATTATAAACTGTCACTTCACCACGTGACAGCAGCATGCAAGCAGGCTCCTGATTGGTTAACGCGGCGCGAATTGACGCAGAAGTTCAGATTTTTCAACTCGGGCGGCAGACGCGAATTCGCGTCAAACGCGTGAATGCACAAATAGCACTAATAAAATCATTCGCGCATAACGCGCTTAACGCGCCAGACGCTCAATTCGCGTCATTCGCGCGAACTTGACGCGCGAATGAGGCGAATTCGCGTCTACCGCGCCGCGCTAAACGCCTCATTCGCGCCGCAGGAATTTTTTACGCGCGTAACGCGTCTTTGCATTGACTTAACATTGAAATGACTCGCGCCTGACGCGCTAAACGCGTCCGGTGTGAACGCACCATTAAACAGCATCCAAGGCACGAACACAGGTGTTTCCAGTAGACTGGCAATCTAGGTGATTAATGGGCTCAGGTGCCAACCGCAATTCACAGAATCGACAGCAGGTGTCGTCACACCTATTTTAAGATATCTATTTTAAGAAGTGGCTACAAGTGGGGATTGTAAAAGTGAGGGATGTTTTATGGGAGTTGAAAGAGGGATTTTTACTGCTCCAAGTGATTATGGATGCGATGGAGGAGGAGAAGGAGGATTTTAATGTGATGGTTTTAAAAAAACAGTATGAAGATGTCAAGAAAGCAATCCCAAGGCAATGGCTAGATGAGATTAACAAAAAAGAAGAAAAAGAAAACAAAATTATGGTGTTCTTAAAATGTAAAGACAAGAAGGTGGATTTCAATTTGGGAACGGTGAAAATGTTTTATGAGTTTTTTATAAATAGAGTTTTTAAAGAACCTGTGGCCAACCAGGTCTGGCTAAGGAATTTTAATGGAATTGAAGAGAAAGACATCTGGAAGAATAGAACATGGAAATGGTTGGATGTGGATTTAGAATGTTTAGATTATTTTATAAGACAAAATGTGATTTATACAGAAATGAGATTGTGTTTAATGCAGAAAGAAAGAAATGCCCAATGTAAAGTCTGTAAAAAAGATGATGAAGGGATATTACATCTGTTTTTATTCTGTGAAAAGCTGAACCCATTTTTTAATGAACTGAAAGAAATTGTCAAGGAATTAAGAGAAAACAAAGAGGTTAATGAATGGAAGAGATTTTTTATGCTGGGAATGACGGAGAACAAAGAAAATAGGAAACTTGTAAATTTGATTTTAATACTGGTGAAAAAAGCGATATGGAAAAGAAGGAATGTAGCAAGAAATAGAGATTTTACTCTAAATCTATGGGTGCTTTTTAAACAGATGGTGGAAGATTATGTAAAAATGTTGTACAATTATTTTCTAATGGAGAACAAGATGGGGGAATTTTATGAAATTTTTACCAAAGATGTTATATGTGTTTTTAAACAAAAGCACTTTTACTTGCCAAAAGAGGATGAACTTGTCTTGTTTAAGTTTCTCGGTTTAAATCTGTGTTATGAATGTGTTAACGAGGAGATGAGGATTTTATGAATGAACAACTTTTAATGTATGGAAAGCTGATTTTATTTTTATAAAAAAGAAAAAAAAAAGAAAAAAAAGAACGCCCGATCTCGTCTGATCTCGGAAGCTAAGCAGAGTCGGGCCTGGTTAGTACTTGGATGGGAGACCGCCTGGGAATACCAGGTGCTGTAAGCATTTTTGTAAAAAAAAAAAAAAAAAGAGTCTAAGAGTTTGTTCAAAATGACCAAAATTGTCTCTGAGTTTCTTCAAAAAGCCCAGTCTTGGCAGCAGAGTTTCTTCAGAAAATCTGAAAAATCTATGCATTTCTTCAAAAAGCCCGTTTTTGGCAGCAGATTTCGCGTACGGCCATACCACTTTGAGAACGCATGGTGGTACAGTCCAGAGAGTGAGGCGGCAAAGAAGTAGCTAAACAGTGCTTGGTTTCACAATTTGCTCCAGGAGGTAGGTTTGGTGGACCTAACGGTGAGGACGCTGACGAGGAAAGCGTAGGCCGTATAAGCCTCGGCCTCGAGTGGTGGTCGCTGCCTGACGAGCCCGCGCTGTACAGCCCGGCGCGAGGTTCACCCTCGCCCGCACCTAATCTGTGATTTATTTTTGTTTTGATAATAAATGGAGCTGCAGCCTTCAATAATGAAACCTGTCCTGTGATTTTTTTTTTTATACACTAAATTGTGTTTGTTGTCTTTACATTAGATTAATAATGTTTCATATAATCTAGAATAGATATGGAATAAATAGCATTCAATACAAAATGAGTATCTCTCATATATTGAAATCGAGTTTTATGTTTTTATTTGCTTTATTGTGCATTTTTAGTCATATTACAAAATTCACAGAATCGACAGCAGGTGTCGTCACACCTATTTTAAGATATCTATTTTAAGAAGTGGCTACAAGTGGGGATTGTAAAAGTGAGGGATGTTTTATGGGAGTTGAAAGAGGGATTTTTACTGCTCCAAGTGATTATGGATGCGATGGAGGAGGAGAAGGAGGATTTTAATGTGATGGTTTTAAAAAAACAGTATGAAGATGTCAAGAAAGCAATCCCAAGGCAATGGCTAGATGAGATTAACAAAAAAGAAGAAAAAGAAAACAAAATTATGGTGTTCTTAAAATGTAAAGACAAGAAGGTGGATTTCAATTTGGGAACGGTGAAAATGTTTTATGAGTTTTTTATAAATAGAGTTTTTAAAGAACCTGTGGCCAACCAGGTCTGGCTAAGGAATTTTAATGGAATTGAAGAGAAAGACATCTGGAAGAATAGAACATGGAAATGGTTGGATGTGGATTTAGAATGTTTAGATTATTTTATAAGACAAAATGTGATTTATACAGAAATGAGATTGTGTTTAATGCAGAAAGAAAGAAATGCCCAATGTAAAGTCTGTAAAAAAGATGATGAAGGGATATTACATCTGTTTTTATTCTGTGAAAAGCTGAACCCATTTTTTAATGAACTGAAAGAAATTGTCAAGGAATTAAGAGAAAACAAAGAGGTTAATGAATGGAAGAGATTTTTTATGCTGGGAATGACGGAGAACAAAGAAAATAGGAAACTTGTAAATTTGATTTTAATACTGGTGAAAAAAGCGATATGGAAAAGAAGGAATGTAGCAAGAAATAGAGATTTTACTCTAAATCTATGGGTGCTTTTTAAACAGATGGTGGAAGATTATGTAAAAATGTTGTACAATTATTTTCTAATGGAGAACAAGATGGGGGAATTTTATGAAATTTTTACCAAAGATGTTATATGTGTTTTTAAACAAAAGCACTTTTACTTGCCAAAAGAGGATGAACTTGTCTTGTTTAAGTTTCTCGGTTTAAATCTGTGTTATGAATGTGTTAACGAGGAGATGAGGATTTTATGAATGAACAACTTTTAATGTATGGAAAGCTGATTTTATTTTTATAAAAAAGAAAAAAAAAAGAAAAAAAAGAACGCCCGATCTCGTCTGATCTCGGAAGCTAAGCAGAGTCGGGCCTGGTTAGTACTTGGATGGGAGACCGCCTGGGAATACCAGGTGCTGTAAGCATTTTTGTAAAAAAAAAAAAAAAAAAGAGTCTAAGAGTTTGTTCAAAATGACCAAAATTGTCTCTGAGTTTCTTCAAAAAGCCCAGTCGTGGCAGCAGAGTTTCTTCAGAAAATCTGAAAAATCTATGCATTTCTTCAAAAAGCCCGTTTTTGGCAGCAGATTTCGCGTACGGCCATACCACTTTGAGAACGCATGGTGGTACAGTCCAGAGAGTGAGGCGGCAAAGAAGTAGCTAAACAGTGCTTGCTTAAAACTTTTTATTTGACTAATTTTGTCTTTGGATTTCAGTTTGTTTTTTTGAAAAACAGTTTTTAAAAGTTAGATTTAGCCTGGACTCTGAACTTGGTTTGTTTGTTCCATGCTTCTGATGGACAACATGGCTGCAGTAAAGAAAAGAGAGCAAGAAATAATGAGAAAAAGCATCGATGGGAAGAACGAAGAGGAGGAGAAAAGGAAGGGAGCAGACAAACAAACAAAGATGCAAAAACAACACGAGATAAGTAAAGTCACAAGAGACATACAGAAAGAGAGAGAAGAAACCAGCAGAGGACCACAAGTAGGATTAAGAGAGAAATACAGCAAGGAGCTGACTGTCGAGGTGGAAGTGGAGGGAACTGAGAAAATTTCCATGATGGAGTTACTGAAAGGAGTAAAGAAGGAGTGTGGAGAGGTGATCGGCTGCAGAGTGAGAGGTGAAAGGATTTATGAACTCACAATGAAGGACGAAGAGGCAAAAGGAAAACTAATGGACGGAGTGAGAATAAAAGGAGTGATGGTGCATGCAAGAGACATTATAAATAATGATATGGTGGTGTCCTTTATTAACTTGCCAGTATACTTAGAGGATGAGAAGATTCTCTCTAAGCTAGAAGATTGGGGAGTGAGACCACTCTCACCAATAAAACGTCGGGTATGGCCTGGAACGGATACAGTAGATGGAACGCGGTTCCTAAAAGTTCGCTTCACAGAGCAGGTATGTTCACTTCCATACTCCACGAAGTTTGAGACTCTGAGGGGCACAGAATACTTTCGGGTCATCCATGATAGGCAAGTACGTGTCTGCAGACTTTGCATCAAGCCAGGGCACATATTCAGAGAGTGTCCTGAATTTAAGTGCTTTAAGTGTGGCAAAAGTGGACACTATGCAAGTGATTGTGAAGAACGGATGGGAATAGAGGGAGTGCAGATGGATGGACAAGATGAAGGTGAAAGAAGTAACAATATTCTGACTGAGGAACAAGGCGAGAAGACAACTGATGATGTGGAAAGGCAAGAGACGGACGGAGCTGTGGGAGGTGAAGAAAGAAACAAAATGGAATGGCGAGATAGAGCTGAAAGTTCCAGTGAAGAGGATGGCGGTGAGGAAGAGATGGAGCAGTCGGGAGAGAGCGAGGAGGAGGAGGAGGAGGAGAAAGGAGAAAACAATGAAGAGGAAAGAAGTGAAGAAGAGGAAAAGAAAGAGACCGCACCAGAATTCAGAGAAAGTAGTGGCGGAATAAAGAGAGATGAAGGAGAAAGAGAAGGACTGAAATCAAAAATCAAAAGACTGAGCGCAAAGAGAAAGTCTGAGATAGACAGAGAACAGACTGAACAGATAAAAGAACCAAGGTCGGGTATGTGATATTTGTTTAAATGTTTTATTTCATGATATATGTTTTTTGGTTTGCTCTCATGGCCACTGTAACATCAATAAATATAAATGGGTTAAGAGATAAAATGAAGATGAAAGAGTTACTATTTACATTTAGAAGCGATATTATTTGTATACAAGAAACAAATTGGGAAGAGGATAAGGTGAAGGAGATGAGAGAAGAGTGGAGGGGGGACATATATTACAATAACGGAGCTAAGAATGCAAGAGGTGTGGCAATTTAATTTAAAAAAGATAGCATAGAAAATATAAAAGAAGTATATAAAGATCAGAGGGGAAGGATTTTGATAGTCGAATTTAGGTATAGAGATGTAGACTTTAGATTAATAAATATATATGTTCCAAATGTAGAATTGGACAGGAGGGAAATTCTAGAAGAGTTAAAAGAATTAGTTGTTGGAAAATGTATTATAGTGGGAGACTTCAACATAAAATGCAGTAGATTAGATGTTGGCAAGGGGGTAAAATTCAGATGGGAGAAGTCGAGGGGAATGTTGATGGAGATAATAAGAGACAAGGGATTGATAGATGTGTGGAGATATGAAAATCCAGGAAAAAGAGAGTTCACTAGGAAACAGTTAAGGGAAGGGATATTGAAACAGAGTAGAATAGATTTAGTGTTAGCAAAGGAAGAAATAATTAGGTATATAGACGGAATAAGGCATCAAGAAAATAGTTTAAGTGACCACGATAGTGTTAGGTTTAAAATCAAGATAGGAAATGAAGAGGTAGGAGGAGGGATGTGGATATTGAATGCAGGATATATTGAAGAGGAAGAATATGAGATACAAATGAAGGATTTATTAAATAGAGAAAACGAGAAGATAGATGAGTTCAAAATGAATAGCGAATTAGATGATAGAATAGGAGAGAGATGGGAGACAATGAAGGACCAAATCAAATCAATTAGCATAAAGTATAGTAAGAAAAGAAGAAGGAAAAAGATAAAGGAAGAAAGGGTGTTGAGAGAAAGATTGAGAGAAGAGTTAGATAAAGCAGAAGATGAAGAAGGATACAGTATGGAAAAATTTATAGAAGTTAAAACAGCACTAGAGAAATATGAGAGGGAGAAATGTAGAGGAGCAATTTTAAGGAGCAAAGCAAAATATGCATTAGAAGGTGAAAAATGTACAGGGTATTTCTTAGGTCTAGAGAAAAGGAGACAAAGTAAAACATATATTAACGAAATAAATTCGAAAGAGGGTAAGGCAACAAAAGATTACGTAGAGATTTTGGAGACAGTGCAGGGATTTTATGAAGAGTTATATAAAAGGGGAGGAGTAGATGAGGAAAGTATAGACGACGTGCTAGAAAGCGCAGAGAATGTTCTAAGGAAGATGGAGACTGGTGTGATAGGGAGATAGAAGAGGCAGAAGTGATAGAGGCAATAGGGGGGTTAAGGAGCGGAAAAAGTCCAGGAAGTGATGGGATAGGTATAGAGTTGTATAAAGTATACAAGGAAGAGGTAGCACCAATATTAGAAGTATTCAGGGGGATAGAAAGAACAGGGATAGTGCAAAATAGGATGGTAGAGGGAGTGATCGCCTTAGTTTATAAAAAAGGGAATAGGTTAGATATAGGGAATTACAGACTTTGCTAAAAGATATAGGGAATTTCAGTTTGCTAAATGTTGATTATAAGATATTGACTAAGGTTTTAGCTAACAGAGTGAAAAGAGTGATTGGGAGTATAGTGCAACCAACACAAAGTTATAGCGTACCAGGCAGAGATATAACGGACACGATAGCGACAGTAAGAGATGTGATAGAGTATATGAAACGAGATAGGAAAGGAGGGATAGTAATAGGGATAGATTGGAATAAAGCATTTGATAGGGTAGAACACGAATACCTATTTAGAGTATTAGAGAAGTTTGGATTTGGGGTGAAAATGGTGGGATGGGTGAGTAAACTAGGGAAACTTGACAAATGCGGAACAATTAGTTCATGCGTTCATGACCTCAAGGCTAGATTATTGTAATGCTCTACTGGGTGGTTGCCCTGCACGCTTAATAAACAAACTACAGCTAGTTCAAAACGCAGCAGCTATAGTTCTTACTAGAACCAGGAAGTATGACCATATTACAGATGGTGGACAACCAGAATGAGACTTTTACCGCCGCCGTTCCCGCGGCGGCAAAATTGGGATGTGTATTTGCTGCCTTTTACCGCTGAGTGGCGCTGTAATCACAGACTTTGAAAAGTGTCCGTTTATTCTCTTTATGACGTAATCGGCCGCGGCAGTAATCTGAGCTGAGAGGCCACAGATAAATTCAAGATAAATATTGTGGTTAAACGAATTCAAATTCATTAAATTTAAACAAAGTAGACACGTTAAAATTGTGTGCCCAGTTTTTCTATAATTTAGAAAGGCTATGTCAATAGGTTACTTGTCATTTACTTACATAAAATTAAAACATTTTCAGGACTTGCAGTTACTAACCGATGTTAGTCGGTTTAAGCATTCTTTGTTATATTCAGAATTAAATAGGCTTACATGTTGTTATGATTATCAATTGAATTCTTTAATAAATAATCAACCACAATGCCTATTAGGCCTACTGCCGCAGCAAAAATAAACCAGTCGAATTTCAAAGTCGTTCGCGAAATGACTAGGCTATACCGGGTGGCGCAAGTGACAGGGCAAAACAGCAGCAACTGCGGCATTTTAAAAGGTAAGTTTCCTATCTGTTTATTTAAAAAATAATAATAATAAATTAAAAAAACGTGGCGCAAGATCTTGTAAAAAAAAAAACAACAAAAAAAACGTTTTTCATTATTTGAACAAAAATGAGACTGATTGAATATGTAAAAATATAAACAAACAAAGCAGAGAATAAAACAAACTTTTAGGGAAAAAATATAGGCCTATTATGCTACTACAGAATTGGTTAACATTAACGAAAGCAAAACATGTAAAAATCCATTTCAAACAAAATAAAACAAAACAAATTCGTGACCGAGTGGTAGGCTATAACTATTCAACTGTTCTATTCAGACGATAGCTCGGTGGTCAATGCATTAACAATAGCCTTTCGGAGCTTCAAACGATCTGAGATCGAATCTCAGTGTAGCCGACAGTGTTTATGTTTATCCGTTCTTGATGCTTAAATATGCATCTGTTTATTAAAGTCAATCATCTTGTTTAATTATCAATTGTACATTACAACATAAATTTGCTACATTCCAATTGAGCCGTTTTTTTGTGTGTGTGTGAATCATTCACGAGATTGAGATGACTGACAGTGATACCCGGCCATAGCAACGGAAGACATTTTTCAAAACAGATCGAACAAATCAGAAAAATACTTTCAATACAGTATTGCTTTCAATTAAAAATTAAACAATGAAAATGTAAAAGAAAAAGAAAATTAATTAAGTTTGAAAACCCATCGCACATTTCAAGGTACGAATAAAGTGTCAGTTTATTTATTTAAACAGGGTTGCATCGATAGAGTTTATTCCCTTTGTGATGCAAAATAAGAAACACAGAATCTTATTCTTGCAACATTTTAAATTTCTATTGTCAAAGAAATTGCAGCTAAATAAAAAAATTAAAACGGTACAAAACGAAAAAAGCTCAAAGCAACATAAATTAAGAACAGGCGTTTTTCTTTGCCTCTCTCTCGCGCTGGATATTTTTTTAGTAAGTTTGGTCTCCCTCACTGCGCGCGGCGGGTCTTTCTCGAAATTAAGCATTTAAACGTAAAAAAACACCATACAGCTGATAATACTGTACTGTCGCTGTGTGTCATCCACACAAATCACGAAAGAAAAAACTGTAACAAATAGCTTTTGTTCCTTCAAAGATACAACATGCCTTGCTGAATTCACCTTACAATAAAACGAGGTGGGTCGCGAATTAAAGAGCTCTGTATCTGCTAAATTGAAATTGTGTGTGGAAAACCTTTAAATACAATCAATAAAACTACAATATTTATAATTTAATAAGATATAGGGCCTACATATGGACTTTTGGAGATTTTGAGATTAATCCTTAGAAGAATTTTGCCTTTGCCTGCTCATCAGGCTGGCTCCGACACTCTCCATATGAAAGACGGAACATTAACACCTCTGTCCTGCACCCCCACGATAAAGCAACTATTGCCTTCTCCAAACCCCCCACAGGCTAGCTGAGTTTGCAAAACAAAACAAAGAGTTTGCCACTCGTCGTGGTGTGCCAAAACACTTAATTATAAACTTAAATATTTCATTCAAAACAATCTCAAAACGCTTTGTGACATTTTGAAAAGCCGTGGATGCATTACTGCCACTGGAACCAACGGCACTTGGTGTTTTAAGCCCCCAACGGCGCCTTCCAGGCAGCGAGGGGATGGGTAGGTTTAAGGTTGAGGGTATGGGTTAGTTGCCTCTAAGGAGCCAGTGGGGGCTTAAAACACCATCGAGCCCCATGAACGCAACAGAATACTGGTTCTGATTTTATTGTTTGTCGTTTAAACGTCATATATATATATATACAAATTTTAACAGAACTGCTTTTGAAATTACGATTGGAATTATTATAGGTTACAGAAGTAAAGTCATTGTATAATATTTGTTCCTTAGTGTAAAATGGAAATGCATGGTGATTTTTATTTTGTAAATAGGCTATAAGCAAAAAACTATGTTTTAGAACTAGACAAATCTCTCTGCATCAACAATAGACTATAAAATGCATTAATAGGCTAATATACAAATATCAGTAGTCCAAGTTAGTTCGGGATTCGAACCCGTGTCATCTAAATGATCGTAACGTAAGTTCAACCACTCGGCCACGATTCACTCGTTGCGACATGGCCTAACGTTCCAGTGTGTGTTCGCTCAAACGCTCTTCATTCAAATGAACGCGCCGCCGCGTTTGTCCAACACTAATTCAACATGCCAGAATAAAACCTGGCTTTAGAACAATGCATAGCGCCACTCGTCGTGGTGTGCCAAAAAAATTACAATAATTTAGTTTCATTTATTTCAGTGTTAATGTTTGAGTTAAAAAAAAAATCCTCTACAAATTAAATTAACACAAAGTCGGCTATAAGAGTCCTTTATAGGCTACGTAAAAAAGCAAAGGGCTTACAGTCTTAACATTTAGGCTACTTTGCTTAAATTCGATACATTTATTTTCAGTAGGGCCTAATAAATTTGTAGGGATGTAATTTCAGTATGCTTTACCAACGCTATGTATTCAGTTAAAGTTCCAAGAGGTCTGGTATATATTTCCTTCCCAGCTGACACTAATATGCAAGTGCACAGCAAAATTCTATTCTAAAAAAAAGTCTATAGGCCTACTATACTGCCTGAATTTAAATAAGTAAGAGAAGCAAATATAACAGACACTAATCATGGAGGCGCCCGCGCGGTCACTTGCATTGCACGTCAGCTGGAGCGCATCTCATCCTAACTTAACGAAACTCAGCGTATGCCTCACACAGACATGATAAATACATCAAATACACAAAGCTTGAAATGTCTTCAAACGAAATAATTCAAAACGAAAAGAAAAAGGCTACTCTCTGATTATGTCTATATGTGCATTTCTCTCTAGGTGCGTTCACTACAAAAATGGCGATCGTCAACTTCATCTTTGCAGTCGACACTGTCAGAAAACACTAGTTTATTGATAAAAATCAATGCACGCATCACCGTATTTACAAATACACATCTTGCTTGTTGCACGCACACATGTCGAAAAAACGAAATATTATGTTGAAATAACATTATTATTAATAATACATCTTTTAGAATATTTGATTAGATGCTGATTGTTGCGCTTGTTCAATTTAATAAAATTAAAACTTTAATTGTGATAATTAAAATAATTGAAAATGAAATATTTAGTGGCCAAGTTTTGCTAATTTATTATATAGGCTATTATATGCCTATTGCCTATATTAAGTAGGTCATATTAAGACAAGGCATGTATAAGTTATTTTAGCTGTTATGAGAAAAATAAATCTAACGAAATCTAAAATCTAAATCTAATAAATCAAAAAAATAAATAAATCTAACGCCAGTTCAACATGCCAGAATAAAACCTGATTTTTGAACAATGCGTAACGCCACTCGGCCTGGTGTGCCAAAACACTACATTTTAAACTTCAATGTTTAATCCAAAACAATCTCAAAACGCGTTGTGACATTTTTTTAAAGCAGTAGCCAAGCCTATATACATTAAGGGCATTGAAACCAGGATCTTAACTAAAACGCGTTCCGAGTAATCTCTCAAAAATTATGCCACACTACTCCATGTATTTTTTTTTTAAGGACTGCTTTTGAAATCAGTATAAATTACTATGCAATTGTATCGCTCACGAGAGCTCTTCATTTATCTAATTCCTCAATAGAATAGTAAAAATATTCCGCGTCATTGCTCCTAATATCGTCTCTATTTTTAACTTTTGATTCTATTTTTTCAGTTCTAAAATTTATTCTATCTTTGGTTCTATTCTGTTGTAGCCTAATAGGCCTATTTATATATATGAAAAATATGCCTATTAGGCTTAGGGTTTTATATTTAACCCACTTACATTTTAAAATACGGCAATTGCTGGTGTTTTGCACAATGTCCCTTTGCGCCACCTGGCGGTCATTTCGGGAACGACTTTGAAATGCGGCTGGTTTATTTTCGCCGCGGTGATTTCGCCGCGGCAGCTGGCGCGGCGGTAATAGGCATTTTGGTTGTCCACCATCTGTAGCCCAGTTCTGTCAAAACTGCATTGGCTCCCTATTAAACATCGCATCAATTTTAAAATATTGCTGATTACTTACAAAGCACTAAATGGTTTAGCTCCGCAGTACTTGAGTGAGCTCTTAACGCATTATAGTCTTTCACGTCTATTGCGATCTCAAAATTCCGGCCAGTTACTAATACCTAGAATATCTAAATCGACTGCTGGCGGTAGATCCTTTTCCTATTTAGCACCAAAACTCTGGAACAGTCTTCCTACCATTGTCCGGGAAGCAGACACACTCTGTCAGTTCAAAGCTAGACTAAAAACACATCTTTTTGACCTAGCATTCACATAATTCATTATAGACTTCTATAATATAATGTTAGGCTGCATAGATTAGGTCAGCCAGAACCGGGAACACTTCCCATAACTCCTGATGTACTCGTTACATCATGAGAAGAATGGCATCTACGCTAATTTTAGTGTCTATGTTTATCCCGAGGTTTTCCTGCAGCCTGCCGGATCCAGGCCGTATCCAGATCTGACGAAGGACCTTCGCCTGGACCGATGACAACGCAGTGCTGAAGTGCCAACTAGTCTTTCCCTATGGAGGATCCCTCTACCACTATACAGATAAGGCATTGTCAGGAAAATTTGTTTCGCGTTCCACCCCAAAGCAACAAAATAAAATAAAATTCTTTATCAAAATTTATAAGGAAAGACAAGTACTTTGTTTAGGCTTGGCTTGTAGGGAATTCCAAACCTGCGTATTTTCAAATGCACATAACTATAGAACCCATTCTAAATGCGCATGTGAACGCCATCAGCGTTTCTCACAGGTTCGCGTTTAAAGTCTGTGTAGAGGGAATGGTGTCGTCTTAGCGGCCCCTAATTTAATAACAAATGATCGTTGCGACGGAAGCAAATCAATCAAAACTAACTTTAGATGGAAAATAACTTAACTCTGCTATAAAGCCAAAACAATCTCTGTTACCTTAAATTATACGCATATCTCTGTGAAGCTGCTTTAAAACAATCTACGTTGTTAAAAGCGTTATATAAATGAAGATGACTTGACTTGACTTAAATTATATGGGAGAGCAACAAGCTGTATAAAGATAAATGGAGTGCTAACAGATAAGTTTGAGATAGGGAGGTCAGTGAGACAGGGATGTCCCCTATCCGCATTACTGTATGCCATTTCAGTAGAGCCTTTAGCCACATTAATTAAGAGAGATAAAGGGATAGCCGGGATTAATTTGCCATATGGAGGAACATGTATTATAAATCAGTATGCGGATGACACCACAATCACAGTGAGGGGGGGAAATAGTGTAAAAAGAGTTCTAGAGATAGTAGAGAAGTATGGGAAGGCATCAGGGGCAAAAATAAATAGGGAGAAATCAGAGTTAATGTACATAGGGGAGGTTGAGAGAGTAGAGGTAGGGATAAAAGTAGAGGAAAAATATATTTCTTTATTTCTTTATTTCTTTATTTCTTTATTTTTCAAGGATAACCCCTTGAGATGCACCATCTCATTTTCGAGGGGGTCCTTTACATTACAAAGAAACCAGCAACAAAATGGAAAATCATAATTAAAGTAAATACTACACAAGACTATAAAAAACATTTAAATACAGTAACATTCATACACACACACACACACACACACACACACACACACACACACACACACTAACAATGCTCCCACAAACCTAATCCCCCCATTTTAGCCCATACCATAATCGGAGAAATCAATGAGCCATCTGCGAGCATGCAAATACAAAAACAAGGTATAAATATGCTTACACACTTCACTATACGCATACAGGTACATAAATGCAAACATGTACAATATAAACAAAAATAATAAATAAAATTAAAATTAAAAGAAAGAGAGATCAGAAACAGGAACACGGTGTTTGAAAATAAGTAAGAAGAGATGATTTGAAAACATGTAAAGTAGTTATAGATCTGAGCGAGCAGGGAAGATTGTTCCAGTCTGATGGAGCTTTAAATTTGAACGCACGACGACCTACTTCTTTGCAAATTCTGGGTACATAAAAGAAGAGCTGATCCGTATGCCTTAAATTGTACTGTGTATTAAAAGAAATTAGGTAACATTTCAAATATGGAGGGAAATGCAAGTGAATACACTTAAAAATAAGTAGTAACCAGTGAAATTGCCTTCTTGACTTGGGAGCCAGCCAGCACAAAGACTCATACATTCGGCAGTGGTGAGTTCTATAGGGACATCTAAGCACAAATCTACAAAGACTATTATAAAGTACAGAGATAGGACGAAGATTTGAATCAGTAGTATTCCCGTATATAATATCAGCATAATCAATTATTGGAAGTATCAATTGCGTAATTATTCTTTTTCGAACCTGTTGTGAAAAGCAATCAACAGAGCGATAAAGTGACTTCAATTGACCATATATTTTCTTGCAGATTGAATTAATATGAGGTTTGAAGGAAAGCTGAGTATCAAGCCAGAGACCAAGATATTTAAACTCTTCAACTTTTGTTAAAGCTGTTCCATCGAGAAAACTAATAGACTAATAGGAAAAATATATAAAAGTGCTGGGAGTATATTTAGGGGTGGAAAGCAAAGAGGCAAGAGATGTGACTTGGACCGGGGTGATTAACAAAATAAGAACAGTATGCGCAGTATGGAAAGGAAGGAAATTAAAATTAAATGGGAAAGTAATTGTAGTAAATAGTCTGTTGTTATCAGTATGTGTGTATGTAATGAATGTAATCGAAATGCCAGGGTGGGTGATGAATGAGTTGAATAAAATTGTGCGTGATTTTATTTGGGAGGGAAAAGGAGTGAAAATAGCACAGAAAACATTGGTGGGAAAGAAATGGGAAGGAGGTTTAAACTTGATGGACCTAGAAATAAAAAGGACTGCAATGAGAATAAAAACAGTGATAAAGTATATGGGAGGTAGATGGGATTATGGGTGGAAGGAATTCTTGAGAAAATATATTGACGATGTTGGAGGAATAGGGGAAAATGGTTGGTACATGGGCTTTAAACAATCTATGACGGGAGGAATACCAGAAATATACCGGGAGGTATTAGAGGCATGGAGGCAGTTTCTGCCTAAGACAGAGTATGAGTGTGAAGACATACATATGATTAAAAATCTACCACTGTTTCTAAATGAAAAGTTTAAACATAAAAACAAAATGTTATATGAACCTAAATTTATAGAAGGAGGCATAAAACAAGTAAAAGACGTTATGTATGAAGTCATTCCAGGATTCCTCAGAAACAACTGCATTTATGACTCTGTGTGTGATTTGGAGGGAATGGAGAACAGAGAGAAAGTGAACAAAATATATGAAAAGATTAAATCAAGTATACCCACACAATGGACAAATCTGATTGAAAGTGAATGTATATCCAAGAGAGAACAAAGTATGCCGGAGATGTATATAGATTATGGTGGAAAGAAATATCAAATCAGAACCTTAAGTGTTAAAAATGTATACAGGAGGCTAATTGTTGATGTTAGAAAAGAGCCAGCGGCAGAGAAAGTGTGGAAGAGGGTGTTTGATAATTTGGATGTGGAAACAATATGGTCGAACTTAAATGTGAAATATAACAGTATAGAGTGTGAGAATAATGATTTTTTGATAAGACATAATAGAATCTACACAAATGTGGTGTTAAATAAAATAAACAATGAGGTAAATGTGATGTGTGATGTGTGTAATAATGGCCATGAGAGTTTTTTACATTATTTTTTGAGATGTGAGGCTTTGGTCGATTTTTTTGACTTTCTAAAAAGATTGTTAATAGAAAACTGGGGTGTGGGAGTTGAATCAGAGGAGGAATGGAGTAAAATGTTTTTGTTTGGAATTTTGGAGAAAAAGAAAAAAATGGACAATTGCTTAATTAATTTTATATTGAGTCATGCCAGACTAGCAGTGGTTCTAAGAAGGAACTATGCACATTTTGAAGGGAGGAAGGTTAAAATAATAGATTTAAGTCAATAACAAAAAGAGATGTAGAGCTGATTTGTAAATATGAAGAGAAAGAGGTGAAAGAGTTTTTTGTAAATACAAATAAGTTAATATATCAAGAGCCAGGCAAAGACATATGTTTCAATTGGTAAAAATAAAACTATTTGGTTGGGATTGGTTGTTGCAAATTGAGTAAATGCCAACACATTTGTGTGTATTTTATTTATTTTCTTTCTTTTCCTTTTTTATGTTTATGGAACTATATAAATGAAGTGAAATGTGAGTATGTAAAATGAGATGAAATGATGTAATTGAAAATCTGTGAATTGAAAGTAAAAAAAAAAAAGATAAAAAAAAAAAAAAAAAGAGAACGCCCGATCTCGTAAGCTAAGCAGAGTCGGGCCTGGTTAGTACTTGGATGGGAGACCGCCTGGGAATACCAGGTGCTGTAAGCTTTTTAGTTTACTTCACTAATGTTCTAACCTTTTAAATAGCCCGTTTTTGGCAGCAGATTTCGCTTACGGCCATACCACTTTGAGAACGCCCGATCTCGTCTGATCTCGGAAGCTAAGCAGAGTCGGGCCTGGTTAGTACTTGGATGGGAGACCGCCTGGGAATACCAGGTGCTGTAAGCTTTTTAGTTTACTTCACTAATTTTCTAACCTTTTAAATAGCCGGTTTTTGGCAGCAGGTTTCGCTTACGGCCATACCACTTTGAGAACGCCCGATCTCGTCTGATCTCGTAAGCTAAGCAGAGTCGGGCCTGGTTAGTACTTGGATGGGAGACCGCCTGAGAATACCAGGTGCTGTAAGCATTTTTGTAAAAAAAAAAAAAGAGTTTAGGAGTTTGTTCAAAATGACCAAAATTGTCTCTGAGTTTCTTCAAAAAGCCCAGTCTTGACAGCAGAGTTTCTTCAGAAAATCTGAAAAATCTATGCATTTCTTCAAAAAGCCAGTTTTTGGCAGCAGATTTCGCTTACGGCCATACCACTTTGAGGGCGCTATAGAGCAAACCAGGAAGTGTGTGACTGCAGTTTGGAAAGAGAGATTCTCTTATCTTCTTTGTTTATTTGTTTAGTGTGAGTGGGAAATTTGTTTTGTTTTAGTACGTTTTTTTTGTTTTAAACCACTAACCAGCAGCCGTGTGCTGTCTGGGAAGTGGTTTAAGTTTGTTGTTTTTTTGTAAGTATGAGTGACTCGGACGGACTACACGACAGCAACAAGGAAATGGCGGCAGAAACAGAGATGGCAAAAGAACAAAGGACTGAATTAGGGCAACGAGAAAGGATCATAAGCAGCACGAAGGAAAGAGGCAACAATAACTATTGATGTGAGTGAAACAAGAGATGGCAACACAGTATCATTAAAGCAATAACGAAGAAAATCGGTGTGAGGGGAATATTGGCGGTGCGCCCGAAACAACAGAAACAATACGAGGTAACAATGGAATCTGAGGAATGTTGTGATGAACTGTTAAATGGACTGGATATTAATGGACAAATATGTGAAGTGAAGAAGTTGGAAGACAGGGAGTATGTGGTGTCGTTTATGCATATACCCGTTTATCTGAACGACGACGACATCATAACAAAACTGGAGGGGTGGGGAGTTATCCCTGTCTCAAGTGTGAAGAGGAGATGTTATCCAGGCACGGATATTGAAGATGGAACAAGGTTCATCAAAGCTAAATTCCCAAGAGAGGTGGCGTCACCAGGGCCGGCGCTAGCTATAGGCAGAGCAGGTGATTGCCTAGGGCCTCGGGCTTTGAGGAGGGGCCTCCATAATTGTAACATCCCCTATAGTCCACCAGTCAAGACGGACAGAAATACTAGCCTCATTGTTCATTGGATATTGTTGAATTGTCACTCATCTGCAGTTAAACCAATTAATGTTTCCGTTTCAAAGCGGGTGCCGGCTTCTGAACGTTTGTGTAACGAACGCATCCATCAGGTGCTGCGAAGCAAAAGCCTAAATAGGCACGCAAAGAAGCTAGTGGTGGGAGAAAAAAAATCGATCCATCGATGCATCGCGATTCTCTCTCCAACGATTCTGGATCGATTCTGAGAATTTCAGAATCAATTCTGAGCTTAGTTTATAACCAGATGTGCGATGACGCAGAGTTTGCTTTAGAAACACCCGTCTTTTGCTTACTAACAATTCCCCACACACGTACCTTCAGTAAAATAATATTTAATAAAGTTCGGAAAGGTTGAAACGAATTATAAGGACATTCACAGGCTTCATTGTACAGGATGCGCTGTGAGAGACGCGCATGTTTGATGTTTGTTACGGACCCTGGTCTAGGTCAGGGAAGTAACATAAACAACAACACAACGCTTCTCAGTTAGTCTTTTATTTTGACTTTTCTTGCTCTCTTGATTGTTTTCGGAAGATGGTATCTCAGAGTTTACAAAGTGTCTTGAATAAGTCAAATAAATCAAACAAAGCAATATATGAAGCAAAATCTTCAGGGGTGAGCTAATGCCAAAATAACAAACAAACAGAAACTATCTTTCCCACAAGAAAGCTAACTTCCCTAATGATCACAAATAAAAGAAACAAAAAGATACAGAAAAAGGACCCTATCTCCTTAACTGTCCAGTAAACAGGAGAAAAGTGAAGGCCTTTTGGCCTACAAAAAAAACAAGGCACTCACCCCCTACAGCTTCTCAAAGTCATGTAGCTGGTATGTAACAGATGTAATCACAAGCATTGAGGTTTCTAAAAACATATCACCAAGAATTAGGTGGCTAACAGCACTCTGTTAACTCTACACAGGAAGAGCACAGCAGACATTGTGTTACACTTTCACAGGTCAAACACACAGTACAACAAAGTGCAAGCAAAAAAAAACAGAGAGCTCCCTCCAGAGGAATTCCAGGGGATTTTATAGTCCAGGCCTCTTTCTCTGGTCCAACCACCAACGGCTTCTCATTAAGTCCAGGACCAATCCTAAAGAAGGAGACAGCAGGAACAACAACAAAAGCATCACAACCGTAACACCCCCACCCTTAAAATTACAAATAATTATTTGTAATCACAAAGCAATTCTTAATCCTCAAGGTTACATGGTGCACGTGACAAGGCATCGGCAAGCACATTTTCACATCCCTTCTTGTGCCGAATTTCCAAATTAAAACCTTGTATCAAAAGAGACCAGCGCATCAGTCTTTGATTTGAATTCGACATCCGGCACAGAAAAACCAGGGGATTATGGTCAGTATACACCAGGATAGGGACATTACAAGCATCAAGATACATTTCGAAATGCTGAAGTGCAAGCAACAGTGCAAGAGCCTCTTTTTCGATTGTACTATAATGTCGCTGCGATTTCGTAAACTTCCTTGAAAAATAGCATACTGGGTGATCAATTCCAGTAACATCCTCCTGAATAAGGACTGCGCCTGCTCCCACCTCACTCGCATCCACTTCCAATTTAAATGGTCGTGAAAAATTCGGAGCTGATAGAACTGGGGCACTACACAGCAACGTTTTAACAGCATCAAAAGCTGACTGACATTCTAAACTCCACTCAAAAACTTTGGATTGACTCAGTAAGTTAGTAAGGGGTGATGCAACTTCAGCAAAATTCTTGCAAAAAGCACGGTAATATCCCGTCATTCCCAAGAAACGACGCAGCTCTCGTTTCGTTTTGGGAGCTGGGAAGTCAATTATGCACTCAATTTTCACATTGACAGGACGCACCTGTCCCTGACCCACACATTTCCCAAGATATGTCACGACCGCTTTACCGAACTCACATTTGGCAAGATTCAATGTAAGAGATGCATCACTTAGTCGATGAAAAACTGCATATAGACTTGTTAGATGCTGTTCCCAATCAGATGAATAAACGACAATGTCATCCAGGTATGCCTCACAGTTTTCTAACCCAGCCAGCACTATTCTCATTAGGCGTTGGAAAGTGGCGGGTGCGTTTCGCATCCCGAAAGCCATCCTCTTGTACTGCAGGAAATGATCAGGCGTAACAAAAGCAGAGATTTCTGAAGCCCTGGCGGTCAAAGGTACCTGCCAGTAACCCTTTAACAGGTCAAGCTTGGTTACAAACTTTGCAGCGCCAACCCTATCAATACAATCATCCATCCTTGGTAAAGGATAGGAATCAGGTTTCGTGATGGAATTTACCTTGCGGTAATCTGTGCAAAACCGAAATTTCCCATCTGATTTAGGCACCAACAGACAGGGTGAGCTCCATGGACTGGAACTTGGCACAGCAAAACCGTGTTCTAACAAGTATGCAGACTCTTTTTGCATTATTTCTCTCTTGATGGGATTTACACGATAAGAATTTTGCTTAATAGGAGAGCAATCACCCACATCAATATCATGTTCCAACACTGTGGTTTGACTAGGCACATCAGAAAAAAGAACAGGAAACTTTTTAATGAGCGCAACAACATCACTTTGACACGCTTCACTCAAATAACACAGATGGGACTTTAGATCCACTAAAAGCTTTGAATTGTCCAGCAGAGCACACGATACCTCTCGCATCCTAAGCCCATCCTCCTCAGGACAATACACAGCTGCCATAGCAGCAGAGATGGAATCAGTGGCTTCTGGCACACTCTGAGCTACATCCTTCGGAGTTACATCTCTCATTACATAGGCCTTAAGCATGTTAATATGACACACTCTGGTCTTTCGCTTTCTGTCAGGAGTATTAATGACATAATCTGTGTCACTTAATTTCTGCTTGATAGTATAGGGACCCGAGAACTTTGCCTGCAATGAGGACCCTGGAAGAGGAAGGAAGACGAGCACCAAATCACCTTCCTGGAAACTTCGATAAACACTCTTTTTATCAAAGCGGGTCTTCATTTTAATTTGAGTGCGGCCCAACTCCGAAAGTGCCACTTCACGAGCTCGGCGTAGGCGTTCTCTGAAGGAATTCACAAACTCAAGTACACTCGTTTGGGGGGTTGTCTCTGCCAACAACTGTTCACGAAACAGTTTTAACGGGCCCCGCACAGTGTGCCCAAACACTAATTCGGCAGGACTAAAACCTAAGGATTCCTGAACGGTTTCTCGTACAGCAAACATGACCAAGGGAACGCCCTCATCCCAATCTTTCCCAGTTTCAAAACAGTACGTACGCAACATACTTTTCAAGGTCTGATGAAAGCGTTCTAGTGCTCCCTGTGACTCTGGGTGATAGGCACTAGAAAGTTTATGCTTTACAGACAAACAGTCCAGAACCTGAGAAAACAGCTTGGAGGTAAAATTTGTACCTTGATCTGACTGTATAACTCTGGGAATACCAAATGTAGAGAAAAATTTGACCAGTTCTTTAGTCACATTCTTAGCTCTAATGGTACGCATAGGAATCGCCTCGGGGTACCGAGTAGCAGCACACATTAGAGTCAGCAAATACTGATAACCAGACTTAGTCTTGGGTAATGGACCAACGCAATCAATAATAATTCTCTCAAATGGCTCCGACACAATTGGAATAGGATGAAGAGGAGCACTAGGAATTCCCTGATTAGGTTTACCAGCTAGCTGGCACACATGACAGGATCGACAGTACTCTGAAACCGCTTTTTTCAAGCCAGGCCAAAAAAAATAGCGAAGAATGCGACCGAAAGTCTTGTTTACTCCGAGATGACCAGAGAGAGCATGATCATGAGCTAAACACAAAATCTGTTCACGATAATTATGAGGGACCACTACTTGAAACACAGTCTTCCAGCTCAGATCCTTCTCTGATGGGGACCACTTACGCATAAGCACTCCATCCTCCCAAACATAAGCCACATCTTTATCTACTACATCTTTTTGTACAGCCTCAGCAAGACACTTGGCTAGAGATGGGTCAGCTTTCTGTGCGGCCGCCAGCTGTTCTTTTCCGGCCCCAAGCATAGACTCCAACTGGACTACAACATCCTGGTCAGAAACACACACATTAGGAGAAACATCCTGCATACATTCATCTCTGTCAACTTTATCAGTCATAAATGTTTCAGACACATCTAAAACATCATCAAACTTTCTAGTCTGAGCACGGGTTACCGCACAGGCAGTAAAAACAGAAGGAAACTGTTGACCTACATCAAGCTGTTCACAAAACCCAGACACATCTGGCTGATCCACAACAATGGGCTGAGGAAACACCTTACCCCCAGCAATATCATTGCCTAGTATCAGACCTACTCCTTCTATCGGAAGCTGAGCACGTACTCCCAAACTTACAATTCCTGTAAACAAATCAGATTGAAGGTAAACAGAATGCAAAGGAACTTTAACACAGCCGAGCTCAATACCACGGATTAACACGCTTGATCCGCAGGACGACTGTTCTGAGAAGTCTAGTGCGCTTTCCACAATAAAGGATTGAACCGAACCAGTGTCTCGCAAGATTGTAATCGGCTTCAAATTTCCCTGCTCCCCTGTGAGAGATACTGCACCATTCATAATAAAAGGGCAGTATAAATTTGTATGCGAATTAATAGAATTAAACACAGAGGGAGCAGTATGAACCAGAGCAACTCCCTTTGGTTTCTCAGGAGGTTTAATCTGATTCCAGCGTTTACAATCAGCAATCAAATGTCCTGGCTCGCGACAGAAAAAACAAACGCGCCTCTCTCCCTCACGAGCCACATTGGTATTACGAAACACATTCGAAGCTGCTTCTCTATTCTCTCCTTTTCCTTTACCCTTAAAAAAAACCCTTGAGCTGTTTCTCACAGGAAACTCAGATGAACCATGTTTCTCTCTACACATAGACGGAGTAAAAACAGTTTTGTGCGTGAGCACAAATTCATCTGCCAAAACAGCGGCATTAGTCACAGACAAGACCTTCTGTTCATTCAGATATACAACAATGTTCTCTGAAACACAACTTTTAAAATCCTCTAACAACAAGAGTTCACGTAATTGCTCAAATGTTGTAACTCTGCTTGCTGCACACCATTTATCAAACAACACTGTTTTCTCACGAGCAAACTCGCCGAATGTTTGACTGGTAACTTTCTGATGGTTCCTGAATTTCTGGCGATAAGCTTCAGGTACTAATTCGTACGCTCTCAAAACAGCAGCTTTAACTGTATCGTAATTCAAACTTTGCTCAATAGGTAAAGCTGTACACACTTCCTGAGCTTTACCCACTAATTTACACTGCAATAACAGCGACCACAACTCTTTTGGCCAACGTAATGTAGCTGCTATGCGTTCGAAAGCGACGAAATAGGAGTCTACCTCCGTCTCTCTAAAAGGAGGAACAAGTGTAACGTATTTACTCACATCAAAGCTGGTCGCAGACGCACCAACAGAAGAGGTAGCGGGTGGACTTTGATTCTGTGCAGGTGAAATTGGAACATTCCCTGGCAAACGAGGAGATGGTGGTCTAGACCTGGGCACAGGCACAGGCACATTAGGTGATGATCTAGCTTGCAATTCCAAACTGCGTAATTTAAATTTATTATCAGCCTCTAACTCAAGAGTCCGAAAATGAAGAAGCTGCGCGTCATAATCCTGTTTCTTTAACTGCAGGTCCAACTCCTTCAATTTAATAGCCAGCATAGGATCAAATCGAGAATGACTAGGATCTATGCTTGAAAAAGGAAAGATATCTCCATCTACTGCTGCCTCAGCACCCTTCTCAATTACTCCTTCCACAGATTCATCTGGCAAAATTCTAGCCTCCACCAGTTTGCTATGCAACTCTTCTTTAACCAATCGTTTTGGCCCCTCCCTATGAACACCAATATTAAAGAAATCTGCAATTTGTAACAAATCAGCTTTACGACACTTATTAAATTCCTCCGTGGTAGGAGACAATGTAAACGACGTTAAATCAAATTCCATGCTTATACTCCTCAAATTCGTCAAGCACCAAAGAAAAATTACCAGGCAAAAAATGCTTGTATAACTAATATCAACTACCTTCATTGATATGCAATGGACGAGCCCCCAATTTATGTTACGGACCCTGGTCTAGGTCAGGGAAGTAACATAAACAACAACACAATGCTTCTCAGTTAGTCTTTTATTTTGACTTTTCTTGCTCTCTTGATTGTTTTCAGAAGATGGTATCTCAGAGTTTACAAAGTGTCTTGAATAAGTCAAATAAATCAAACAAAGCAATATATGAAGCAAAATCTTCAGGGGTGAGCTAATGCCAAAATAACAAACAAACAGAAACTATCTTTCCCACAAGAAAGCTAACTTCCCTAATGATCACAAATAAAAGAAACAAAAAGATACAGAAAAAGTACCCTATCTCCTTAACTGTCCAGTAAACAGGAGAAAAGTGAAGGCCTTTTGGCCTACAAAAAAAACAAGGCACTCACCCCCTACAGCTTCTCAAAGTCATGTAGCTGGTATGTAACAGATGTAATCACAAGCATTGAGGTTTCTAAAAACATATCACCAAGAATTAGGTGGCTAACAGCACTCTGTTAACTCTACACAGGAAGAGCACAGCAGACATTGTGTTACACTTTCACAGGTCAAACACACAGTACAACAAAGTGCAAGCAAAAAAAAAACAGAGAGCTCCCTCCAGAGGAATTCCAGGGGATTTTATAGTCCAGGCCTCTTTCTCTGGTCCAACCACCAACGGCTTCTCATTAAGTCCAGGACCAATCCTAAAGAAGGAGACAGCAGGAACAACAACAAAAGCATCACAACCGTAACATGTTACACTTGAAGTGTGCTGCCTCGCGCGTCGATATTCTCCTTAAAAATGCTCTACGAAGTCATCGTTTATGTGGTTTGGAATGCAGTGGACTTATATATTTAAAATATGAACCTCGCTAACAGAAGGCTGCTTTCAGTTTCAAATGCTGATCCGCGCTTTGTTTGTGTTGACTGCTCGCGCATGCGGCTGTGCGACTCCGTGTGAGTGGTTTAATATACTTGTGCAAAATGAACGTAAACACAGCAAGTTATGTCTTAAGGGATTAAACGGTGAGGACAAACCAGGCCTATTTAAAAAGAGATCCGAGCGTGAATGCAGCTAAATAGATATCTAAGATATCTCAGTCTAATAAGATGTCAAAGTAAAAAACAAAAGTATGATGAAAATAAATCACTCACAGTTTTTGAATGGAAAATGTTCAGATAATCTTAAATACTGAAAGCACTCTTCTGTTTCTTTGTCATTTGTTTCTATGCTTCTCTTTATTATTTGCTATTTATATGGTTTGAAGTTATATTAGTTTAAAATTCTTAAAATAAAACTGTTTTAATGTTTTATTTATTTTATTTGTAATTATAAAACAAATAGACTACTTAATTACTTATGTAAACTAATGAATTAATGGGGGGGGGGGGGGGGGGGGTAGATAAAGAATCGTTCTGGAATCGGATCGTGACTCCCAGAATCGGAATCGGATCGGATCGTGAGGTGACTGAAGATTCCCACCTCTAAAAGAAGCACAGCTCGTAATGCGAGTTGTGAGTTGTCGTCATCTATTTTGGAGTGATTGCAATGTATTCTAAATATAAACTCGTATTACGAGTTTAAAAGAGCGCGAGCGTCATTTACGTGCCCAGACGCGACGCTTTGAATTTGCGCGTACAAGGAATAACATCGCGTCGGAAGCTGACTAGTAAAAAAGCTACAAAAGTAAAAGACAAGACGTTTGTATTCAAAGTTAAAAAGCCAACACACTACAGCATTTTTAAATGTTTCAAATAAAGGATCTCATATCTATGTGTCACAGGTCGGGGTGGGCCAAGCCAGACTGCACCCACCCCTGGAAACCGGGTACCACCTCGAGGAAAGTGCCAAGGACCAGACAGACCAGAGAATAGAGGAATAACAATTTTCTTTATTCAGTTAAGAGCAATAATTTGAAAAATCCTAATTAAAATCTTCTTTCTTGTCACCAGAGGGAATTCAATGACCCTCTGGACCGTAGAGAGGGGAACGATCGTGGCGGCCCTGCAGCTCGTTGGAGAGGAATCAGAGGGGAACTCACACCATCTAGGTAGATCACTGGTAAGTACTCTTTACAGGACTCAAGAGGAAGTCGTGACTATACGGACCCCATTCAGACTGGAACCAGGTACGGACTCATGGACGGGAGTGGAACAGGTCCCGGATGCTGCCCCAGAGGTAAGTACCCAGAGAGCGGTTGCCTCAGACTCGGACAAAGCACAGGGACACAGATGGCGAACGGACCGGGCCAGGAGGGGACACAGGTAAGTATATCCCGGTAGGTGTCCTTTATGCCAGACCAGTTAGGATGAGGGCCTTTAGCCGGGACGTGAGGGAACCTTGGACAACGGGAAGACCTTTCGATCGAGGCACGGGCCACAGCTGTTCCCTTTCCTTCTCAACGGGGGCAACGGCTTACAACATAGGCATGGAGGGCCACCAGGCAGAAGAACACTTTGAGCGAACGTTCCACTTCAACTGCGTACTGCAACAACACAACAGGGTTCAATGGTTCAGCGGTATTCAAACACTCAACAGGGATACCTTCTCTCTTTCTGAACAGGCCGGAGGCCTTCACTGGGGCATGTAGAGACCACCAGACGGGGAGGATACTTCGAGCAAGACACTCCTCTTCGGCTGTGCACTGTAACCAGGTAGCAGGGTTTAACTATTCAACAGCATGTGAAACGTTTAATTGAAATACCTTCTCTCTTTCTGGACAGGGCAGAAGCTTTCGATGGGGCGTGTGAAGACCACCAGACAAGAAGGACACTTTGAGCGAGACACTCCACTTCAGCTGTGCGCTATAACCAGGTAGCAGGGTTTAACTATTCAACGGCATATGAAACGTTCAGTTGAAATACCTTCTCTCTTTCTGGACAGGGCAGAAGCTTTCGATGGGGCGTGTGAAGACCACACGACAGGAAGGACACTTGAGCGAAACACTCCACTCCGGCTGTGCGCTGTAACCAGGTACCAGGGTTTAACTATTCACCAGCATATGAACGTTCAATTGAAATACCTTCTCTCTTTCTGGACAGGGCAGAAGCTTTCGATGGAGCGTGTAAAGACCACCAGACAGGAAGGACACTTTGAGCGAGACACTCCACTTCGGCTGTGCGCTATAACCAGATAGCAGAGTTTAACTATTCAACAGCATATGAAACATTCAGCTGCAACACCTTCTCTCGTTCTGAACCGGGCAGCGGCTTTCAATAGGAGCGTGTGGGGACCACCAGGCAGAGGGGATGCTTTAAGCGAGTCACTCCACTTCAGCTGTACGCTGTAACAATGCAACAGGATTCAACCATTCAACAGTAGATGAAACATTCAGCTGCAATACCTTCTCTCGTTCTGAGCAGGGCAGCGGCTTTCAATAGGAACGTGTGGAGACCACCAGGCGGAAAGGATGCTTTAAGCAAGTCACTCCACTTCAGCTGTACACTGTAACAATATAGCAGGGTTTAACAGTTCAGCCATAGAGGAAACATTCAGGTACAATATCTTCTCTCGTTCTGAACAGGGCAACAGCTTTCAATAGGAACGTGTGGAGACCACCAGGCGGGAAGGATACTTTGAGCAAGACACTCCACTTCGACTGTACACTGTAACAATGTAACAGGATTTAACAGTTCAACAGCATATGAAACATTCAGCATTAGCAAAGCCGGGCTGTCTCAAAATGGTAAGTTGGGCGCTTGATATATCACACCTTCCTTGGAGACGGCGAGTGAAAGACTGAAAGGAGAGAGTGCACAGCAAACTACTATTACTTCTCCACACGATGAACTTCACTCCATAACACAAACCGTGTGAATCGTCACTTCAGGCACTGCATTCCACTCGCACACCGTGCATTCGGGCCAGCACTCACCCACCGGTCTTTCCCCCACCAGATCAACTCTTGTCTCTCACAAGGGCTCAACCTCTCTCCCGAGACAGCAGGAAACGGATGCAGCAATCGTCACATTCAGCGAAGAGCAGACAAAAGTTGGAGACAGATCAACAATTCACTCGGTGTACTAGTTCACTCGTGCCACCCACTTGCCAAACTCTCGACATCACTTCAGTGTTAGTGCATATAAACAACGGATCCGATACTCATCACTTTGCGTCTTCCCCACTGCTGACGATATTCCTTGGGATTTCGTTGATAATTACTTCACTCTCTTTCCGCTCCTCAGCTTCAATCTTCACCCACTTCACAGCCCAGCCTCAAATCCAAAACAAACCCGCCGACAAACACAGTATCTCACGGGAGGAGAACCACACGACAGTCTGCTTCCTCTCTGTTTTTAAAGCCCCATCTGAATACGTGTCCCTCTCACAACTCTCTGTAATTACTCCACACCTGCTGTCAATCGGGCAATTAACCTTGCTGCCATGGCAACGGATTCACGATGCAATAGAGGCGGGCGTCCACTGGAGGTCTCTGAATAACACTGCATTCACAAGGACTTTAGTCCTGTTCTAATTTGTCACACCGTGACATACCCCCCTGCCAAAACGTTCTAGTCCCTAGAACGGGATCCGGACACCCAGTCTCCATACCTGGCTGGGGGTTGTCCCCGGTTCTCCCGTTGGGATCGTCTTGGCGGGGAATTAGGTTCCTCGGGCCTTGGCCCTATACCCAATCTCTGAGGGACCACAGCCCATCCCACCAAAGGAGGCATCCACACTGGTTCAGTCGGAGGTCTCTCTACAGCTGGTTTGGGATAATTTGGGCAAGGGAGCATCAGGTTTCGATGGAGCACCCGCTCTGGACCTTCTCTCCCTTCGGGACGGATGGCATATACAGGCTGATCGAAATGCGGTTGTCGTTGGACCACATACGGCTGGGGTTCCCACCGATCACTGAGCTTACCCTTTCCTTGTCGTCGGTTATCTCGCACGAGAACTCTCTCGCCAGGCAGTAACGGTGCACTTCGAGCAGTCCGGTCATACAACCTTTTGTTCTTGGCTGCGGCTTGACTAATTCGGTCCGAGACCCGTTCATAAGCCAGTTGAAGGCGTTGATGGTGTCTAATCACCCACCCCGTTACGCTGCCTCCCTGTTCAGCTGCCGCAGTTCCCAGCAGTAGATCAACTGGTAGTCTCACATGCCTTCCGAACATCATGTAAGTCGGTGCATAACCGGTCGTGCTGTGAATACTGTTGTTGTACGCCTGGACCATCGCCGGGAGATTGTCAGCCCACTGTCCCTGTTGGTCGCCTTCCAAAGTCCCCAAGAGACCGATCAGCATCTGGTTTAACCTCTCACACCCTCCGTTCCCGATGATTGTCCCGGTGCCTCCACAATGCCCACCATCATTCCCTCGCCACGGTCTACCCCAAGCATGGAACTCGGATCTTCCGGCCCTCCTTCAGGCTACCTAGACAGCACGTCAGCGTTGGTGTGTTCCCTTCCTGGCCGGTACTGAAGCTGATAATCAAAGTTGGCCAGTTGCGCCACCCACCTCTGTTCCACCGCCCCCAGCTTGGCGGTCTGCAGGTGCACCAGTGGATTATTGTCAGTCACCACAGTTACCTTTGTTCCCCATAGGTAGTCTTTAAACTTCTCACTAAGCGCCCACTTCATGGCCAGTAACTCGAGCTTGAAGGAACTATAGTTGGCATCGTTCCTCTCTGCGGGATGTAAACCCCGACTAGCATAAGCGATAACTCTCTCCTCCTCCTGTTGTTTCTGAGCTAACACAGCCCCCAGGCCCAGATGGCTAGCATCAGTGTAAAGAATGAAGGGCTGTGTGAAATCAGCGTATGCCAGAATGGGTGCTTGTAATAGCTCCTGCTTGAGCCTCTGAAAGGTGGCCTCGCATGCCGGATCCCATTGAATCGCGGGGGACCCTCGGCCCCTGGCGTGTCCCGTTCCACCCAACAGCTGGTTCATGGGTTTGGCGATCTTAGAGAAATCTTTAATGAATCGCCTGTAGTACCCTGCGAAGCCAAGGAAAGATCGGACCTGGCGCACGGTCTTTGGGGCAGCCCACCCCTGCACAGCCGACACCTTCTCTGGGTCTACAGCGATTCCTGCAGCACTCACGATATGGCCCAGGAACTTAACCTCCTTCCGGAAAAGTTGACATTTATCCGGTTGGAGCTTCAGCCCGTATTTCTCGAGAGAGCAGAACACTTGCTCAAGGTGCTGAAGATGGGACTCAAAGTCGGGGGAATAAATAATCACGTCATCCAGGTACACAAGAGTGGTATCCATCAACTGGCTCCCTAGACAGCGCTGCATCAGCCGTTGGAACGTGGCAGGGGCGTTGCAAAGGCCGAACGGCATCCGGTCCCACTCATATAACCCAAAGGGAGTCGTAAAGGCCGTCTTCTCCCGGTCCCGCTCGTCCACCTGTACCTGCCAATATCCACTCGCCAAATCTAATGTAGAATACCAGGCCGCCCGTGTGAGACTTGTAAGGGAATCCTCGACTCGAGGCAATGGAAAAGCATCTCGCTTCGTCACTCGGTTCAACCTCCGATAATCCACACAGAATCTCCATGCACCTGTCTTCTTCCTCACCAGAACAATCGGGGCCGCCCAAGGGCTGCTGCTCTCGCGGATGATCCCTTTATCCAGCATCCCTTGCAGAAGAGCACGAACCTCAGAGTATAATGTTGGGGGTACCGGTCGGTAACACTCTCTACTAGGCGTGGCTTCTCCAGTGGGGATTTGATGCTTAACAATGTTGGTACACCCATAGTCCTCGTCATGCGTGGAGAACAACTGTGGCCATTTTGATAGAAAAGCCTTAAGCCGCCTTGTCTGATCCTCCTCCAACCCCTCTCCCTGTAGGGACCCAACCCCTCTCCCTGTAGGGACTCACCCCCAAGATGGGCCGGCAGCCCTCCTCCAGCCTCCCTTCTGTGCATCCCCGTCTGCGCCAAAGCAACCTCCACTATGGTTGGACCTACTTGGCTGAACTTGACTTTCACCGAGATAACTCGGGCCAGACACTGATGACGATACAATTGGATCGGAAAAGGATTCGTGTTTCGGACTCTCACCCGGATTCGACCTCCTTGGGCAGACGCCAGTCCTCTGGCCACCTCCACCTTAGGGCCATCGTTGTGCGGTTCCACCAACACCCACTCGTCCGGGTGATAAAGTCTAGGGGGTACCCTGACCCAGACCATCGCCTCACTTCGAGCCGGAATGGACAAAGCATAGCGGCAAGCCACTCTTCCAGTACTCTCCCGGTCCTCCTGCTGTTCAGTCAGGCAAACTCGGCGACAATCAGCTCTAATACGCTCCCATTCTCTGCCCTCAAGTGTCGCAGTTGCTCGGGTCGGCCTACTCTGGAACAGCTCCTCCCAGCATTCAGAAATGACATTCATGCCCAGCAGGGGGCGATGAGACCCCAGACACGCGTCACGAACCACAACCACTCCCTTCTGGGGTACAACCATACCATGAATTTCTAGGTCTGTCACCACGTATCCCACGTACGGGATGTCAAGACCATTTGCTCCTCGCAGAGTTAACCAGGGGGCTTCAGTCGTCGACCGGCCTTGGGTACCGAACAGTTCCTGGACGAGGCTCTCCGTGAACAGAGTGACTTGCGACCCCGTGTCCAACAGACACTGTACCTTCTGGCCATTGACTTGAACCATGATCAGAATCAGAATCAGAAAGAGCTTTATTGCCAAGTGTGCTTGCACCCACAAGGAATTTTTCTTGGTACTGAAGCTTCCAGTGCACATATACAAATACAAATACAACAAGAACATAGTAATACAAATTCTAAGAATGAAAATATATAAAAAATAAATAAAAATAGTATAAAAGTAAAAAAGTAGGGTCACAGTTGGGTTTAGTCTGAATAAACATTTACAGATTATGAACATATTTACAGTATTTTGAGTAGTATGAATAATATAAATATCACCTGAATTAGAGAATATTACACTAGACAGTGGGAGTCTAGCGCATGTTACAGATTATAAACATATTTACAGTATTTTGAGTAGTATGAATAATATAGATATAAATATCACCTGAGTTTATTGCACTAGACAGTGGGAGTATTGCACTTACAGGCATATGCTTTGGGGGGCATGTTAAGTGTTCAGAAGGAACCGGAACCGATGTTCAGAAGGAACCGATGACCGGACAACGGCCCACCAGGCGTTTCTCAGACAGTTTGGAAGATGAAGGGTCTAACAAGGGGGTCCCGACCACTTGACCCGCAGTGGCCGGAGACTCTAAAAACCCCCCTTCGAAGGGCGTCTGGAGGGGCACTGACTAATATAATGTCCGGCTTCTCCACAACCATTGCAGACGGGACGCCCCTGTTCGTCCCACTGGAATCGGGGACCCATAGATCGGGTGGAATAACGCTCTGAAGGGCGACTCCAGTCAGAGTAGGCTCGCTCCCGTGGTGAGGGAAATGAATGGAGGCGTTCTCGGCGGAGTTCTTCGACGACAGACTTAGACAAATCGGACATTTGCTCGCGGATATCCCTTTTCAATTCTTCCCGGAGGGCATGCTTCCAATCGGGAATAGCAGGGGCCGAAGGCCCACTAACAGCGTTCGCAGCCAGATAGCTGGGAGGATCCACACCTTCGGTGTGATCACGCTAGAGCCTCTCGTCGCAGCTCTTCGAACGTGAGGTCAGGATTCCGTCTCAGTTGCACCCGCAGACTCTGACGCACGGGACCCTCCCGTAATCCTAACAAGAACTGATCTCGCAATAAGGTTTCCTCATCCCCCAGGCCACGATCCTGTCTTCCCCTTAACCTGGTAAACTGTTCCCTCAGTTGCAACGCGAATGGCCGAACAGTTTGTCGAGGCCCTTGCCTACAATTAAAGAATTGTGTTTGCAGGACAGCTACCGGGGTGGTGTCTCCATATTGTCCCGTGAGAAAATCAAAGATGGCTCGGACTGTGGTTCGGGTTGCTTCCGGCGCTGCCTGTACTTCTCTTCTTGCTTCTCCCTCCAACGAATTTAACACGAACTGTACCCTCTGCGGGGCGCTTAGCCCTTGGAGCCCTGCCAGGTATTCAACCTGGGTCTTCCATGCTGACAGACTCAATTCAGACCCCGGACCTACGTACTTCTGGAGGTACTTCTCCCATAAAGAAAGGCATAACCGGCTGTCGGGCCACTGGCTCTTCTTCTTCTGCCATTTAGGTCCTTGATCGCTCCACTCAAGGTGGTAACCCTGCCGACTACGCCAAGTTCTGTCACAGGTCGGGGTGGGCCAAGCCAGACTGCACCCACCCCTGGAAACCGGGTACCACCTCGAGGAACGTACCAAGGACCAGACAGACCAGAGAATAGAGGAATAACAATTTTCTTTATTCAGTTAAGAGCAATAATTTGAAAAATCCTAATTAAAATCTTCTTTCTTGTCACCAGAGGGAATTCAATGACCCCCTGGACCGTAGAGAGGGGAACGATCATGGCGGCCCTGCAGCTCGTTGGAGAGGAATCAGAGGGGAACTCACACCGTCTAGGTAGATCACTGGTAAGTACTCTTTACAGGACTCAAGAGGAAGTCGTGACTATACGGACCCCATTCAGACTGGAACCAGGTACGGACTCATGGACGGGAGTGGAACAGGTCCCGGATGCTGCCCCAGAGGTAAGTACCCAGAGAGCGGTTGCCTCAGACTCGGACAAAGCACAGGGACACAGATGGCGAACGGACCGGGCCAGGAGGGGACACAGGTAAGTATATCCCGGTAGGTGTCCTTTATGCCAGACCAGTTAGGACGAGGGCCTTTAGCCGGGACGTGAGGGAACCTTGGACAACGGGAAGACCTTTCGATCGAGGCACGGGCCACAGCTGTTCCCTTTCCTTCTCAACGGGGGCAACGGCTTACAACATAGGCATGGAGGGCCACCAGGCAGAAGAACACTTTGAGCGAACGTTCCACTTCAACTGCGTACTGCAACAACACAACAGGGTTCAATGGTTCAGCGGTATTCAAACACTCAACAGGGATACCTTCTCTCTTTCTGAACAGGGCGGAGGCCTTCACTGGGGCATGTAGAGACCACCAGACGGGGAGGATACTTCGAGCAAGACACTCCTCTTCGGCTGTGCACTGTAACCAGGTAGCAGGGTTTAACTATTCAACAGCATGTGAAACGTTTAATTGAAAAACCTTCTCTCTTTCTGGACAGGGCAGAAGCTTTCGATGGGGCGTGTGAAGACCACCAGACAAGGACACTTTGAGTGAGACACTCCACTTCAGCTGTGCGCTATAACCAGGTAGCAGGGTTTAACTATTCAACGGCATATGAAACGTTCAGCTGCAACACCTTCTCTCGTTCTGAACCGGGCAGCGGCTTTCAATAGGAGCGTGTGGGGACCACCAGGCAGAGGGGATGCTTTAAGCGAGTCACTCCACTTCAGCTGTACGCTGTAACAATGCAACAGGATTCAACCATTCAACAGTAGATGAAACATTCAGCTGCAATACCTTCTCTCGTTCTGAGCAGGGCAGCGGCTTTCAATAGGAACGTGTGGAGACCACCAGGCGGAAAGGATGCTTTAAGCGAGTCACTCCACTTCAGCTGTACGCTGTAACAATGCAACAGGATTCAACCATTCAACAGTAGATGAAACATTCAGCTGCAATACCTTCTCTCGTTCTGAGCAGGGCAGCGGCTTTCAATAGGAACGTGTGGAGACCACCAGGCGGAAAGGATGCTTTAAGCAAGTCACTCCACTTCAGCTGTACACTGTAACAATATAGCAGGGTTTAACAGTTCAGCCATAGAGGAAACATTCAGGTACAATACCTTCTCTCGTTCTGAACAGGGCAACAGCTTTCAATAGGAACGTGTGGAGACCACCAGGCGGGAAGGATACTTTGAGCGAGACACTCCACTTCGACTGTACACTGTAACAATGTAACAGGATTTAACAGTTCAACAGCATATGAAACATTCAGCATTAGCAAAGCCGGGCTGTCTCAAAATGGTAAGTTGGGCGCTTGATATATCACACCTTCCTTGGAGACGGCGAGTGAAAGACTGAAAGGAGAGAGTGCACAGCAAACTACTATTACTTCTCCACACGATGAACTTCACTCCATAACACAAACCGTGTGAATCGTCACTTCAGGCACTGCATTCCACTCGCACACCGTGCATTCGGGCCAGCACTCACCCACCGGTCTTTCCCCCACCAGATCAACTCTCGTCTCTCACAAGGGCTCAACTTCTCTCCAGAGACAGCAGGAAACGGATGCAGCAATCGTCACATTCAGCGAAGAGCAGACAAAAGTTGGAGACAGATCAACAATTCACTCGGTGTACTAGTTCACTCGTGCCACCCACTTGCCAAACTCTTGACATCACTTCAGTGTTAGTGCATATAAACAACGGATCCGATACTCATCACTTCGCGTCTTCCCCACTGCTGACGATATTCCTTGGGATTTCGTTGATAATTACTTCACTCTCTTCTTTCCGCTCCTCAGCTTCAATCTTCACCCACTTCACAGCCCAGCCTCAAATCCAAAACAAACCCGCCGACAAACACAGTATCTCACGGGAGGAGAACCACACGACAGTCTGCTTCCTCTCTGTTTTTAAAGCCCCATCTGAATACGTGTCCCTCTCACAACACTCTCTGTAATTACTCCACACCTGCTGTCAATCGGGCAATTAACCTTGCTGCCATGGCAACGGATTCGCGATGCAATAGAGGCGGGCGTCCACTGGAGGTCTCTGAATAACACTGCATTCACAAGGACTTTAGTCCTGTTCTAATTTGTCACACCGTGACATATGGGTCTATCTTCTAAATTCTGCTGATGAGTTAAAAATAAATAATTCTGCTCAGTAGCGACCGTGTCTTTCTCTAGCATATTTAAGGTAACAATGCAATACATAATATAATATCTGCAGTCAATATTGATTAAATGGGAGGGAAAAATCCTGCCCATACCGCAGCTATGAAAAAAATGATAAAAGCACTTATGTTCATCTACTGAAGTGGTATTCTGGAACTGTGAATAAATTTAATAAAACAGCAAAATAACAACAACAATAACATCTTCATTAAACAAAAAAGAGATTACCTTAGATAAAGTTTGACTAATATGTACATACAATATACCGGTAAAAAGTCTGGACCCATTAGGCCTACTATTTTTAATGTTTAAAGTTTCATATTATGCTCTACAAGCCTGCATTAATTTGATCAAAAATACAGAAAAACAAAACAAAACAAAAAAACAGGAATATTCAGCAAGGATGTGTTAAATATATAAAAAGTGATAGTGAAGACTTTAAAACAACTTTTCAAAAATAAAAAAAATCCTGAAAAAAACATTTGATAATAAATCAGAATATTAAAGTTTTCTGAAGGATAACGTGACACTAAATTCAGCTTTGCATCACAGAAATATATTTTAAAGTATAGTAAAATAGAAAACCATTATTTAATAATATTTCACTATATTATTTTTCTGTATTTTTGATCAAATGAATCCAGGCTTGATGAGCATAAGAGACTTCTTTCAAAAACATTACAAATAGTAATTTGTCCAAACTTATGTACTGTATAAGTAAAAATATACTAAATTTAAAATTAAATGTTGTATAAATATAAAGGTTAGGAATCATATTTGTTTCAAGTGTTTTTTATTGGGGGTGGGGGGCCTCCAACATGAATTTTGCCTAGGGCCTCCTAATGTCTAGAACCGGCCCTGTCCCATATAGCAGTGGTTTTCAAACTGTGGGTCGCGACCCACTAGTGGGTCGCACAGTGAGAAAAGGTGGGTCGCACAAAGTCACTTAGGTGCAGCTAAATTTACGTTACGATGAGTGAAACAAAACCAGTTCGATTAATGACCAAACGACTCTTAAGCACTAGCGGCGCCAGGATTTTGATTGTAGGTGGGCCTCCAGAAAGCTGGATGGGCCAGTTAAAATAAGCCAAAAAAAATTAAAAATAAATAAAAACGGGTTCCCCTTCATCTCCGTGTCAGCGCTTTTCTGGGCACTGAGGACAGCGACTCAGTAGCCTACCTGAATTTAATGCATAATTAGCATAGGTTTAAAAAAAAAAACTTAAACAGGATTTTTTTTGTTGCTTTTGTTAATACAATTACAATTCCATTTAATTTATTGTTTAATAAAATTATAGGCCAAATGTTTAGTTTATTAACAGCAACAACAGCTACAAGATTAAGTTGACCGTTGACGATCGCCATCTCCGTAGTGAACGCGCCTATATAGAGAGAAATGCACATCATGGATTAGGCTACATTATCAGAGAGTAGCCTTTTTCTTTTCGTTTTCGTATGTCTGTGAGTGAGGCATACGCTGAGTTTTCGTTAAGTTAGGATGATATGCGCTCCAGTTCACGAGCAGCAATGCAAGTGGTCTCCATGATTGTCGTCTGCTATATTTGCTTAATTAAATACAGGCAATCGTTGATTTAAAAAATATATAAAAAAAATATTTTAAAATGAAGATACAATTTATACAAAACGAAATTCACTTAAAAAAAGTTTTTTTTTACAAAACAAAACTTAATTACCGGTAAGTGGTCAAAATCATGTATGACCCACTCTATATCTCTCGATATATTGCGCATCCTATCTTACTCGTGCGGTTCACTTTTCAGTGAATCGTCACATATATTAAAAAATATATTAAAATGAAGATACAATTTATACAAAACGAAATTCACTTAAAAAAATTTTTTTTAACAAAACAAAACTTAAGTGGTCAAAATCATGTCTGACCCACTCTATGTCTCTCGATATATTGCGCATCCTATCTTACTCGTGCGGTTCACTTTTCATAATCAACATGGATGAAAAAATTACATTATAATATTTTAACAAATATGAAACTAAGTGAGCTTATTTAATGACTACAACACGTATAGTAGGCCTACATACACTCTATTTGTACAAATTGCTGCACATTCATTTTATTCTGAATTTTGCACACAAGTTGAAAGGCATTTGTTTGTGCATGCATAGTAAAATATATCTGCAACATTTATCAAGTTCACTGATAATTATGCGTGCATTTATTAATTATTATCTTAATGAATAATGTAAGGACGAAGCATGTGAACTACGTTGTTTGTTTAGAATGGAATGGATCGCAAAGAGATCCAAATGAAGAAACGTACAAAACCATAGTAGAAATTGGGTGGGCCCAGACCTAAAATGCCCACCCGGCCCAATGGTAGTGCCGCAGCTGCTCTTAAGTGACGATTCTTTTAAGGAATTAAACACACACACACACACACACACACACACACACACACACACACACACACACACACTACATAAGAATCAGAAATCTGAATCAACGAATGACTCGCTGAATAAAATCGTCTGATTCATTTGAGTTGAACTGTCACGTGTCTCTAGGCCTACATCAGTACAAATACAGCATTCAATGACCACGCACTCCGCGTAGCGTAAAAAAATGGAAAAGTTTTTAAAACTAAAGGCATCACAGACCTGTGAAAAGTCGTCGGAAACAAAACAATCTAAAAAGGAGCCACGAAGAAAGTATGACCAGTCCTATCTTGATCTTGGTTTTATTGCCTGCGGAGGTCCAGACGGCGAGGAAGTCCCTCAATGTCTTTTATGCTTAGAAAGGTTGGCCAGTGCTAGCATGAAACCCTCAAAACTTAAACGGCACCTCACAACAAAACACTCTGCATACGCCAACAAGGGGCGATCGTATTTTCTTCTAAAAAAAGAAGAGTATCTTCGTCAGCAAAAACTGATTAAAGGTACAGCCACCATCCCTGAAAAAGCAATGCGAGCCTCATTTTTAGCTGCATACAGAATCGCAAAATCCAAAAGGCCACACACCATAGGCGAGGAGCTTCTGCTGCCAGCCTGCATAGACATCGTTGAGGAAATGCTGGGTAAAGAAGCTGCAGGAAAGATCGCTAAAGTTCCACTTTCTGATAACACAGTACAACGACGTATTGAGGAAATGTCCTCTGATTTGCGCGAACAGACAAGTGACAAAATCCGGAGTAGTGTTGCATTTGCGCTACAACTGGACGAAAGCACAGATGTTGCAAAATGTGCACAGTTACTGGCTTATGTCAGGTACGTTGACTCCACTGACATCGTTGAGGACTTCTTATTTTGTGAAGAACTGAAAGAACGAACGACAGGGGCAGATATTTTTGACTGCTTAAATGGATTCATAACGTCCGAGGGCTTCCAGTGGGAAAACTGTGTGGGCCTCTGCACGGACGGTGCGGCTGCAATGACAGGAAAGAAAAGTGGTCTTGTTGCTCGAGTAAGGGAGCTGGCCCCATTAGCTACTTTTACCCACTGTTTTTTACATCGAGAAGCCCTTGCCAGTAAGAAACTGCACCCGGAGTTAAACGATGTGTTGCAGACTGCCGTCAAAATAGTAAATGCTATCAAGGCCGGGGCACTCTCCTCACGACTTTTTACATCGCTATGCACTGAAATGGGCTCAGAACATCAGCACCTCCTACTTCACGCCGAGGTCAGATGGCTATCACGGGGTAAGGTGTTAACTCGTCTGCTTGAGCTGCGAGAAGAGGTCTCACAGTTTTTAGCAAATGTTAATTCTCCTCTTGCTGTACATCTGTCAGATGAAGAATGGTGCGCGAAGCTTGCCTATCTGTCGGACATATTCACTCATATAAATGTACTGAATGAAAGCATGCAAGGTCCATCATCATCCATCCTGACCTATATGGACAAGATCACAGCTTTCACCAGCAAGCTGAAATTGTGGAGATCCCGAGTGGAAAAAGGAGTGTGGGACATGTTTCCATCACTTTGTGAGGTGTGCGCCAATGACGGCGAACGCATCCGAGACACTGTCCATTCTCACCTCGGCGCACTCATTCAGAAATTCCACGAGTATTTTCCTGATATTAGAGGTAAGATATATATTTTTGGTTCTATTATTATTATTATTATTATTATTATTATTTTATTTTAATTTTTTTATACATGTTAAACACTCTTATCAGTTGACTTCATTGAAATAGTAATTTTATCTTTTTCTATCAAATCAATCATCTGTAGATATGACAGAATGGGACTGGATACGGGATCCTTTTTGTAGTGAGGCAAGAGAGCACTGTGTCCTAACAGGAAGAGCAGAGGAGGAGCTGATAGATGTGGCTTCAGACAGGAGCCTTCAACTGCTTTTCAGAGAGTCAAAGAGTCTCGGACAGTTCTGGGTGTTTGTTTCCAAGGAATACCCCACATTAGGAGCTGCTGCACTCAAAGTTTTGGTACCCTTTTCTACCACCTACCTATGTGAGAGTGGATTTTCTGCTCTGACTGCAATGAAAACAAAATACAGATCACAGCTACAACCATCACAAGACATGCGTGTCAGTCTGTCGAAAATAATTCCTAGATTCGATGTGTTGTGTTCAAAGAAGCAGGCACACCCTTCACACTAATACATTTAACTTGCTTACTCTTAAGCTTGAAGTAGTTATTAAACACAATATTTCAGTTCTTGAGATTTGTACATGTTTTTTGTAGTACTCAGCTATTCCTCTCATAACCTTAACATAACCATGAGGCTGCTGTTTTGACATCTGAGTGGTTATAACTTTCTGTATTTCTTTCAAGCCTTTTGGTATTGCAATCAATTATATATTTCATTCATATGAAAATAAATTAAATTAATAGGAAAATAAAAACTGTTCTCTACTACTAAATGAAGATGCGTTTTCCCCCTTATTTCCATTTAAACATTTTATGGTGGGTCTTGAGATTGATTATACTTGTCTAGGTGGGTCCTAGACTGAAAAAGTTTGGGAACCCCTGCCATATAGTATGCGGTTTGAGACAGCAGAAGGAACTCAGCATTTTCGGGTGATACACAATAAGCAGGTCAAAACCTGCCGGTTGTGTATGAGCCCGGAGCATATCCTGAAAGACTGTCCAGTAAGTTTCGCAAATGTGAGGAGCATGGGCATTTTGCACGGGAATGCAATGCAGTGAAGTGTCCAGACTGTTTTAAAACGCTAAACAAATGTGAATGCTGGATGCCGAACAACGAGGAAAAGGAGGAGCAACAAATGAACGGGCAGATGCATAACGACACTACAGAAACCCAAGAAACAAACGAAGAGGAAGAACAGTACGAGATAACTGGAGGAGAGGGACATGGGACTAGTAAAGAACAAGAAAAAGAGGAGCAACAGGGAGTAGAAGATCAGGAGGAAAGAATGGAGGAAGAGAAATCAGCGGAAGAAACACTATCAAGGGGAGAAGAACTGACTGTAGTAGAACTGGCAGGAGAGGAAGGAATAAAGAACCAAAAGGACAGAGGACTGGGAATATTGCCACGGAGAAAACAACAGAAGGTAATACCTAATTTGGAAATGGCAAAAAGGAAAAGACCTAAGCATTCAGAGAATAAATTTGAGGTGTTGAGAGGGGAAGATGGAGAAGATAATCAAGAATGACTGTTTTTAATTATTTATTTTTGTACAGTTTCACGAGTTCACATCTACATATAATTAATACAATAAGTTTATGCGTATTTGGCGTGCTGTCCGGGGGGAGGGCTCCGAGCTCGGAGTTAGGCCCGAACCCAAAGTACTCCCCCAGTTGGTAAGTGTAGATGGAACTGGAAGTGAGGAGATGGGGTGGAGGAGGGATGCTGACAAACTTTCAATGAACAGAGAGGTCTGCTGTGAATTTATACTCTGGCTGAGTCCCAATTCGCCTACTTATACTGCGACCTAAAAGTATGTACTTTTTTTGTGAGGAAAAAGTACATTCTTTTGAGTGTGTAGCAAAAGAGTATGCACGTTCTGGGACATACTTCGATGACGTCATGCAACGTGAACGAGAACGTGGTTGCTTAGTTACGCACACCATGACTGTTAACAAAACATTTTACATTTCATTCATTCTTATATGTCATATATAAATGTATTTACTATTCCCATCTTTTTTTCCAAAATACATTTACAATGTGTCCTACCAAATTGAGGAGTGAAGCAGGCTGTCGTCGTAGATCAACCAAACGCAGGTCGTTTGTGAGGCGGCTGGTTCAACTTCTGACGTTCATGTGCAATGTGTGTAACGAAAGCTAAAATATTTAAAGTTTATAGTATAACTATTGTTTAACGTATTTTATACATATGTATAATACTCAAAAATACCCCGATGAAAATGAACCATGCTTTTACTATAGTAAAAGTGTAGTAACCATGTTTCTTTGGTTGGATTGATAAAGTTAACATTTGTACAGCCACAGTATTACTACAAATAAGTCAGTGTGGTTAAACTATGGTTAGTGTAGTAAAAGGTGTTTATTTTCATAAGGGTTCATAGTAAGGTAACTTAACTTATAAATCTAAGACAGAAACATCAGAAGAAATAGGCTACATTTAAAAAAAGACACTTGCATGACACTGTACTTTTTATTTCATCGGACCCTACAAGATAAACACGGTACTTTTTGGCACAACATAACCCCATTAATATTACGAGACAATAAAATATAACTTTAATAAGGGTTAAACATTTGAATTCTTACACTTAAAAACTGAGGGCGAATCTCCGCGGCTGCATCCGGCTGCCATGTTTACATCACCATAGATACCACCATCACCACAAAGCTTCTCCCTCCCGCACGCAATGGGTTGTGGGCAATATTAGCCGTTAGAGTGTGCATTGATCTGCACTTCGAATTCTAACCGGAAATAGTAGACCATCCGGGTATCTTTGGAATACTCTTTTCAACATACTACGATTTGGGACGTACTAATTCTAGTTTCGCATACTATTTAGGACGGATAGTATGCGAATTGGGACTCAGCATCTGTCATTGAGTTGATTACTGGTTAATCTCCAGCTGTGCATAATTTGGTTAATTATCTGAACCTGCTCCTCCCGAACTTTGTTAAATAAAACCTCATATGGTTTTAAATTTTGTATGCTGGAATGCAAGAGGGTTAATGAATATGAAAAAACTGAAAAATACTCTAGAACTATGCAAGAAAGAAGACATTATTGTACTTCAGGAAACAAACTGGAAAAAGGAGGTAACTGAAAATGTTAAAAAGATGTGGAATGGCGAAATGTTTTAGAGTAATGGAGATGTAAAGTTAGGAAGTGGAGTGGCGATTTTAATAAGAAATGATGTTGATTGCAAAGTGAAAGAAATATATAATGATGGAAAAGGAAAATGTAATGCTGTTGAAATAAGTCATGGGGGTAAGGAGTTTATTTTAATGAATGTTCATGCGCCAACAGAAGAGAAAGAAAAAAGGGAGTTTTTTGAAAACATTAGAGGAATAATAGATAAATGGAAGTCAGTAATAATAGTAGGAGATTTTAACACTGTGTTTAGTAAAAGAGATATGGCAGAAGGAATGGTTTTTAGAACAGACATGGGAAGAAAAGAGTTGGTATCTTTAATGGAAGAAAGAAACATGACGGATGTGTGGAGGGAGAGACATGAAAACAAAAGAGAATTTACTAGAAGGAGCTTGGTTGGTAACTTTTTGAATCAAACGAGAATTGATTTTATTTTAAGTACAAGGGATATAGATTATTTTATAGATGATATTGTTTATAGTGACACTGGATTTAGTGATCACAAGATGATAAGGTGGAAAGTAGAGTTTAACAAGGAGGATAAGGGACCAGGGGTGTTGATTTTAAATTCTGAAATTTTAAAAGATGAGAATTACAAATTGGGAATATATGATTTAATGGAACAGGAAAAGAAGGATGGAATGTATGGGGAGGACAAACGAATATGGTGGGAAAATGTAAAATATGAAATAAAGAAGTATTCAATTGAATTTAGTAAAGGTATCAGAAAAGCCCAAAATGCCAGAGAGCAGGGAATTAGAGAAAGTTTAAGAAAAGAAACAAATGAAAAGGTAATGGATATTCAAAAAATAGTAGAGTTAGAAGAGAAGCTGAAGAAAATGGAAGAGGAAAAATGTCAAGGGGCAAGACTAAGGAGCAAAGCTAGATACACAATAGAAGGGGAAAAATGTACTAAATTTTTTTTTTGACCTAGAAAGAAGAAGGGGAAGGGCAGATATAATAAAAGAACTGAAAAACAAAGATGAAGAATGTATAATAGGAACAGAGTTACTCTTAAATGAAGTAAGGATTTTTTATGAAGACTTGTTTAGAGAGGAAGGCATAGAAGAGGAAAACAAAAATTACTTACTGCAACATATCAAAGCGAGAGTAGAAGAAGAAGACAAAGAGGACTGTGATGAGGAAATAAAGGAAGAAGAGATAATACAAGCGATAGAAAGTCTAAAAAGTAAAAAAAAGTCCGGGAATAGATGGAATAGTGAATGAATTGTATAAGATTTTTAAGAAGGAAATAAGTAAGATCTTAAAAGAAGTGTATGATGAAATTTTTAAGAAAAAGGAGCTGGATCAAAGAATGAGTATGGGACTAATGAAGTTGATTTATAAAAGAAAAGGTGATAAAAAGAGTTTGAAGAATTACAGGCCGATTACAATGTTGAATGCAGATTTGAAGATTTTAGCTAAAATTTTATCAAGTAGATTGAAGAATGTTTTACCAAAAATAATTGAGACAAACCAGGCTTACGGGGTGACAGGGAGGGATATAGCGGATACAACAAGTGGTATACGAGACATAATGAGCATTTTAAAGGAAAATAATAGGAAAGGATATATAATTAGCTTAGACTTTGAGAAGGCTTTCGATAGAGTGGAACATGAGTTTTTATTTGCGATTTTAGATCATTTTGGTTTTGGGGAGAATTTTAAAGAGTGGTTAAGGATTTTATATAGAAATATAATGACAAGAGTGAAATGTAACGGCTTTTTAACCAATCCTTTTAATGTCACAAGATCCATTAGACAAGGATGTCCATTATCAGCACAACTATATACGCTGATAGCAGAACCACTAGGGATGTTAATTCAAAAAGATAAAGAAATAAAAGGGATAAAAATTGAGGAGGGTCTAGAAGAAACAAAAGTATTCCAATATGCAGATGACACAACACTAATTGTGGAAGATTATAAAAGTGTTGAAAATGTTATGGAAAGGGTGACAAGGTTTTGTAAAGGTACAGGAGCAAAAGTAAATGAGGAAAAACCTGTTTATATGAGATTTGGAGAAGTGTCTGATTTAAAAGAGGTTTTGGGTTTTAAAGAGGTACAAGAAATTAAGATTTTAGGAGTAACGCTAGGTAAAGATGAGAAGTGTGCAACAGACAGAATGTGGGAAGAGGTTATAGGTGCAATGAAAAACAGATTGAATTTTTGGCAAAGAAGAATTTTGAATTTGAAAGGGAAGGTTTTAATAGTGAATGTTTTAATGTTAACCAAAATGTGGTACATTTTATCAGTGGTTTCAATGCCAAAATGGGTGGAATAAAGAGTAAAAGAATATATTATGGATTTTATATGGGAGAAAAAAACCCCAAGAATAGCATACCACACACTCATTGGAAGGCCAGAAGAGGGAGGGTTGGGACTTGTTGATATAGAACTAAAAAAGAAAAGTATGAGAGTGAAAGTGGTTAAAAAATATTTGGACATGGATAAAAAGGGAGATTGGAAAATTACAATGAAACATTTTTTAGCAAAATGTGGGAATGTATTTTTAAATAACATTTTATGGATGAAACTCAGAAATTGGATGATGGAGGGGATACCAAATTTTTATAAAGAGGTTTTAGTTTGTTAGGATTGTGTTGGTTTGGGTGTTTTGGTTTCTTTCTTTTCATTGGCAGGTTCTGTGATTGAGGCGTGATTGGAGTCCACCTGATGCTCGTCTTGGCTGTTATTTAACCCTGGTGCGAGAGTTTGTTGGCGCGGCTGCTCCTTTGTTGCTTGAGCAGTTTGCCAGAGCCATGCTCCAATTATGTGTTTAATGTTTTGTTGTAATAAATATTATGTTAAAATGTGATTCCGCTGTGTCGTCTCCCTTTATGTTACATCTTTGAGCCAGGTGTAACATATGGGGGCTCGTCCAATTTAAAATTGTTTGGTTAATAAGTTGTTGTACTTTTATTGTTAGGTGGGAGAGATTGAGGCGGAAAAAAACAAACAAAACAGAATCAGTTTGGAGCATTGGTTCATATTTTGGTCAGCACTGAAAAGGTGAGTTCTTGCGGTTAAAATGGTGTGTTTCTTTATGCTCCCCAGTTAGGTTGTAGTGATATTTGTTTGTTGTTTTTTTTTTTTTTTTTAGTTTGTTATTTTTGTGTGTCTCCTGGGTCGAGTGCACTGCCGTGGTGTTAGTTCCGAACTGTTTGTTCGGTTCTGCGCCAGCGGTATTTGGGTGCTTCAAGGGGCTTGACTCTCGGGAGCACATGAAGAAAAGTGGTAGATAGTTAGTGGGTTGTGTTAAGATTAGGTGGGGAGGTGGAGAATGGATGCACAGATTTTGACCGTAAGAATTACCTGAGCTGAATTGGTATTAGAATTATAGGTAGGTTAAATTATTTTATTTTTTTATATTTGGTTGTTTTGTATTGTTACATTATGACATCGATTGAAGAATTTTGTAAAGCTCCGTCAGATGAGTTGTTAAATCTGTGTTCGAAGAAACAGCTGTGGGAAATTGTGGAACGGTATGAATTAAGTGGTGTTGATAAGCGATTGAGAAAAGACGAGGTTCGAGAAATGGTGAGAAAGAAATTGAGCGATCTTCAGATATTACCAGTTATGTCTGGAAAAAATGTAGCTCAGAAATCAATTTCATTCGTTGGGTTATCGTTTGAGCAGCAGAAAGAGCTTATTAAAATACAACAATCGCACGAAAAAGAGATGCGCGATCGTGAGATAGAATTAGAAAAATGTAAATTGGATGATGTGATGAGACAGCGTGAAATGGAATTTGAAAAAATGAGAAATGAGCAGAAATTAGCAGTAGAGCGACAGAATCAAGAGTTTCAATTAAAGTTTGAGAGCTTGAGACTTCGAGGTGAGGGAAGCTCATCTGGTGATCACGCAGACTATTCTTTTAATTTAATTAGTAGTCTGAAATTGTTGCCTGTCTTTAATGAGAAAGATCCTGATGTTTTCTTTTCATTATTTGAAAGCATAGCAGATGAACGGGGATGGCCGGAGACCGACCGTACAGTTATGCTTCAATCTGTTTTAGTGGGCAAAGCTCAGGAAGCGTATACTGCTCTTTCAGTAGAGGACAGAAAGAAGTATGAAAGTGTAAAATCTGCTGTGTTAAAAGCTTTTGAGTTAGTCCCAGAGGCTTATCGCCAACGTTTTCGGACTTGGAGGAAAGGTGAGAGACAAACTCATGTGGAGGTTACACGGGAGTTAAGTAATCATTTTGATCGCTGGTGTATGACATCCAAGGTACAGACATTTGGTGAGTTACGAGAAATGATAATTATTGAACAGTTGAAAAATATCATTCCTGATCAAATTGCAGTGTACATTAACGAAAATAAACCTCGTATTGCCACTGAGGCTGCATCATTAGCAGATGATTTTGTTCTGACTCATAAGAATCGATTTAATTATGGGAGTTTTGGAAATGGACATTCTGATCTTAAACTGTCACAACAACGTGATCGTGGTGCACCTTCTCGGAGGGTGATATCTGATTCTATGTGTCGTTATTGTTTGGAAGTTGGACATTGGAAGAATGAATGTCCTGTACTTAAAAGCAAACAGGGACGGGGCAAGAATAAAAATTCTGCGCCTGTGCTTTTGATGAGTTGTCTGCCGCATATGCCTGGTGATGTCGAAGGAAATTTGTCTGTGACAAAAAGGAGTTGTTTTGAAAATGAACCCAACACAGGGTATGGACCATTTATGTCGAAAGGGTTTGTTTCTCTTGTAGATGGACATGAGAGAGTACCGGTAAGAGTCTTGCGGGACACTGGATCTTCAGAGTCTTTTATTTTAGAATCCGTACAGCCTTTTTCATCTAGTTCACATATTGATAAGAATGTTTTAATTCGAGGGATTACACTTCAAACGTTGTCTGTACCTTTGCATAAATTTGTTTTGCAGTCCCAGTTGGTTGATGGGGAAGTGACTATGGGAGTGCGCCCTTCTTTGCCTGTGGAGGGAGTTGACATCATTTTGGGCAACAATTTGGCTGGTGAGAGTGTGTGGCCGGTGCTGTCTCCTTCACCAATTGTCACTCCGATGTCCTTACCCGATCAGGGGTGTCGAGAGGTGGAGTATGCGTCTTGTGTGGTGACGCGGTCTAAGAAAAAAAAACTGAATGAGGTTAATTTGTGTGATACCAGCGTACCGGTTGCTCCTGGATTGTCTCTCGTCTAAAATTTCTCGTGCAGAACTTGTCATCGCCCAGAGGGAAGATCTTGGGTTGAAGGGTTTGTTTGCTGCTGTTCTCCGACCAGAAGATGTGGAGAGTGCCGCAACTGGATATTTTATACATGATGAGGTGTTGTTGCGTAAGTGGCTTGCCCAGAGTGAAGAGTGTGGTGGTGAGTCACAGGTTCAAGTTGTTGTACCTGAGAAATTCAGAGATGTTGTACTCCAATTGGCTCATGGTGATATAGCTGGGCATTTAGGTGTAAAAAAGACATATGACCGAGTTGAGGCATTTTTATTGGCCACTATTGAAGAAAAATATCTCGCAATTTATTAAGACATGTCATACATGCCAAGTGACCGGAAAACCTAATCAACCACTGAAACCGGCCCCATTGTATCCAATACCTTCAGTAGAGCAACCTTTTGAACACCTATTAATTGATTGTGTTGGTCCGTTACCTCCCTCGAAGTCGGGAAGTAAATTTCTCTTGACTGTAATGTGTCAAAGTACGCGCTACCCAGCGGCTTATGCGATGCGTAATATTACGAATCGGTCCGTTGTAAAAGCCCTGTCTCAGTTTATTTCAATTTTCGGTATCCCTAAGGTCATTCAAAGTGACCAGGGAACGAATTTTACGTCTAAGATGTTTGCGGAAATTTTAAAACAGTTGGGAGTTCAACATAACCGTTCCAGCGCGTACCATCCTCAAAGCCAGGGGGCGCTGGAACGGTTTCACCAAACGCTTAAGTCCCTTTTACGTGCATATTGCGTTGAATTAAATCGAGATTGGGAGGAAGGACTTCCCTGGCTTTTGTTAGCTGCCAGGGAGGTTACACAGTCTAGTTTGGGTTTTAGCCCCAACGATTTAGTTTTTGGACACAAGGTGCGCGGTCCGCTTGCCGTTGTGGGAGATCAGTTAAGAGGTAAACAGCCACCAAAAAGTTTGCTTGAATATGTAAATGGTTTTAGAAGACGTTTGTTTTTGGTTGGTCAGGCAGCACGGAAAAATTTGGAAAAAGCGCAGACAAAGATGAAAAAGTGGTTTGATCGTCAGTCTGAACAACGGGTATTTAAATCTGGGGATCAGGTTTTGGCATTGTTGCCTTTGGTGGGCTCTCCGTTTTGTGCAAAATTTGTGGGACCATACACCGTTGTGCGCTCATTGTCCGATCTTAATTATGAAATTGCAACCCCAGACAGAAAGAAAATAACCCAAGTTTGTCATGTAAATTTATTGAAACCTTTTTTCTCCCGCGATTGTCAACAAATTGATGTTAAATCATCCGCGGTGGTCAGTCTTGTGACTGATAAGCAGGGTCAGTTTTTAGGGGGAGAGAAGGAAGAGGTTACGATTTTAGATGATGCAGTAATGCTTCCACGATTAAAAAATTCGGAGACTCTAAAAGATTTAGAGAGTTTGTTGTCTCATTTATCTGTCTTGCAGCGAGAAGAGCTGTCACAGTTGACAGTCTGATGGAGGCTAATTTGACGGTGAATTTAGCTAAATGTGACTTTGCACGAGCAACTGTTTCTTATTTGGGAAAAGAGGTAGGCCAAGGGTTGGTGCGCCCGTTGCGCGCTAAGGTGAGCGCGATAGAAAATTTCCCTATTCCAGGTACTAAAAAAGAGCTTATGAGGTTTATTGGGATGGCTAGTTACTATCGCAGTTTTTGCCCCAATTTTTCATCGGTCGTTTGTCCCTTGACTGATCTTTTAAAGAACTCCACTAAATTTGAGTGGACTTCGCATTGTCAAAGGGCATTTGAGAATGTGAAGTTGCTGTTGACTGCTGCCCCTGTCTTGGCAGCGCCCCAAAGTGGTCTTCCGTTTGAGATTCAGGTTGACGCAAGTCAAGTGGGAGCAGGGGCGGTTCTTCTCCAGACTCCTCAGGGTGGTATCAGTCATCCAGTTAGTTATTTCTCACGCAAGTTTAATTCATATCAATTCAATTATTCTGTTATTGAGAAGGAGATGCTGGCACTGATTTGGGCACTACAACATTTTGATGTGTATGTTGGGGGAGGGTCCCCAGTTGTCATTTATTCGGATCACAATCCTTTGACATTTCTTCATTCGTTGCAGAGTCCGAATCAACGTTTAATGAGGTGGATATTGTTCTTACAGCCTTATAAT